>NC_140131.1:16974559-18174559 GCF_964035555.1 Netta rufina | reverse complement strand
GAGAAAAAGAGGAGTTGATATTGTTTCTCTTCCCTCCATACCTCTTCCAAACCTCTTATGAACAGAGGTTTATGGTTTTGTAAATAAGATCTGCATAATGGAACTTCAGATGATGGTGTCAGCACTATATATGTAAATGCATTTTTCTGTATGTGTAAAATCTAGATTTGTTTTCATATGGTGCATCAGGTGAAAAAAAAGAAAAAAAGAAAAAAAGTGATGGCTTTCAGTTTGTTTATTTATTTTTGGACAGAAGAAAAATACATTTTCTTAAAAAAGAAAAGCAAAGTCATAGAATGAGGTAATAAAATGACAGAATGATTCTGCAAACTGCATTCTGTTCTCTCTTCTTGCTTTAATGAGGATACTAGCTGAAAATACCTGATCTTTGGAAGGGTTATGGCAATTTGTATACATGAGACATATTTTCTAAATTATTTTTCACTCTACTGATTTGAATATTTTTCGGAGCTGTAGTTATTGCTTTGTATTTGTCATGGAATTTTATATTGCAGGTAGCATTCATCTGTATTTCTTTAATGTTTGCAACTGACCTGTAAATGCCCCTTTCAGGATTTAAATTCTGTATTGCTAACATTCTAATCTTTCAGAACAGAAATAGTATAAAATTAGCATGGTCTTTTTTTCTGGCTTTAGATGCATGCTGCTCACAATATTCTTAACAGATTTACACATTTCCAGTGCTGTAACATTTATGACTATATCCACTAATGTCCAAAGATGCAAATTATTTTTTTTAACACCATGTGAAAATATTATTAAATATTCCAGGTTGAACAACTTTCTTGAATTTTAATATGAGTCTTGTTCTTTTCTATTGAGACTGCAAAAAAATACTGTATATAATGACTCTCTGATCTGCTCTATAGCAACAAATTGTTTTCCTCCACCTGGGCCATAAAAATCTTTCATCTCTTCCACTAATTCTATGTGGACTCAACCCTTTCAGTTCTCCTGCACTAGAACCACAGAATCATAGATTATCCTGGGTTGGCAGGGACCCACAAGGATCACTGAGTCAGTATCACTCCTGGCTCCACACAGGACCACCCAAAAATTAAACCCTATGTCTGAGAGCATTGTCCAAGTGTTTTCTTTAACTCTGTCAAGCTCAGTGCCATGACCACTGCCCTGGGGAGCCTGTTCCAGTGCCCGACCACCCTTGCGGAGCAGAATCTTTCCCTATCACCCGGTCTGACCCTCCCCTGTCACTGCTTAATGACACTCCCTTGGGTCCTGTTGCTGTCCCCAGAGAGCAGAGCTCAGAGCCTGCTCCTCCACTCCCCTCACAAGGAATCTATAGGACTCCATGAGGTCTCTTCTCAGGCTACTCTTCTCCAGGCCAAACAAATCAAGTGATTTCAGCTGTTCCTCAATACATCTTCTAGACCTTTCACCATCTTCATAACCCTCCTTTGGATGCTCTCTAATGGCTTTATGTCCTTCCTATATTTTGGTGTCCAGACTGCACACAGTGCTCAAGCTGAGACTACACCAGAGCAGAGCAGATCCCTTCCCTCAACCAGCTAGCAATGCTGTGACTGATGCACCCCAGGACATAGCTGGCCCTTTTGGCTGCCAGACCAAAATTTTGGCTCAGGGCTATCTTGCCATGCCATCAACCAGAACCCCCAGATTTCTTTCCTGTTCTGTTCTCCAGCCTCTTGTCCCCCAGTCTGTACATATACATAGGGTTGCCCTGTCCCAGATGGAGAATTTGGTAACTGCTCTTGTTACATTTCATAAGGCCGGTGATTGTGTAGCCCTCTAATTTGTCAAGATCTCTCTTCAAGGCATCTTTACGGTGGATGGAGTTAACCACTTCTCCCAATTTAGTGTCCTCCACAAACTTACTTAGCATGCACTCTAGACCTGCATTCGAGTTAATTATGAAAAGAGACAGAACACTAAGAAAGATGCCTTTTTCTCTGAGGGAGAGGGGAATATTTATTTCAGCAGTGAAGAATCTGATTATATTTAAAAGTCTGTGTTCTTGCATAACTGAATCATTGCATTACTAAATAAAAAAATATATGTTTCAAAAAACTGCTCCCAACGAGTAAGTACCTTCCAACAACCTACACATATTGTCTGTACACAGCTCATTTGTCACGTCTTGATAAGAAAAGAAAGTGTGTAGCATGATGCTTGCATTGGAGTGAAATTAGAGACAATAACTTAGGAAATAAATAGGCAAGAGCACTGCATTTTAAAGTTTCAAATCACAGCCTTGAAGTTGATTGAAAATTCTATAAACAATGAGACCAAGAGGACAGGAGCTGATATGCTTACAGTAGTATGTGCTGCTTAGGAGATGTCATTTGAAAATATGTATATTAAAAATAAAGAGCAATTTAAAATGTCAGAACAAAGTTTGATGGTGAGATCCTTTCTGATCTTGATCATCTCCATGTCCCTGATGACTGACATCTCCTACAGAGATTTGGAATACACAGATGTGGACATGCAACTCTTATATTTTTTCTTTTTGGACAGAGTGGACCTGGATCAGAGTCCTGTCAATTCTGTTCCTCACTGGTACACCTGTGTGAATTAGAAAAATTTTGATCTTTACTTTCTAGTTAACATGATGATCCACCTTTCTTGCCACGGTTTATAAAGAAAACTTCCTGGAAAAATGTAATTCGTAATAATCAAAATGTTTATCCTTTGGACAGGAACTAGAAGTCCTATGAAGGGAAGAGTCTCAAGGAATTTTTTTATGATTAGGGACAGGATAAGCTGAACTAATATGTTTTTATGAAAATGTAAATATTTACAAGAGGAATTATAATTAACTGCTATTTTATTTTACTTGAAATGTGCTGTTCCCATTACTTCACTACTGCCATGAACTTCGAAATAGGTTTATCGAGTTGTATGTTTTCTGTTAAATACAGATATTTCCAAAAATTAAATATCTCTTTTAGTGGAGATGTGAAAATATGAAAAAAAAAAAATCGTGTATGCAAAGCATATTCAGAATTTGTAACTTTAAATAGTCTGCTCTTCTTAGGCTCTATCTATGTTCAATGCAGAGGATAACCAAGAAAAAAAAGCTAGCTTACAGCTATTAAGAAGGTTATCATCATGATTTATGCTTTCCATTTACTGTAGAGATAAACCTTGTCAGACAAAGGTTGGCCTTCAGGAATACCTTTTTAGTATATTTGCATGCATAAATTAAATTAATTCAAATAGTTGTATGAATTTGAAAAATTATTAAAATGATGACTACGTCAAAAAGAAATCAGAAATTACAGTCAACAGTGCTGTGCAAACTATTAATATTTTTAGGTTAAATGCAGGCTGTTGAGCTCCTCCCCACTTTTGCCACATGCTTAGAAGAACTTATAGTGATCTCTATAACATAATGGAGGCTTTTATTGCTATTCATCAAATTACGAAGAGTATGAAAGAAAGGCAGTCAGAAAGTGAATACTGGAAGCTTTGTATTCATCTGTGAAGTTATAGTGACTGATTCTGATTCTGATTCTACTTAGGTATTCTTCATAATTCATATTCTTTAATTTCCATACATCCTTGCAGAACTAAAAATTTATTGATGAAACTATAAAGTTGAACAGGAAAGGAGATAGAAAACACAAATATTCAACACAACAAAACTCAGGAATGTTCTATAAACTCCAGAGACAAAAGAATGCAACACATTTGCACACTGGACATCCCTGAGTTACTTCATTTTGGAATCACATTTCAGAATGAGAAAATATCTAGTAGAGCATTTCTGGAGTTAGATCCTATTTAATAATGTAAAAAGGAAGCAGAATCAGAATGGCAAGTGTTTTTCGTGGGCATTCTTTTGCCAGGATCCTAATTTTACTATCTTTATTTATTTGTTGTCCACTTGCAAATGTTTGTTCATTAAAATGAAACAGAACTGGAAAACAACTAACAGCAGTAAAAATCCTTTCATTTTTATATTGGATTTTTAATTTTTTTATTTTTTTTTTTTTAGAATTTTTTTTTAGAATTTAGCTCATAGAAAATTGTTTACATTTTACTGAAATCCCAATAATAAAGATATTAGCAGATTGATCACAGGGAAAAAGAAAGTGTCTAAGTATCTTCAAAATAGAAAATAAATTTTCTTATTTACAGATTCTTTTTTGCTTACAGCATGTATTTTCTTATTGTCATTTATAAGTGAGCCAAATGTAGGTTTATGGATATCTACAAACTTTCATGAAGCTAAATGAAGATGGAATATTTTAAAGCTTAGTTAGTAAAATATAAAGTTAAGTTTATTGCACATAGTAGAATTGATGGTCATTCCCTAGGCAGAATTTAAAGTTTGTTAACTGCTGTGGAAAAATAATGAGTGTCACTGTAATTGCTGCTGTGATGTTAAAAGTACTAATATAAAATAATATAAAGTGAGCTTCTCCTACCTAGTAAGTGAACAATAGGGAAAAAAAAGAAAGAAAGAAAAAAAAAAAAAAAAAAAAAAAAGGAGCTGTACAGAGGAAATTAGTGTTTGAAGTATTTTTCCAAAGAAAAATACACAGAGAAAAAAATGCTCAGAGCCTCATGACGTATTAACTGTATGTTTATAAGTATACACACATGTACCATCACAGTTTCTTAAGCTGAGAGTGGTTGCTTGAACATGACAGTTTGTAACAGCTTCACTATGAGATGACCAAGTAGATAAATTTAGCAGCAGAAGGTGTTCATTTCCCTCAGGAAGCAGCTATAAATGCTTAAAATCAGTGGGTTATCTACTTAACCTTCTTCTCAAGGACACATCAGACAGGAAAATAAGTACTTGCTGTCGTATGTTATATAAAAACTTAAAGACACATGTTGCTCATTATAACTTAATTTTCCTTTTAAAACTGCAAGATATCACCAAGGCCAAGAGCTCTGAAGAAGTTTGAAGTCAACTGGATAATTGCAGTGATCCATGAGTGTTATATTAAAGCCTAAACAAAGATTCATTTCCTCTTCCTCTGTAAAGAAACAGACACCTTGGAAGGTATAATAAATTTTCAACTTTCAGGACATAAGCTGCCTCTCACTAATAGGGTTTTGGAAGAAATACTCTGAAAGATACACCTTACCTTTGACAGACAACAGTTACTGTCTTAATGCAGGAATTACAAGTTGCTGTGCCATTAGGAAATCAGTTTGTAGCTGTATGCAGTAGCCTCTGCAACACTTTTGAGAGCTGCCTGGCTGTTGATTGCCTTGTGCAGAATTTCTTTATTTTTGGGGTAAAGAGAAAATTTCATTACTTTCCTTATATTCTTACTTAGGGCTCTTTCAAGATAGGAGTGGAAATGCATGGAGATGCTGTGTGAATAAGCCTAAGCACGCTGTGGATGGAAAGGAATCAGGTCGTTAATTACAGTAAATTAAAATTTCAGTGTCTTTTTATAAAAACTGCTTCTGTTAATATGTGGACAGAGGTTCAAATCTTAAAGTTGATACGCACTTAGCAACAGATTTAAGATTAGTGAAAATCTGATGCAAGTTGTGGCAGTTTTACTCAGATTGGCAGCCAAGTTCCACCACAACCACTCTCTCATTCCCCCTCCTTAAAGGGAAAGGGGGAGAAAATATGATAAAAAAGGCGCAAAGGTTGAGATAAGAACAGTGAGATCACTCAGCAATTATCATAATGGGCAAAACAGACTCAGCACAGGAAGATTAGAGAAATTTATCACCTATTACTAACAAGCTAGAGAAATGAGAAACAAAGAAAACAAACTAAAAACACATCATACGTTTGTGTGTGTGTGTCCCCACTCTCTTCTCCCTCCTCCCCTGGAGCAGCACAGGGAAACAGGGAATGGGGACTGCAGTCAGTCCGTGATGCTTCATCTCCCCGGCTCCTTAGCAGTCATTCTCCACCCCTGACCATGATGGAGTCCCTCCCATGGGATGCCATCCTTCCCGAACAGATCCTGCATGGGCTGCTCACAAGCAGCAGCTCTTCAAGAACTGCTCCCACATGGGTCCATAGCACAGGGTCCATCAGTCAGGAGCAAACTGCTCCAGCATGGGTCCCCCATGGGTGGCAGCTCCCCCCAGACCCCCTGCTCCTGCGTGGGCTCTTCTCCATGGGCTGCAGCTCCTGCGGGGTCTCTCCATGGGCTGCAGCCTCCTCCAGACCACAACCACCTGTTCCACTGGGGGCTCCTCCACAGGCTGCAGTGTGGAGATCTGCTCCATTAGGGACCCATGGGCTGCAGGGGGACAGCCTGCTCCACCAGGGGCCTCTCCACAGGCCTCAGGAGAAGTTCTGCTGTGTGCCTGGAGCACCTCCTGCCCTCCTGCTGCATTGACCTTGTGGTCTGCAGGGAAATTTCTCACTACTCACTCTCCCAGCTGCTGTGGTGCAGCAGTTTTTTGTTTGTTTGCTTGCTTGTTTTTTCCCCTTTATTAAATCTGCTCTCAGAGAGGTGCAAACATCAACAATTTGGTCATCTCTGGCTAGCAGCAGGTCCTTTTGGAGCTGGCTGAAACTGACCTTTATCTAACATTGGGCAGCTTGTGGACTCTTCTTATAGAAGCCACCCCTGCAGCCCCTTGCTACCAAAACCTTGCCATGCAAACCCAGTACACAAGTAAATTGGGTGGGGGGAGTGAAGGGGGGGAGTGGGGACAGGTAAAAAAAAAAAAAAAAAAAGGAGTTAATTCACATTTCAAAAGATTATTTAAAAGTTTTATTTCAACCCAGGCCAATGATAATCTTGGATTTTCCCTGAGCAATTTAATGCTCTGCAGAGCTACAGTTCAGATTTCGAACACCTTCCTTCAAAGGAGGTCTGCCAGGCTGGCATCATCTTCTGCAATCTTCTCTGAAATATCCTAGTTAGACACATATTTTTTTCCTGAGTGAACACATAGGATGGGACGTGACCTCCCATCCAGTTTCCTTGTCTCACAGGAATCCAGTTAATCTTTTCCTTAACAGGTGCAATGTTTGCTTACGTGTTAGGAATCAGTCAGATTTATTGCACCACAAAATCCTGTTGGAAATGTGTCCCTCTTTTTATTACAGTTCTAATTAAAATGTAGATATGCAATGTTGAAGCAATAAGGATTTTTTATTTGTGTGTGCATGTATGTGTATATGTATGTTTATAGATATAGTCATATCAGTATAGTATATCCAAAAGGTTTAGACAGATAATTGCTAGTGTAGGTATGATCTGTAATGACCTTTCTAAATCTTCTTGCTTCCACCCTTGGAAGGAAAACTGGACATTGAATGTTGTTGTGATCCACCTGCTGGTCCACTAACAGCAGTAGAAATGTGTGCTATATGATGCTGAAAGACAGAGAAATCACAGGACATGAGTCATGCCCATAATGTACCGGATTGGATGGTTAGACTGTTTTAAGGCTACAAAAATACCTTTTCTAGCCTTAAGAAAGAGAAGAGAAGAAAGAATACAGGACAGAGATAACTCTTTTGCTTGCCAGTTGTGACTACTCCCCCAAAGAAATGGGTCACTCCTCTTGTGCTGACAGGCAAGCAGCTAAGATATATTGTTCCTAATAATCTCACAGCAGCCTGTGCTCTTGCAAAGTGAGACCATCATTTCTTGTACTGCAGTGAAACCTGAAAAATAAGCACCAATTGTCCCTTTCAGAAGGTGGACTTCATTTATGCATGGTGCCATTGAAATTAATTACCTGAAAAATGGTGCATAATGTCTAAAGACATGAAAATAATAAAAAGCAAGTGACTGAAGATATTTGTAAAATATTTTAAGCAAAATTCATTAATTTATGCTGGCTGAAACCTAGAATTGCATGTCTGAATTGCCAAAATACATGGGTAATAAGACAAATAATAAGCACTTATAAAATAACTGTCTCCTGTTAAAAATCATACACTTTCTGAGGTCTGGATCCCTGCTCTAGGAGGGCAGCAACCAGCAATGTTTGTTGTATGTAGTTACAGCAGGTCAGTGCTGTGACTGGAGCTGCTGACAGGACAAATGCCCACCTGTGGGCTACATGATGTAGGAATTTTGAGGAATAAGCCACTTGCTTTGTAGACTTTTTGTGATCTGTGTCACAGAATTTTTTTCAGATGCCTGAAATAATCACTTTGCTGATCAATAATCTTTGAGTTACGGGTGAAATCACAGAAAAATGTCATAGGGCAACTAGCAGATTCTGACAGGGACCTTCAAAGAGTTCTTTGTCTTGGTCAAATCCATTTCTGAATAGGAAAAAAAAAAAAAGTAATAGCAAGAAAGTGGTTATTACAAAACCTGCAGCTAGAAGAGAAAAGGATAAATGATCATACCTCGATTTGTTTTCCTACATTCAAACAAAACAGTGTTAACATAAGGAAGACCTAAGCTTGAAAACTAATTTTTCAGAAGATAGATGTATTGCTACTAAGTTAGACCTATTAAATGAACAATTAACAATATTACTTCTTGTCAAAGAATCGGATTGTATTCTGCTATACGTTGTAAAGTCTAATGGAGGCTGGTATCTACCAAGCCAATGGAAAAGAGACTTTTCTCTTCCCTCCCCAAGAAAATTCCACTGATGACACTGAATTTTTCTAAGTAAAATCTAATTATAGGTGCTGAAACCTGAATGTTTTCTGGATCTTCTTAATATAAGCATATTATGTATATATATATATATATATACATGTATATGTATATACATGTATATATGTATATACACACACTATTTGTCCTACTCCAATAATACAACTACAAAAATACTATTTATTTTTATAGAAATCAAAATTCAACTTTTACCGTGGGAAAATTTCCTATATATCTGCTCAGATATTTATAAGTAATAATTATTTATAAGATATTTTAACAGATATTTATAAATAATAATTGTATTATTGTATTATCTGGTTTATTATTGATTGATTACTCTGTTGCTCTCCTATAGTCTGTGTTTACATCCCCCAGAACCTAAAACCAGTTTTTCAGAGAGCAGTTAGTCCCAACTTCAAATCCAAAGTAGTTAGGCACAGTACTCCCCGTTGATTTAAAAAAAGCCTTTGATTTTTAAGAGCGTTTATGCCTTTCATTTAGTACTTTCCAAAACTTAAAGTTCTAGTATGGTCTGGACTTACACAGTCACTATGTGGTATTTTCAGACAAGGATTTATACAGTCAATTTTAGGAAAGCAATTGACTGTATTTACCTTTTTTAATTACACAAGTAATTACCTGTGTGGTAAATTAGTTAATCATGGTGACTTTAAAAAGTGTGTGCATCCTCATAAACTTGATAAATGTAATAATTAATAGGAAAGACAAGTCTTTGACCACTGTGGTGCTAAAACAGTATTAATCTTAGTATTATCATTGGATGTATCTTCAGAGGCTGATTATAGATGGTTTTGAGAAGACAAAATAGTCCGATATTTCAGGTTCTGGACTGGAACCAGGACAATCTAAGAGGTAATGGAAAACAAGCCACTTCATTGGCCTTACTTTTATTTTGCAGAATTGGGACGAATATATTCATTTTATCACTTCATACAATGAGGTTCTGTTTATAAAGAATTCTGTATTCTATATTCTCTCTATATTACCATTTATCAATAATATACTTTGAGTGTATAATAATTTCTTTAGAGTGCCACAATGACAATACAAAGAGATATTCAGAGATATTTCCTTCATATGCAGTTCATGTATAATAATTGCATGTAATTAGCACAAAAACACTGTTAAAGTTTGAATAGACTGTTTTTATTTCCAGTGTTCAGATTTGTAATTATCAAAAATAGAAGTATTTTTTGTCTTTAATTTTCTTCTCCCAAATATTATTCTACTGCGTTGTTTTTTTTTATTCTTTTTTCCTAGTAACCAAAAATATGTAGTTCTAAAATAATAACACTGTTGTGAGGTGTATATTTGAAGAACAGAACTTTAAAGGATCCATTCATGAAAGACAATCATGTAATAATAAAATATGTACTTTTAATATTTTCATGTGGCATTCTCTGCTGTGTATCTTCATAGCTGGATTTGACAATCTGTGTATTAAGCTACTGCTTTACTATTTCGTTATTTGTTTTCTAAAGCAGAGTGGTGTGAATATCCCTTTTCTTTTGCAGTTCTTTTGTACATATCGTCTCTCAAAAGAAACTGCACAATTTCTTCTATTCCTTTCAGTTACTGAAGGGATAACCCATTTTCTTGAAACTTTATATGTAGTTAGTGATTTTTAACTTACTCAGGTCTTCCTGAGCACTGGTATTCTTTCATTTGTATTGCTCAGCAGTTGGAAAATATGGTTTCACTTATTTATACCATTTCACCTCAGATTTCCCTCATGAATATCGAGAAGTGCAAAACTCATTTAATTTTTCTACTATATCTTGCTTACTTGTTATTAAGTTTTCCCCTAATCCCTTAGTGGGCTAATTATTTTAGTTTTCAGTCCTTTATCTCTTTCTCTTTAAATATTAAAAAAAAAAAAATTATATTGTTTTTAGTCACTCCCAAGGTAATAATTCCCTTCTTATTATGTTTTTTACATCACAGCATTTTTGAGACAATGACATCCATTCTGCTCTACTTATTTTGTTATTTTTCAGGGTCATTCATTTACACAGCTCAGATACATTTTCTTCCATTATCCTTCTCTTTCTCTAGTGTCTCTTCCCTTTGGGATGGCCAATTTATTTATTTATTTGTTTATTTATTTATTTTAGTTGGCCCAGAGCAATTATAATTAAATTAAAAGGGAGCCAATATCAGCAAAATTTTTATTTCCCCTAAATGTTGCCAACCTACCTTCCAAACCTATGGCAGTTTTTTTCCTCTTTTTGTAGTCAAGAAGATATGTCAAAATGGTGAGTTACAGGAGTTCCAGGGTATGTAGTCCCAGAAAAATCCAGGTGTCAGGCATGCACACACCGTTTTTCTGCCCAATGCCACCCTTGGGATCACCGCATTCCATGAAACAACCACTTTTCAAGTGTTATCTTCCATCTGCTATGCTTATTGTCTGACTTCCAAGCAGTACACTTTATGCTTCTTACAACCATGGATGCGATGTGCTCAGCATGCACTTTCTGCTTGTAATGCCAAATTTGGCCCAATAAAGTACTACAGTAACTATATAATGTAAATTCTCTGTCTTGCTTAGATCAATAAAATCAGGAACTTTATACTAAGTGTGTTTCCAGAGAGATAAAACTCATATGATTAAAGCTTGCATGTCTCTCTTAACAAGTATCTCTATACATTTATAATTTTATATTCATATAATTACATACATAAAACATGCATAGATATTTTATATTTTTGTGTGTTTTCACCAGAACTAGGTCTGAATTTGGCATTTCAGAGAGCTGAAAAACTTTATGAATAAGTAATAGATTCCAGATAATACTATTCTTCCTTTTCCATATTTTATCATGTTAAAAGAATGTAGGTGGCTTAAATCTGCCTTGCTGGGCTACACTTTTAATGTTCAACTCATTCCTTTCCACATAAAAAGTATACATAGGGAGGCAAATAAGTTCTGGTTTGGGGTTTTCTTTTTTTAATGACTCCATTTTTCCTAAGGTTTTCAATTTTGCTGGCTGTCTAATTTCAGTTTGAAAGAAATTAGACCAGGCACCTTTTGAGACAGAGAAAAGCCCTAGAATGATTTAGTAGATTACCATTAATTAGTCTGGGTGGAATCCAATCAGTTCCTTAATCTCTAAATGAGTAAGTGTTGTTTGGAGCGCTACTGACATTCTCTGTATGCAGATGTGTTCAGAACTATTATACTCTTTAGCTCATGTAAATTAGAACAAATAATAATCTTAACCTCAGTTAAACAAGACTAATAAATATTCCTTAAATACAGATTTGATTTCCCCAGTTCATTCAGTGTAGAGCCATAAGAACTTTTAATATTCAGCATTGTTAAAGGAACATAATTGGTATAGCAAAGGAAGAAATCCCTACAGGAAAACTCTGCTTAATATCTGCATGATACATGCATATATGATTCAAGGCTTATCCAGCACATGGCATTTAAAAAAAAAAAAAAAAAAAAAAAGGAAAAGAGAGGTAATATGAGAATATTATTACTTGTGCATCCTTTCATGGTCATCCAAGAGTCTAGGGTTTCAAATTCTATAGGTAATTAATAAACATGTTATTTATTAATTTACATTTATTGTAACACATCTGCATATTTCATCAGTTGGATTTCCAAGTCATTTTAGAAATGCAAAAGGTCTGTTTCCAAGCTATTCTATCTCACTCAGTTACCTTGCACAGGCAAAGCCATTCTAATTAGAAGTACCATGAGTGAAAAGTATTGTCTGAACACCTTTTAACCTCCTACTGAACGGGAAGCAAGGAAAAAAAAAATGCCAGAAGGCCTGTGTGGATGAATAAAGAGCACCTGGCCAAACCCAAAGAAGAAAAGGAAGCAAAGATGGGTAATCTGGGAGGAATAAAGAGACGTTGTCCAAGCATCCAGGGATGAAAATGGGAAGGCCAAAAACCTAATGTAACTGAATCTGGCCAAAGATATTTTCAAAGACAAGAGAAAGAGCTTCCATAAGGCCATGGTGACAAAAGGAAGACAGGGGAAAATGTAGACCCACTGCTGAATGAAATGGGGGACCTGGTTGCACAGAACAGGGAAAAAGGCTGAATGTCTTTCTTTGCCTCAGACTTTACTAACAAGGCTGGCCCTCAGAAATCTCAGGTTCTAGGGAGAAAGTCTGGAGCAAGAAAGACATATCCTTGGTGGAAGAGGATATGGACATGGAATATTTAAGCTAACTGGACATACATAAATCCATGGGCTCTGATGGAATGCACCCATGAATGCTGAGGAAGCTGGTAGATATCATTTCAAAGCCACTCTCAATAATCCTTGATCAATCATGGCAACTGGGAGAAGTGCTCAAAGACTGGAGGAAAGCAAAGGTCACTCCTGTCTTCAAGAAGGATAGGAAGGAGGATACGAGGAACTATGGGCTGGTCAGCTTTACCTCGATCCCTAGGAGCAGCTCATCCTGGAAACCATTTCCAGGCAAGTGAAGGAGAAGAAAACCATCATGAGTAGTCAGTATGGATTCACCAAGGGGATGTCATGCTTGACCAATTTAATAAGCCTCTATGATTTAATGACCAGTATGGTAGTTGAGGGGAAAGCAGTGGATATTGTCTGGTTGGACTTCAGGACATCCTTTGACACTGTCTCTCATAAGATCCTCATAGAGAAGTCATGGATTAGATGGGAGACTGTGAGGTGCATTAAAAACTGGCTGAATGGCCATACTCAGAGGGTGGTGGTCAGTGGTGTGATGTCTAGTTGGAGGCCAGTAGGTAGTGGTTTATTGATGATGGGGCGGAGTGCACACCCAGAAAGTCTGCAGATGACACAAAACTGAAAGGGGTAGCTTATACACCATATGGCTGTGCTGCCATCCAGAGGGACCTGGACAGGCTGGAGAAATAGGCTAAGAGGAACCTCATGAGATTTGACATGGAGAAGTGTCAAGTTCTGTGTATGGGAAGGAACAACCCCAGGCACCATGACATGCTGAGGACTACCAACTGAAAAGCATCTTTGCAGTACCTGGAGGTCCTGATGGACAACAAATTGAATATGAGCCAGCAATGTGCCCTTGCTGCTAAGAAGGTAAACAGTACCATGTTCTGCATTAGGCCAAGTATTACCAGCAGGAGGTGGTGAAGCAGGAGGTGATCATTCAACCCTGCTCTGTACTGGTGAGGCCATGCCTGGAGTATTGGGTCCGGTGTACTGTGTTCAGTTCTCATTTTCTCAGTAGAAGAAAGACATGGACATTGACCTTGTCAATGTATATAAATATCTGAGGGGAGGGTGTAAAGAGGATGGAGCCAGCCTCTTTTCAGTTGTGCCTAGCAACAGGACAAGAGGCAACGGGCACAAAGTGAATCACAGGAGGTTCTGGCCAAATATAAGGGAGCACTTCTTTACTGAGAGGGTGACAGAGCACTGGAACAGGTTGCCCAGAGAGCCACCTAGATGTCATCCTGCACAATGTTCTCTAGGTGATCCTGCCAGACAGGGGGTTGGACTAGATGATCTTCAGAGGTCCCTTCCAACCTCAGCCATTCTGCGATTGCCTGACATGGATGGAGAGAGTCAAACAAATCACCACAAAGATGATGGAGTGGAGCTTCTCTCCTATGAGGAAAGGCTGAGATAGATGGGATTTTTCAGCCTGGAGGAGAGGAAAATCAGGGGTTATCTTCTCGTTGTCTACAAATACTTGAAGAGAGGGTACAAAGAAGATGGAGCCAGGCTCTTTTCAGTTGTGCTCAGTGCCAGGACAAGAAGCAATGGTAACAAACCAGAACACAGGAGGTTCCATCTGAACATGAGAAAGCACTTCTTTACAGTATGGGTGACAGGTCACTGGAATAGGTTGCCTAGAGAGGTTGTAGAGTCTCCTGCTTTGGAGATATTTAAAAGATGTCTGGACATGGTCCTGGGCAACCTGCTCTATGTATGAGCAGGAGGGTCAGACCAGATGACTTCCAGAGATCCTTTCCAACCTCGTACATTTCATGATTCTGTTATTCTATAATTTACAGAGGGAAAAGAAAGAGATCAACAACCCTGGATCACTGTGGATGCCTCATCCCTGGAAGTGTTCAAGGCCAGGTTGGATGGGGCTTTGAGCAGCCTGGTTTAGCAGAAGGTTTCCCTGCCCATGGTAGGGGATTGGAGCTCGATGACCTTTTAAGGTCTATTCCAACCCAAACCATTCTATGATTCTAAGGTAATAAATATTTCTCATGATACTATCATCATATTTGGAAATGGTTTAGGACTGTCTGAGGAAGGACTTGAGTTATGTTTGCTAAATAAATAAATAACAATAGCTAAATAAGAGGGTAGAAGTCCTTGTAGAGGTGTAACAGAGGAACCTGTAGAGGTAAAAAAAATAAAAATATGCTGCTTCCAAAGCTGACCAAAATTATATATGACACCAAAGACATTGTGTGAGTCAGTGTAGATACCTGAAGATTCACTCTGATTCAGAATACCACATATATATAGCAAAGGCACAGCAAAGAACTAGGAAGGTGGCTTTGTCCCTAAGCAGAGGTGGGTTGCCAAATGTGTACACATACACATACACATTTCCATCAAAACTAGAATACATCAAAAATATGTCATCTGGGGTGAGTATGATATGTATTCTCTTTTCTATATCTGGTTTTAGTGATCAGAAAGAGTTAGGGGTGTATTTCTGAAAAGAGGGCAGGTTGATGATACTCATGAGTTATTTACTGTATATATATATTTACATTACTTATATTAATTAAGGGAGTAAAACAAATTAGTGTCACAGTTACATGTGATTAAATTTTGTTTAGGACTTTTTTCACATTCTACAAATTTATGGTTATTGTTCTTGGACTGTTCTGTGAAATTTTGCAAATATGGAAGAGTTTTTTTGGATGGTGAGCAAGGAAATTTTAGTCCTATTCCTTGGAATAAATAGACAAATACAGCTCAAAGAGAACTCAAGAGAGGAGTCTTAATAACACTAACAGCCCCATAGAACACAGCCACCCCATGATAAACTCCTGCAGAAAGCCTCTACATGACTATTGCAGGATTTCTAATGGCTAGATTTTTTAAGTGATTGGTGGCAGAAGGGATCAAGTGACGTGATCTTTGAGAAAGGTCATAGTGAATGTTTAGAAATATAGATTTTTGTAGGAATTACAATATTAGTTGAGATAAAAAAGTAATATATTTAAATTAAAAAACATTATCTGCCTTGAAGCTGCTGGCAGGACTGTCACATGCAATTGTGTTTCTGTGAGTTTCAATACCAGCTTCATGTATGAGTTTAGAAACTGAGTCATTTTCTGGAGGAATATACAACAAATTCTACATATACTGGGGAAAGAAGATGAACTTGGTAGATAATATAATACACAATTCTACCTGTTTAAATGACTTACCTGGCATAAAAAGGAGTATTTTTGTATGATTCTAGAGGAACAAGCACTTTCTTAAATTTGTGTTGACAGAAAATCCTGGTGGATGAAACTGGAAGTTTTCCACAGGTCAATATGTAATTTGGAAACACCAGAAGGTTGTGCATTTTAATTAACTTTCTGCTCTTTCCCTGGTACCTCTCCCCTCCGTCTGCTTTCTGCTCATAATGATTAAAAGACAAAATCTTGCCCCAGTTCCATGCTCAGAAATGCTTCCTGATTTGTTTTCATTAACTTCTAGTATGCAAACATGTTAATTATTTATCTGATTATTTTCACAGGAAACCCTACAGAGACATAAGCCTTGTTTGCAGGGTTGTCATGTCAGCAGGAGATGGAAAATCCAATCATCCACTGCTAAGGGAATCATTAAAATATTAATCTTCCAGTAAAGGAAGTATACTTCCGTTTAGTTTAAGATTTGAGGGTCAGAGACACGTAAAATCAGCTGGTACTTCTTGTATAAGCTTGACAGCTTGCCATTAGGGGAGCTGGAAACTACCTCTTTTAATATTGTGGGAGAAGAAAGCTACTGCGGTACCTGGATACAACTGTGGTCAGGTTCATGAATGGGATATATATCAAATATGATTCCATTCTATAAGCAAAGCAACCTGAATCCTAGTGGCTAGTGTGGTAGTCTGCCTTTTCTATTGACCCGTGAAAACAAATGTTTTCCACCCAGAAAGACACCTGCTGTCTCTGTGGATGATTTTATGCCCACCTCTGCAGCACCTGTAGGACTGGAAAGAGACGTAGGTGACAAGGTCTTTGGGAATCCGCCAGCTAGCAGCCGTCTTGCTAAAAGAAGAATGTCTGGGATTAGAGCCTTCAGACATTCCATATTACATACTTAATTAAAAGCTAGTCAAATTCAATGGGAATTTCTATTTCTGTCTATAGGCTTTGGCTTCTAGGCGTTGAGTTTAGGTTTGAATTCACAGAGTCAAGTAGCTTAAGCCAATTCATGCACAATACTGATTCTTGCAGTGTGCATACTTTTTCTGTGTCACATCCTGGTTGCCCTGAGCCTGAGCTTTCCTGTCTAGAGAGTGACTTGGTACCCTCAGGATAAGAGGCAACATGTAAATCCAATCCTGGCTGTGTGGACAGTCAAGGAGCTTGGCTTGGATTATAGGACCAATTATGGAGTTATTAGGTGACAACAGCAATAAATTGAGTTGGCCCTGGGTCAGGCTGCACAAAAGTCAGTTTGTAAACATTTGAAAAATGTCTGCCTTTGGTTTTGACAAATCATCTACTAGTAATTTTATTTCCTAGTCACTTGGTTAAGATTGCTTTTGACAGAAGCCAACACTGCACCTGTTGGCTTCACATCTCTACCTTTGTTTTGCTAATTACACAAAAGAGACAGTCGTGATGAGGTATAAGTAACCTACCCTAACTTCATAGGGTTTAAAAGGAGATTAGATATGTCTAAGGATAAATTGTAATTGTGCAATGCTAAATTTCTGGGATTCAAAGCTTCACAACGGGGACGTTTATTCAATAGATATGACTGGATAAAACAAACAAACAAACAAAAAATAGCAACTCTGTGGCTTATTGTCCCATCCCATTACATGGAATATCATATTTCATCATGTACTAACTACTGTCAGAGAGGTTCTGTGTGATATTGATGAGTGCTCTCTGCTGGCATATATTGAAATTCTCTTTGCATTCTATTGCTACTCCTTTGCATTTTTATTGTCCAAAATATTACGCATTTGAAATACACCAAGTGCAGTACACATACTGCTTATCTTCCTTAAAATATTCTCAGTTCTGGTTCTGGTAACTGGTCACTAGTAGTGTTCCATAGGGGTCAGTGTTGGGGCCCATCTTCAATTTTTCATTGATGATTTGGATGACGGAATTCAGTGTATCCTCTGAAAGTTGGCAGATAACACCGAACTGGGGGGAAGTGTCGATCTGCTGGAGGGGAGAAAAAGGCTCTGCAGAGGGACCTGGACAGGATGGGTTGATGGGCAGAGGCCAATGGAATGAGCTTCAACATGGCTAAGTGCCGGGTCCTGCACTTTGGCCACAACAACCCCATGCAGCTTTACAGGCTAGGGCAGAGTAGCTGGAAAGGTGTGCAGAGGAAAAGGATCTGGGGGTGCTGATTGATGCCCACCTGAACATGAGCTGGCAGTGTGCACAGGTGGCCAAGAAGGCCGATGGCATCCTGGCTTGTATCAGGAATAGTGTGGCCAACAGGACCAGGGAGGTGATCGTCCCCTTGTATTCTGCTCTGGTGAGGCCACACCTCGAGTGCTGTGTTCAGCTTTGGGCCTGTCATTACAAGAAGGACACTGAGGCCCTGGAAACACGAGCCCAGAGAAGGGTTACAAATCTGGTGAAGGTCTGGAACACAAGTCCTATGAGGAGAGGCTGAGGGAACTGGGGTTGTTTAGTCTGAAGAAGAGAAGACTAACAGGAGACTTTATTACTCTCTACAACTACCTGAATGGAAGGGGTGGGGATCAGCTTCTTCTCACAGGTAACTAGTGATAGGACTAGAGGGAATGGCCTCAAGTTGTACCAGGGGAGGTTTAGGTTAGAAATGAGGAGACATTTCTTCTCAGAAACAGCAGTCAGGCATTGGAACAGGTTGCCCAGGGAGGTGGTGGCGTCACTGTCCCTGAGGGTGTTCATGGAAAGGTTGGATGTGGTTCTTGGGGACATGGTTTAGTGGATGACATTGGTCGTAGGGTGATGGTTGGATGAGATGATCTTGAAGGGCTTTTCCAACCTTAATGATTCTATGGGTCTATAATTCTATAACCAAAGCCAGGACACAAGCTGAATATCATCACAAACAAAGGAAGTTCAACAACCCACTAAAAACCTCAGAAGATTCTGGACCAAGTTTCAAATAAGGATTCAGGCTGTGCTCTTCAAGTAGTTCATATACTTAATTGTAATTACAACCTGTATGATTTATGTAAATGAAGTATTTATACAATGAGGCTTAACTTCAGATTCTTTTCAGCATTAAAAGCACAGAAAATACATAGGGGTTCCTCAAGACCTCACTAGAATATTGGATATGAATTAGATCTGGGTCAGAAAATCAGAGTGCAGACAAAGCCAGCTGCATCTAACAGCCTGTAACTAAAATATCAGCATTTGGTCTAATTCGGAAATTAGATTCAGCACATAGAATTAAGCCATTTAGTGATTCTGGTTTAGGATACACTGAGGAGGAAATTGTGTTCTTTCTTTGGGAGTAAATATAATGAAAGAAAGAAAATGGAAGACAGGCTTAGAGTACAAAATTAATGGCCATCTATCCCAACACCAACGATGTACTACAAATTATTTCCAAAATGGAATGAGAGGAAAGAGATTAAACTCTCTGTAGTGGGTAGTATTGACTTTTGTGTGTGTGCTATGAACCTTTATGAAAGCAACATCTGCTCCCATTTGTATGTTAATTTTTGGGGGCATTTAAAATTTGGCTTTTAAAAAACATTCTCTCTGCTCTCCCTCAGAGTGAGAAACTGAGAGATAAAGCAGGTGTTGTACAGGGCTATGAGAGCATCTGAATTAAATTAGAAATAAAATCATCTCAGAGGAATAACTTCAGACATTTCAAAAAGTGAGAGTCAAATGCCAGGCCAGGGCATGCTAATAAAATTTGAACTCATATTGCCATATCTTCATGTTTATTTTTTTTGCCTTTTATTTTTGAGATTACTCTGTCATTTCCACTCTCCTTATAACGTTCTATATTCCTTCACAAGGTAGCCATTTCAAAAGCAATGGAAACTTCTGATTTCCTGCATCCGTACTGTTTATATACCCCAAATATGAGTCACGGTTCTCGATACTTCAAAGAGAAAACACATCAGACTGCAATGCTTTTGCAGGACTTATTTCCATGAGTTCATAAAGATTGTAAGATCACAGAAAAATGTAGGTTCAAAGGGATCTCCAGTGGCCACTTGACCTTGTCTGTGTTACATTCTGAATATCTTCAAACACAGAGATTCCACAGTGCCCCCAGACAACTGAAATTTGACTACTCACATGATGAAATTTTCCCCATATAAATTTCCCATTTTCCAGCTTGTGTCCACTGCTTCTTTTTCTGTTGTTTTGCACCTCTAAGAACAGTCTGCCTCCATCTTCTCTACACTCTTCCATTAGGTAGTCCCTGTACTGAACAAATCTAAATCTCAGCCTCTCCTTGCACATCATGGTTTCCAGAAAACTAATAATCTCTGTGGACCATCACTGCACTTGGTTCAGTCTGACCAACTTTCATGGACCAGGGAGCCCAGAACTGGGTGTGATGCTGCAGATGCAACTGGAAGGGTTTATCTGTCTCCTTTTCTTTGTCAGGTGGACTGTGGCATGAAGTGTATGCCAGTCCAAGCCACGAGCAGACAGTTTCTTGAGGAGAATGCTGTGGGAAGCAGTGTCAAAAGCCTTGCTGAAGCCAAGGTAGACCACATCCACAGCCTTTCCCTCATCCACCAAGCACGTCACTTTGTCATAGAAGGAGATCAGGTTTGTCAAGCAGGACCTGCCTTTCATAAACCCATGCTGACTGGGCCTGATCACCTGGTTGCCCTATAAGTGCAGCGTGATGACACTCAAGATAATCTGCTCCATGAGTTTCCCTGGCACTGAGGTCAAACTGACAGGCCTATAGTTTCCCAGGTCTGCCCTCCGGCCCTTCTTATAGATGGGCATCATGTTTGCTAGCTGCCAGTCGACTGGGACATCCCCCGATAGCCAGGACTGTTGATAAATGATGGTAAGCGGCTTGGCCAGCTCCTCCGCCAGTTCTCTCAGTATCCTCGGGTGGATCCCATCTGGCCCCATCGACTTGCGTACATCCAAGTGCTGTAGCAGGTCGCCAACCATTTCTTCATGGATAGTGATGGTCACATTCTGCTCCCCATCCCCTTCCACCAGTTGAGGGTACTGGGTATCCAGAGAGCAACTGGTTTTGCTTCTAAAGACTGAGGCAAAGAAGGCATTAAGCACCTCCACCTTTTCCTCATCTTTTGTAACTAAGTTCCCCCCTGCATCCAATAAAGGCTGGAGATTCTCCATAGTCCTCCGTTTTGCATTAATGTATTTGTAAAAACATTTTTTGTTGTCTTTGATGGCAGTAGCCAGACTGAGCTCCAGATGAGCTTTGGCCTTTCTAATTTTGTCCCTGCACTGCCTCCTTGGCAAGTGGCTGCTAAATGGCGGTGGTGCCCGATTTAAATGGCCTGCCGCTGACACTGGTGGATCCGCCTTCACTGCTGGCCTGCCTATGCCTTGTTCTCACCTTGTTCACCTCCCTCGTGAGGGCTGCCAGGTCCTGGCAGCTCCCTGGAGTGGGATCAGTGCCGGAAAAATTAGCCCCGCCTGTCCGATCCCCTGCTCTGCTGCAGAACGGGTCTGCCCCAGAGCCAATCGCCTCGGCAATTGACACAGGATCACTGTGACAAAATTGGATGTGTGATATAGAACTTTGATAACAGCAGCTTTCTTCCTTTTCCTGCACTGCGAGGGGAATCCTGCATTAACCTTAGATATTGAAACCTCTTCTTGTAAGACCTCCACAAGTATAGCACAACTGGCTCCTAATTACAATTTCCAATTCTTTTTCTGGACTTTGCTACTTTTATCTCCTATGATAAAATAATGAAAAATCATGAAAAAATCGAACAAAGTTTAGCTAGTTTTGCTTCCCTGTTCCAAAAAAAGATGCCGAAGAATGTATTTGTTGGAGAAAAAATGTGCTAAGTACTCAAAAATTTCTGCAACTGAGGAGAAAGTAATCAAAATCAGAAATTCTTTCAGAGAGCTACATAAAGATATACATTGCTTCAGCTACAACTAATGGATAAAATGTACTCCTGACTTGACTGTCAGTACGTTCATTGGAAATAAAGAGCAACAAGAAGAGACTGAAATTTCTAGCTAGGTCTTGTCTGAATCTCAACACCAAAAGGATTGGTAGACAAGCTTACTAAACACTTTCTTTTTATAAAGATTTTCTCCATTTCCAGAGGGAAAAATAATTCATCCAGCAGCTGTAATCTATTCTGGAGAGTGGAATCAATAACCAGCAGGAAGCAAAATAATAAATAACTCTGCCCTGCTGGATGGAAAGAAATGGAAATAAGATTTCTGGTGCAAATGAGGAATGACAGAAGCAAGGGAAGAAAAAAAAACATGCTGTGTAACTCCATTTGCAAGAAAATGGGGTTTGCCTGAAATCTAACTGTGAGAGAACTAAAAGTGGAATAAAATACCTTTGCAACATGTCCTGAACAGAATGTATTTTCTTTAGTATATAAACACAACTATTCAGTAAAGCTTTATTATTATTATTAATAATAATAATAATAATAATTTATTTGTTTGTTTATTTTCATGTACTAGCTTTAGAACTTGGACAGGCCAAAACGTTATTTATTTTGCTGTTACAAATTGTCTCATTATCAATTAAACGGTACAATTCAGAACTGTATAACCAGCATTGAAACCCTGCTGAAAAGAGTTATCTGACCTTAGAAAGTGCACTAGTCCTGTAAGTCCACAGGTTTGACACAGGATTTCTCCCACAGAAGCTCATTTGCTTCAGCAGTGCAAGTTGTAAGTTTGATCCTGCTGGGGAAGGGACAGGGGTAGGAAGAGATCCATGCTCCTAGCTTTTCTTTGCACTACATATCTTTATATGTCTTTCTATTGGTAGCGTACATTATAACATAATAGCAATTATTATAAGTTAGTATTGATAGTATTATAATAATGACAATTACAATCATGTCCCTTGCAACCTGCATGAAGATTTGTATGTCTTAAGTGTGGGGAAAACCAGAGGCTGCTACTGAGTGCAATAGAAGATTCTAATTTTAAATTCTGTACTCTTGCACTCTCCAGTTAGGGTTTATTACTTCTTACATCTTAGCATGTTAATATTATACACTGTTATTGCCCATACTTTGAGAGTCTCTAGTCTACTGAGACATCACAGTTTAACATATTTGTCTTTCTCTTTCTCTCTTTCTCTCTTTCTCTCTCTCTTTCTCTCTTTCTCTCTCTCTCTCTCTCTCTTTCTCTCTTTCTTTTTCTTCCTTCCTTCCTTCCTTCCTTCCTTCCTTCCTTCCTTCCTTCCTTCCTTCCTTCCTTCCTTCCTTCCTTCCTTCCTTCCTTCCTTCCTTCCTTCCTTCCTTCCTTCTTTCTCCTTGAAAAAACAAATAGATCATCAATGAGCAATGTGGTATTTACCAGTTAAAATCAAACCTCTGTTAGGATAGCCTGAAGCTCATTAAATTTCTTCTGTTTCTCTTGTGAAAGGATACAGAAATTTCAGACTATATTTTAGTGGGCAGGCTTCTTCGCTGAAGTATGAAACTGAAATCAGTGCCAATTAGAAAGGAGAAAGGATGTAAAGGTGTACAAAAATTTGAAATGAACATGCTGGAGAGGGAGAAGAAGATTGGCCCGGTATTCTCTTTGATCTGAAAAAGTCATTTGCAAAGTTATTACAGTCATATGAAACATAGATTGTGAAGTGCTGAGATATTAATAGTGTGCACGGGGAAGTTTGCACTATCACAGCTTGTGATATAATGGGAGAAATTTTTTATCCTTGAAATTGTCAGTTGTAGTGAGATATGCATCTTACGTCCCTACTAGGAGGGAAAATAGGAAAATTAAAATAAATAAATAAATAAATAAAAAGCCAATAAATAGATCTTACACCTTTCACTGACACTAAAAGCTCGTTTAAATAATTTTGAAAAATTCATTTTGAGAAAAGATTAAAGATCAACTCAAGCACTTTTGCACAGGCTAAGGCACTACTCTCTGGAATAGTCTTACCTTACACTGGCAGGCACTTAGCAAGGAAATGAAATATATTGGGATCAAAAGAGCTCCAACAAGCAGACAGAACCACAAAATTATGTTGTTAAAATAACAGCTAAAATGGGAACTGGTACATTACCTGTTACAATCATTTTCATCCTCTGCTCTTATTAAAAACTTCACTACAAGAATAAAACATTAGTATTTTAATGCCTATTTAGAAAATAACTTTGTAAAATTTGCTTTCCTTTGGACTGTTATTATTATTTTTTTAAAATTATACAAATAATGAATGACTACACTAAATACATATATTTTTAAGTATATCTCCTGGCAGGTACTCAGGTACTTTATATTACTACTGTTTTTTTGTTTGTTTGTTTGTTTGTTTGTTTTTGATTGTTGTTGTACATTTCATGCAATATTAGATATTAGTGGTTAGGTCACTTTGCCTGGTTTCTCATGATCTTTATACTATAAGTAGTACTATATCATATCATATACCATCAATAATGTACAAGAATTTTACTCTACATATATACACTTGAGACTATACATTTTATTTATGTATGAGAAACCTGCCTTGTAAAAGCTGAAGAAAACACTGGGGTGTCAAAAAATAATCATCCAGTTCAGTTAAACATGCCAATGTTTCTGTTGAGGAGGAGCCAATCTGACACAAAATGGTTCATTTTTATTTTTCCTATTCCTTTCATGTAGAAGCACTGGGAGGAAAACAGATATTTTCTTGTGAAAATTGCAGCCATGTGGAAACCATATTTTCCGTTGAAATGTAGCTTGATTCCTAGGAGCTAAAGTCAGTTAGGTTATCTGACTAACAGCTAATCCCATTAAACACAAGGACATGGCAAAGATCAGAGGAACAAGGACAGAAAGCATAAGTAGAGCTCAAGCCACTGACTGGGTCAGTCAGAGAGCTATCCAAGGTGAAGGATTTTTCTGTAGTCCTGAAGTAAGACGAATTCAAGGAAAGAAATTTTCTCCACAGAAGAGCATACAAAATAAAGACTTACAACCTACAGAGGCATAAGACGTATAGGAAGAGTCGTTGGGGATAGTGCAAAGTTTGTTATTCAAGGCATTCAGAGGATTGTTGAGATGTAAAAGATTTCATATAGGATGCTTAAAGGAAGGCCCAGAAGCAGGAAGAGAGGGATCATAATCAATTGGGGAGGGGACGTGTGAGAAAATAAAGGGAAAAAAGGGATAAAGGGGCCAGTCATTCATAAGCAAGTGCTGCTTGACTAAGCCCTGTGCCTGATCACCACAGTCAATTAAATATTCTCATTATATCCTATTTCCAATTGTCTTCTGCATGTGTGTGCTCCTTGTTCTGGACCTTTGGGTCTGAATGCCAGCAGACTCTTTGTGAGATGAGACGATGAGCAGAGAAGTCTCAAGATGGTCACAAGACAGAAGGACTGTAGGAGTAATGAAGCCACACATCTCATCATTGAAGGCTACCAGGTTGTTTAAGCACAATATCCACTTCATAAATTCATGTTGACTGCTTTCCTTCTCCTTCATATGTTTAAAAATGGTTTCCAGGATTATTTGCTGTATCACCCACCTGGGATTTGAAGTGAGGCTAATCAGTCTGTAGTTGCCTAGATTCTCTTTCTTGAAGATAGGAGTGACTTTTTTTTTATTATTATTTTTATTTATTTTCCAGCCCTCCTTCTCTAATTTCTGTAATCTTTTAATGGATTTATGAAAATTAAATGCAGAAAATTGTTAATAGCACCCAGATAGAACTGCAGAAACTTAGAAACCTTTTTCATTGTTAAACATTATAAAGTTATTTAAATCTAACAAACTCGCTAATTTAGGGTGAACTACTTAGAAGGAAATTGTTAGACACCAGTTCCTTCCACTTATGGATGTGAACTGTCTTTCTTTTTGTTTCTTTCACCCTTTTTAAAGAGTGCTGTTTTCATAATTTTTCCATTATTCTTTTCTATTTTGAATAATGAAACCAAATAAGAGATAAGGACTTAGTTCAATTACCTGAGCTATTGCTGGCAGAGGATGAAGTCAAGATTACAAAATGCTATCATTCATAAAGGAAGGGAAGAGAAACCTCTTAAATGCCACTGTAGGAATTTTTAGTGTGATGCACAAAGACTGTTCTAACAATAACAGCTTAGTAAATGAAAGCAATAAATGAACAGATTCAGGGCTAAGCCTTCTGAAAATAATAAAATAAATGAAATAGCACTGTTTAGAAATATTAAAAAAGAAACACATGCTGTGGTGAAAAGGGTAGCCACTGTTACATGTAACTTCTTAAGTTTGGGGAAGATCCACATAGCTTGTTTTGCTGAAGGATACAGTGCCCGCTCACACTATAACAGCCCTGGCTCAGCCCAAGTTGTTTTTGTCCTCTCTCAATTAAGAATGACTCTGGAGCTTTTCTTGTCTCTTCAAAGAGCTTTGTACAGTTTCTTAAGACAACAAGTTTTGTCTGGTGGTTCTCAGCCACATTAAGATTTTGTTGTGTAGCCTGTGGGCTCAGGCAAATCGTCCACTATGAAGAAAACATTAAATAATTATAAAGCACTTCTGTAGAAAGTCATCTAAATTTTTCATAGTCCTTGAAATACTGAATTGCAACATATCTTTATTTTAAAATATTGCATTCTTAAGATTAGCAGTTCTGTCTGTGCACACACCAACACATTCTGCCCAAGGTGAATATATCTTTTTTTCTTTTTTTTTTTTTTTTTTTTACACCTATCACCACTGCTATGAATAGTTGTGAATAATTTGTTCTATCTTGCAAAATTATTTGCATTATATTTTCTAATCATGGCTGTCTGTTGACAAGTATGCAAAAACAGAAGCTGTAGCATATGTCCTGATAAATGAAATAGACTGTCAGAGAAATCTAGAAGAGCTAGCCCAAGGTATTTGTTGAGGTATCTATCCCATGCCAGAAGTGGCTGAGGCACTTCAGGAAAAAATCTTTTCAAAAAGAGAGAACATAAATTATTCTTAAATCATGTAATGAGGTTGCCTCTAAGTGACAGGAAAGGTATGTATTCTGCTTCAAGGCTCACTCAGTTTTCTTCATAAGCAGTTTGTTTTTCTACCTCTGAGTCCTGATTGCTTTGGTAGATGATCCAATAGTAACAGTATGTAGCAGTTGATCCACCCAACTCCTGACTGCTGCTGATGAGGCAGCTGTGCCTTCCATTGGCTTGTGCAGCAGCTAATTCCAGGGGTGGAAAGCATCGCAGCAGCATGTAATTGCTAACACAACAATAGAGTTATTCTTCTTTTCCATTAGCACTTGCAGCTTCATGTTCCCTTTCTAATCCCTTTGTTGCACCAGCCCATCTCTTTGTCACTGTCCCTGCAATTATAAAAGTTGGTATTATTATGTATGCTGGTGCAGGAGATAAGCTAGACTGACACACACAGAAATTCCAGAATGTAGGTGAAACATGATGATCTAATGCAAGGGAAAAATAAAATATAAGCAGAGAATAAAACAAATATAGTCAGTCAAATATAGTCAGTTGTGGTGACTATAGTCACCACAGACCCAGTACATCAGTATAATAAATGTGATCAGCCCAACACTGTAAAAATACAACCAGCCTGTAAATAGTTGTTAAGTATACTGATTAAGTAAGCCTTTAATGTACATCATTTCAGCTTGTCAAATTCCTAATGGTATAAATCCATCATGTTTCCCTCTCTCCAAGCTCACTGGGACAACTATGAATTTATAGAGTAATTAAAATGCATCTCATTATACTTAACCATCTTTTTGTTGTTGTTGTTGTTGTTTTTCTAAATATATATAAGGCACTGGTATTTATCACATAATTTCCTTAATCCCTTTTTCAGCAGATATTGTCCATTAAGTATCAGGTATTCTTTGTTATTCCATTGTACCTGTTTTAGGATTATAGCAGAGTATCTGGAGGAAAAAGAATTGATCATAAATGTGGACCTGATTTACAGATAGAAGGATGCTTTTGAATTCGTTATTGTGTTTGACAGCTTCTAGCTTCCCTGGGCATTAGTAACAGAAAGCCATTGACAAGAGACATTTGACAGCAAAACAGTAAGCTGGCCAATAAAGTAAATATAATTGCACTATTTTTATTTATTTAATTAATTAATTAATTATTTTTTTTTTCAGATCAAGAATCTTTCCTGAGGATGGGCTTTCAGCTCCTGAAGATGGGGAACAGGAATGTAAGTACATAGATCAGCCCTCTGCGAAAGAGCTTTAATTAGACATTGCCATGGACTGAGGCAGAATGTTAGCCTGTGAAACCTTTTCCAGATGGTAATGGGACAGAGAGGGTCAATAAGAACAAGTATTTGGGAGTGAATGATTATTAAAGAAAAACATTATGCAGCAAGAGCAAATGTTAACAAGTCAGTAACTGTTATCAATAGACATCAAAACTCTGTTTTCCTCCTGGCAAAGTAGAAAGGTCCCTTCTGATGTCCCCAAGTGTACTGAGAATGTGTGCTTTAGATGAAAGGTGTTCTGAAAAAAACGAACTGCAGTTATGCTGTTACAGATCATTTTGTAATGTGCAGATATGCAGGGCTCTTATTAAGGGTTGCCTTGCCAGCTTAGATTTTAAATCTTTAAAATATGCTTGCTGGTATGTCATTAGTTATCTGTTTATCTATTACACAGTAGCAGAATGATGTCTCTGAATAGCATGCTGAATTTAGAATTATTATCTGAAAAAACACAACCTGTCTTGCAAAGTTCATAACAGGAAGAATGTGAGCCATGTTTGCAGTTAACAAATCTGCATTTAAAAAGAACCTTTTGTTTGTTTGTCAGCTCCCTTGTTTTCACACTGTCCTTCCAGAGACAAAAGAACAAATGTCATCCTGTAAACAATGGGGAAGTACAAAACCCATATAACTTGGTAGCCAGAGCTTTAGCATAAATAATGACTTTTTCAAGTTATTACAACGCAGAAATTCAAGGGCATGTCAAAAGGAAGCAGCATGTTTTCCATTAATCTTATAGACACTTATTTGTTACACTTTCTTTGAAAGGAGGCTAGTATTTCAGATAATAAAACTTAATGAGAGAGTCATTCCTATGCTCAGTCATAAAATATGTTAATGTGATCAACAATTTTCTAACACATCATTGGCTGGAGAACATGGGAACCAAAGAGGAGAAAGAAAAACAATTTCAAGAGCAGGTTTCTGTAGGGAATAATTTACCCATATGTCTATTTCGTTTGTGACGTAATTCATTGTTAGGGAAGTCAGGTATGTTATGTTGCACCTACAGTAGAGACACAGTGAGACATTTTACTAGAAGCAGGAGACAGAAGAAATACTATAGGCCAACAAAGTCTGTTTATTACTTTTCATTCTGGAGTTCACTGTTCTCTTCAGACTCTCTGAGGACACATATTTTCTTGGGTATACTATAAATGCCCTGTCTAGATCAGTAGGATTGTAATACTGTTAAAGCTTCCCATAGAAGGGTGCAACAAATGCTTTCAGTGAACACTTGACAAATCATGACTTTGCTGGAAAAATCCTCTGCTGTTTGGAGGACATCTTCAAAGCCCAGCAACTACTTATGCTCAGCTTTAATTCACCTTCATAACACAGCTGCAAACATGCTATGTGCCTTGAAATACATGGTTTAGTAATCTAAATACAGTTGATATTGTTATGGTTAAAATATCTATGTTTTGCAGTTTATGGTTAAGCTATGCGTAGAGGTAACCTAAGACGTATTTCTTATTAGACTACTTTTGAAATTGTTTAATTATACTGCAGGACACATATACATGATGTTTAGAGATTTCTTAACTGCTTATAGAAAAAACTAAACATTGAAACTGAAATATTAAATGGGAGACTTTTATCAAGCATTTTAATTTTTGGATCATATATTTGTGAAAACATTAAACTTTTCATATATTAATATATTTAAAATCCATTGAATGAATTCTGAGTGTCTCCATATTGTAATGGTTTGTTTTTACTAGATGCATGCTGTTTGTCACAGTCTTGGAAGAAGAAAATGCATGTCAAGCAAGATAGCTGACACAGAATAATGAGACCTCATACTAAAAAAAATAAAAAAATAAAAAATTCTCCCCTTTCCTTCTCTCCTTCTCTGTTTCTCTGCTCTCCCTTCCTTCTTCTCGTAGCTGTCACTTAAACTATTATGTTTCATCACATTTGACCAAACATTCAAATAAAGCAGAATTGGTTGGAGTTGGTATTTGGGGACATGGTTTAGTGGGTGACATTGGTGGTAGGGTGATGGCTGGACCAGATGACCATGCAGTTCTTTTCCAACCTTAATGATTCTATGATTCTGTGAATTCAAGAGGTTTTGTGAAATTATAGAGGTTGTCCAATCCATACTAAGATTTTGTGCTGATACAGAGGAATGCTGCTTTTTCATTATTATTATTCTTTTAATTCCAACACCTCGGTGATTCCTTTACATGGTGTTTTACCTTAATTTATCCTGTAATGTCTATCATTTCATGGAATGACACTCTATTAAATATGTTAATAAGATTTCAAACTTATCAAAAAAGCACACCATGCACAGCTGGAAAGTAAAATTTATCAGGGAGAGTTAGAGCAGTCATTGTAGAATAAAAGTCATATTAAACTGTTTTTCTCATTGTATAAAATAAACCTATAAAACAGATCAGTATTCATCTGATACCTTAGTACAACTTTGTTGTGAAAAAAAAAAAAAAAAAAAAATTGTAAGTAATGCAGAATCACAGAATGGTCAATGGTCAAAGTTGAAAGAGATCCCTGGAGGTCATTTTGTCCAACCACATGCCCTTGAACATGTCTTTTTTTCATGGCTTTTGAAGATCTCCAAGGAGGGAGAATCTATCATTTCTCTGAGCAACCTGTTCCATTGTTCAGTCACCTGCAGAGTTGTCTTCTATGTTGCATGTCTCTTTGGTGCTAGGGAGCCCAGAACTGGGAACAGTATTCCTGGTGTGACCTTACCAGTGCTGAGCAGAAAGGAAGGATCACATCCATTGACATGCAAACAGTCATCCTAATGCAGCCCAGGACACCTGAAGAGATCAGTGATCAGTGGCCTTTCTTATTTAATTATTTATTTGATTGGTTGTTCAGTTTGTTTTTGTTTGTTTGTTTGTTTGTTTGTTTGTTTTTCTTTCTCCAAACCACAACATGGATGACTAGTGTAGAACTGTACAAATGAGAAACAAGAATCCTATTTACATTTCCTGTTGTGTAATGGGAATATACGTAATCAAATCTGAATTTGGCACAAGATTCATTTACCTCATCAATGGAAGTAACAATATATGCGTTAAGCTAACAAATAACGCAGAAGTTGAAAAAAACAGTAACTAATTCTACAGTGTAAATACCACCCTATTACTGAATATAAGGGTCAGAAATATGTACTCTATAGGAATCTTTCACTACTAAACCTGGGATATTCTCAATGGAGAGCTAGAAATGTGTTTTCAGACTCTTACAAATGTCCAGAGAATGCTCCTGTTCCCTTACACCTTGACTTTATACAAAATCCTAAAAAAAAACAAAGTCACTCCTAGCTTGCATATGAACTTACACCAAAATGTTTCAAACAATTCCATACACCCTAAATTTTAAGTATGAACTGAGCTGAGTTAGTTTGGACTCAGGCGAATGGTTCAAATGCTTAAAATTAACTTTGCTCATTTGCAGATTTGACTATTTGGTATACTGACTCATTCTCATTTATGATTGAATTTTTTAATGGTGCACATTTCAGTGACACTTCCAGAGATGAAAATATTATCTCCATTTTATGACATCTTTTCTTGTTCAGCCATGTGTTACCTCAGAATATCTTCCCCCCTCAGCAAAATCAATAATAAAATAATTTTAATTATATGGTAAATAAAGGAGACCCTAAAAATAAAATTGAAATAAATAAAGACCAACCTTTTATATCCATATGACTTTATTTAGTTAAAAAACAGTTTTGGTTAAAAAAAATAAATACTATATCTCTCATTTAGATGCAGTATATAAGGAGATATAGCCAACCAAATAATAAGGCCATAAAAATAGAAAGGACAAAATAACAGTCTTGTTTTGTTCTCCATCTTCCCTCTTCAAAATAAATAATCTCAGGCAACAGAACAAGGAGATAAACATAGAATACAGTTCAAATTGAAATGAGAGATAAAGAAAATCTTTGCTTCCTAAAATATTCTCTCCTGAATAGTAGTGAAAAAATGGGCTTTCAAGATGATATTGACTGAAATATTTAACTTATTTATTCTGTCATCACACTTCCTTACTGGGAATGCAGAATTTGGTGTTCATTAAATTAGTAATATTTTCTTATCTTTCAGATAATGTTACCTAATCTTTCCATGAACTGTAGAAGCCATGTCTTGCTAGATGTAATAAACACACTGTCCAAAGCAAGAACCTTGAATTTACTTTGTCTTTAGACTGTTTTTATCCTAACAATCTTGTAGTTTTACTTTTTTGTTCCTGTTATTGAATTTGGCATACCTAGAAGTAAATGTATTAGTGAAGATCATCTCACACACACAAAAAGGTAGCCATCATTGGGAGAGAATGTGCCACCTCATGGAGCAGACCGAAGGACCTCACTAGCACACAGTCTCTCTGATTCTGGCATGCCATCACATAGCTTAGTTCCGCAAAGAATAATTCATTGGCATTGTTGTCCTGGCTGGGTGGTCTGTAATAGACTCCCACAACAACATCCCCTTTATTTGCTTGTCCCTTAATCCTTACCCAGAGACTCTCAACTTTGCCATTGCCAACTTTTGTTGTTTTGACTGTCATGTTCTAGAGCCTTATACCTGTTATATAAGGGTAGATGGGAAGGTGAGGTGGGCAGGGACAGGGCTCACCTATGACCCCGAGCAGAAACCAGCTTCCATTCCCCCCCTTGGCCTAGGTCCCTCCTACTGCCTGGCTGGATGGGGGAACTTTTGTCTTCTATGTAGCAGGAGACACTTGTGTTGTGGCAGGTTTATGAGTCTGTCTCCGAGAGGGCAGAGTATGCTTCCACCAGTCAATTCCTCTCTCTGACTCCCTTATGTTCCTAAGCCTACTCATGTATTCCTGAAGCTCTGCTACCTGGCTGAGCAACTCTTCAACCTGGGCACACCTTCCACAGGTATATCCACTGCTGCTGCTCTCAGACACCAAGAGAAGACTCCGGCACACCCTGCAGCCCAAGACTTGGATGGTCGCATGTTTCCCCAAGACCTTTGAGTAGCCACATTGGTGACTGTGGTTGGAAAGGCTGCAAGAGATGTGGAGGCCATGTTTTTCTTCCTGGTGGATACCATGGCCAGGGTCTTCATGAGCAGGTAATAGGTAATACACTTCTCTAATCTCCCTGTGCTGAGTCTGTTTTGCCAGTGATGATAACTGCTGAGTGATCTCCCTGTTGTTATCTCAAACCTTTTGCCCTTTACATCATATTTTCTCCCCCTTTACCTTTGATGAGCAGGAGTGAGAGAGAAGTTGTGGTGCTCAGCTGCCTGCTGGGTAAAACCACCACACAACTGTTAGAGAGAAGAGTGAAAAAATGTTAGAGAAAAGGCTGCAGGCAGCAAAGTCAGTGAAGAAGGAGGGGATGGAGGTTCCCCTGCAACTCGTGGAAAGGCCTGCACCGCTTGGGGGGAGGATATAGGAGAGGATGGATGGGGGGAAGGTGGTTTTATTTTGTTTTATTTATTTATTTATTTATTTATTTATTTCTCACTGCTCTAGTCTGTTAATAATTGGCAATAAATTAAACTAATCTTCCCCAAGTTGAGTCTGTTTTGCTTGTGGTGATAATTGGTGAGATAATTGTGGTGATAATCCCTGCTCATATCTCAACCCACAAGCTTCTGTTTTTATTTTTTTCATTTTTTCTCTTGTGCTTCTGAGTTGAGGGAGTGAGAGATCAGCGTGGTGGTGTTTAGCTACCTACAGGTGTGAAACCACCACAAAGTGGTAGAGGATAGTCAAGTGAAGAATAACTTCCCATCTGGAAAGTGCTAGAGAGAAAAATAAGCAAAATAGAAAATAAGTGAACATGAAAAAAATACCTTTCATACTCATCTGAGTCTCCAATTTCTGTGTAGCAACCAGTGAATTAACCATTATTCTATTATAGACAATGCCCTTTTTAATATACTGGACACTAAATAATTACAGAATTTTAAAAGATGTGCATAAGTTAATAACTGGACCAGTTCTGTTCAGTTATTAACTGTTCAGTTTTTCAGTTAGTCTTTGAACCATGGTACAGATATGCCAACAATTAAAACTTTAAAGAAGCAGCTAGAAGTAATCTAAATTCACTTCATAGTTTGTCTTTCTTCACACACACACATACACACAAAGATTAATAATAAGATCTAAAAAGTTGACAAATTTTAAATATTGTGCCCTGCTAAAACAGTGTCATCAGTGGATCATTAAACCTGGAAAGGCAGATGTTAATGTGTCTGTTAATGGAGACTTTACTCAATGTAGTAGCATTTGGAAGGAGCATATAGCAGTTTTCCAGCATCTTCTGGCTATAATGCACAAAAATATTTTATGAATTTTTTTTTCATCCTTTCAGCTATTTCTGTGGACTAGATTCAGTTAGACTATATGCCAGCGAGGGAGACTGTAAGGGAGTGAACTCTGGGAAGGGAAAGCTTAGAAAGCCAGATGTGTTTCACAGAGCTACTAGAGATTCAGTATCACTTTGGCTGACTTAGATGGATGCCTGAAGCTTTGGAGGAGAGAATGGAGAAGGTGGATAAGCAATATTTTGAAAGGTTTTGACACTTTTTGAAGTCTGCACTCAAAGACAGGATAATACCATGCAGCAACAAAGAGTGTCTGCTAACTGGCTGGAAAGCAGTTTTGTAGAAAGTCTTGACAGTCCCAGAGGACAAGTTGAGCATAAGTTGCCAGAGTTGCCAGTGTCCTTGTAGCAAAGACCAACAGCTTCCTGGGATGTTAGCAAGAGCATAGCCAGCAGGTCCAAAGAAGTGATACATACTTGTATATGACATTTGTGAGACTGAGTATGGAGTGTTGGGTCCAGTTTTTGGCTCCCTATTTGACAAAGATATTCACAAACTAGTGTGAATTTAGTGGTTGTCCAGCAGGGTGATGAAGTGACTGGAAAACATAATGTACCAAGAGAACCTGAAAGAAACAGTCTTCAGAGAGATGGTCTCATTGCTAAGACTAATTGCTTATTTAATTAATTAATTTCACTAGGGTGCTAATTGTGGTTTTCATCTCCACCTTGAGTGCTTATAGACATTGTGGAGCTAGACTCTTCTCAAAGATTCTCTCTCTCTCTCTCTCTCTCACACACACACACTCTACAGACAGATTAACAGACACTAGAGCAGACTACCTTTGCAGGCACTTATATCAATTAAGACTGCAATAATAGTCCAATCTTGTTTCTAATGACCTTTGCTTACTAGAAATACATTTCTCACAGGTCACTAGCATGTACACACACACAGAAAGTAGTAAAAGTAGTAAAAATGGAGTTTCATAAAAAGATAGGTCAGAGTGCTGTGATTAGATGAAGGCATCAGAAACAAACAAGCATCCTGCTAGCTCTTTATCACTAGCTCTTTATTCTCACACCCCTTCTCCCCTTGCTTATCCCTCCCTGGTCCACGTTGATAAAGTTTCCTTTCAAAAGTTCTATTTTTTCCATTCTCTCCTATGTCAGTAAACTCAAAATGCCTTATCTAAATCAAGAGAAAGGTAAACATACTGCTGTTTTGTTTTTCTTTCTTTCAAATCATTGCCCCTCTTTCCCCCCTCCCCCCACCTTTTTTTTTTTTTTTTTTTTTTCTAACTAGAGCATTTTCTGGTTCATACTGATGATGCTCCCTCAGCAGGAAAGATTCCAACACAAATGAGGAGGGTTGTACTAGTTATGACACTATCTGCAGCAACCTTTCTTTTCTCAGACAAGAGAGACTATGGGAGGTAAGAGAACAAGAAATGGGACTGAACTATTTCTTCTTTCTGAGCTCATAAAATTCAAAGAGAGGCATTCTAGAAAGTAGTGGGAACCACTCATCAGATGGTTCTCAAAATTCTCTGTGAGAAATTAGGGTATGTTAAAGATGTTAGGAGAATGGTGCCCCACAAAAGCACTTTGAGCACCTGAACTAAAATCCCCTTCTGGGAAACATTTTTCTTTGTTCACATTTTAAGCCTAGAAAGACTAGGTTCCCTCCTTCACACACTATTCTTGCAATAATAAAGTATTCTGAGCAGAGCAGCAAAGCATACATACCCTATGTATTTAAAAAATGTCTTCCATTGGTCTGCTAAAACCAAGTTTAAGACTGTTCATTTATGAAAGCTGTGAGACCTTTTTTCATGATGTGCTAATTTGTAACAATCTATTAAGTTGCACCACCAGCTCCGTTGTGTGCTTCGGCACAAATTGCTGAGAGAAAATGTTTTAGTGCATTTCATTTCCATGTATTCAGTTGCAATATATTTACAATTCTGTGAATTATGATGTAGATGTAAATAAGTTTCCCCCTTGTATATAAGTAAGCTCTTTGTGGTATATTTCTATGCTGATTGAAAGTAAATTGATAGCAACATTACTGTGCTGTGAATCATAATTTGTGCCTGGCTTCTTGGATCATCAATTTCAAAATATATCAGAACATATTGTTATAGAATAAACAGTACAACTCAGTTGGAATCTTTCTTGCTCTCCCGGGAGCTGAAAGTACTGCAAAGTGCTCCAGAATTCATTCAGTTGCCTCCCTTTAGAGGAGCTAATAAACTGAGGTTCTTTCATCCTGTCTCTAGGATTAGACTAAATCCAATTGTATCTTTCAAAACAAATACAGCTGCTGGTTAAACATCCTTTCTGATGTATGAAAAAAAGTAAGAAAGTGGAATTCTTCATGTCTTATCAAATCCTGTTAAAACACAGGTGCCTTCAAGGTCTCTAATCTTATATCCTTACACATATAGAAAACTCCCATAAAAGCCAGAAGCCAATTTCTGACACATAATGTGGACCCCTCCCCCTCTCCTTTTCTAATAGAATCAGTGGGAAGGTCATTTTAATCACTAAACGAAGAGCAACAAAAATGATAATTCAATTGATCTGTCTTTGTCATCTCTAAGTATTTGCATTACCAACTTTCTTTTCAGATTAAGTTAAATCAAGATCATCCCTGGTCAATCTTGTTGACATACAGTCCTCTTCTAATCATATTTAATGAAAATTGCATGGATATCAAAATCATTTATAAGAAACAGGAGAAAAAAATGAGCTTTTCTCACCAAGGACAAAGCATGACTTATTTAGAATGCATTGACTACATCACATATAAAAATCACAATCTTTTTTTTTTTTTTTAATTTATTTTGGCTTTGCAGGGGACATAATGAATGAAATCAGGGAAGTGCACAAAACTGACTGCAGATGTCACATAAATTTACAAGAAGGACAAGAATGAGGAATGGGGGAAGCACAAGCCTCTCAACTTCACCTTAATCTCTGGGAAGGCTAAGGAGTGCATCCTCCTCAAGTCTCCTCTTCTTCATGTGTTTCCAGGCATGTGCTGAACTGTTCAAGACTGGGAAGAGCCAGCATGGATATTAAAAGGGCAAACCAAGCATGATTGACCTGATTGCTTTCTGTGGTGAATCAAGTGGACATGTAGACAAGGAAAAAGCAGTGGATGATTTTTACATTGGTTTTAGCAAGGTCTGTGACAGAGTTCCCAAGAAATGTTTCCCACCAAACCAGTGAGATATGGACAGGATAAGGGCATGATAAGGTGCATGGAAAATGGACTGGAAAACTGGACTCAAAGGGTGGTTATTCGTGATACAAAGTCTAGCCAGTGGAAGCCCTCAGGTATCAGTACAGATGGTCTTTATTAGTAATGATAGGACAAAGTACTCTCTCATAGCAAGTTTGTAGACAATGTCACGCTCAGGTATGACCAGATATTCTGCAGGGACCTCAAGAATATCAAGAGACCTCAACAGAACTGAGAAATGGGCTAAGGGAACCCTCATAACCCAGGGTAAATGCCTCAAGTTTAGATAGCCTCATGCATTAATACAGCCCCCAGGGCAAATGGCTGGAAAACAGTTGCACAGAAAAAGTCTTGAGAATCCTAATGCACTATGAGGTGACCATGTGTCTGAAGTATGCCCTTGCAGTAGCAAGTCAAGCACTCTTTTGGTTGTATTAAGAGCTGTGTAGCCAACAGGTCAAGGGGAGGGACTCTTCCTCTCCATTTGGCCCTTGTAAGACTGTGTCTGAAGTACTATGTCCACTTTTGGGTATGCACTATAAGACAGATTTGGGCATACTAAAGCAAAGCCATTAATACTTAGGGGGTTGGCCAAAGTGATATAAAGAGATAGGCTGAGATAAATTGGTCTCTTCAGTCTGAAAAAGTGAAGGTTTTGTGGAGACCTTAGTGCTGTCCACAGCTACCTGATGGCAAGGTGTAGAGTAGATACTCTTCTCATGTGCAGAGCAATAAGAGAAAATTTCAACAGAAACAAGCTGGAACATGGGAAATTCTGATTAGATGTAAGGAAAAATGCTTGCCGTGTGGTTTGCCTAACACTTGGCACAGTTCTATCAGATATGTTTTGGAATTTCCATCCTTGAAGATAGATAGCCAAAATTCAACTGGAAAAGACCCTGAATAGCCTGCTGTAACTGAGAGATTGGACTAGATGACCTCTGAAGATCCCCTCCAACCTATAATATTATCCTATGTCTCCAGCGTATGGCAGCATACTTGTTAAGTGTTATGTTTTTATCCTGGACAGAGGAGCAAAGAAAGCAGAGGAGGGAAATTTGTTATAAGTCACATACGCTTGGGTTACCAGTTCTTTGACATTACCTTTCAATCATTAGCCAGAGGCCATTATTTCTGCTTGTCTGAGTACCCTTGATGTATATAAGAAAAAAAAAAAAAAAAGGATAAAGTGTCTAAAATGTTTTCCAACAAGAAAATTTGATGATAGAATGTCTTCTCAAGCTGTTCTTGTCCTGTTTTCTCTTTCTTGTGAAGTTCCTAAATTCCCTTATTTTCTGTTTAAAAAACAGCTATAACTTTCCAGTATTCATTCAAATTAAATGGATGAATTATCTGTTGGTAAATTGTACCTTGTGAAACTATTGCAAGATGGTAAAAAGGAGGAAGATTTTATCTTTAACCTTTCTTATAGGATTGAAAGCAGTGTACGAACACTTGCATAACAACGGTAGCAAAGTCATGTTTAGATGAGAGAGGGCAAAGGTGCTGGAACAGAGAAGAAAAACTCACTAACTACATCTATATCTGAAACAACAGCTGAGAAAAAAAAAATCAAAGGAAAGGTAAATTCACAAATATTTTGTAAACTTTCTCTAAGATTGATTTCAAACCTTGAAAGTGTCTAACTTTGATATTCTGCCAACTTCAATCTGTCTTACTTTTCTAAGCAACTGCCTGTACTGGAATCATATACTCCATCCTTGGAAAATGTTAACCCTAGTTGCAGAATAAAAAGGAATATCTAAAGTTAAAAGCTCTTCTATCTTGGTCTACACGAACACCTTGAAAGCTGTTGACCTGTTTGGATTAAAGTATATGTCTACAGCATGTTAAAATTACATATCTGGCATTTTTTATGAGAATGTTTCAGGAGACTTGATTAACCTCAAATGATAGCTTTGAATCTTTGCTTAATGGGAAGTTGATGGTAAATTAATATCTTTAAACCTGACAGAAACTATCAAAAATATAAGTTAGCAGAAGTTTTTACACCTGTATTTTCCTATGTTGTCTAAATGTGTGTGGAAAAGCCTGTGTAGCAACCGGTCTCTCTTTTTTTTTTTTATGTCAGTAAATTTTTCTAAGATCAAGTATCTATTTACTGATGACTGTAAGTATTCTAATATTTTACCTCTATGCACAAAACCATTGTCCCCAGTGCCATGGAAGGATAGGAAGCTTCTCAGGAGCATTATGTTCCTTATACTAAACATACATATATGTATAATAAAGTACACAGTGGTTTGTCATGGCTCCAAGTGGGATTCTGTTATCCCCATGGCCAGACAGTTTTTTACACTGAGTTCATTGGCACAGAGCTATTATGGACACATGTTTACTGTAGCATGGAGGAGAGGTATACACAAAGAAGAAGAACTTGAACCCAGTGGAAAGCTAAAAAAGATTTTATCTTCTTCCAATATCTTACTATTGTCGCAGATTTAACATGCTGCCATTCTGTGTGTTTCTTTGATTCCTAGCGTATATATTTTACTACAGATTGGTAAAACATCCTCAAAACAGCCTTAGAGCTGTCTGCTCTAATACCAGCACCAAAGGAATCACCAGGTAGATTTGGAGCTTGTAAAAGCATTTTATTTCAGTATTTTATTGTTATTATTTTCACTTTAACATATTACAAGACAGAGTAGAAGTGAAGACCTTGCTGGGTCTTCAGATTTTCCATTTTCTTCTCCTGCCTTTTAACTACCCTACAGACACATGTGATAGCTGTACAAAAAGACATCACCTATGAAGCTGGTTCCCCTCCATGGGAATATGCAGAGTGCTCTAGTGAATACCTGCATACTAATAAATTACACAATTAATGGTGTTAAAGGAATAGTCCGTAATGTCTTGAGGCCAAGAATGATTTTTTCATCCTGATATGGTAATAATAGGTATTTGTAGATAATTAACATTCATGGTGACAAAACATGTATCTAAGAAGCATTAATTTGAAAAATATCTATTAATCAAGCGTTAAGGAATTTTTATTAAATTGTATTGTAAATCTATGAAGCAGGGAGATTGACAGTTGTCTGTTAAGTCACATATATATGCACAATACAGGGTTTAATAAAAGTCCACATGAAATTCATGCCATTTCCCACTGTAGCATAACCACCATCCCAATCCAAGAAACAGTAACAAGACTAATGTGACAAGTTCCAGTATTTTAAATACAAAGCCTAAATTAAAACTCAGTCCCTTATATTTTCATTATTGATTTCATAATCTTATTTATTAAATTCACTGATAAATATGGTAGCGGTTTCTATGGGTATTCCCATGAAGATGATACACTGATCAGAGTTAATTATATAAGTGAATATAAAATTAATAATACCATTCCAAAACTCCTAAATCTCAAAATTGCATTTGGACTTATTGCAAAGGCTTCACATTTCCAAAAGATGAGCATAGAAAAGAGGCCATCACACTGTTTCTTCTGATATATTTTCAAGTGCTTTTGTCTAGTCCTGTATTTTTGTTTGCAAGCACAGACTTGTAGGGTAAGCACAAGCAGTATTAACACATGCTTCATGTATTTTTGAAAGCATGTAAGTACTAAATTCCAGGTGCCTTCATCAATTCCAAACTCATCTATCAATCATATTTTTTTCTCTCTACTTTCTCCCTAAACAACTATGAAGTGCTTTCCTGCCAACATGAATGCAAAAGGAGGTGGAGTGTGTTCACAAGTGTATAGCCATTTTTCAAATTATACTGACATCTGTGCTTAAACACTCAGGAATTCCATTTCTGGAAGTATTATGACAGAAAAATACTCCCACCTTTATTTCTCTTCTTTATACAGCTAAAACTCAGACAAAATTATTTTCAGAAACTGTGTATATCAATTATTTTATCCTTGATGGGAAGAATAGCTAGCAATAACTTATCTGATAAAATAGTAGAGAATGCCATTAAAGAGTAACACTAAAATGTGATATAATTTTGTAGCTGGAAAACAATAACTAAAAAAAATATTAAGGGAATGTGTTCTTTATTTATTTTTTTTTTCTATGCCAACAAGTCAGAAGTTTTCACCACCACTGGCAAGAAAGAATAGAACATTTTTCTATTTTTCAAGGTAGTAGGAGCAAAACTGAAGCTGTAGAAACACAGAGATCAAAATCACAAACAAATTTCACAGTTTTTGATATTTTGCAAATCGACTTATTTTTAATTTTGCATTAAAATTTTGTCAAATGTTTCAGTTGTCAAAAAATGTCTGAATCCTTTTATAACACGAGGGAAAAAAAAAAAAAAAGGGAGGGGAGGGATTGCATTTAAAATGTGTTGTTAAAAATACCAACTGTAGATAAAACCATTTGTTCACAATTGTATAATTGTGTAGACTTACATTTGTATGTAAGTCTATTTTCATCTTGTCTCTGCTGTGTAACCTAACACTTCTTTTTATCTGTGTAATCAATTTTTTTTATAGTTGCCATAAGGAACATAAGACAAAGTGCTTTGGGAGTTGGAGAAAGAAGCCATCCAGAAGACAGTCTTTGTCTAACAACAGTAGAGAAGTGTTTGCAGTATAGTAGGTAGAAATGTGTAAACACAGCTGAGATAGCTGGAAGAGATTTCACATTGTGCTTCTGTATCTGTAGAATAAATCTGGCATTAGAAGTTTGGCATACCTTGTGTTATTTTACATCTGTATCTCTAAGATTAGAAACCTCACAATTATGGAATGATTGCTTTTCTGCTAGGGAGAGAGTGGAAGACTGTTCAGAAATTACCAAGAAGGTTGAAGGAAGGCAAGGGAAGAGGGAGAGGGTAGGAAAAGTTGTTACATTTCCATTTCGCTTTAATATAAAATTCTACTGGAGTAAATAAATTGGCAAATACTTGCACTTCTTTATTAGTACAAATGTTTGTTGTCTGATTTAATATATTAGGACACCAATAAATCTGGTATACTTAGTCTCTACTTAGATTGATGTAAACAGCAGGAATACACTACCTCACTCCTGTGTACTGTAATTAAATGGCTTTTCAAAGTTATGTATGTATAACTGCATGGGAAAAAAAAAAAAAAAAAAAAAAAAAAAACAAGAAAAGAATTACAGGTCATATTTTTCTCAGCTATTTGCAAAGGAAGCTAAGGACGGAATACTACAATCTTTTCCAGAAATGTTTTTCTGAATGTGAAAGAACTGTTTCTTTAAATAGCCCATGGATATATCTTTAATCTTAAATAATTATTTTTCATTCTGTATTTCCTAATTATATATATATATATATAATGTATGTATAAACTATGCAAAGAAATAGCTACCATAAATGAAATGCATATGTAGGATACAGGTGTCAATAAATGTATATTTTTTACTCATTCTGAATGTACTTATTACTGTAGCCTAATAAATGGCGAAATATTAACGTTGGTGCAGATTTTCATATGACTCGCCATTTACCATTTCCACACCTTACCATTCCTTCCAAATGTGAGAATGACTTCAAACACCTATGAAGATTATTCTACCTGTAGTACAATGTCAAAATTTTCTTAAATGTCTTCTCACATGAACAGGGATAATGAATTCAACCTACTATGAATGAGAGCTTGAATTTTCATGTCACTGCGTTATTTCCAGCTAAATGTTTTTGATAGATTTGATCTCGGCTGGGCAACTCACAGTAGAAAAGCAAGTTATTTGGAAATTACCAAACAAAATATATTTATGTTGTAGAAGCTCGGCAATTTAGGGAATATGGAAGCTTCAGGCAAACAGGGACATTAAACATCTACTCTTTGTATTTTCAAGCATTAGAAATATTAAAAAAAAAAAAAAATCTACATCAGGGCAACCAGAATGGCTAGCTGTGTCTGACTTTGGTTGAAATGGTCCTGTTTTATGCCCAGGGGGTCTTCCATGGTATTCCATCACCAGCTGCATTTATGCAGTGACCCTGAAGTCTAAGCCTTGTAGCACCTAATTGCCTGAAAATCCAACAATAAAGCATTATCTTCCTACCTTATTGTGTACAAAGTGTCACATTATTATCTGAATGTAAACATAAGGGCAAAAGAGAATTATTTAAACAAAAGAAAGGATTAAATCTCAGTTAGAGCACTGGAAAGACCGGATAAGAGTGGCACTTGGTAATTGGACATCTTTGCACTGCCTAGTGAATCAGCAAACACTCAGAAGATTTGTGAGACTTTGAGTATTCAGAGACGTGATTGGCAGATTCTGCAGTAAAACACTTTAATCTTTCCATAGGCAAGATAAAACTCCTGTGGTCTCACATATGTCTCCCAGTTCTACTTCTAATCCTCTTTTTGCTTTCAGATTTACAGTTCCTCCCATCTCTTTTTTCTCAGAGCTGTATTACAAAATGTAAATGCAAATGTAAAAGGCCATATCATTCCTCTTCATATGTTGTTTTGTTTTATTTTGTTTTCATCAGATTTCATGGGATCACAAGATAACTCAAGCTGGAAAGGACCTCAGGAAATCTGTCTCTGTTTCACCTTCTGTTCAAAGCAGAACAGCTTTGGAATCAGACCAAGTTGTTCAGGACTTGATCCTGTCATGTCTTGAAAACCTCCAAGGATGGAAATGGCATAACCTCTGTGTTGAGTCCTCATTGGGAAAAAGCTTATATCTGGAATCCCCATGTCCCGCACCTTCAATGTGAGAACAATGTAATCACCCATGAATGCTGGAGGACTCCCCTGGCAGAGTCACTGCTGCCCACAGGGATGAGCAGCACAGACAAGACTTTACAGTCTTTCTGCAGTAATCTGGACTCTGCTTACAAGTAACCAGCAAACCTCCCCAGACATGAAATTAGTCAGTTTATGGGCATCCATTCCATGCAGCAGTGAATCTCCAATACCTACTGTCCTGGTTTCAGTTAGAACCAGGACACCTACCAACCTGCTTATCTTCTTTCTGTGAGTATTTGATTAAGGCTCAGTTGAATTCTGCACTCAAGGAATTTGTCTTCCTCATTTTTTCCCAGCATATTAATTTGGTCTATAACTACAGGTCTGGATGTGGAGAAGGAGTTGTAGATGAGTTACCAGAAATCATGAGTTTCCAGTCTTTCTCAGGAGTTTCCATCCACAGATCATTTGAGGATATTTTCTAAATCCCCTCCTTTCTCACAGTATGAGTCTCTTGGGTCCACAGGGTCTCTCTGAAAACCCTGTTGATCACCTGTTCATCCTCCCTGATGGCCACCTCTTCTTCATCTCCTTCACCTGGTGCCTCAGAACCTCCTACAAGTGAGGCCACTGCTTCCATTAGTTAATGCATCTGGAAGTACCTGTCCCTTGAGACGTGAGCTGAGTCCCTCAGGAGATCTGCCACTTTACAGAAAACATTCTGGATTACCATTCATTGTTTGATAATGATTAACTCATCAAACAATTAATGTATTATCAAATTCCTTACAACATCAGGTTTTCTTAGGTCAGTATTTTCTAGATTTCAGCAGTACTTTATAAATGATGTCTCATAAGAACTTATAAACTAAATTTCGTATTCCCTTTCCCTGTTATATAGAGCTGTAAGCACCTAATTAACTTCTGAAAAGAGGAGTCAGGACTCTGAAAAATATAATCCCAGTTTATATCAGGATTAGCAACATCTTTATTGCAAATATCTCAGTTCTTGACCAAATGTAATCTGAATACTTAAGTTATTAAAGCAGGGTTCTCTCTTGCTCCACTTTAGACACAGCTAAGATCTTACGAAAATAGGGAGATGTATATTTTATCCTCTATTTAAACAGGATATAATGTTATAATTTTAGTTCCACATGGAAACATAGCCACATGTTTTGTAAAACTGCCATACACTTTTGTGTGCTTAGTGACAGCCTAAACCCTAAATTTTTCCTTATGGTCATTATCAGCAAAGTGATAAATTGTATTTCTATTTATTTATCTTCCTCTCTATTAATTTATCATAAGCTTAGAGAATTTGAAGTGTGGTTTGTGGCTGTACTTTAGGTCTCCTTGTGCACAACTTGAAATTAATTTTTCCCAGAATACATTAGGGCATTACAAAATACACTATAAGATCAACAAAGAAGCTAGTTTTACACACAGTTTAAGTAATTTCCCCAAGTCAATCACATCCTTGAATACTTGAAAGGGTGAAAGGGCAAAACTGTTCTTGAGCTTCCAAACACTAATGAAGTTAGTTAGTTTTACCATTTTGTTGCAAATAAACATGATGTTAGGTCCCATTAGAAATATGTATATGACATATTTCACCTGAATACATTTACCTTTTCCCCTTCTTTCCACAGTGATGTGAATTACTTGCTTTGTTACAAAATTAGGCATTGGTTAGGCATTGGAACTGGTTGCCCAGGGAGGTGGTGGAGTCACCGTCCCTGGGTGTGTTTAAGGAAAGGTTGGACGTGGTGCTTAGGTACATGGTTTAGTGGGTGGTATTGGTTGAACTGTTGGACCAGACGATCTTGGAGGTCTTTTCTAACCTTAATGATTCTATGATTCTATGAAAATATGTTATCCGTATATTGTTCCTCATAAGAAGAAAGTGGTTTATAGATGAAAAGAAAGTATAAACACCCACAAAACCTGATAAAAACTGACAAGTTGCTAAAAATATACTAGGTATGTTATACATGTCTTTCCTTTGTCTGGAATAATTGCCTAAGGTGACTTGAAAATTAAACTGATATTCACATTTTAAAGAAAAGGTACAGCACTGAAGAAGCTTCCAGGGTGGAGTGTAGCTGCACTACCTAAGCATTCCCTAGGCCTCCAGCCTTAGATGTTATTGTACTGGGGAAACCAAGCATAGAGCGGAGTGGAGACACTGCGGCTAGGCTCTGTGACAACAGGGAGACCTGATTGTTCTTGTGCACACCAAAACTGATAAGCTGCACATTTGCTGCCCCAAATACTTGTCATGTTTTTGATGAAATGCTGTACTCCAGTGAATTTTGTTCATTATATCATTATAATACCAAAACACACCTCCATCCCAAAAGCTACCTCTTTCCAAGGTAAGACCATCTCTCCCTGAGTACACTTTCTGAATTTTTCAGAGCCTATACCTTTAAACAAAAGTGAGAAAACTTTTTACCAATTGTAAACAAGATATGCATGACTAGAGTCACTCAAGCTCCACCTAAAGATAGAAAATAATATAAATTGGCTTAAGAGAGAGGGAATGTGAGGGAAGATACTATTGTGACTTCTGGGATCAGTCAATGGGCTGAGTCTCTCTTCTCCCCTCACTGGGATGCCTCTGGGTAAGATTTTAATACTTGGTTATACCAGGTGTCTCTGAAGAACCTTAGAAATATCTTGAGTCCTTGTGCCTTTTAGCACATTGATAGCCAGGCTGTGTTACTCGTGCTTCTGGCATTCTAGTGTGCTTTACAGATAGTAAATTTATCGCCAGCAATCCAAAGAACCTGTGTACCTGTTGCTTTAATAAATTGCACTAGATTGTATTGAAGCTATGACAGTTTCCATTGATGTCCTGGTTTCAGTTAGGACAGAGTAAATTTTCTTCCTAGTAGCTGGTAGAATGCTATGTTTTGGCTTAGGATGAGAAGAGTGCTGATAACACCCCAATGGTTTAATTGTTGCAGAGCAGTGCTTACACCAAGCCAAGGACATCTCAGCTTCTTGCTCTGTCCTGCCAATGGGCAGGCTGGGGGTGCAGCAAGAGCTGGGAGGGGACAGACCCAGGACAGCTGACCCAAACTAGCCAAAGTTATATATATATATATATATATAGGGGTGGCTAGCCAGGGGAGGCGGGCTGGACTGCTCGGGGGTTAGGCTGGGCATCGGTCAGCGAGTGGTGAGCAATTGCATTGTGCATCACTTGTTTGTACACATTATTAGTATTAGTACTATTATCATCATTATTGTTATTATTATTGTTGTTGTTATTATTATTATTGTTATTATTATTTTCCTGTCTTAATAATCTGTCTTTATGTCAACTCACAGGCTTCACTTTCCCATTTCTCTCCCCCATCCCAGAGAGGGAGGGGGGAGGGTGAGCAAATGGCTGTGTGGTGTTTAGCTGCTGGCCAGGTTAAACCACGACAATTAAACACGACCAAACTGTTTAAGTGTAGCCATGGTAGTTCATGGAATGCGATTAGAGTGAGGGTGTGCTATGTTATTTGTGAATCAGTAATCATGATAGTTCAGTACCCTGAACACTAACAGACCTATAATGGATAATTGACTACACTCTTATGCATAACACTGTGTTAATGAAAGCTCTGCCATTAAGGGGTATTAACAGGACAGACATTTAAGCTGTTCCTGTAATCAGTTGTTCAGTTGGTAGAAGATGACAATCTTATCCAATTAGAACAGTGACAAGCGTATAATTATTGTATTTTCCAGAGTGAAAAAGAAAAAAGAAAAAAAAAGTCAATAAATTTCAGCTAAGTATGCACAGTTCACTCACTAGTGATTTAATGCAGAGCAGAAAAGATTCACAATATATGTGGTGTACAAATATATGCAAAACAAAAAAGAATAGCAAGAATTAATTTTTCTGATTTAATAAGGCACCATTTGACAAACATATTCAAAATGTTGAAATTACAAAACATTCATTCACATGGCTGAGCTTGTTTTGATATAAGACATGGACAAAATTCATAAATATATATTAATAATTATGTCCAGTGAATTGATATATGCCACTGTGAGGACCTTTTTTATGTTCTGAAAGATCAATTAGATATGTTTATTGAACAAAGTCTATTAAGAAACTGAAATGCATTGTTGAGTGACTAAGAATTTGTGGGAAAAAAAAAATCCATTGTGAAAAAGCTGTTATAGTAAGATCACTAAATCATGTTGGGGCATGTATGTTATGAGCTCTTAATACATGAGTAAAACTGTTTCTGTTTTTGTTTCTTTGCTGTTTTTTTATTGTTAGCTATCAAATATTTTTCTCTGTCTGCAGCTTTCTAGTTATTACTGATCCTTGCTGCCTCATCAGCAAAACTGGCCTTTTTCTATTGTACAAATGACATCTACTGATCACCTCATGGCAAGGTTGAGGGAGGTGATAGAATTAGACTGCAGTTGCCTTGGTCCCTTCCCCTTCCCCTTCCCCTTCCCCTTCCCCTTCCCCTTCCCCTTCCCCTTCCCCTTCCCCTTCCCCTTCCCCTTCCCCTTCCCCTTCCTTTTGCCTTTCCCCTTTCTCTTTCCCCTTTCTCTTTCCCTTCCCTTCTTTCTTTTTTTTTTTTAATTTAATTTATTTTTATTTTTTTAATATATAAGGGAGACAAAGAATAATCCATTTGGGTAGTGTGATACTGTTCACAGTCATACTCTGTTAGAGAAATTGACTGTGTGTATTTTTTTTCACCAATAAAAATAAATACATTTAAGTTAGGCATTCTCTCAATCTGCCTTTAGAAACAGCTTATAAGTAAACAAACAAATATATAAACTTTTCCTCCAGCTCTATTACACATTTTTGAATGAGCCTCTCAGCTCTTGACAATAGATAAAAATACGCTTTTGTGTTCTATGTTCTATAAACTTTGACTTCTTGCCTTTAAAACTTCTGAAACTGAGCAAAAGAGTAACAAGTTTTTTCAGGAAAGCAGAAGAAATACAGTGTAATGATTTCGCAATTTCCAGTCTCAGCTAAACTAACACTTGAAAAATGTTTCACTGAAATGAATAAAGCAGATTGTCAAAAATACTGGCATTCAACATAGTGCTGATTAGACTGATAGTCAAAGTGGCCATCAAACCAGAAGGTTAACCCTAATGAGATTAAAGTAATAGTAAAAAATAATAATATATGTATTTATTTATTTATTTATTTATTTTACTTTGAAATCTGAGAGCTCTTCCAACAGCTGAAGTCTGTTTCATTTACAGCACTTAGTTTCTACAGTAATAACATTCTTATTACAGCAGTAGTTCACCAGACTTTAAATAAGTGCTTTTACTGAAAATATAAGGATTAATCCTTTTTGCTATTACTTTCAATCTTACTTCTTAAAGAGTCACCCATATATGACATTTATAAATGTGTGTACACTATGTATTAATTCAAACTAAGCCCTGTACTGAAGAATGCTAAGGCCCTTGAATTAAGCTATTTAATTTCCTTCCTTATCTAATTGCTGAGACTATTATTTAATGTCTCTTGTTTTTCTCTCTATTAATCTGTTTGCTTTAGTAAATTGCATTCCATTTTTCAACTCAGAAATAGTACAAATGAGAGGGAAAGCAAAGGCTTTAAACAAAGAAGTAATACTTATATTTGAAAGAAGAAGTAAAAGGTGGCTGAAGAAACATCAAAATTATAGGGTACCTGTCACGAATGGCCATCTGTAAATTAGGAAAAAGCTGGAAAGGGTCAGTGGTGTGAGATGACTACTCATAAAATGAAGAATTATCACAAGGGTCCTAAGCTGCACTTGTAGCTCCAGATAGTGTTGGACCCTATTGCACCTCTGGCCAGGGTTGAAAGTTGCTGGGTTCAATCTTATTGGTGGACTGGAGATGACAGAGATAAACTGCTGAAGCCAGAAAGACAAAATAGAGTGCTTAGGATTTTAAATTTAAGCACGATTGCCACCATCCTTTTCATATCTTGTAACTAATAGGTATGAGCAGGCTCAGCTACAGAGAAAGCTCTAAAAAGTTTGTATCTCTCTCAGTGTTATCTTCCTGGGTCATTCAGTTTGTAAATTATTGCTTGCATTTAACATGCAGTGCGATTTCTTTTCTTTTCTTTTTTCCTTTTCCTAAGGACAAGCAGAGCAGAAAGGTTACATGGAATAAAAATATGGCTCCTGCTCATTCAGTAGTTTTCATGTGTAGCTTTCATGATGTTGATAACATGCTGTACCTGCCCACCTCAGAAAATACGTCTTGTTGCTGATAGAGGAACTGCTGAAACCCAGTATATGCTTCAGATAAGGCAGGTAGCTCTTCCAAAAGAGGGATAAGGTGTCATGCCTGTAAATAGCTTAAATATGATATGCTGCCTTATGGTGTAGTTTGGACTCCGTACCACTCCAAGAAGACTATGAAAGTGCAGCAGGCGAGGTTTCTTCCCATGACAGAAATGCCTCATATGTTTGTTTGTTTTTCAAATTTTCCTATAATGGTGATAGTTGTTATAAATTAAAAATTGTTTTTATATAAAAACTAATTTAGCCAAAAAAAACACCCAAACAAACAAATAACTAAGTAAGTTAATCCTTACTTTACTATAACACCAATGGCTTTAATATAGTCTGTAAAGACTGATTTCAGGATTGTTTTAAGTTTGTACACAAAGAACACACTTGTGTTTGAAGTTCATGTTGTTCCCAGCATGACTAAAATATTCTGTGATATGTAAATAAAGTAATTACATCATTTCTGAAAAATAGTTCTCTTTTCCTGACTGAGCTATATTGTTGCAATGAGACTTGCATTATTTTCTGTATTCACAGTATGCCTTTGTACTGATGACCAGATACATAGCTGTTTCAACAAAGTTCTTATCAGCTCAGAAAGTACCTTATATATTTCTCATTACATCAGTCAGTGCAGGCATGTAGTATGAAGGGCAACAGGAATTACAATGATCCATGCATTGAATGCTAATAGATATGTGTGCTTTGGTGGTATCTGACCTTCACAGGATAAATCCACACTACTCATGGTTTGTGCTGAAATACTATAGAAAATGTCCTTTTAGTGTTATAATTGTCATTCTAGTTACATGAAAAAGTAGGTAAAAATATTCAAAATAAGTATGGTCTTGATTTCAGATCCTTTTCACAAATCAACTACCCAATAAGTTTTTAATTGATATGCATCAATCTGTCATTTTTAAATGGATAGACACACTTTCTATAAACAAATGGTACTCCATAAATTATTCACAAGATATTTATCACATCCATTTTCTCTGGATGAATTACAAAATTACAAACAAATTACAGAAAAGACAAGTCTGGTACACTTTATACTAAGCAGTACAATTTGCTTGCAAATTGAAAACTGTATGAAATAAAGTTGAATATCTGAGAAGTAGAACTACAGTTTCTTTAAATTCAGTTAACTCATTGAAGAAATACTCAGCTATTGACTGAGTTTATTGGTGTGACAGAAAAGGCCTTTGTTACTGCTGAATTCAGTTAAGTGAACGCACAGTGAGATTCTTCAAATTAGTGGAAAGTCTTTGGATGGCTAATATCTCAAAAAGCCTGTCTGTATTGACTACAACACTACAGAATGTTATAAAATAAATTATATTCTTCATAGCTTAAAAAATTATTCCCTCATTTAGAAATATATTTACCCAATGTTGAGGTTTTCAGCCATATGAGTGTTTTGTTTTGTTTTGTTTTCATTTGATTGGTTTAGCAGTGTATAATAACTTAGCTCTCCAGGCTTCATTTCCCTTGCCTCCTTCCTCTCCTTGTAAATATTGTTTCATATTTTAGGTAACTTTTTTTTTTTTTTCCCTTTTTTAAATACCAACATTTAATTTCAGGTATTTGATGTCATTACACACAATGGACAGATTGACTCTACAATAGCATACTGGCTAATAAAACAAGAAACCACCAAATGATTATGGATTGCTCTGTAATATAGTAGGATAGTATGAATAGTGTCCTCCTCAATATTTGAAAGCAGGACAAGTTTTTATTCAGGAATAAAAAATATGATTAATCTTTTAAAAAGGTAATCCAAAAAGACTCAATTAGTCAAATTAAAACCCTGAAGATCTTTTTCATGTTTTTCCAAGAAAACTTTTTCCAATGATTTTTGTTTCAATTAATAGATTTTTTTTCAAGAAACACAAATATTTTTCCCATACACACAGCCAAAATAAAAAATACTGGGCTTGTCCTTATATGAAACATATTTTCTATTTGTAATTACAGTACATAGGTAGAGAAATAATTGCTAAACATCAAGTATATTGTACAGCATCCATCTTTTGTAGACAAGTTAGTTATCCAAATTACAGCAATCCTGCCATCTTGTTTATGCATTTGTACTTCCTCATCCAGGTATAAATCTTTGAAGCAACCAAGATTGTGAAGTACTGAACAAAGACAAAGAATATGTTTTGTTATTGTTATTTTTCATGTAGACATTATTCCATCTCCTTGATGGTATCAGATATCATCATTCTCCAGAGCTCTTAATCTGACGTGTATTGACATTGTGTGATTGTAAAAGATGCTATTTATTTTCTGTTGCCTTACAACTCATATAGAAAAGAAATACTGTGATTCCTCAAGACTTAAGAAAATAGCAAGAGAGGAAAATTATAAAGTATGATAATTCACGTGCAAGCAGATCAGATCCTAATACTCAAGACTGTTTGGGCCCTAAAACTACATTTTTTTCTTTTATTTATTTATTTCCAGATTTAGCTTAAAATTGGAATTTAGATAACTGGCTTGAACATAGTTTATTAGGCATGGTGCTACTTTATTCCAAAACATTTTGTTTTTAAATAAAATACATCACTAAAAATTGCTTAGTCAGTAAAATAAATGAGTGGAACACATCACTGGCTTTGCAGTCCCTTAATTGTGTAAGCAATTATCTAAAACAAATCTGTAAAATGAAAAATATGGTTGGCTATTACATAGACTCAATATGTCAAAACAAGTAATATATATATATTTTTTTGTCTCAGAGTAGGGTTTTTTACCATAAAATCCTTTAAATCCATCATGACAATGTATATAGATGTAACATTAGATATACTGATGATTACTTTCACAACCACAGTATCTAAATATATCTAATATATAAAACAATGTTTTAATACAAGAACTATTACACCCATAGAACACTTTATCTGAGTATTTGTGAAATTCTATTTCATTTTCAGGAATAACTCAATTTCTTGTATCAGCATTATTGAGTATCAATGTTATTGAGAAAACAAGAGGTCTTTATCCATTTAGTATATCCATATAGTCAAAAATATAGCATATGGTTTATAAATGCAAGAACAAGTGATTAATTTTGACAGTTGTGAATTTGCATAAGAAATTTTGCTTGATCTTTATTTCACATTTTTTCACAAATTTCAGATTCACTACTTGAAATAGGCTGGCCATTTGATGGTATGATTTTTTTAATTGTGCATTCAAAGATTTAAAAAAAAAAAAAAGACAACGACAGCATACAAAATCTGAAGCCTCTTATAGTCTGAGACAATGTGAAGGATGAGTTGCTAGGAGTTGGACTCAATGATCCTTGTGGGTCCCTTCCAACTCAGAATATTCTACGATTCTATGGATGTAGTCATGGCACCAAGACTGTCAGAGTTTAAGAAGAGTTTGGACTGTGCTCTTAGTTACAAGGTCTTAATTTTTGGGTAGACCTGTGTGGTGCCAGAATTGGACTTGATGATCCTTGTGGGTCCCTTCCAACTCAGGATATTCTATGATTCTATGATTCTATGAGGTGCTATATTTACATGTATAAATAAAGACTTATTAAGCACTGTGAGTAAAAAAAAAAAAATAAAATAAAATAAAATAAAAAGACATAGGTTTCCAAACTGAGGGACAATTTCCAAACTATGGGTATTGGAACTGACTTAAAACAGGCAACAGAAACATTTTAAAAAAATCAAAGTTTCTTCAGGAGTTTCTAAATGAAATCACAGAGTATGTACAAACTATTCCTATTTTATGATAGTTATATAGTTTTATCAGGCTCAAATGGTGTTACAAACTTAGTCAATGGGAATTTAAAAAGCGATTGGACTGTGCACTCAGTCACAGGGTCTAAACTTTTGGATAGACCTGTGCGGTGCCAGGAGTTGGACTTGATGATCCTTATGGGTCCCTTCCAACTTGGGATATTCTATGATTCTATGATTCTATGATTTTCAAATAAAGTTGTGTACAAAGTGAGGAACAAAGGCCATACAAATTACTACCATTAAGAACTCAGAAAGCATTCTTATTTAGGAAAAGTGAGTTCAATCAATGGACTTTCTCTTCAATCATACAGACCTAGGCATCTGGTTCAGACAAGAACACCAAGAACTGGTCTTTTTGCAGGAATTTTACAGGCAGTATGGTCTTGGTAACAATGTTCAGATATACATATATTTTTTTTTTATGATAATTATATCTAAAATTTAAATTATCCTCAACTCCACATCATATGGTGTTACACTATTTGACTAAAAATCACTTAAAATAAGCACAAAGAGCAAGCAAGGATCAGAGAAATTAAAATAGATGGAGGAAAGGGGTTCTTTGGATATGGCAGCAGCAGTCCTGGAGACCTCTGGATACCAAAGTCCACTAGGTTTACCTTCTTGGGGCACAGACAAATCTGAATCTGCCAAATAAGAAAAAATAAGATGTGTTGGTAACTTTGTCTTTGGAAGTTGCAGTACTTTAGGGCTAAAGATCACCTACATGTAAGAAAGAATTTAGGGGTGTCACTTTGATATGCATCTGAAAACTCTGCTTTAGGAGAGTTTGATTTTTCTTGGCCTTTTCAGTAACCTGCTGCAAAGTTACCAGCCAGGCTCTCCCAAATGAATCTCCCACTGTAGTAAAATGAAGATTGTCCCTATGTAGAACAGAACAAAGTCTGCACTGTTGCGAGGTATATGTCAGTAAGGTTGTGACGAGTCTCTAAAGGAAATGAAGAAAAGGTTATATTCTGTGTACTAAGGGAATATAAATTCATAAATATGTTCACATAATTAAACCTCACCCTTTTGCTTGTCAAAGCTCAGGGAACCTTGTAACTTTTTATCTCTATTTCACAAAAATTAGTGGACATCCTGAATCATCATTCCAGGGCATGGTACAAGTATTCCTTATCTCAAGCAAGAAATTTCCTTTGATAACTGCTCAGTCCACCATACCATATAAACAGACTTTTAGCTTTGGAAGCATATTGTTGAAGGTTTGTTCCTGGAAAATTTAAATCTTAATTTCACACTGACATTTTTCATGTGTGCTTCTGGGACAATAGACCAAGCTCATGATGTCCATCCCACTTATGTAAATTTGCAGTATAGTTGAAGTCAATGGGAATACTTTCCTGTAGCAGAAATAAGTATATTATCAACATCTTAGTTACTCAGACTGCTTTGTCTTTGGGGAAACTTTTTCAGCTAATCATTAAATCAGCAACCTACATCTGATTTAAAACATGCTTTTCTGTTATGGTTCATGCCTGGGTGGTGGTGTCCCTCAGGGGTCAGTCTCGGGACTGGTACTCTTCAACATCTTTATCAACGACACAGACAATGGAATTGAGTGCACCCTCAACAAGTTTGCAGATGACACCAACCTGAGCAGTGCAGTCAGTACAATAGAGGGATGGGATGCCATTCCAGAGGGACCTGGACAGGCTGGAGAAGTGTGCCCATGAGAACCTAATGAGGTTCAACAAGGCCAAGTGCAAGGTGTTGCATTTGGGCTGGGGCAATCCCAGGTATTTATATAGATTGGGTGAAGAAGAACTTAAGAGTAGCCCTGTGGAGAAGGACTTGGGAGTCCCAATGGACTAGAAGCTGGACATGAGCTGGCAGTGCAGTCTTGCAGCCTGGAAGGCCAACTATATCCTGGGCTGCATTAAAAAAGTGGTGGCCAGGAGGGAGAGGGAGGTGATTTTCCTCCTCTGCTCTTGTGAGACCCCGCCTGGAACACTGTGTGCAGGCCTAGGGCCCCCAGCACAAGAAGGATATGGCACTCTTGGAACGGGTCCAGAGGAGGGCCACTAAGATGATCAGAGGGCTGGAACACCTCTGCTATGAAGAAAGGTTGAGGGAACTGGTTTTGTTTAGCTTGGAGAAGAGAAGGCTCCAGGGAGACCTCATTGCAGCTTTCCACAACTTGAAGGGAGTGTATAAACAGGAGGGGGAATGCCTGTTTACATGTGTTGATAGTGATAGGACAGGGGAGAATGGTTTTAAACTAAGATGTGAGATTTAGGTTAGAAATTAGGAGAAAGTTATTCACTCAGACGGTGGTGAAGCAATGGAACAGGTTGCCCAGAGAGGTTGTGGATGCCCCATCCCTGGAAGCATTCATGGCCAGGCTGGATGCAGCTCTGGGCAGCCTGCTCTAGTGTCTGGCAACCCTGCACAGAGCAGGGGGGGTTGAAACTAGATGATCTTTAAGGTCCTTATCAACCCAGGCCATTCTATGTCAGTTGATACAGTCTCTCATTTGGATGGCATTAAGGAAAATGACAGTCCTATTCACTGAGCTGCAAACTAAGGATTTCACATTTGAAAAGCAAAATATAGTGCTGAAGGTGACAGGAACTGGTCTCAACATCTCATAATGTGAAACTTCGCACAAAATAAATATACCATATAGGATAGAAGATGATGGAAATAAAAGCCTTCTTCTTTTAAATATTTGATGGGGAAAAAAAAAACAAAACAAAAAAAAAAAACATAAATCCCTGTTTTGTGTACACTGAATAGTCCTGTCAGATGACATATTATATTTTGGCTGCTGCCACATATGAGTTTATTTCATCATGATGCAACATTCTACTGCCTTCTTCTGGGTAGCCTATGGCACTGACCCTCCTAAGACTTTCTTCCCTCTTTGCAAGCTTTACTCTCATTTGGTACAGCAACCACACTAGCATATATGCGCCCTATACTCTCAGAAAGCAATAAATCAATAAATAAATAAATAAATAAAATAAAGCTGTTTTTAATCTTTTGAAACTTGTCAAGCTGTTTCTTCTCACCTTGTTTTATCAAAAAGATATCAAAACATTTGCTAATCTTGTAAACTTATGTTCTCAAGCATCTATTCCTTGGGTTTGTTTACAACTGACCATATTAATATTGATTGGCAAGAATTATAAATATTTATTTTTCTTTTTATTGCAGAAACACCAGAAGTTTCAACCCTGGCCTGAAATTGATTCTTTTAGTAAAGACTTATGAAAAATAAATTAATTTTAAGAATGTAAAATGTGAGCTTGGTAATTAAAAAAAAATAATTTTCCCTATAATCACAAATATTTCTTTAACTTAAGCATGTGCATTCATATCAAGAAAGTCTATATTGTTTTGATGGAAACTCTTCCACATACTCTCCACATAGGACAGCCTAGAGTTATTACCGAGTTGCAAACTTTAGACTGTACCATATTTATTAAGTTCATAGCCAGGCCTTTCTTCTAGTCTTAGTGCCAAATGGTGGTTACTTTGCTTGTAGACAGCAGCATGCTTTCAGATGAATAAAATGACTCAAATCCTTTTCCTTTTTCCTTGCCTTGCCTTGCCTTCTCTCCCTCTCCCTCTCCCTCTCCCTCTCCCTCTCCCTCTCCTCTCCTCTCCTCTCCTCTCCTCTCCTCTCCTCTCCTCTCCTCTCCTCTCCTCTCCTCTCCTCTCCTCTCCTCTCCTCTCCTCTCCTCTCCTCTCCTCTCCTCTCCTCTCCTCTCCTCTCCTCTCCTCTTCCCTGTGTTCTTCCAAGTGCTCTTGCCTTGCATAGTACATAATGTGCTGATGCATATAGTTTTGGTATGGTGCTTGTAAGGTAGATTGCATATGTTTAAATATTCTCCTCTGAACAAACATACATATGCATACATTCACACACAAAATCACAAACACATTTGATGTTATAAGGAAATTATTCAAATACCTGTTTCAGATTGAAAATGAATTTTTCTTCTTATAAACCATTGGAAGAGAAAACAAACACCAGAAATAATGACTGCATCAGACGTTTATCATCTTGTGTCCCAGAAGCACTGTGAAGGTACAGTGTTGTCAAAAAAAGGGAAATGAGCAAAGACAAAAGATCTTAAGATTTGCAAGCACCATTGTTAATGTTATGTGAATTGAATTCAGACTTAATACTCCCCCACAGTAACACAAAAGAAAACACTTTTTTAAGAACTCTGCACAATGTAAGAGAAAAAGTAATTTATTTTTTGATACATATGTGAAAGAGCTACATGGAAATTTCAGCACACTAAAGATACTAGCTTGCACAATTCCATTTTATTTCACTTTCATGCAGTGCAAGTCTGGGATACAATACCAAAACTATGGATTCACCTTTCAAACAGAGATCACGAAGTCAGATGGTATCAGACTTTGATTTTTCCTGCTGTTGACCCTAGAAAACAGAAATTTCCTCATATGTGCTGATTGTTGTCTGATGAGATCCCCTGGTTAGAAAAGTAGTTCAGGCTCAGTTTCCAAAGCTCCCTATGCTGAATGACAGCCCATTGAGGTTAGTGCAATAAGCCTACTGGCTATGCTGGTTTTTCAATAGTCTTTAAGGGAATCCCAGCAATTTTTAAAAGAATCTGCAATATTAAAAAAAAAAAAAAAAAAAAAAAAAAAAGGCAGAATTTCCTAACTGAAAATGTTGCAGATGGCGAAGACATTGCCCATATGTGTCTATGTCCCTGGGTATTTCACTTCACCTTGTCTCCTCCTGTTCCATCACTTGTCTGAATTGTGTATGTAGACTGTACAATTTTCAATTTAACAGTGTTTTTTTTTCAAAATACACTGCTCTTTCTCTTATATTAGGAGCTCCTGATACTGATTAAGCTTATAGATGACATCACTTTTGCAATTAATAACAAAAATAATCGTTATATTATATATATTAAATATCATATAATAAATAGTAATGTATAAATAATATAATATATATATATCATTATAGTTCTATTAAGAACTAGTAAGTAAATTGAAATTTTCTGCTTTTGTGTTTGCTTCTGGTAGTTTTAAAAGAGAAATAAATAAAAAGCAGAAATAAATAACAAGTAGATTAATTCCTGGTTTGACTCACTTTACTCCTGAGTTCCTTTGGACCTTGGCTAAAAAAAAAAAAAAAAAAAAAAAATTATATGAGTTAGTGGTCAAAAGGAAAGAAATCCAAGGCTCCAAGACTGAAAGTATAGGGAACTTTTCAACAGCTACAACATGCAGAGGTGTCAGAGCTGTGCCAGCAATGAAAGAATTTACATAACGAAAATTTTCCCTAGATATCCCAGAATGTCACTTGTGATTTCCACTGAAAATTACCCATCAGTTAGCAGAAATTTGCTTTTTAATTGGCCTGTATTGCACCTGCCATATTCTGGCTCCCCAGTCTCTGAAGCATTGGCAAAAGAGGGAAGGTGGATATCTGTGGGGATTTAATCTTAATATATTACAGGAAGGGCATGAACAGCAACAATTAATGTTTAAAAGACAAAAATTATGTGCACTAGCACAAACTGATGAGGAAGAGGCAATGGGACCTGGGGAGTAACTAATGAACAAGATTAATTAGCCGCAGCAGAAAGATCTAAAGCTCTGGTGAACGCAGAGGAAAGCTTTAATTTTGTTGACTTTTGTGGGTCCTGGGAACAGCCCAAGGAGGCCAGAAAGACCTCTAAATCTAGCAGAAAGTAAATCTAGCAGAAAGGTTACATTTAGCTAGTTTTATTAAATATATATATATATAATATAATAATAATAATAATAATAATAATAATAATAATAATAATAATAATAATAATAATAATAATAAAGTATTGTGTGAAATGCAGGAGGCTGACAAGCATGTGGAATGGCAGCATTGGCTAGCAATATGACTCAATGCACTTTGACTATGTTCATCGCTCATGAACATCAGGTGATCATGGTGGAACTGCTCTTGTTTGTTTGCTTTCAGGGAGTAAAAGAAATAAAATAATTAAACTGAGAAACAGGGTGCAATCATCCAGACTTGCAATGATGTAGAGGCTCCGACTCTTATCAGGCCTGGTATGCTGCGGAGTGTAGAGACATCCAATAAGAGTTATTTTCTCCTTTGAGAGGCTTAAATTGACCAAAGATAAACAAGGTGAAGAGGAAACTGTGACAGAAGAACAGGGACATGTCAAACTGCTGGAGCTCAGAAGGGGGCTTCCAGGAGTCCAAGTTGTGGTTTAAGCCAGCAGGCAGCTCCACACCACTCAGCTGTTCACTCACTGGCCCCAGTGGGATGGGGGAGAGAATTAAGAAAAGGTAAAACTCATGGCTTGAGATAAAGACAGTTTAATACGACAGAAAAGGAAGGGATTATAACAATAAAAATAAAAATAAAAATAAAAATAAAAATAAAAATAAAAATAAAAATAAAAATAAAAATAAAAATAAAAAAAATAATAATAATAAACAAAAGAAGTGATGCACAATGCAATTGCTCGCCACTTGCTGACTGATACTTAGCTAGTCCCTGGGCAGCAGCCATGCCCCTGGCCAACTGCCCCCATATTAATTGCTCAGCATGATGCCATATGATATGAAATATCCCTTTGTCCAGTCTGGTTAAGTTGTCCTGGTTCTGTCCCCTCACAGCCTCTTGTGCACCCCCAGCCTGCCGCTGAGTAGGTGGCGTAGGTGGGTAGCTGGCAGGGTGGTGTGAGAAGCTGAAAAGTCCTTGACTTAGTGTAAGCATTGCTCTGCAACAACTAAAACATCAGTGTGCTATCAGCATTATTTCTCTCCTAAATCCAAAACATGGCATCATAGCAGCAACTGTGAAGAAGCTGAACAAAACCAAAACCAGGATACAGTTGCAGGTTACTAGATGTAGGATACTGCAGGTCACTGTTTCCCATATCAGAAAGGGCATAATGCAGATGACTCCACATTCATGGGTTTCAAAGGAAACCTGACATGCTGGTTTTCTGCAAGGTCAACCAATGTCAAGGCAAGCAGCTTGGTACTTTGATGTCTTGTAGCAGCAGGGATGGATGAGAGTAGAGAAGGTGACAGTGGCCCTGGACCAGGGGACAGGTGAATATGTGTCAAATATTTCCCAAATAAACAATACAGCCTCAGAGGACAATTTTGCACACTGTTTGCACTGATTGTTTCTTACAAGTGACATTGCAGTGTCCTAACAAGGGAACTACTAATAAAAGTGAGCTTGTTCCGTAACTGATGGAAGTTACTAACATCTTGCTTGTGCCTCATAGGTGGACAGATGGAGGCAGAGCACACTGCTTGTTCTGCAGTTCAAAGATAACATTGTACAAGAAGATGTTCTGAAGGCTGGAAAATACTTCCACTGTTAATTATTATTTACTACTTATAGGATGACTGGTAACTGCTAAAGCTATAATTATAATATATATATTATCATACCAAAATACTGTTAAATCTTATATCAAGGGACATGGTACATAATGTCGTTGTTCTTGCTCCTCTACTCCAGCTGAACATTGCTGTTCCATCCAGCATTATCTAAACAAAATATTTTAGTTAAATCTTGCCTTATTCATTAGATTCAGTAAAACAGTTTTCCTATAGATCTCGAGTAAAGCTCATTATTACATTCAGATTCTTCATCCTCAATTTAATCTATATGTATATGAACGAGAGGTGGGCCTGTGCAAACCTCATGAGTTTCAACAAGGCCAAGTGAAAGGTTCTGCATCTGCTTTGGAGCAATCCTAAGCACACATACAGGCTGGGTGGAGAATGGATTGAGAGCAGCCCTGAGGAGAAGGACTTGAGGGTGCTGGTAGACAAGAAGATCAGTCAACACGAGCCGGCAAAACTTACTTCTTCCCCATTTTTCTGTTTGCTTCCATCACTGATCTCAGTATTTGAAAGGATTTGTTTATTTATTTATTTATTTCCCATAAGAAAGCGTCAATTCATTTGGATTTCTTCAGAGCAATAAAAATTAAACTTCAAGTGTGGAAGTTCATTAGAATCTGCTCAGGCCGGATGTCAGTTTTATTTGCATGTTCAAACTACTTCTTTTTCTCCATCTGTTTCAGAACAGTTGAATTCTGTTTGCTCAAATTACTGTATAACTCTATGAGAATATATGTCGGGAAGATTTGCTTCCAAACTGTGCAGCTTTCTGGCAGCACTGCTGGCTAAAAGAACATACGACTTGGCTGAAAACCACTCCCAGATGTTAGGGCTCCAGAGAGATACGTCATGCAGATGGCACCATCATTACAGATACTAAACTCTAATGCCTGTATCTCATTTCAATAAAACTAGGGGAATGCAGGAGATCCAGAAACAGCAAAGCTTATCAGAGTTGGGTTTCTAAGGTTACTCTCAGTCCAAATTAAATAACTATTTTTCTCTGAAATCAAAATTGAAAAAAAAAAAAAAAAAAAAGAATTCTGGGAAATGTGGGCATTGTTCTTAGAAGACACAGATACTATTTTAAGCTACTTCAAACTTGAGGGGAAAAAAATATTTCCATCTCTTTTGTTGAGGATTTTTCTAAAACTTACTGGATCTCTTTACAGTGGAGTTTCACCACAACCAGCTTAAGTTGATAGATTCTGTGTTGCTGTACATGGACAGCTTCTCTTCTTACCCAGCACATCACTCCCTTGGCTGTGTCCTCTTGCTTGTTTCCTTGGAGAAACATGCAGATATGTAGTGCATTGCATGAGTTGGCTGAAAGCATATTTTCCCACCAGGGTTAAAATTCAATCAAGTCAGTGAATGGATCTGCCTTCCTGGAGGCAAAAAAGTATGAAATGGCAGTAGGGAGAGATGGCTATGGGTGGAGAGGAGGTGGGATTGCCCCCAGATTTCATGTGATCCTACACTCTCTTATACTGATCGTGCTTTTATCTCTTCTTTTTCCTCCTCCTCCCCATGATGTCTGTTACCCCAGCATGTAGCTTTTCATTGAGTTTATTTTTATTTGTATATATTTATATTTTTATTTATTTATTGGTTTATTTGCTGGACAAATAAAGCTATCCAGCAAAATTATTCAAAGTAAAGATATTCAGATAGTAGTTGTATAAGCATGTATATTTGAAATTTTATCTTTGCAATTCTGTGTTGTAATATCTGTGATATATTACAGTTCTTCATAACAGTATTACTGTTCTTTATATTACCGTTCATTGTAACAGATTGTCTATTATAGAGGTAAAATTTAATAAGGACATGTACATTAATATTATGGCATAATTTCCTGACTGCCAGACAGGAGATATTTTGATTGTTAAACTATGTTTGATATGTTAATATATGATATGAGTACCAAGTGGGGCTCTATTAACATTACTTACTTAAACATTTTCCAATTTTCCCATTAAGTCAAAGTGGGGTAAAAAAGGTACTTGGTTCAGAGTGAAAAAATGAGGAGCTGTTTGATACACTTTCATAGCAGCACAGTTGTTACAGTTAGTAGCTATATATGTGAAAATCTAGCAGGAGAACACATTTCGTTAATGCTGTAAGTACTAGCAGAAATGAGTCCATGCAGAGCAGCTTTCTACTTAACAGGAAAAAAAAAAAAAAAAGGGGGGGGGGGAGAAAAAAGAAAAATAATTGTCCTCGTGCACTTGTTCAGCTGTCAGAGTAATCATTTAGAAATGGATGGGCTCTGTGAGGCAACTACTACACCTTGCCTCTTGAATTTACATTTCCAAGATTATCTGCACATTTTCTTTTTATGTAACATGTACAACATGCTGTCTAGAGGAACTGTAAAAGGTTTAGGAAAATTGGGAACCACTGCAGTTGCATAGATCAACAGCCCTAGAGGCAAAGTCCACCTCTGTGAGAGACCTTCATTTTGACTAGGAGCAAATTGTTTCTCTTTTTCATCAGGTTGCATGTATTTTGCTTTTATATCACTTTTAAACTGTTTTGATTAGGAGCTCTTGTTTTGTGTTGATAAAACACACATATGATAAATCTAGGAGCCTGTATTCCTCTATAGGGTTTGAGGTAATTGAGCAAATACAAATATAAATAAAAATATAAACTATTCACATATAAGTGTAAATATAACTATGTTTATATAAACATAGAAAATCACAGTGTTTTTTGTTTTGTTTTGTTTTGTTTTTGTTTTTTTGTTTTTTTTTCCACAGGTCCAGATTAGGGCAGGTTCATCATTGCTTATAGATCTACAGGCTAACCAGCTAAATGGCAGTGGTATCTACTCTCTAGTCCAAAGGACAGCGAGTACTGCAAAGCCCAAAAGGACAAAAAGGAAACTCTTAAACAAGTTTTGCTATGCCTGAATACTAGGTAAATTGGTGGCTGTATGTAATCTCTATCTTTGTATTACTTATTGTATATATACCAGCCAAAATAAACAAGTAAGATATAATTAAGATACAGCCTAATCTGGATACAGTCTATACTTTGAAGCATTCAAGACTAAGGAACTAAGCATGTGACCAATGGTAACACGAAACTACATGAAACTAGAGACTTGCTTTTGTTGATCAAATGTGACATTTCAACTAATTATAATTGTTCTACTTTTGGTGCAAAAACTGGTAATGTCAGAAACAGAGCACAAGATACTGTTAAAAATCAAAAAGGCAGATGAATTTGCCTTCTATCCATAGTAAATATTAAATTAATTATTAAATAATTATTTCCCTTTTTGTCCTGTGAAATGTTTGAAGATACCCTGAAAACAACTAAGCAAAACAAAACTCTGTTCATGTTTTATTTACAGTAACAATACAGCATGCTATATCTGCTGGTGTCACTCAAACTTACATCACTAAAATCAGTGAGAAAGATTTATTATTTTTTTTAATCTGAAGATTTCATCCTGGTTTAGCTGCAGAACTATGAGACACTCTTCAACCACAAATATATTCCAGATATTTAAGACCAATGAGGACATGAGCACTTGCAAAGGGCAGCTAAATCTGGTGTTTATTTTAGGAATACTTTAGGGATTTTCAGCTCAGAGTCCTCAGCTGTTCTGTCCTGGGCAATAAAGCAACCACAGAGGACTTTGAATAATTCTGCCCTGTAGGTTGCACATGATTTATGAACAGAGGGTTTATTTCTGCAAAACAGTTAAGACCAGGAATGTTACTTCAGTAATGTTAAGGTGATGGGGTGGATGGAAGGTGTCAATGAAATAAAATGCAAGGAATAAACAGTTATGAATTATATGTATTGAGGAATTGCTGTGAATCCAAAGACATACAATTGCAGATCTTGTGCTTTAGCAAAGGAAGGAAAGATGCAACGAACAACAAAAATACAACTGGCAAAATATATCTGGTTGGCTTTCTGGGCTGAAAAGCACATTGCCAGCTTGTGTCAAGCTTCTTGTCCACCCACACCCTCAAGTCCTTCTCCTCAGGGCTGCTCTCAATCCATTCTCTGCCCAGCCTGTACGTGTGCTTCATATTGCCCCAGAGCAGATGCCAGACCTTGCTCTTGGCCTTGTTGAAGTTCATTTTGTTGAAGTTCATGAGTTTCTAACAGGCCCACCTCTCAAGCCTGTAAGGGTCTATGCCTGGCATCCCTTCCCTCCAGCGTACTGACTGCACCACACAGCTTGGTGTCATCAGAAAACTTGGTGAGGGTGTGCTCAATCACAGAATCACAGAATGGCCAAGGGTGGAAGGGACCTCTGTAGATCATCTAGTGCAACCCCCTACCAAGCAGGATCACATCGCGCAGGATGGCATCCAGGCAGCTTTTGAATATCTTCAGAGAAGGAGACTCCATAACCTCTCTGGGCAACCTGTTCCAGTGCTCTGTCACCCTCACAGTAAAGAAATGCCTCCTCACATTGAGCAGGAACCTCCTGTGCTTCAGTTTGTGCCTGTTGCCTCTCGACCTGTCACTGGCCACAACTAAAAAGAGACTGGTTCCATCCACCTGACACCCTCCCCTCAGATAGCTATACACATTGATGAGGTCAGGCTAAACAGGCCCAGCTCTCTCAGTCTGTCTTCGTATGACAGGTGCTCCAGTCCCCTCGTCATATCAATAGCCCTCCTCTGGACTCGCTACAGTCTTGTACTGGGAAATGTCTGGCAGAGGGCCGCCAAGATGACTGAGCAGGCCTAGACTAGAAGAGCCTGGAGATGCCTCATGACCCCCACCTTGCTGTGAGCCAGTGCCTCAACGGGAGTCTGCCAGGAGCAGGCTAACTCCATGGCAAGCACCAGGGCTCTGTGACAGGGGTGACATCTGGCCACGAGGCCACTGTAACAGAGGGGGTGTCCCCACGGTGACGGTGTGCCTTCTAGGGCCTGAGTCACCATGGTGCCCACTCCCAGGAGCGCAGCACCGCCAGAAGGCAGCAGCTGCCCTGGATGCTTGTTTCTTTCTCTCTGTGAGAGGACAGAGAGAAGCCCAAGAAGCAGGAGGCGAAGGCCCACTCCCAGCCTGACGAAGGGCTGCCGAGTGTGTAGGAGCTGGCACAGCATCAAGAGCGCCATGTGGCAGGGCATGGCAGTGGGGCGTGAGGTCTGGCCCTGAGCGCCCATGGCCCAGGCCTAGGTCCTCCTGCCGTGGGGGTTTCCCTGGGGCAGAGTTTACACCTGGGACAGCCATGGCCCACGTAGGCCGGGCAGCTCTGTGCCACAAAGACATGTCTCTGAGGGACTTGGAACAGGAGGAGGAGCAAAGAGATCCTCCTACCAAGGACCTGTCAGGAGGGAGGCAGCTAAAGGAAGACATCTCAAGACTTCACCAGGACTGAGACCCCCCCCCACACACACACCCTGCAGCAGGGGCCTGACTCTCCCCACAAAACAAATGGAGATGCTGCTCGAGAGACATTCAGCAGCACACAGAGCGCTTCTCCTGGCCTGTCAGGGCCAACAGATGCTGAGCCAGTAGCTTCTGTGCATTCTGCAATTGCAAGCTCTGCTCTGCAATAACTAAAACTATCAGTGTGTTATCATGACTAGTTTCATCTAAAATCCAAAATCACAAACGGAGCATTTTTTGAGCCTTTAGAGACAAAAAAAAAAAAAAAAACTCTTTGGGTTAAAGTAAAAAATCAGGTCACATGATTTTACTCTGAAGTTATATGAATTTGATTGAGCTCTTGATGCATAATAACTCATAATTGAAAAAAAAAAATGTTTCTTACAAAGGTTACTTCTTTCCATTTCACTAAAAGTACTGTCCCACTATCATCATTCATTCTAAGTTGTAGGTAGGAAAGATGCAGCTTTCAATTTGACTCTGCCTTTCACAGTACAGAAGAACAGACTACAACAGAGAACTTGAAACTTTCATGTTTCTCCATAATTCAGTGAAACAATAGAAGCATATCATGGGGTAAGAATTCTAATACAATTAAGAGAAGCATCTGTCTTGGATATCAGGGTAAAAGCATTTATATTTTTTAGCGGTTAGCTGGGAACTGAAACTTTAGCTTTGTCTTTATAGCATTGTCTTCCACACTGAAACACCAACCATCCTTTTTTTTTTTTTTTTTTTTTTTTTATCACAGTTGGCACATGACACCTGCTATGGGAAGAAATAAAGAGGAAAAAAAAAAAAAAAAAAAAAAAGAGCAATTGCCATAGATTGTGAAACAACTCAGTGGTTGGTTTCTGCATCAGTCCTCAGAAATGTACCTGTTTCCTTACTTCAGCCAGTGCAACTTAGATGTGTAGCTATTTTATAGCTTTCCTATGAAACAAGTGTCTTCATGTGCATACCGTCTCCTTACATGCTCTTTCTTTTTTATCCTCTGCCCTATTCTGCATGTTATTTCTTGACTTATATTTCCTTCTTAATATTCCAAAACGCATAGAACTAGTCTTTGTATTTAAATAGGATTACATGTTTTCTAACAGCTCAAAGAGAGCTAAGACATCTGTTCCTTCCCTTACCAATCAATTCCAAGGTCATTCTTCAAATTCAATTCAGTAATCAGTCTGAAACTCAGCCACTATGGAGTAGAATGAAAATCCCCTGCCAACAGTTTTTGTTGTTGTTTGTTGTTGTTTTTGTTTGTTTGTTTTTGTTTTTGTTTTTGTTGTGCGTGTTGGTTTTTTTCCTAAGTAACCCATACTTAGCAGTTCCTCATGTGTATTTGCCTTCTAGAGATCTTTACTTCAGAAAAAATAATATTTCAATCAAATTAGAAATAAATAAATAAATCTCTGGCTCACTAATCACCTGCTGCTAAGTCCCCTGTATTCTAATTTTCAGAATATGTTGAAGATTAGCAGTGCAATAAAATCTCCTTTCCTGAATTTCAGATATTTCCTGCAGCTGCTCATTGCCTTGATCATATCTTTGCAGTGTATAATCAAAACCTCATCCCTTGGGTTGCACCACACTGATGGAGCCTGGAATTGTCAACTGAGTAGGAAGCTCAGGCCCAAACCTGTCTCTGAAATACCGTGCTTCTGCCCCTAGCACTACAAATAACATTTCTTCTTGCTAATAGATGTGAAAAGCTCTGGTTCAGTAATTTAGACCAGAGATACTAGACCTTCGGAAGATACAGCAGTACACTAGATGAAAAATAAAAATGAGTGTCCAAAGGAACAAAAGAATAGGTCTGGAGTAGTCAGGAATGAAAAAAAAAAAAAAAAAAAAAAAAAAAAAAAAGTGACACTGAGGTTAGGAGAACTGAGAGGAATATGCATATAGTGAGGATATAAGACAAACTGTAGACAACTTACAAGTCAATATTTAGAAGGCTACTGCATCATGTTAATGAGTTGAGGGGTAGCTGGAAATGTACTTATTACCAGCCTGCCTCATTAATTTTGAAGTTTCTGAAGTTTCTGCATATCTGGCAGCACATTTTCTGGAAGATTGGCTCAGCTGGAAGTAGAAAATCAGGCAGAGATTCATGACAATTAAGTAGAAAAAGGGACAATATCAGACTCTTTGTTTCTTTTTTTTAATGCCTTCAGCTGACTTTAGAGGGAGACACAGAGCAGATGCTGGAAAGAAGAGTCAGTCATTTTATGAGGATGTTTACAGCACAGTGATGGTAGCTTACAAGGCAAGCTAACTTTAAGCCATCTTGGTCAGGCAGAGGTCATGGAAGAAGGATTATAGCTCCATGAAAGCCTGGAAGCTCAGCACGTTTGCCAATGACACCAAGCTGTATGGTGTGGTTGACATGCTGGAGAAAAGTGATGCCATCCAGAGGGACCTTTACAGGTTTAAGAGGTGGGCCTGTGCAAACCTCATGAACTTCAACAAGACCAAGTTCAAGGTCCTGCACCTGGGTCAGGGTGGTCCCAGACATGAATGGGCAGAGAATGTATTGAGAGCAGCTCTGATGAGAAGGACCTGGGGCTGTTGATTGACAAGAAGCTCAACATGAGCCAGCAATGTGTGACTGCAGCCCAGAAATTCAACTGTATGACAGGCTGCACCAAAAGAAGCATGGCCAGCAGGGCATGGGAGGGGATTCTCCCTCTCTGCTCTGTGCTCGTCAGACCCCATCTGAAGCACTGTGTTCAGGCCTGTGGCCCTCAGCACTAGAAGGGCAATACTAGAAGTATTAGAACAACTCCAGAGAAGGGCCACTAGAATGATCAAGGAGCTAGAGTTTCTCTTCAATGAAGACGAGATGAGAGTTGGGGTTGTTCAGCCTGGAGAAGAGAAGGCTCCAGTGAGACGTTATAGTGACCCTCCAGTACTTAAAGGGAGTCCACGGGAAAGCTGGGGAGGGACATTTTATTGGAGAGTCTAGGTATAGGACAAGTAGTAATGGTTTTAAAATAAAAGGGGATAGATTTAGATTAGATGTAAGTAATAAATTCTTTATTATGATGGTACTGAGGCACTGGCACAGGTTGCCCAGAGAAGCCATGAATGTGACATCCCAGAAGTGTTCAAGGCTAGGCAGGATGGGGCTTTGGGCAACCTGGTCTAGCAGGAGGTGACTCTGCCCATGGCAGGGTAGATGGAATTATATGTTCTTTAAGGTCCCTTCCAACCCAAACCACTCTATCATTCTATGATTCATTCTAAGGATACTGAGAGAAACAGTTAAGAAAGCTTCGCTGAAATCCAAAATGATTTCATCAACTGTCTTCCCTTTATCAGCTAGGTGAGTAATCTTGTCATAAAATGAAATTAAGTTAGTAAAACATGACTTTCCCCTTATGAACCTGTGTTGGCTATGGCCAATGACAAATGTTTTTCGATAACTCCCAGAATAATCTTCTCCATAATTTTACCAGGTACTAAAGTGAGACTGTCAGGCCTGTAATTGCCAATTCTTACCCTTCTTGGGAAAACTGGGACATTTTCCAACTTCCAGTTGACTTGGACCTCTCCAGATTCCCAAGACCATTGAAAAATAATTGAGTGAGTTCTCAGGACGAAATCAACCAACTCTTCGAATATCCTGGGATAAACTGCAGGAAAAAAAAAAAAAAAAAAAAAGTGTCCACCCTTCTGCCAGATGTCAAATTGCCAGAGCAAACTATGGAGGCATTTGCAACTTGAAAATGAGCTGAAAGAATAATAGAAAACTGTGTAGGATCTGAAGGTCTGCAGTCCCAGGTACACCAAGAAGTCAACAAGGATTACTCATTTATCACTAACGTGCTCACAATCTCAGATCACTGCCAACCCAGAAAAACAAAGGCTCTGAAGAGACACAGAGAGAAGAGAGATTTCTCTTTAAATCAGGCCTACCACAAACCCCTGTCAAAGGGTTTCATTAAGCTTGAAAGTTGACTAAACAGAAGATAAAGACTGGCTGGCAAAGTGTATTTAAATTGAAGTTTTCTGGTGCCTGCAGTTTCCTGATGTTAGACAAATGACATTCCCCTCCTGCTTTCCATCTTTGAGTTCTTACCTGTATGTAGTGTGTAATATTGCCAGCATTCATTCACTCCATTATCTGTTGTTTTTTTTTTTTTTTTTTATACACGCTCTGGGGCCATTCTCAATTACATGAAAATATTTGCCATGGTTGTAAGCTATGACTCTTAATAACAACAAGTCTGGTCAATACAACATCAGCTGGCATTTAGGACTACTCATGAGTACTGACTAAAAGACAAAAGAAGGACTTTTTAGCAAAGAAGAAAGAAGAGTAGAATACCAGCTGATTGGTTCATAAATACAACCATGATTCATAAATATGGGATGAAATGCTTAGAAGAAAGGACAGGACTATAAAATTCATTGCCCTTTGCAGAAAAAGTGACATGGCCTAATTCTCTGGATATGGCTCAGGTCTTATGTTGCTTTATTTCTCAAGGCCAGATTCCACCAAGCTTTTCATATGACTTCAAGTAACTACTTACAAAAAATGTTTTCATGTCTGTCAAATACGGAGATTTACAGGACCTTTCAATGGTCTGACTCATAATAACTTTGTCAAGGGCTGTGCTTTCAAAGTACTCTTACTTCCAGGAGGTTTAAGTATCTAACATACATAAAGGTTTCATGAATAGCTTTGGAAAACACGCTTCCATTAAAAAATAAGCCTGAAAGTCAGATGTTTATTTATTCAATATTTAACATATAGCTATCGTTACCCACTGTGAAGAATTCATATAGCGTTTAATGTCCCATTTTATTTTGAGCAGACGTATAATTACGGGCAGCCCAGACCAGTTTTGGTCCTTATTCATGGAGTGAGCTGAATTTGTTCACCTATTTTTTCTATAGCCTTTTTGTCAAAGCTGAGACAGTTGTGTTCATTTGAATATCCACACATATTTTGAGGCAGATTTTCACTGTGAATTCTGAATACGATTGCTACTTGCAGGAGGCTAGAAGTACTTCTCTAGCTTCCCTGCTGGGTGTTAATATTTGATACACTCCAGAGGAACAGCAGGTGGCATGCTACTTGCTTTTATTTAAAGAAGTGCTGTCTGAGCAAGTTGATAGCTGATCTGTCATTTAAACTGATGATGAATTGTGAAAGTAACATAGGCTATGTAATTATCACTTATATTAGGAGTAGAAATGAGTTGCATATTTTGGTCTCACAGCAACATACTTGTGACAAATACACAAGCAATTTGCCATCGGTTTGCATGTCCTGCAGTTGTGTTATATCCTGAAGAATAAATCAGTCCCTGGCAGTTCCCCTAGTGTTGGTTTGGAAGTGCACCCCTATCACCAAATTCAGAGTTTATCTCCAGTAACTCACTTTGTAGTCACAGAAATATGCAAGTTCATTTTATGTGTTAGTGCTTGAGAACACAAATGCAACCTGGAAGATGAGTCTTTCATTGGCAATGTGCAACTAACCCTTTGAACATCCAAAGTGCAATACTAAGTGGCAAAATCAGGTCCTGGACATGAGCAATACCACATTTTCACTGATGGACTCATTAAGGAAATCTCATAAGTTCCTGTACAGCAGTATAAGTACTCTGAACCTGTCTGCTCTCATACTTCCATTTGCAGGCTGGTCATAAACTGGTCAAAGTTTTGCAGGTGATGCTTGTTATCCTGAAAAACTTACTGCTGCCATTTACATCCAGTATTGGAGAGCTATCCGGTGCATCCATTTAAAAAGAGCATCCAAATTTCTCCTATTTATTCAGCATGCAGGTCACATTTGCAGACATATATTTCCATGTTTTCAAAGAGTATGTGAGGAGAAGGTTCACTTGTTTGGATACATTTATTTTCACTTTACTTCAGTCTCAGAAATAAATTTAATTTTTTTTTTTTTTCTTTTTTGTTACTCTTGGAACTAAAATCACCATTTTCATACCTACACTCTTCATATATTAAAAAAAAAAAAAAAAAATCTGTGACAAAGCATGGTAATTGCTAGAAGCCAGACTGTCTCAGTGGTCTTCTCTGTGACCTGTTTCCTGTTTGTTGTAGTGGTTTCACACTGATGGCTAGCTAATCTCCACCACAATGCTCTCTTACTCCCCCTCTTTGAAAGGATGGAGGAAAAAAAAATGATGAAAAAGCTCCTGGGTTGAGATAAGAACAGGGAGATCATTCACCAATTATCGTGATAGGCAAAGCAGATTCAGCATAAGAGAGTTTAATATAATTTATTGCCTACTAATAACAGGTTAGAGGCTAGAGCAGTAAGACCTATAAAAAAAAACAAAACCACCTTACCCCCATCCACCCTCTGCTACCTCCACCCCTCAAGCGGCACAGGAGAATGAGGAATGGGGACTGCAGTCAGTCCCTGACACTTCGTCTCTGCTGCTCCCTCACGGTCACTCTCTGCCCCTGCTCCACGTGGAGTCTGTCCCACGTGATGCTTTCCTTCCCAAACAGATCCTGTGCGGGCTTCCCACAGGCAGCAGCTCTTCAAGAACTGCTCCCACACAGCTCTGTACCACAGGGTCCATCAGTCAGCAGCAAACTGCTCCAGCACGGGTCCCCTACAGGCAGCAGCTCCCCCCAGACCCCCTGCTCCTGCATGGGCTCCTCTCCATGGGCTGCAGCTCCGGCCTGGGGCCTGCGCCTGTGGGGGCTCTCCAACATCAGATTCACCTGCTCTACCATGGAGACCTGCTCCAATGTGGAACACCACAGGCTGCACAGAGGTCAGTTTGCTGAATCACGGTCCTCTCCATGGGCTGCAGGGGAACTTTGCTCTGGCGCATGAAACACCTCCTCCCTCTCCTTCTTTGACCTTGGTGTCTGCGGGGCTGTTCCTCTCACATTTTCTGACTCTTTTCCCCTATCTGCTGTTTCACAGCATTTTTTCCTTTTCTGCAGTGTGCTCTCTGAGGGGCACAGCAAGCATCGCTTGTTGGCTCAGGTTTGGCCAGTGGCAGGCTCTTATTTGGAGCTGTCTAGAACTGTCTCTTCTCTACTGTGGAACAGCTTCTGGACCCTTCTCACAGAGGCCACCCCTGCAGCTGCCCCATTACAAAAACCTTACCATCTAAACCTAAAACACTCATCAAATTCAGAGATTCTGAGGGTTCTATCTTTGTCTTGAAGAGATGAGCTGATTTTGATCTTAAAGCTTAGAGGAGCAGGCACTGAATGCCCAAGTCATATAGAGCATTCACTGGAGCTTAAAAAGCAAATGTCAATTGACTAATGAGTTGTAAACAATAATCTGTGCTATTAAATTTGTTGCAACTGAATATATGAAGACTTTTATATATGTGTATCTGTATATACCTTTATTTATATCAGTGATGTGGAGAGTACTTTGATGGGAAAGCTGATAAAATCATGCTAGTTTTAAACTTGAAAATACATTTTTGCTAAATTCTCTCATTAACAGCATACTTGAAGGCAGTGGTTAGATCTCAGCCATTATGTAACATATCAATACGTATACAAAACTGTTTTTAACGGTTTTTTAATGCTTGTATCATAAATGATTAAATGCATAACATATCACAGAGCTGAAGCTACACAGTAGGAATGGTCAAGACAAGAACTCTCCCAGAAGAGCGGTTTCATCAGCTGCTTACGATGGCTTTCTTGGGTTTTGGTTTTGACAGTCATCCTTATCAAGAGGCTGTCCTGCCTCTTGGCATTTTGGTGATCACATTTCTTACATACTTACATGAAGTCCTTGCACACTGTTTCTGACTGTACTATCACAACATTACCAAATACTTGCATACTGATGTTCCTTACACTATTTTAAATGCTTATATGGGGTTGAATGGAAACCAGTATTAATTCTGTTCTGATTAGTACACTTATAATTTATAGATCTTTCAGGCATCTGCTTTGGCTACAGAGTTATAACATACTCTAGTCTGGGCTTGCTTAGATACTCAGTAGTGGTGTCTGTCTAAAACTGGTCCTTGGTTCAGTGACTATCACTACAGTGATCATTATAGCACTCACCCAGGGAGACTGCCCAGTCTTTCTTCTGCCTGATGAAAACTAGAAATTGCTTCACTGAACTCTTTCAGACCTGATGAGTACATTAGTTATTTAAAGTAGAAACACATCAGCTGAAATGTCCTACAGCTTTACCAATGCAGCAGTAGCTTGATGATAAGGATATTCACCGAGGATTTGGGAGACCTGAGTTCAGGTCTTATCTTTTAATAGATTGAATGAGCCTTTGAGCTTATACCTCATTTTTCTTGATACTGCTGTAACTGGTACATGTGTGGTTATTTTTTGCTATGGTATCTTCTTAATAAGTTTCACTGAAAATGTTTCAATTGTTTATACGATCTTTGTACAGGGATTGCTTCTGGGGCATTGCTGAAATAGAATCAATTATAAATATTTATTTTGGTGTAATCCCACAGCTCTTACAAGCCCCAATTATAAATTTAGGTAATCTTGTTGTGCTAGCTATCATACAAATATAGGTAGACAGGACCTCGTGTGAAGACCTTATTACAAGCAATATAAATAGCATATATATTTTAAAAGGCAAAGAAGAAAAGACTCTAAAAATTGGGTAAAGACCAAGTGGTTTTGCTTTATTGCTCTTTATTGCCTTTGAAACAAAAGTAGGTTTTCTTAAGAAGAAGAAATTCTGTTCATCTATCACTCACATCCATTTTGTTTCCCTGTAAATTGGCTGCTACTGTACTTAAAATCAGCTTAGGGTGATTATTCTAGAAAGATGACCAATAGGTGTTCAGGACTTTCAGTATCCATTTCGGTATTTACTTCTTGATATTTCCAGTTTCCTTACTTTATTTTATTATTATTATTTTAAAATTTTATGATACTTGGCACTGTTATAAAGTAGAACTTTCGAATTCAATGGTTCTGTAAACATTACAATGTTCTTTCATTAAAAATATCTGAACAGAGCAACCTGATAGTAATCTTCACCATTTCACAGTTGCAAAATAAATAGTCATATTTCAAGTTTCAAAGGCAAGTGGCAAAATGATAAATGTGATGCTCAATTAAGTACCATACTTCTACAGGCTAGCCTGGGATTTTGTGAGGACTTATCCATGTGGTATGTACTGTGGTGTTGCCAGAGCTTTGGAAGAAAAATGTTGCTCCCGTGGTTAAACCAGGTATTCTCTCAATGGTACTAGAAATGTGATTCACCTGAAGATGGCTGAAAAATCCTATTTCAAGTTTACATCATTTGGTTAAGTGATTCACACAGTATCAACTGATGCTAATTAAGTTCTGCTTGCATTAGGATTACATAGACATTCAGGCTTTGTCTTAAGTGCAGTTAAAGGCTTCCTTGCAAATACTTTAGACCCTGTGATATTCATTTAATTAGGCAAAGAAGATGGCTGACATAGCCTGAGCAGTCCAATGTAGTCAGGTGGGATTAGACCCTGAAACTGTTGGGACTCCTTCATCTACAGGCTCAAGAAAGCAGGATAAGAAAGCACAGCTAAGGTGACAGAAGGTGGTAGGGGATTTTTCTGAGACTAATGTATGGGCCTCACAAAAGCCTGATTTCTCAAGGGCATAAATGAAAGTAGCAGAATTATTTCTGCCTGAACTTTGATTAATACAGTGCCTATGAAAAGAAACATGATAGCTGGCAGTGTACTCCTTGGAGACAAGCATTTTTTGTAAAGTTGAAAATTTGCAAGAGATGCCTGTAGAATACGTTACAAGACAGGGGGCTGAAGAATAGCTATCCATAAATATACAAGCCTACTTAAAAAATGATTTTCAAAAGCAGTATTTTACATTTTCTCTGAATATTATACGGTCTTACCCTAAGGAATCAATTTTATCATCTATTACATTATTTTAATATATGGCTTTGCCAGGATGTGAATTGCATATATAATTTACTTATGTATAATTGAACAGTTTCCCAGGTCTGGCACTCATCCTAACATAGTTGTCCCTTGTCAGCTTCATTTGATAATGAGAAAGGGTAGCATTTTTACCCCTGTTTTATTTTTCAGAACTAATTTGTGTCACATCTCTTTGATTCCAGCTGTTTAAATTAAAACAAAAAAAAAGGGGGGGAAGGGAGTGAAGGGAGTGAGGAGTAATTGTTTTTTCCCTCGTTCAAGCAAAATTCCTCAGAGAGGATAAATTAGGAGAACAGTCTAAAATATGTAGAGTTGAGTGATTGGGTTGAGTTCATGAGTTCATGCCTTCTGAGTAAGCTTTCAGACAAACAATTGGGACACCTCCTCTTTTGCCTGCTGCTTGGCAGGCACCACTATACCAGGGACTCAGAGCTGCAAGTAGAGACACACGATGTGGTTTGCATGTCTGTGTCTATTCTAGAGGGAGATGGATGGACAATGAGCCTCCTGATGGACTGTCATTTCAGAATTTCAGATAAGTGTCTTGCACATAAATCTATGTTAGAAACAACAATTAGCAGGAGGATTAAAAAAAAAAAAACAAAGTTCCCATGTGTGGATGGACCACACAAGGGAGCTGAGACACCCACTCAATGGGACTATGTTGTCTTTCCTACTCATTATAATTATTGGAGCAATTCTCCATGGGAAGGATTTACAATCTCTGTCAAAGAGCTGTGCACAGGGATTTTCATTAGGAAGTCTGATGTCTTTCATTACATTCCACTTGTATTTTTCTGTTGAAGAAAAGGAAATCATCTTATGTCAGTAATGTGTTTTGTTTTGTTTTGTTTTGTTTTGTTTTGTTTTGTTTTGTTTTCCTCAAGGCATTCTCACAGAATCCCTTAATGTTGTTTTGTTTTGGTTTGGTTTGGTTGGTTGGTCGGTTGATTGGTTTTTTGTTTTGTTTTGTTTTTTCTCCTTTCCTATTCATCTGAGTTTACCAATTTTAACATACAAAAAAAAAAAAAAATGAATAGACATACATAACAAAAGTGTAAGATCTACAAGACAGGATACAGGACTGAGAATTATAGCAGCAGTTTGAGAGTATTTCTCAGTGTATTTTTCCCTGTGAACAGGCTGTCTTTACAGCCTAAGAGCTCTGGAAATTATTATTATTATTATTATTATTGTTCTTGTTCTTGTTCTTGTTCTTGTTCTTGTTTTATTTGTTGTTCAGTTTTATTTTTTCTTACCAAAAAAAATAAAAATTAATCTGGTCCAAAGACCACTGAAATCAGTGAGAGTCATTTCAGAGACTGAAATACTTTCTCAGACCCTCTGTGTCTTTTAACTTGTGCTCTTCACAAACTGCATCTTTGGCTATGAGGAGCTTTTTTTTTTTGGCTCAGGCTCCAGAGTAACTCCTGGGAGCTGAGCTCCTCTCAGCACTGTTCACTTGGCTTTAGCTAGCGCAGGTCTCTTCAGAGCTGGCAGAAGAGCTCTGATAGGAGAGCTAAGGGAGATCTTCCCTGTTGACTTGCAGGTAATATTATGGAAAAAAAGGAACACAAGCTACAGACCATAAAACTTTCAAAAAAAAAAAAAAAAAAAACAACAGAAAAAATAATTTCTAATGAAATTATATATGTCTATATATATTTCTAATGTTTCTAATATTTCTAATTTCTAATAACATATTTCTAATGAAATTTCTAATGAAACATTTTGTTTGTCCCAACTTACTTTTTTGTGGGAGAAATTTTACTTTAGAAGGATTAGGCAAGCAAAGCCTCAGTATATCATTGCAATTTAGAAATAAGAGCTTTTATCCAGAAATGCAGTTAAAGCAACATATAAGGCAGCCCCAGGCAGGGGCTTACTTGCTAGACTGCTATGAAGAAAAGAAATTTCATCCTAGAAAGACTCACTCTGCTACCTCACCTTGAACAGCTTGTGTAGGTGTACTTAGCAAATTATTGAGTTGATTAACAGTGTTCTTGGATTTCAGAAATACTCAGGTAGATGGCAAGTTCCAGTGTACTTTGGTCAGCGTCAGTGTTTTGCCTTAAAATTAAGGAGAAACACCTTAATGAATGATGCTTAAACACCTTTGGACTAGCATGGTAGAGAGGGTGAGCCTGCATGCTTATGAAGGGAATGACCAATAAGAGAAGAAGCTGTAAGAAATGGTATGATCACTTGTTTATGGACTGTACTTAAAGTCTGGAAGAGCATTTGCAATGCTCCTGATGGGACATTCAAATGCCTTTTGAATAGGACTGAGAATTAAAAAAAAAAAAAAAAAAAGATTTAGAATGGGTTGGAGAATGAAAGAACAAAAGGAAGGAAGGAAGCAAGGAAGGAAGGAAGGAAGGAAGGAAGGAAGTTGGACTAGGAGTGGCAAAGAAGTCCCTAGCCATCACCAGGTATGCCATTTAAGACTGTGGAAGGAGAACAAGGAGAACATGAATATCCTTATTCCAACATTCTGATTGTCCTCTGCATTAACTGGCAAAAGGGTTACTTTTGCAGGTAACATCACCACCAAACAGATCTTCTCTGTGTATTTGTGCAATGGGAGAAACAGGTAAGAGCTGTCAGACATGAACTGAATTTGTTTTTAACCTTCTGTGCTTGACTGTGAGCCAATCTTAACTTTAACTTTTCCTTACATTAAAGAGCTTTCCTTTTACACTAAAGGCATCTTGGAAAAATAATCTAAAAATTCCTAATTTTGTGTGCAAAGACAGAAAGGTACGTCTTGAACAATGTATTCCTCTGGAATTATCTTGGGGGTGAGGTGGAAAAGATACATTTTTTTTTTTTTCTTATCCCCTTTTCCCTCTCCTTTTCTCCTCTTCCTCTCTGACTCCTTGTTTCCTCCAAATCTATTGACAGTACAGAAGAAAAAGTATTCATGGCTCAAGAAGTTTCTAACCTACCAGTCAGAGTATTCTTGCTTGCCAGAAGGTCAGCATTCCAGAAGAGAATTCTTAAAGAATCTGAAATTTAATATTTCATGCTTACTCTGTTTTAAAATTTTTTGATAAGAGCTATCTTTAAAATTATTTTGGCCTAAAATCAGCTTGTATTTTCAGACAAATGTATTAATCTAAAGTTCACTGCACAATGCCTCCCATTTTAATAACTTAAGCTCATGAAAAAAGTGTCCCAATAATTCAGACAATTAACCCTGATACATTTACAACTCTGGTTTTCCCTGAAGAACTCTGAATCTTTTTTTATATCTTTAACTGGGGAACTAGCTGCCTAGTAAAGTGTATGTACATTCCCATTAGAACAGCTATTTCTTAAATTAGAAATATAGTAACCATTAAACCCTTAAAAATGTAATCATTAACATCTAGCACGCTATGCCTGATGCATAAAAAAAATTATGTGCAGCTGATCTCTCTGACTCACTTAGGGAAATATCAAATGATTTCAATGTAGCTTTTTTTTATATGTTAATTTTAGGTGATATTGCTGTGTTCTTAGTAATATACTTCAGTAAGTTCTCTTATTTCTAGGTGTTTATAAGTTGAAAATTATAAAATATAATTATATACAGTGTTTTAGAAAGCCAAATCTGACTCATTCCTTGATTTTTCATCCTAACTTTCAAAAAATTTAAGTGACAGCTTGTGAAATAAATTCACTATCATTAAAATATCTTTATTAAACTAATAACAACAGTACAGTATGACCTATGGTCTGATTTATAATCATTCTTTGTAGATACCACACACTAAACCTTCATACCTAATGATCAGTGTGATGCCAAGGTTTCATTTTAGAAGAATCTCCTTCTGTTTTTGAACCATGAGAAATTACTGACAAATATATCCCAAATGTTATCCATCTCTAACCAGGATGTACTCGACTTCTCCATATAGACATTAAAGGTTTGATTTTGTAGCTCATTGGAATATTCACTGGCACTTTCTGAAGTTTTGCAGTTTGATCCGGACCTATGTGGAAATTTTCAGATTTAATAACACGACAATTTGAAATTCTCAGGAAAAAAAAAAAAAAATCTCATTCACAGAGACTTTGTACATATATATATATTTCTCATTTGTTTATATTTCTAAAAGGTTAAATATGGAAAAGATCTATACTGGAAAGACATTTCAGCCATTTTTGAAACTGTATTCCAATGGCTCAGATCTAGAATTCTATTTTCATAATGTTTTCATAATATAATGTTATATTTTCTATTTTCATTGTTCAGGTCTCCCATGTTTTACTCTGCATTATATTATTATCTTAAATTTGAAGGAAGTCAATTTTGTTTTTTTTTTTATTCAACTAGCACAGTACTTCTGCATCATAATTGGAGATACTAAATCTAGTGTTTCATATATTATGTGTGTAAGAATCTCTACATTTTTTATTGGGGAAGCTATTTTTTAGAACGAAATTCTCTTATGAGTGTGTGTAACTAAACGAATCCTCTCTTCTGTCTCTGGCTAAGGGAAAAACCTTTACAGTTAGGCTCTCTGCCAAGAGCTGTGGGAACAGATCCTTTACTGTATCTTCTTCACTCGATTCATCTAGATATAGTTCTGTGAATGCTTGCTGGTTTGGGGATGATTTGTCACCCAATTAAATCTTAAAACAAATTGAACCTAAACTTCTAGAATTTTGTAAAAAGTGCTTCCTTTATCATATGGCTTTTGCTGTTCTTCAATCCAGCTGAAACTAGAAATTGGTAGAAGTCATAGGAGAAAATGTCATCTCTATGGAAACTTCCAAACTCTATTGAGGATAGTAGGATAAAGTTTAGACAAGAACTTATATTTTATTCTGAGCTTGTTTCTAAGTCAGGATAAATTAAACTCATAATTGGGTGATTGCCCCTAAGAATAAATGTTAAATTCCAAATAGAGGTGAAAACTTCTGAAGTGGACTCAGTTGAATGTGGAGTATCTTTGGCTGAAACCTCACAGGGCAAGAAGGAATGGAAAAAAACAAGCTGCACTGGGGATAACTACTGTAAAACACTAGCTGACTGGATCAAAATGGAGAAGTATCACCTCTTGCTGGGTCTTAAATGTTAGTAGGAATGTAAGAACTGTTGATTTTCACTGTTAAATTGAGTGTCTAAACAGCGCAGGATTGTAGATTGTATACCTCTCTTACTGTCTCATTTTTAATATCTTGTCTTCACCTCTTCTTTTTTATCACTTGTCTCCATTTATATTTTGTTCAGTAATCTAGAGGTCTGTTATTTCTGGGAAAGCTTTTCCTTTTTTTCGCCAAGTATGCCTGGGCCTGTCCTTACAACTGGAAACCATTATGATCAATGGGAGGTACACAGTCTTCTTGACATCACTGTTTACTTCTTTTGACTTTAACCTGCAACCCAATTTTCTTTTATTCACCTGTGTTTCAAAATTATTTTGTTCCTCAGTCCCACCCCTTCCTTCTATTCCCCTCAACTCTATAGATGTTTCAGAGCTGGGCTAGGTCTATCCCTCTACTGGAAACCAGAGATGAGGTGTAAGCAAAGGGAATAAGAACAGGAAGAGTGTGGAGTAATCCCCCCTCCCAGCTTTTGGTGGTAACTGTATGATTTAGGAATAGCCGTGTATATATTCCAATCATCAAGTAATAGACTTGATAATAGAATAATAGATAATTATTAACTAGATAATAGAATTTTATTTTTTTAACTTTTCTACAATTATTTATAATTTATAAATATTTATAAATGTATTTTGGCTTTCAGCAATGTATTTCACAACAACACATTATATGAAAACATAATTTTTAAAGCTATAGCACATTCAAGACCATTGATTTCACTTGGTTTTTATTGTGAGAAAATGCATGCATTATGTCTCTGCACTATATATGCTTTTGCAGATTTTGCCATAGCCACTCAAGTAATTTATTTTCTATGCAAAAATGTGTTTTTCTGTTCAGTTTTTCTTCTACAGAACTGAAGATGCAGCGCATTTTGCATTGAAAACTGAAAGAAAGACTGCTCTTAGCCATGCCAACTAGATTGTCCAGAATTCCCTATCCTGTTGGTTAGCAGAGACAGCTTCCCTGTGTGGTTTGTGAAGACCATTTTGAGACACACAACGTTTTTCTTTCCAAGACCCAGGACACTGAATTCCACTCTGAGTGTAAGGTAACTCAGGATGTGCTTGCAGCAATGAAATCCATTTGGAAATCTAACTGTTTCTGCCTCAAAAAAAAAAAAAAAAAAAAAAAAAAAGTAGTGAGACAACATGAAAGGACTAATCATACACATGCTTTGCAATGCATATTCTTAAGGTGTAAAATCTGAGATATGGTAATATGCCACAATGGACATGGACTATAATTATTTTTAATACATAAATAAATATATGTTTTGTTCATCTTTTCTGTCTCAGGCACATGATTCCTCAAAGAACTAGAAATTAAAATGTAATATGTGCATAGCTGAATGGGCACCCTAATCTATAAGTCGATGCCAGGCACTCAGAGTAGATAGAGTACATGGAGTGGAAAACCAGTTTTATGATGCTGTAACTCTGGTAGTCACGTAAAAGAGGAATAATATGGGTTGAAAGAATCTGTTTTTTCAAGTGTGTTAAAAGCAAAAAGATAAAGTCCTTCAGTTGTTGTTCCAGTAAAGGGAAGACTTAGTCTTCTGTAACAGATGTTAAGCACCTACCAGTACCAATCTTTCATGGTGTGGTGGTATTACAAACAATGGGCAGCTGAGGATCACCACGATGCTCCATCATTCTCCCTCCTCAAAAGTGCAAGAAGAGAAAAGATGATTAGAAGATTATGTATTGAGATAAGGAGATGGAGATCACTCACCAATAACTGCCATAGGCAAAACAAATTCAGCATGGAACAATTAATGTACCTTATTGCCTATTAAGAACAGTTGAAAGCAGTGAGAACTAAAGCAAAGTAAAAACACCTTCCCCCCATCCACACTCTTTTATGTCCTCCCCCATAACTGGGTGTTGTGGCCAGTCCATAATGCTTTGTCTCTGCTGCTCTTTTTTCCTCACTCTCTGCCCCTTCTCCAGTGTCCTTCCCGAAGTGATCCTGTGTGGGCTTTCCACAGGCAGCAGCTCTTCAAGAACCACTCCCAAGAACTGCTCCCAAATGGCTCCGTACCACATGGTCCATCAGTCAGGAGCAAACTGCTCCAGCACAGGTCCCCCATGGGTGGCAGCTCCCCCCAAACCCCCTGCTCCTGCGTGGGCTCCTCTCCACGGCTGCAGCTCCGATCCAGGCCTGCTCCTGAATGGGCTCTCCACGGGCCGCAGGCTCCTCCAGGCCACATCCACCTGCTCCACTGGGGGCTCCTCCATGGGCTGCAGCATGGAGATCTGCTCCATATGGGACCCACGCAGGGGGACAGCCTGCTCCACCAGGGGCCTGTCCACAGGCCACAGGGGAACTGCTGTTGCGTGCCTGGAGCACCTCCTGCTGTTCCTGCTGCACTGACATTGGGGACTGCAGGGCTGGTTCTTACTCCTCTCTCTCCCAGCTGCTGCTGCCCAGCAGTTTGGTTTTTTTTTTTTGTTTGTTTGTTTGTTTGTTTCCCAGTTACTTAACTCTGCTCTCTCAGAGGCCCAAGCTCACTATCTCAGCTCTGGCCATTAGTGGATCTCCTTTGGAGCTGGCTGGAGCTGGCTCTGATCTGACCTGGAGCAGCTGCTGGGCTCTGTCCACAGAGGCCAACCCTGCAGCTCACCCACAACTAAAACTTTGCCACACAAATCCAATACATATGTTTTTTCAATCTTGGGCAATATGCATAGTTTGTAATGCCTGACTGGCACCTGTGTATTTATAATCTGAATCTACTGTATGTCAGCACATTTTTTTGCATGTCAGGCAGAGAGTCTTTTTTAATCTCACAACTGATAAACTTTTTAAACTACCTGACTTGCCTGTAGCTATTGACTGAGACATTAGTCCGATTGGATATAACAAATAGAAGTGAAGCCAAGCACTATTGAGACTGGCTTTATTATACTCTGGTTCAATTATTTTTGCTGATTTTGTATAATTTCAGTGTGTTAACTGTCCTGGATCTTGATTTGCATCAACCATTTCCATTTTCCTTGTATGTGTTGTTCTTTATTTTATTTTATTGTATTTTATTTTATTTTATTTTATTTTATTTTATTTTATTTATTTTATTTTATTTTATTTTATTTTTTTTCTGGCATGGCCTAACTGCAAAATGAAATGTCACAATATTTCGGTATAAGGAGTGTTGCTGGTAGAGATATTTGAACACAGGGATAAGCTTGATAGGAAAGAAAAGTCAAATGAAGAAGTACAGAAATGATGGAAACAGTTCCTGTAAATTATTATTTTAAATAAACACTATGCAGTTAACAAAACTATATCTTCCTGAGTATAAAAGATTATAAAAAGCTTCTAAGTTCAAGTCTTTCTGAAAACAGAAGGACTGAGTACAGATTACATATAAATAACCTGCAATCCTGAATTTGGGCAACCAGTCATGAACTTTCAAGGAGTTAGCCACTCTTTGCTGTTCAAAGGTTCCTCTTTATTTAATTCATTTTAACAAAGGTATTTAATTTGGTCCTTTCTGTGTCAAAACCATAGTAAGTATTACTTTATAGAGAGAGAGCTTGCCTGCTTCTGAAGCTGTCCTATGTGTCATTAACGAGGTGTCACAGTCCATTTTTTTAAGGAACCGTAGATCATATTATGCTTTTCGTTCTTTTACCAAGAAAGACACCTATTGTGTTGGTAGGTAGATGTACAATACAGGGATGTTCACGTCAGGAATTGCTCTGTCACTGCTTCCTGGCCTTGCTGCACAAAGATGAATCCTAATTTAAATTCCATTTCAATTTCTGTTCTCTTACCAAGAAGGGAAATAACTGCCATTGCTGAAGATGCCAACATCAGTCTGCTGCACTAGAAGAGTTCAGTTTTCTGAAATGAAGCATTTCTTAGCAGTTATATTTGAAGAAGACAGACAAGAATGTACCATGAGCTGAATTTTTTCATATACAGCAAAAGAAGGCTTCCTCACTGCTTTCATTTAAACAGCAAATATTTAAAAGCAGACAATAAAGGGAAAAATGTAAATCATGAAGCTATAGGAGAAATGTATGGGGAAAAGCATGGTTTAGATCACCGAAGACTGTGGTACAGTAAGTGAACCTAAATGTTGCACTGTTTCTTGCTCACTGGATAAATATTTAAGTTTAAACTCAAGGGAAACTTGTTCTTCAGGCGGAGAAGAAGCAAACTACAAAAGGCTTTTGACAATGTAAAATGCATGCTTTCCCAAGCTAGCTGATCATAAAGAATACTGCCTTTTAACATGCCTGTGAAAGCTTTAAAAATGACTCAATAGATTGTAGAATTCAGCACATTTTCTTCCCAATTATTTTTGAAGAGATTCTGACAAATGTTTTCTAAGGGAGGAATGGCAGTCTGTCTATTTTATTTTAGTTTTATGAGATTTTTATTTTTATCCTGTCATGAGAAGCAAATGGCAGAGCTATGATTAGGGTAAGCCATGTAAGAGGACTCAATCTGCACAATTTATGGTACATCTTGCTTTAATCTGTCAAGGAATATGTGTTATATCGCCTTTCAATAGAGGACAGAGCTCTGGCTATATATGTTAATAAATTCTATCCAGACAGTATTAAAAGATGCCAACAATTGCTGGAAGTACTTGCAGCAGCAACTGTCTGTAAGTTTGAATCTTTGGAGGACTCTTCTGTGCAGCATGGATTTCTTTAACAAAAAAAAAAAAAAAAAGAAAGCCCCCAGCAACCCTGATCTCCAAAAAACTCTGGGCATGCAAATAATATTGTAGCTACCATTATATTCTTTAGTAATTAGGATTCTAAAATTTACCAGCCTTGTAGTTTTGTTTTGTTTTGTTTTATATTTTATTTTATCCTGAATTTAAATGTAACAGCATGTTGTTTTTTTCTTAGTTCCTGACTCTGGACACCAAGAACTACTTCCCAATACCCTGGGGACTAGAGATTGACATACACCTTACAGACTCTATTTTATGGGCTATTGTGGCTCTTTAATTTTCTGTGATTGGAGATATCAGAGGCTGTAGCTATCAGTTACTGAAGAGGAAATGAAAAAGTGGGTATTCGTGTCTCCTTTTGAAAAACTATTTCACTGCTGGAACCAAGATTTCGTATTTTGATATTACTTTTATACATGGAAAGAGTTGCTTTTTAGAACAAGTTCATGTAGCATCACATTAATGTTAAATTAGTAGCATGATACAGTGTTAAGAGCAGTAGAATCATAGTGTAATAAATAGTCAGATATGTCTGATTAGATGCTAAATTGCTTTTCCCAGTGGTGAATATTTATGTGCTGCAAAAACCTTGATGTTGTGATAAATTTTCTGTAGCCATCCACAACCTAGTGTTGTTTATAGACATGCAGTACATATTCAGTAAATCTGAAATTCTGTACTGATATAGTGTATTTTCCCCATCTTCTTATGTTCTTATTGGATTATCGCTGTTATCCTAAGTACCAATGATCTGTTTTCAGCTCTTACACTTTATGGTGGATAGATTTTGTTCACTTAATAGATAAATGTAATGGGAAAATTAGATCCAGTGTTTGGACTGATAGACAACAAGCTTTGTAAGCTGAATAACAAGATTCTTGGAATGTCATGGAAAATAATTGAGGGCCCCTAAAAACAAGACTTTCCACATTTTTCTATTAAAAAGTATGGTTGTTTTTGCAGTGAGAGTTGCCAGAGAATAAAGTCCCAAGTGTGAACTTGGAATATCAGTCTAATCTCAAAGGAGAAAAAACTGCCTCCCCTGCTTAGAGAAAAGAAAATTAAACATATGGTCTTTTTCATTGATTTCAAATTGTTCTTCAAGAAAAGCCAAACTAATTGTTTTAAGCAGTGGAATAGAAAAAAAAAAAAATATATATATATATATATATGATAGTATGATGGCTGTCTAGTCAAAAATCACATTTTAACTTCTGTAAGGATCAATGACAACTGTTCATTATAAGCACAGTGCAAAACAATAATCAGCAGAATCTCAGGTGAAATTACTATCTCACATTCACTACAACATCAAAGCTACAAGCTTGCAATATGAAACGTTCAGACCACTTATGTTGCGTCATCTTGAGGGTTCAAAGAAAAGAGCAACATTATACCCAAAAATGATTGAGAAGCACTGTTTTTCTTAAAAGCAAAAGATCACCTTTCAGGACCTGTGAAAAATTCCCATTAATTATTCTTCATATCCTAGATGCATTTTTTTAGAGGTTTTCATGATCTGTGGGACAATGGCCTTTCAGTGTATTTGTCAAAACAGCTAATATACAATCTGAGGATCATCTGCATTCATCATCGAGGCTGGTGTCTTGATTTCAAGTGACTTCTATTATTCTTCACTTTCAGATTTTTTGTATATAGGCAAGTGCTAATAATTACATCCTATCATTTTTGTTGCTAGCTAATAGCAGTGTCAAATATGAGTGAATGGCTCTCTTGTAAAAGGAGAGACGCAAACACATTTTTCTTCCTTCTAGGCTTCTGCAGAATAGGAACTACCTATAAGAGGCTGATTCATGACACTTCACTACTATAAATGTATCCTAGCTATATTCTACCGTTTGGTTGTGCAGAAGACTGGACAAAGAAAACTGGTTTGCTGCTGGTTGTTGATGTTCCCAAACATGACCGTTTCCAAGGATCTAAAGCGCAAATTGGCTTTTTAACCTTAAAAACAAGGTTTTGCAGACACTTCTTAAACACAGATGTGGCTTATAACCTCTTCTTTCTTTATACTGCTGATGCAAACTTTGAGCAGAACAAATGCAAGGTCTTGTTTGGAGCTATGGAGTTATGACTACCTCCGTCCTTTTTTTTTTTTCCTCTCCAGAATTATAAATAGGTAGTGTCAGCACCCATTTAAGTTTATGAGTAAAAATTACATAATCTTTCATTTCTTCCTTTTCCTAAAAAGGAATAAACCAAAATAAAACATTGCCACATGTCTTGTGGTGTCATTAGATCATTGCTTATTTAAAAGCTCACCAGAGTAACTCTGTAAAATACCTGACTATTAAGATTCTTTTTAAAAAAAACTATCAATAGAGGTCAGCAACATTAGAAGGTAGATAACATTTGTAATTAAATTAGTGTATTTGATATAGTCATGTCATATTTACGTATAAAAGATAAGTTCATACTGCGAGAAAGAGATAATCTCTTATTAGACCCATTTTTAACCTGTGGAAGAAGCAGAAAAAGTTGTGGACCAAGACTGCTAATTCAAAAGCAGGCATGTCCTAGTTAAACTCTAGGTCAGATAGCTTCTGGAATCCTCAGTTTGATATAAAATGGTTAATCTAAAGTCTATAAAGTTGGGAGAAAAAACATAAAAGCATTGCATTTGATTTGGTATTGTCCTAATGGAAAGCACTCTCTGAAACCTACATCATCCAAACCATCTGTTCCACAGAAACACAAACTCACCTCACAACTAAAATTCTACAATTTCATCCCAATTTATTGCTGAGATATTGCCTTTTCAGTGCTTGACCTATAAAGTTAGATGTCAAGCACTCAATTATTTTTTCACATCAGAAAGTTCTCCCAAGAATTGATTGAATTCTTCTGGAATGAATTTTTGCTGAGACACACTAGACTCTCTTATAAAGCATTCCAGGTTGTATAGCTTTAACACTATTACATGCTCCCTCTCTCTGCAATGCATCTTGTTGTAAAACAGGTTATCCTTCAAAACTGTGACCTCACAAAGAAACGTTCCAGTATTAAAAGTAATCTCAGTATTTTATTGTAATGTTTCCAGGAAGCTTTTTTTTTTTTTTCTTTTTTTTTTTTTTTTGTCTAACAATTTATTAGAGAATAACTTTATGCAGTTTTGTTTGTTTAATGACAATCTATGAAAGTATTAAGGGTATTCATGGTAGTTGCAGTAAGAACTTGTGATTCACTATAAAAAGTTATAGGTTTTACAGAAACCTGAAAAACCCAATTGGTATCATCACTACTGTATCGTATCAGATTCCACAAAGAGTAACTAAAACATTAAGAAATGCAGATCAAAACCCCCTGAAGCTAATTTGCTGTCATTATTCAAACCACTTCAATAACCTGACACAAATTCTGCTAATGAGCAAGCAGTAAGTTCACAGGCATCAGTCATTACAATGTGGAGCCTGATTCTCATTTGTATGAAACTCCAGGTATATTTTTGCACTTAACAGTTCTTAAGGCTCTCTATCTCAGCTGATCACGTAGAACAAATGTGAAAAAATGAACAGGAAAGAAGCAAAAATGCACCTTCAAATATGTAATAGCAGAGGGACAAGTTTAAAACTGGTAAAGGAAGCAATGTACTTAATTCCCACAGAAATCTGCCTGGATGGAGGCAATTCCATCGGAGAACTGCAGTCCCTCTGCTTCCCTCTGCTGCTGACTCTTGACATTTCCCAAAGGAAAATGTATAATATCTTTGAATTATAAGTCTGTACCTTGTGGCATGTTCAGCCAGACTGTAAAAAGCAATTAAAATATAATATACAGTAGGAATATAAACCCTCCTGATTCAGATCTTAACTAAATCTCCAATTAGAAGTTACAAAACCAGTTTCCCTGAAGGTAAGTTATCCAATAACTGCCTTATTGCAGTTGTCAATGAATTCTCCCCTCTCTGCCAGAAGTCTTAGCAGTGGGTTGGATTCTTTTTTCTTTTCTTCTTTTTCATTATTATTTCAAAAGCTTATTTAAAAAAAAAAAAAAAAAAAAAAAAAGTTTTATTTTGTTTTGTTTTGTTTCCTGTTTATGCAGTGGCATACTAATCTTTTTAGTTCCATGAAAAAAGTACTGAAGATATGCAGATCAATGCAGGTAGTTAACTTTGTTGAGACAACAGATAGAGGGTGACAGAATGATTGGGAAAGCTATGTGTTTGGTGGAAAGGACTGCAGATGGTAACAGATGAGCTTTAAATCAGAAATTTCCTTTATTTCCTTTGGAATAACTACCAGAACTGACTTTTTGCCAAAAATGACCTGTTGCCGCATCTCATTTGAATCACTATCTAATTTAGGTCAGGCAAGCTTAGTAGTTTCATTGTCACTTTATCACCATGATACTCAGACAACTGAGATTGCCATATGATGTAGGCAGAAGTTAAGAAATTCACAGGGTATACCAAAATGTTCTTTCACATATTACATGAAAAACTCACCAAATATGGTATTCATTTCATCATTTGTGAACTAAATTCATCAAATGAAGGAACAAGAAATTGAACCTGAGACTGACAACTCGTGGTGTTTCCTTGTCCATTCTTACTGTAATGCCATTAACAACATTACTTTTCTTGCAATTAGTGTAATCAAAAAATAATTGGCTTGTCTTTAAGTTTTCCTTACCTTCTCATGCCATTTTTTTTTTATTATAAAAGCCTGCATTAATAATTTCATTTAGTTGTTTGTTCTATTTTTATTTTTGTTTTCTAACCAACTTGATGCTATTAAGGAGAATTCTTAAAAAATAAAAAATAAAAATTCCTGAATTATTAAGTTTGAAACATTTCTTTACACACTTAGTGTTGCATCTCAAAAAAACTACTTTGCAATATTTCCTTTTCATAAGCAAAACTAATTTTTTTCTCAGGTCAGATTAGATTTTTTTTATGCTTAAGTGTCATCAAATTTCACCTCCTCTTGTTGGAGTTAGTGAAGTTTTATGTAATGCTTGTAATAAGCTGGAAAATACAAGATTATAAATAGTTGAAGTATTGTGTAGAAGTATAAGGTGACACCTAAATCTCCCTTGGCACAACTTAAGCTCATTTCCTCTTGTTCAAGCACTTGGTACTTGGGAGAAGAGACTGATTCCCACCACAATACAACCTCCTTTGGGGTGATGCAAATGTGACACCCATCTACAAGAAGGGCCGGAGGGCAGACCCAGGAAACTACAGGCCTGTCAGTTTGACCTCAGTGCCAGGGAAGCTCATGGAGCAGATCCTCCTGAGAGTCATCACGCAGCACTTGCAGGGCAAGCAGGTGATCAGGCCCAGTCAGCATGGGTTTATGAAAGGCAGGTCCTGCTTGACGAACCTGATCTCCTTCTATGACAAAGTGACGCGCTGGGTGGATGAGGGAAAGGCTGTGGATGTGGTCTACCTTGACTTCAGCAAGGCTTTTGACACCGTCTCCCACAGCATTCTCCTCAAGAAACTGGCTGCTCTTGGCTTGGACTGGCGCATGCTTCGTTGGGTTAGAAACTGGCTGGATAGCTGGGCCCAAAGAGTCGTGGTGAATGGAGCCAAGTCCAGTTGGAGGCCAGTCACTAGTGGCGTCCCCCAGGGCTCGGTGCTGGGGCCGGTCCTCTTTAATATCTTCATTGATGATCTGGACGAGGGCATCGAGTGCACCCTCAGTAAGTTCGCAGATGACACCAAGTTAGGTGCGTGTGTCGATCTGCTTGAGGGTAGGAAAGCTCTGCAGGAGGATCTGGATAGGCTGCACCGATGGGCTGAGGTCAACTGCATGAAGTTCAACAAGGCCAAGTGCCGGGTCCTGCACCTGGGGCGCAATAACCCCAAGCAGAGCTACAGGCTGGGAGATGAGTGGTTGGAGAGCTGCCTGGCAGAGAAGGACCTGGGAGTGATGGTGGATAGTCGGTTGAATATGAGCCAGCAGTGTGCTCAGGTGGCCAAGAAGGCCAACGGCATCCTGGCTTGTATCAGAAACAGTGTGGCCAGCAGGGCTAGGGAGGTGATCATCCCCCTGTACTCGGCTCTGGTGAGGCCGCACCTCGAGTACTGTGTTCAGTTTTGGGCCCCTCGCTACAAGAAGGACATCGAGGTGCTCAGGCGAGTCCAGAGAAGGGCAACAAAGCTGGTGAGGGGCCTGGAGAACAAGTTCTATGAGGAGCAGCTGAGGGAGCTGGGCTTGTTCAGCCTGGAGAAGAGGAGGCTCAGGGGCGACCTTATCGCTCTCTATAGGTACCTCAAGGGAGGCTGTAGCGAGGTGGGGGTTGGTCTGTTCTCCCACGTGCCTGGTGACAGGACGAGGGGGAATGGGCTTAAGTTGAGCCAGGGGAGTTTTAGGTTAGATGTTAGGAAGAACTTCTTCACTGAAAGGGTTGTGAGGCATTGGAACAGGCTGCCCAGGGAAGTGGTGGAGTCACCATCCCTGGAAGTCTTCAAAAGACGTTTAGATGTAGAGCTTAGGGATATGGTTTAGTGGGGACTGCTAGCGTTAGGTCAGAGGTTGGACTCGATGATCTTGAGGTCTCTTCCAACCTAGAAATTCTGTGATTCTGTGATTCTGTGATTGTGGAGAGTGAAGAGGTCTCCCCTGAGCCTCCTCTTCTCCAGACTAAACAACCCCAGCTCCCTCAGACGCTCCTCATAGGACTGCTTCTCCAGACTCTTCACCAGCTCCATTGCCCTTCTCTGGACACACTCCAGCACCTCCATATCCTTTTTGTAGTGAGGAGCCCAAAACTGAACACAGTACTCGAGGTGCAGCCTCACCAGAGCCCAGTACAGAGGGGCAACCACTTCCTTGGTACTGCTGGCTACACCACTTTTGATCCAAGCCAGGATTCTGTTGGCCTTTTTGGCCACCTGGGCACACCACTGGCTCACATTCAACTGGCTATTAACCAATATCCCCAGGTCCCTTTTTTGGCTAAGAATGGTTTAATAAAACTAGCTGGGATAGACCTTAATATGATCTTATTTTTGATTCAGTGCACATGATTCCAATTCACATTGAAGTTTTAAAGCTTTTTACTGGAGCCAGAAGAAGATGAGATTCTAATTAACATTCTTGACTACGGTCTGGCATTGATCATAGTGCAAGTGGATGTTTACACTTGCTCCAACATGTAGGTAATTATAAGCAGCCTCCGATATTCTTCTTAGTTGTTCAGCTTCTGTGTCATGGTGCATTTGAAAAATGAATATTTTCAAGAATATTGCGTGCAGAGGAAAATAACGCAATAGTTTTTCTTCTGAAGCTATTTCTTCCTTTTCCACTGTAATTTGCTTAATTCTTTATCAAATCCATGCAGATGTTGAAGAATGTATGTTTTTGGTGATGCTGGCATACTCTAAGGAAAGAGGTTCTAAGACAGCATGAGCAGTAATCTTCACTTTACAGAAATAAAATATGTCATATGAATGAATTCTTAGCAGCACTGCAGTAATGTATTACCAATGACCTGGGAAAATGACAGGTGTAGTGTAGTATATATGATCTAAGATAAGTTAGGAAACATTAATTACAGGCATTGATGCAGCAAATTAGTTTATACACTTTGCTAGCTTAGAACAAAGAGTAATTGTTCTCTATGTGTGTTGCAAAGATCTAAGTTTGAAATGTACTTGTTATTTCCTGAAAATATGAATAATATTTGGGTAAAAATTACCTCAATTTTGTGGTATGCAGTATTTATTTTCTAGTTATAATAATATGTCATTTTCTTTTATTCCTACTAGTGTTTTTATTTACTTATTTGTTAATGTTCTCAAAATATAGCAGCACACATACAAATACAGTAATGAGATGTACTCCTCCCTGTCTACCCTTTGTCTGATACACACGTATGATAGGGAGGAGGCACTCTCTCTTATCAGCACTATTGCTGTATTCATGCCAACCATTTAGAAATTTTAAATATATCTTCTGTCTTTAGTTCAATCTTATCTCAAAAATAAAACACTTATGCATACATCAGTGCTTTTCTTGGTGTTACTTGCTTTAGCTTACAATGATATGGCTACTTTGCTTTCCTGTAAACCTTTGCCCTATTCAGATAAAAATCACAATGCTGTTATTCTTTTCTTAAGTCATAAGTTTAAGAAATTTAAGAATATCTTGTCATGTATTACATAATAATTATGAGACTGGTAAAGATCAGAAATGATGTACTGTATTTCAACAGATAAGTAATAAAATGAAATAATATGAAATGAAATAAAATAAATTAAATTTAAAATAAAATAAATGGTATGAGGTTTATACAGAGATATTTGATTACAGAATTTAGGGAATTCCTACCCAAATCTTTGGTTATTGTACTTTTTTTTCTTAAAACAACTTTTGACTTAAAACAACCCATACAAACTGGAATTTTCCCCATTTTTTCCCTTTTTTTCCCCATTCATCCTACATCTAATTAAATGTACTGCAGTCTTACTTGTGAATATCCCTGCTTAGTCTCTGCACTTTTTCTTTTAACATTGACCATGACAGACAAAATATCATGCATTAATTCCAGTGTAATGTGCTATCATTGTAATGTAGCCCACCGTATATTTTAAAATTCCTTCAGCGGATGCATGAACTTATTATCCATCTTTCTTTTCATTTACGGCATATGTGGCTTGGGTATTGCTCTATTACTCATGAAAACCCAAAAGCCTGTCTTGATTTAAGAACCCCGAACTCTCCATTAAACTAATGTCTATCTGTCAGTCATAACATTAATGATATTACTAATACATGCAAACTATGTTAAAGTAAAATTAAAGGTTCTGACTTAAACTTGGCAATGAGAGGAAATGAATGATTTCTTCTTGGTTATTGTCTCATGGAAGATTCTCTGAGTATTTCAAATAATTTTCTGCTGTCCATCATGGAAGAAAAGAAAGTCACTACAAGTCCAAACCTGATCAATAGAATGGCATTCTTGTAACAGGTGGTTTATTACTAAGATGTCTCTGTGTAATTGGAGCTACACTTAGAAAGACTATTTATAATATGACTTCAGTGCAAAACCTAATTCATTTTTTAAGTAAAAAATAATAATAATCTGTCAAATATACACAGGCTTATACTGGTACACTCATACTCACATATATGCACAGCATGTGCACATATATTCCAGCATGTTTCAGTGGAAACAGGTACCTTTAGCTGTAGATTCCTTTCATTCTCAGAGAAGCTGGTATGTTGGCAAACACTGTGCCTGAGTTATTTCTAGAGTTCACCTGAACCTACTAACTAATTACAAGATACACTGTTAACCTATGCTAGTTTTCATTACATGTAGTCAAAAGTGCTGATATTTTGAAATATTTTATTGGATTGCATTTTGAGCCATGTAACTTATTATATTTAAATTATTGTACTCCTTTTCTTCAGGCTAAAAATAGAAATTACTGTTACCTCTGTTGCTTAAACTTGTCTGAGCCCACTCTCAGGCAAGCAATTGCCTTTACTGTTCAAATATTCCAGGGGATGCTTGCTTGTCCCTACACATAGGCTTCAGTAGAGAGGATTTAAAAGATGGAAATATAGAATCATAGAATCATAGAATATCCTGAGTTGGAAGGGACCCTTAAGGATCATCAAGTCCAACTCTTGACATCGCACAGGTCTACCCAAAAGTTCAGACCATGTGCCTAAGTGCACAGTCCAATCTCTTCTTAAATTCAGACAGGCTCGGTGCAGTGACCACTTCCCTGGGGAGCCTGTTCCAGTGTGCAACCACCCTCTCTGTGAAGAACCCCCTCCTGACGTCCAGCCTAAATTTCCCCTGCCTCAGCTTAACCCCGTTCCCGCGGGTCCTGTCACTAGTGTTAATGGAGAAAAGGTCTCCTGCCTCTCGACACCCCCTTACGAGGAAGTTGTAGACTGTGATGAGGTCTCCCCTCAGCCTCCTCTTCTCCAGGCTGAACAGGCCCAGTGACCTCAGCCGTTCTTCGTACGTCTTCCCCTCAAGGCCTTTCACCATCTTCGTAGCCCTCCTCTGGACACTTTCCAACAGTTTCATGTCCTTTTTATACTGTGGTGCCCAGAACTGCACACAGTACTCGAGGTGAGGCCACACCAGCGCAGAGTAGAGCAGGACAATCACCTCCCTTGACCTACTAGCGATGCCGTGCTTGATGCACCCCAGGACACGGTTGGCCCTCCTGGCTGCCAGGGCACACTGCTGGCTCATATTCAACTTGCTGTCTACCACGACCCCCAGATCCCTCTCTTCTAGGCTGCTCTCCAGCGTCTCATCGCCCAGTCTGTATGTGCAGACTGGGCGATGCAGAATTTTATGGGTTTACTGGTAAGCACGGTCTAATATATAATTTTTGCACTTAGGCCTTAGGACTCTCAATATTTTGTCTTCTGCCTCCCAGATGACTACTTAAGCTATTTTTTAATATGAGGTGGTCATCATTCTCCTTCTTCTCGTTGCAAAAGGGATGATTATGGCTACAGCTTATGTAGCAAGAACTAGAAGAGTAGTTCTTTCAAATGGTCAAAACAGTTCCCTTTTGATATGAAAGAAATGGTTAGAGCATTTCAGAGATGCTTTACTTTTTTGATTCAGTGGATATTCTCCTCTGAGTTTGATACAAATCCACAGGTCTCCTGAATTGCTCTTTTCAATGAAGGAGAAGAAAAAAAATAATTAAAAAAAAAATGTCAAAAAGTTTTCCTTGTCATATGCCAACTACACCTATAGCTTCACGTGGGTTGCATAGCAAGAAAATATATTTATCCAAAAGAAGTAATAACTTTAAATGGCAGAAACCTTAATTTCACTGGGACTTTCTTCTGAATTCTGTGGGTTTTCTGACCTCCACTTTGGGTAATCCAATGCCTTATGTGGAAATCTTTGAAGAGGAGGCTATTTTGGCTGTATTCCAGCTGCCTTCATGGCTAGACTCACCCTGGTATGGTAAGCAAGCCTGACCTCAGGAATAGGAGAGTGTCCACGATGTCCGGGGAAGAACAGACCCAATACAGGTCATTTGATGTCTGGAAGACATCTGTGTGGATGTGCGTGTCTGTAGCTACACAGATGCCATATATTCTTTTAATACACTTTTAAGGGTCAAGCTGGGAATGAAAGGTACCACCTCTGTACTGTCTCAGGTGTAAGAGAGCTATGTCCAAAGTATAAAGGTTCAAGTGGTTTTACCAAGTAAAGGCAAAATTTTAAGCTGAGATTGAATGGAATGCTAGCATGCCTTCAGTTGCTTTATTATTTTTTTTTTCATTATGCAAAGCCAGTGCTTAAAGAACAGCAGACATTCAGAAATGAATTCTATAATCATGCTATAAAAATTTCTTTGCAACTGAATAGCAAAGGAATAAAGTTTTTAATTAAAAGATAAAGCCTGGTAATATTTTACTTTGGAGACAACTAACTAGAGAGAGTGTGTATGTTAGTATAATCAATTATTGTACTTTTGGTTTCATAAAATAAATATCAGTTGTCTATTATTTGATTCGATTTCAGGAAAAATAATAATAATATATTTAGCTGTTGTTTCTAATCTAGTATTTGCTTAATCTTCAGCTGATCTGCTATTTATTCAGGCATCTTATTCTGAAATTGTGCAGGAAACTTTGTATTTTCTAATGCATAGTTACAGGATATATGAATGGAGCTCTAAACACAAAGAAATAAGCTTAAACTTTTTCTGAATTTAGGTTATATAAGTAGCTGCCATGCTGATTAAGTACCCAAGAGAAAGAATCAGATTCCATCCTAAAAGGGTTTACAAATCTTGTGATCCAAGTAGAAGTCCTTATGAACAGTTTTTCCTTGCTGTGTATCTAAAGATCAACAAACCTGGGTTTTGCAGAAACAATGGGAGAAATTGCACTTCATTTTAAAAACCTTTTCTTTCCTCCCTCCAGTACTGTAACTGGGACAGAAATGGGATTTCAAACACTGGAGATACTGAGAGAGGAAGCAGTTGGATGGGAGGTAGTGGTGGCTATCAGCAGCAGTGCTCCAGGGAGGAAAATGATTTAATATTAAACCTTCTAAGTATTTTGGTATATTGTGATAATGCAAGCAGCAGCTATTGCCCAAAGGTCTTGGTCTTTTGGGCTTAAGTTTGGAGGAGAAAATAAATCAATGATTTGTTGTCATATTTAAGTGTTATATTGCAAAAATGTAAGTCTCTTCTCTGTAGTAGTAGTAAATTGGCTAGTCTTATCAGGTCCCTTCGAAACCTCTAATCCTTTTCCCTTAACATGTAAACCCACCACACTGGCTTTCAAAAACCATTTTTCAAAAACAAAAGCAATTTTTAAATTTTCTCTCTTCTGTCATGCATTACTTCCAGAGCCCTAAGATGTGTACTGGCATTGATGGCAAGATGTTGTCATGGGAGATTGCAGGGAGGCCTATAAAAGAAGAGATCAGGGCCTGCCGCATGCCAGACACAGCAGGTTCCAGCTGGTCACAGCCTTCCAGCTGAGTTGAGCTCCTCAGCAGACAAGGTGGAACTATTCTGAAAGCTTGTTAGTGAATGGCAAAGTGGTAGGGAGGAGCTGTTATGGTCTGATTACAGACCCCATTCCCATCCTCTTGCACTGCTGGTTGAGGAGGAGGAGATGGTGGAGCTGGAACTGAGTTGCACAACCTAGTAGCATAAGGATTTGCTAATCTCTTCAGCACCCAGGAACAGTTTCTAGTTTCAACAGATTTTAGTTTCTATTAAATTCCTAAAAAAGCAGCTCATCACCCAGCAGCTGCCAACATAATATTTACAGCCATATTTTCAGAAGAGTACGGTATTCAGTGTAGTAACTTGTTATTAACATAGACACTTCGCAGCTTAAATGAGAACGGGTGTAATACTTGAAATAATTTTATTTGCCAATAGCAGTAGGGCAGTGGCAGAGATGTTTATACTATAGGGAACTCACATTTATGGCAGAGCACATTACAGTGATATAATCTTCCTTGTAAATGAAATACTGCTTCAAGTTTCTCCTTCTCCTTCTTTAGGTTGTTAAGGAAACTTCACATTGACGCAGCATCACGAAAATCAATGGTTTTGAAATAAGAATATGGAGCCTCAAATTTTTGTGAAAGATCAAACTTCAGCTGTTGTGTGAGCTGCAGGTCAGGTCTTCGCTGCTTTACAGAAGCTCTTCATTTGTTAAGAACAATTTTGGTGTTTGGAGGTGATCGGCTCCGGGGCAGACATGTTCTGCAGCGGAGCAGGGGATCGGACAGGCAGCGCTAACTCTTCCGGCTCCGAGCCCACTCGAGGGAGCCGTCAGGACCCGGAAGCCCTCGCGAGGGAGGTGAACAAGGCGAGAACGAGGCGTAGGCAGAGCCAGCAGTGAAGGCGGAGCGAAGAGCGTCAGCGGCGGGCCATTTAAATCGGGCGCCACCGCCACTTCGCAGCCGCTTGCCGAGGCGATCGGCTTCGGGGCAGATGCGTTCTGCAGCGGAGCGGGGGATCGGACAGGCAGGGCTAATTTTTTCGGCACCGAGCCCACTCCAGGGAGCCGCCAGGACCTGGCAGCCCTCGCGAGGGAGGTGAACGAGGCGAGAACGAGGCGTAGGCGGAGCCAGCAGCGCCCCCTCCACGCTGTTCATAAGCTGCCCCTAGGGAGCGCAAGTGACCAGGAGCCTGGTGACCAGGATGGGCAAACAGGGCGTGGCGTGTCAGAAGGGTGAGGTGCGGCAGTTCATGCAGGCAGGGCGAGCAGGAAGGGCAGAGCGTTCCCCGCCGCCCATATGAACACCTCCTCTAATGGCGGTCTACCGCTAGCTCAGCTGCAATGGTCTCCACCAGGCACAGTGCTCTCTCTAGGAAGTCTGTTCACACTCAGACTAACTGCCCGCTCAAAACTGCGGCAGTTCAGGTCTCCGGGTACAGGGAGTGCCTGAGCCTGTTGTTACCACCTGCAGGGGTCAAAGAGACTGTGTGTGTGAGGTGCAAGCAGGTGGACGACCTGGTCTGCCTCGTAGAAGAACTCAAGGAGGAGGTCGAGAGGTTGAGGGATATCAGGGAGTGTGAGCAGGAGATAGCCTTGTGAAGCAACTCCCTGTGCGGCCTGAAAGACAGGTACCGGGGTGAGACACCCCAAATGGGGGTGGACCCCCTGCCCTGTTGCTGTCGGGCAGAGGGAGGGGACTTAGGAGTTGAGGAGGAATGGAGACAGGTCCCTGCTTGACATCGCAGGTGATGCCCCCCCCACCGGCCCCACCTTCCAGGTGCCCTCATGCAACAGGTTTGATGCCCTGGAGCTTGAGAGACCGGTAGCTGAGGAAGAGGTAGAAAGTCTACCCAGGAGGATACTTAGGGTGAGGAAGTCAACTCCACGCCTCAGGAGTGCCTCCACCAGGACAGAAAGAAGGGTGATTGTTGTGGGTGACTCCCTTCTCAGGGGAATAGAGGGACCTATTTGTAGGCCTGACCCTATCCGTAGGGAAGTCTGCTGCCTCCCTGGGGCCAGGGTCAGGGACGTTGCCAGAAAGCTTCCCAACCTGGTTCGCCCCTCTGACTATTATCCTCTTTTAATAGTCCAGGCTGACAGTGATGACATTGAAGAGAGAAGCCTGAAGATCATCAAACAGGACTTTAGGGGACAGGGACAGTTAGTGGATGGTGTGGGAGTACAGGTGGTGTTTTCGTCCATCCCTACGGTGGCAGGGAGGGGTACAGAGAGGACACGGAAAGCCCACCTGATAAACATGTGGCTCAGAGGCTGGTGCCAACACAGAAATTTTATTTTTTTTGGACAATGGGGCACTTTATTCAGCACCCGGCCTGATGGCCGCAGACAGGTCCCTGTCTCTAAGGGGAAAACGGATCCTAGGCCAGAAGCTGGCAGGGCTCATTGAGAGGGCTTTAAACTAGGTGAGAAGGGGGACGGGGCTGAAACCAGGCTTGTTAGAGCTGTGCCAGGGAGAACAATGGCAAGACTGGGAGAGAAGGCAATGGCCCAACTGAAGTGCATCTACACTAATGCACGCAGCATGGGTAACAAACAGGAGGAGCTGGAAGCCATCGTGCGGCAGACAGGCTATGGCTTGGTTGCCATCACGGAAACGTGGTGGGACCACTCTCATGACTGGAGTGCTGCAATGTCTGGCTATAGGCTCTTCAGAAGGGACAGGCAGCACGGAAGGGGTGGTGGTGTGGCTCTCCATATCAGGGAGAGTTTTGATGTCACAGAACTTGAGGCTGGGAATGATAAGAATCGGTGGGAAGGCCAACAAGGCAAACATCCTGGTGGGGGTCTGTTATTGACTGCCGAACCAGGATGAGGAGACTGATGAGGAGTTCTACAGGCAGCTGACAAAAGTTGCGAAATCGTCAGTGCTTGTTCTTGTGAGGGACTTCAACTTCCCAGACATATCCCGGAAGCACAGCACAGCCCAGAGAAAGCAGTCTAGGAGGTTTCTGGAGAGCGTGGAAGATAGCTTCCTGGCGCAGCTGATTAGTGAACCTACCAGGGGAGGTGCCTCACTAGACCTTCTCTTCACAGAGAAGGACTGGTGGGAGATGTGGTTGGAAACTGTCTTGGGCAGAGTGACCATGAAATGGTAGAGTTCTCCATTCTGGGAGAAGCCAGGAAGGGGACCAGTAAAACCGCTGTATTGGACTTCCGGAGGGCCAACTTTGAACTGTTCAGGACACTGGTTGGTAGAGTCCCTTGGGAGGTGGTTCTGAAGGGCAGAGGAGTCCAGGAAGGCTGGGCGCTCTTCAAGAAGGAAATCTTAATGGCACAGGAGCAGTCTGTCCCCACGTGCCCAACGATGAGCCAGCGGGGAAGAAGACCAGCCTGGCTGAACAGAGAGTTGTGGCTTGAACTTAGGAGGAAAAAGAGGGTTTACAATCTTTGGAAAAGAGGGTGGGCCAATCGGGAGGACTATAAGGATGTTGTGAGGCAGTGCAGGGACAAAATTAGAAAGGCCAAAGCTCATCTGGAGCTCAGTCTGGTGACTGCTGTCAAAGACAACAAAAAATGTTTTTTACAAATACATTAATGCAAAACGGAGGACTATGGAGAATCTCCAGCCTTTACTGGATGCAGGGTGGAACTTAGTTACAAAAGATGAGGAAAAGGTGGAGGTGCTTACTGCCTCAGTCTTTAGCGGCAAAACCAGTTGCTCTCTGGATACCCGGTACCCTGAACAGGCGGAAGGGAATGGGGAGCAGTAAGTGGCCCTCACTATCCGTGAGGAAATGGTTGGTGACCTGCTATGGCACTTGGATGTACGCAAGTTGATGAGGTCATATGGGATCCACCCAAGGGTACTGAGAGAACTGGCGGAGGAGCTGGCCAAGCCGCTTACCATCATTTATCAACAGTCCTGTCTATCGGGGGAGGTCCCAGTTGACTGGCGGCTAGCAAATGTGACACCCATCTACAAGAAGGGCCAGAGGGCAGACCCGGGAAACTATAGGCCTGTCAGTTTGACCTCAGTGCCAGGGAAACTCATGGAGCAGATTATCTTGAGTGTCATCACGCTGCACTTACAGGCCAACCAGGCAGTCAGGCCCAGTCAGCATGGGTTTATGAAAGGCAGATCCTGCTTGACGAACCTGATCTCCTTCTATGACAAAGTGACGCGCTTGGTGGATGAGGGAAAGGCTGTGGATGTGGTCTACCTTGACTTCAGCAAGGCTTTTGACACCGTTTCCCACAGCATTGTGGGATTCCCTCAAGAAACTGTCTGCTCATGGCTTGGACTGGCATACACTTCGTTGGGTTAAAAACTTGCTGGATAGCCGGGCCCAAAGAGTCATGGTGAATGGAGCCAAATCCACCTGGAGGCCGGGCACTAGTGGCGTTCCCCAAGGCTCAGTACTTGGGCCGGTCCTCTTTAATATCTTTGTTGATGATTTGGATGAGGGGATCGAGTGCACCCTCAGTAAGTTCACAGATGACACTAAGTTAGGTGCATGTGTCAATCTGCTCAAGGGTAGGAAGGCTCTGCAGGAGGATCTGGATAAGTCAACCAACCGATGGGCTGAGGTCAACTGTATGAAGTTCAACAAGGCCAAGTTCCGGGTCCTGCACCTGGGGCGCAATAACCCCAAGCAGAGCTACAGACTGGGAGGTGAGTGGTTGGAAAGCTGCCAGGTGGAGAAGGACCTGGCAGTATTGGTGGATAGTCAGCTAAATATGAGCCAGCAGTGTGCTCAGGTGGCCAAGAAGGCCAACGGCATCCTGGCTTGCGTAAGAAGCAGTGTGGCCAGCAGGTCTAGGGAAGTGATTGTCCCCGTGTACTCGGTTCTGGTGAGGCCACACCTTGAGTACTGTGTTCAGTTTTGGGCCCCTCGCTACAAGAAGGACATTGAGGTGCTTGAAAGTCCAAAGAAGGGCGACGAAGCTGCTGAGAGGTCTGGAGAACAAGTCTTACGAGTAGCTGCTGAGGGAGCTGGGATTGTTCAGCCTGGAGAAGAGAAGGCTCAGGGGAGACCTTATCGCTCTTTCTAAGTACATTAAGGAGGCTGTAGCGAGGTGGGGGTTGGCCTGTTCTCCCACGTGCCTGGTGACAGGACAAGGGGGAATGGGCTCCCCACCAGGGAGTTTTAGGTTGGATATTAGGAAGAACTTCTATACTGAAAGGGTTGTTAGACATTGGAACAGGCTGCCCAGGGAAGTGGTGGAGTCACCATCCCTGGAAGTCTTTAAAAGACATTTAGATGTAGAGTTTAGGGATATGGTTTAGTGGGGACTGTTAGTGTTAGGTCAGAGGTAGGACTTGATGATCTTGAGGTCTCTTCCAACCTAGAAATTCTGTGATTCTGTGGTATTAATTTGTGTATTAATTTTGAGCTGGGTATGTTGTTTGGAATAGCTGTGATTTTTTCCCCTGGGCAGCTGAACAACTGTCCCTGCTTGGTGACTCCTCTGCCATCCTAAAAGGAGGAAGAAGAGAAAATCCTTCCCTTGTTATAAGGCCTCCATTTGTTTTGTTATTCCTCTCTAAAGAACAATATAACTGTTATCAATCCTATAAGATTGCAATACATAGAATCTATTATGGTTTAAAATTGCGTTTATTACTGTCCATAACAATATTCCAGATGTCCAGCTGTATAGCATTAAAAGAATAAGCATTCTCAGGGGAATACATGGAATTGAAAAATATATTTTTGCATGGACCTTTCTATGGAAAAATGCATCTGGTAAAGCCTACTAGAGTACAAAATTTGCTGTTTGAAAGGCAAAAATTTTTGCCTTTCTCCACTGCTGTCTTGGTAAGTTGTTCTGAAATAGCAGGCTGCGGCTCAGCTCTCCTGTCAATCATCAGAGATCAGTAAAAGTAATACAGCAATACAAGGAGAGGCAGAATATATTGTGCTGCTCATCTTGAATATGATATATATTTTTTTCTGTACAAACATGACTGCAAATTCTGGAAAATTCTATAAAGAAAATAAGTCAGATAAACGTTGTAAGCCCAAATTCTGGTAAGTTCATATTAATAAAATGAGGTTCCATTGAATTTTTCATTTTAAAACATGATTTATGAGGAAATTATAATTATCTGTCATTCCAAATGTTTCTGGAGGGCACAATAATCATGTCTGTCAATTATTTTACTGCTGTCTTTTGGAATTGTGTACTGTGTATATATTTTCTGATATTTTGAAGATGACAACATCCTTAGTGACAGTATCCTTAGAAGTAACTGCATAAACAACCATTAAATATATGGAAAAACACATATCTGATGAAAAATTTTGAGTAGTAACAAGTGAATTGTAAATTTTATGTCCTACATAGTACTATAACAAAAGAGAGAATTATTTGCATGCTGCAAATACCAAATTATTTGCAGCATGCTACAGAGAAGAAAAATAGAAGGCAACATTTGAATACAAAAACAGATTGGTATTTTGTGTTGTTTCTATACTAATAATTTTTTGAGTCTTAAGACAAGGTGTTTTTGGTGGTGGTGGTGTTTTTTCACTTAAACTGTTTACTCGAGGATTTTGAAGAAAACGACTTCATTTAAGTTAGAAAATCTCCTTGGCTCCTTTAAAAGTCACCACTTCGATTTTCAGTCTGGAAAAAAAAAAACAAGGTCTTCACATCTCTTCTTGGAGTAAGGAAGTGCCAAATATAACTGGAGTTGGAAGTGCTTAGTCTCTCAACAGAGAACTTCATCACATTCAGGGTAGAGTCTTAAGTCCAATCCAAAGGCCACTGAAGTTAATTGAATGATATGATCCCTACTGTTTTCAGTGGGAATTGAATTAGGTGTGAGGACATCTAAAATGGTGTGATGGCATTTAGCCATGCCACTCTCATTAATTATAATAGAAACTGAACTATTATAACCTTGTCTAACACAGAGCAGTTACCCTTTTTCATATTACGACTGACATTGCAATGAAGGGATTTACATGCTTTTTAATTGCATAAGCCTCAATTATGATTGCTCTATCACTTCTTTTTCAATATTGGGATGCCATTTGCAAACATCCCTTTTCCTTAAATGAAATATTTAAGGAAAAATTCCAAGTCTGAATATGCTTGTCATACTGTCTTGTTTGTTTCCTTGCTTATGCTGATTGGATAAAAAAGTTTTCTTGGAGACATCTTTTTTTTTTTTTTTTTTTTTGCCACTGGGGTGTAGGATTGTGTTATCATAAGGTTTTGGTTTGGCATGTTTAATATAGGCTTCTGTTGTAGGACTGTGGACGCTTTCAGAGTAATACTAATGGTACACATGTGCTTGTGCTGATTGTGTTCATGATTAGAATCTAAATTAGAGAGCAGCATGCATCTCTGTCTTTTTAATTCCTGAACATGCATGCATTTGAATAATTCTAAAGCAAGAGAACTCTTTTTTTTTTTCTTCTCAAGTCTGGGCGACAAAGTTGATGAAGGGCCCAGAGGGGAAGACATATGAGGAGCGGCTGAGGTCACTTGGCCTGTTCAGCCTGGAGAAGAGGAGGCTGAGGGGACACCTCATTGCAGTCTACAACTTCCTTGTGAAGGGGTGTGGAGGGGCAGGCACTGATCTATTTTCCTAAGTCATCAGTGCTAGGACCCGTGGGAATGGTGTCAAGCAGAGGCAGGGGAGGTTTACGCTGGACATCAGGAAGAGGCTCTTCACCAAGAGGGTGGTTGCACACTGGAACAGGCTCCCCAGGGACATAGTCACTGCATCAAACCTGTCTGAATTTAAGAAGTGTTTGGACTGTGCACTTATTCACATGGTCTAAACTTTTGGGTAGACCTGTGTGGTGCCAGGAGTTGGACTTCATGATCCTTATGGGTCCCTTCCAGCTCGGGATATTTTATGATTCTATGAAAATTAGACACCTGCTATAACAAGCTTAATTTCCAAAGAAGCTTTACAGAAGTTACCATCTACCTAAGTATGAGCACCATTGGAAATACCAGTATCATTTACATGTATTAGAGTTCTGTGCACCTTACGGTGTTACCAACATGAAAAACAATTGCAGTTCTTTTTGGAATTACTCCCCAGGTGATCAAACAGACACAAAAATAAGAAAACAACAACAGTTCTACAAAATGTACATACTGTGATAAAATCCAATCTAAACGTTTTGAATCTAAAACTACTATATGTGATGGAATAAGTACTAGGTGATCATAATAAAAACAGCATTTTCAAAAATCTGTATAGAACAAGCTGGTGCCTTGAGTCCAACTCATTAGCACTCCTTTAGTTTAAAGGTAAAAACACAACATATGTGTTCCATGTGTTGTATCAATAGACAGTTTTTACACCATAATATAACCTGAAGCTAAATACTGGTTAATCATGTCATCTGGACATATGTTTGTGTCACTGTAGAAAATACTTCATTTTATAAAAGTTAAAATAAACAAAAACAAAACCCAGAAATTGATGGAAATATTGTTTTGGTAGGTATTTGCTTCACAATATTCTTTTTGAGGCTGAAGGTTTCTTTATCAAAAATCTGAACATTTTCACATAAAGATGACATTTTTGATGTGATATGTTATTGTAAACTTAATTTTTCTGTGGCAGAAGGAAGTTCTTTGGTCTTGGTGGTTTCACACTGCTGGTAGCTAAGCTCCACCATGATGCACTCTCACTCTCCCTCCTCAAAAGGACAGAGAGAGAAAATATGATGAAAAAGCTCCTGGACATGGAAATCACTATCCAATTATCCCAAGCAAACAGTCTCAATGTAAAGGAGATTAATATAATTTACTGTCTAGTAATAACAGACTAGACAAGTGAGTAATTAAAGCAAACCAAAACCAGCTTCCCGACCATCTACCCTCTTCTACCTCGTCCCCCCCCCAAACAACATGGGAGAACAACTCTGTGGTTAGTACGTAACGGTTATCTCTGCCACTCCTTCACGGTCATTCTCTGCCACTGCTCCACGTGGGGTCCCTCCCACGGGATATGGTCCTTCCCAAACAGATCTTATGTGGGCTGCTCACAGGCGGCAGCTCTTCAAAAACTGCTTCCACATGGGTCTGTAGCACAGGGTCCATCAGTCAGGAGCAAACTGCTCCAGCACGGGTCCCCCACGGGTGGCAGCTCCCCCCAGACCCCGTGCTCCTGCGTGGGCTCCTCTCAACAGGTTGCAGTTCCAGCCTGGGGCCTGCTCCTGCGTGGGCTCTCCATGGGCCGCAGCCTCCTCCAGGCCACATCCACCTGTTCCACTGGGGGGCTCCTCCATGGGCTGCAGCATGGAGATCTGCTCCATGTGGGACCCATGGGCTGCAGGGGGACAGCCTGCTCCACAGGCCACAGGGGAACTGCTGCTGCATGACTGGAGCACTTCCTGCCCTCTCCTGCACTGACCTTGCAGGCTGCAGGGCTGGTTCTCACGTTTCCTCAGATTTTCTCTCCCAGATAGTATAGCACAGCATATTTTTTTTATTCCCTCCTTCTTCGATCTGCTCTCCCTGGGGCCCAACCACCATCGATCACTGTCTCAGCTCTGGCCAGCAGTGGGTCCCTTTGGAGCTGGCTCTCATCTGACTAAGGGTCCCTGCTGAACTCTGCTCACAGAGGACACCCCTGCAGCCCTCTGCTACCAAAACCTTGCCATTTAAGCCTAATGCAGTCACTTTCATTTAAAATGGATGAGTTTAAATTATGTGTAAGGGTTAATAAAAGTTTTAGTGTTTTGTCCTTAACAAGGTCTTAACGACTTTTCACCCTTCATTGCCTAGGGTTGTGAGAGACCTAGGGCAATCTAACAAAACCTTGTTCTTCCTTCTCGCTTACCTGCTGTAGTTATTAAAATATCTCTGTGGGAGCCCAGAATCATTCTCTTCTCTGTTAAATGGACATATACTGAAGAAGAGACTGTTTTGAGTGACATAAACTACCCTTTGTATATTTTAATATGCAATTATCAGCTGCTAACTTCATAAATTCCAGAACCATGATCTCTTTGCACCTGAAAGTGCCTTTAATAAACATTAATTGAAGTTTTTGAGGAATTAAGCAAACTGTATATTAAATTACATCTATATCCATTTTTGTACAACTCAGTCTCATCTAATTGCTTTAATGTTTTCATGACCAAATGACACTCAATGGCAATAGATTATTGCAACTCTTTAGAGCTATTTACACACAGAGTCTCCATTCCCATTGTCTGATCTCTTAATTCACCATTCAGTTAATTATGCTTGACTGATTCAAAAAGAGTCTAAGCTTTGTACCAAGTTAAATGTTTATTCTTTTATATAACAGAAATTATATTTCTATTATATAGCAAGCATTCTCATTTCATTCTTAAAAATACATGAGAAGTTCTTCACAGAACAAGATGAAATATTTCGTCTATTAATAGTTTGTAATTACTTCAAAACCAAAACCATAAAATTAATGAAAACAGTAAGAAGAACATGAACTAGTGCATATGTTAACTGAAATTAGAAGGGCTAAGAGGGAATTTGAAGAGGAAATAGCCAAAGACTTGAAAGCCATCATTGAAATGAAATGAATTGTTTAGCAGGCCTATTAGAGAAAAAGAGCAACATTACAAAAATTAGGTTCATGGGAGAGTAAAACTACAATTAAGAGACCACTGACAACTATAATAAATCTGCAGAGCCACAGAATGGTCATAATTTGAGGACTCCTTTCACTTAGGTTTTAATCTGAGCAGCATCTGTACGGGTAAGTGAGCACTTACTGAATGCTTGTCACTCAGAAGAGATTTAGGCTGTAACCCATAATATTGGTATAACTGATGATGAGATCATTTTATTTCATAACTAAATTTTGGCTCAGGGGAGTGATTGTCACCAATAAGATTGTGTCTCAGATTTTACCTTTTTCACTGAAGTTGAGATATTGTTACCCATGCTTTTACTTCTGGTTCTTATAATTCCACCTAACTAATCTACTTTTCAAATCTGCCTCGGGTATAAAATACATAGTCCAAACTCATTTTTGAGGGGTTTCCTGATAGAAAACATTGGTATATATTTCCTGACGGAAAATATTTTCCTGATGGAAAGCATTGGTATTGAGCTGTTGGATTTTACAGACATAACTCACAGAAGTGACTGAGTCCTCTCCATCATGATAATAAAATTCATAAATAACACATCTGTATCAGACTTTGAGAAAGCCTTTTTTTTTTTTTTTTTCTTTTTTTTTTTTTTTTTTCTTGAAGCAAGGAAAAATCAGTTGCAACATAGTTATTCTTTACATTGTTTGACTCTCTTGGACCTAAAAAACAGTGATGAAGATTTCACAGACTTCCATATATGTGTTCCAGTATTTCAGTCTTCACTATTAGAAAGTTTTCCCCATGATCCAACCTCTGCATCTCTTGCTGCTTTTAAAGAGCCCTTGACCCATAACACTGTGAATTCTTTTTTTTTTATTTTTTTTTTCCCAGTTGTTTTTTATGTATTTGACGACTGGTGTCATTTTATTATATATCCCTTCAGTCTTCTGAGTTCCAGACTCGTGAATCTTCTGTCCTTTGGCCCTTCCATCCTTTGGTCCTGACAGATCTTCATATCCACAGAAACAAAAAAGGTATGACTTTCAAACTCTCACTTTGGAGCATAAATTTCACTGACTGTCATGGATTAAAGTTTCTAATTTAGTCAGTGCTTTTGACATCTGACTATAAAAAGGCCTTCTTGGTTCTTAAGCTGTCATTTCAACCTGTGACACTTATTGCGCATTGATTCATAGAGTCCATTAAGAGGATTTTACAGAAATATTTTCATGAGACATGGGAGAGAAATATCCAGTTGATGATTTATAAAGGACTACTGTAAATAAATGGTAATGAAACCTCCAATGTGAGTTTAAAAAAAAAAAGACCTAATCATGATTTTTACAATTGCTAATAAGTAACAGTATGAGTTAGAACCCTAAATCTTAAACTTCTTGGACAATATCAGTCTGCAAATTTATATTTAAGTCCACTGGTTTTCAAACTGTGGTCCAGAGATCCATAGTGATAGGATATACTTATTATATATACATATTTTTTTTTGTATATGTATTGTATATTTTAAGGTCTTTGACGTGGTTCTACATGACATATTGATTTCTAAATTGGAGAGATATGGATTTGAAGTGTGGACTATTTAGTGGATAAAAAAGTGTCTGGATGGCTGCAGCCAGAGTTGTGGCCAATGGCTCTATGTCCAGGTGGAGGCCAGTGATGAGTGGGTCTTTCCTGGGACTGGTACTATTTAATATCTTTATAAATGAAATACACAATGGGATTGAGTGCACACTCAACAAATTTGCAGATGACACCAAGCTGAGTGGTGCAGTTAATACAACGGAAGGAAGAGATGCCATCCAAAGAAGTCTGGACAAGCTTGAGAAGTGGGCCCATGAGAACCTAATGAGGTTCAACAAGTCCAAGTGCAAGGTGCTACGCCTGGGTCAGGGGAATCCTAGAGATGAGTTCAGAGGGGTGAATAACTCATTGAGAGCAGCCCTGCAGAGAAATACTTGGGAGGTCTGGTAGACAAAAAGTTTGATGTGAGACAGCAGTGTGCATTTGCAACCCACCTGCGTCCTGGGCTGCATCAAAAGAGTGGCCAGCAGGGAAGGGAGATGATCATCCCCGTCTGCTCTGCCCTTGTGAGGCCCCACTTGTGGCCCACAGCAGAAGAAATGTGGATCTGTCAGACTGGGTCCAGAGGAGGGCCGCAGAGATGATCAGGGGCCTGGAACACCTCTTCTATGAAGAAAGACTGAGGGAGCTGGAGTTCAGCTGAAAGAAGAGAAGGCTCTGAAGACACTTCACTGTGGCCTTTCAGGATTTAAAGGGGGGTTATAAATAAGACGGGCAGATAGTTATAGGACAAGGGGGAATGATTTAAACTAAAAGAGATTTAAGCTAAAATGTTTGGATTAGATGTTAGGAAGAAATTCGTCATTCAGATGATGCTGAGGCACTGGCACAGGTTGCCAAGAGAAGCTTTGGATTCCCCATGAAGTTTTCAAGGTCAGGTTGAATGAGACCGAGCAACCTGATCTAGTGGGTGGCATCCCCTCCCAGGTCAGGAGGGTTGGAATTAGAACGTCCCTTCCAATTCAATATGGTTTTATTATTTGTGATATCTAACATATATATATGTATATATATATTGAAAAGTATTGTTTCTGAACATTTAGTAAAACAGGAAAAGCAATACAGGGATATCATAGTACCTCATTATCAGTAGGAATTCATATTAAGGATTTCAGAAAAGAAGTCTAACCCTCACTGCATCAACCTTCACTGTTGTCTCTGTGCAAATGGATATCGTATACCACAGATGGAAATGAATTCACTAATATTGGCCTTATTGATCAGAAACTAATGAACTCTGTTTATGTTTGGTGTTGCATCTTGGACTCCAAATGTATTTGTCATTACTACTGTGTTATGATCCAAAGACAAAGCACCATAAGACATCATTTTTCTTTGAAATTTGTCAGACATTGATCTAGATGTATGATTTGGTTCTCTTTGCTTCCTGTCTTAAATTACTATATTGTGATACAGGACTTGATGAACCTAATGATTGCCGTGATCACTGCATGTACTCTTGAAAATTGTTCAACACATATATCACAGCCTATTTCCATCAAAGTTAACAAATAGCATTTAGATGTGGATTTAGTGAATCAGCAAAATGGTTTCTTAAAAATTTTCAAATCTACTTGTCCATAAAAGGATTCAAAACTGAGTTGCTGCCTCTGATGCTGAATAGTATCCAGAAGAGGAGAATTTTACTAGTTCAATTTCTCATTGTGTTCCATATTTACTGATTCCCCATCTTACTATGATTTATGGATAATAAATACAGAATTTTCCTTAACACCTAAAGATTACTGTGCAGAAATACACAATATGAACATTATTAGCAGCTAGGCTTCCTTCCTCAGGGACCACTGAGCAGAAAACTGTAAATGAGTCACACCCCTCATTGCTGTCAGCTCTTGAAAAGGTTGGTCAAGAATGGGGTAAGATCATTTTCACAGCAGAGACACTTCCTAGCACACCGGTAACTAGTTTCACTGTTCTCGTGTCACATTCATAAATCACCTCTGGCAGAGTGTGTTAGCCCTTTTTGATGATCTTGACCTCACTGCTCAAGTCATGATTGGATTTCTGCAGATATTGTCCCCTAAAATGAACTCAGAGTATCTGAATTTCAGTTTTCAGACCTGCTCTTTGAAAAAATCTCCATATTTCAATGTATTTTAAACCTTTGGGGACAATTCCTCTTCATTATGAGAGTAGTATAAGTAGCATTCCTACGTGGTAAGTTCTCCTCAAATCACTGGATGCAAAAGATATGGGAGAGCTTTGCGTTTATACAATAAACCTAAGACCAGTGTATGCTCTGAGCAGAAACCCTGTATGAAGTCCATCTTGAGTTGTGTGACTTACGGTCCCTTTCACATAACTCAAAGATGAGGTTAGCTCAGCTAGGTGGCAGGTGCACTGATGTAGGCTAAAGAACAGGGGAAAATCACAGACAGAAGTAATTTGTCTGAATAACATCTTCTCAGAGAATTAAAAAGTAGAGTTATGCTACTTAACTGAAAGCAGCCATCTGCAAAGTTAGATAACTCTTTCATATTACATATAAATGCATAATGGAGTGTTATCTAGCTATTATTTGAAGACTAGTTGTTTCCTTCACAGCGCCTGCAAAGAGCAGCTCTTGTAATCCCCAGCCTAGAAGCCCTGCAATGATCATGCCACTACATAAATGTAAACTTCAGTGCTGGAAATGCTCTGTCCACAGCTGAACTTGTAAAATTACATATATATTTAGGCATTAAACAAAACAAAACAAAACAAAAAGTTATTAATCTGCTTCCACCCTACAGGAAGCTTGATTGGGTGATAGAGAACAGTAAATAACAGCATGCATGCAGCTGACTACGAGGTAGCAGTACAGGTTCCCCTGACATGCAAGCAATGAACTGACAGGGTCCCTGCCACCCACCTTCCCAGAGAAACCCCATGCCCCCCAAGCATCTTCAGGACATTTTCACCACAAGTTCCAGCGTTTGTGTGTTGTGATTTGTGTTGGGCTGGCACGGCCAGCCCCCTCCTACCCTTCCCCATCGCTCATCAGATCAGGAAGACCCTTGCATGACATGCATTTGTGGGGGGCATCATTTTGATTTGGCCACCATTTTTTGGCAGGGAGCTGCTGTATTTTTTAGGCTTGATACTATAATGTCATTGGTTGATGGCCATTTCTCTACATCATACATGTTGAGGAATGCCCACATGTTCTGTGGCATCCTGGTGCTCAGCTACCTGTTTTCTTTGGACCAGTAAGGTCACAAATACAAATAATTCAGATACACAAATACCTACATTTAGGTACAATGTATACACATATAGATATATATATAACTGTACAAATGTATATTTTTTTTTATTTGTATATTATAGATACATAGAATAGCTTGGGTTGGAAGGGACCTTAAAGATCATCTAACTCCAACCACCCTGCCATAGGCAGGGATGCCTCTTCTACATTTTAGGTTGCCCAAAGCCCCATCCAGGATATCCTTGTACACTTCCAGGGATGGAGCATCCACAACGTCTCTGGACAACCTGTTCCAGTGCCTCACTACCTTTACAGTGAAGATTTTTCTCCTAATGTCTAGTCTAAATCTATCCTCTTTTAGTTTAAGACCATTCCACCTTGTCCTTTCATTATCTACCCAAGTAAAGAGTCTTTCTTCATCCTTTTTATAAGACCCCTTTAAGTATTGAAAGGCTGCAGTGAGGTCACCCTGCAGCCTTCTCTTTTGTAGGCTGAACATCCGCAGCTATCCCAGCCTTTCTATATAAAGAAAGTATATAGACAGTTTTGTACATATATATAGTGTGATATATGTACAGTTATAAAACAGAGATCTCAAATGGATAGAACGTTTATTAGTAAGAGCTAAAGTAATGAAAAAATAATACTTAAATGTGAATAAGATGTAATAAAAAGTAAAATACTGGATCAGGTTCTCCCACTTGAAAAGGATGCAGAACAAGGTACCTGGTCAGGCTTGAGATCTGGGCCTGTGCAAACCTCATCAAGTTCAAGTGCAAGGTCCTGCATCTGCTCCAGGGCAATCCTAAACACACATCCTAAGCTGGGCAGAGAATGGATCGAGAGCAGCCCTGAGGAGAAGGACCTGGGGGTGGTAGTGGACGAGAAGCTTGATACAAGCCAGCAATGTGCTTTTTCAGCCCAGAAAGCCAACCGCATGCTGGGCTGCACCAAAAGCAGTGCAGCCAGCAGGGCCCAGGAGGGGATTGTTCCCCTCTGCTCTGCTCTCATCATCTCCCACCTGGAGTCCTGCGTTCAGCTCTGAGACTCTCAACATAAGAATGACATAGACATATTAGAATGATTCCAGAGGAGGACCAAGAGGATGATCAGAGGGCTGGAGCACCTCTCCTAGGCTGAGGGATTTGGGGTTGTTCATCCTGGAAAAGTGAAGGCTTCAGGGAGACCTTATAGTGGCCTTCCAGTATCTAAAGGGGGCTACAGGAAAGATGGGGAGGGAGTCTTTGTCAGAGAGTGTAGTGAGAGGACAAGGGAGAATGGTTTTAAACTAAAAAAGGGTAGATTTAGGTAAGGTATTTGGAAGAAATTATTTACTCAGAGGTTGGTGAGGCAGTGGAACAGTTTGCCCAGAGAAGCTGTGGATACCCCATCCCTGGAAGTGTTCAAGGCCAGGTTGAGTGGGGCTTTGGGGATGTAGGGGAGGTCTCCCTGCTCATGGCAAGAGGGTTGGAGGCTGGAATTAGATATCTTTAAGGTCCCTTCCAATCCAAACCAGTGTATCAATCTGTGATTTCATAAAATCACAGATTGCTCCGGTATGTCTGGGGTCATGGGGAAATTCAAGGTGTGCCAGAAGGGTGGGTGACACAGGAACAAGTTGGAATATGCTCAAGTGCCACAGACCCCTCCTCCCACCCAGGGAGCCCTTGTACAAATCCTGCCATTTGGAAAGATGAACTCAGTTCTATAAACCAGATTGAGAGTCCCCTGACCTGGGCCCATCCCAACAGGATGACAAGGGTGATGGTGCTCCAGTTCACCATCGTTGTGGGGATCTCACAGCTACCTATAAAGCTACGGAGGGTCTGGCACTAGTGCATTTCCTTGTCTTTAGGTTGATGGCCATATCAAATGTTTTAAAAAACTGGCAGTTGTGACTTGTCTGTGTTCAAAGCCGGCAAAGAAAGGAGAATGGGCATAGAAGTGACAGCAGTGTTCAAGGAAAAAAGAAAAAAGGTCCAATAAGTCTAACTGGCAACCAATACTCCTCATACCATGGTAATAGAATTTCTCTGAGTCCTCTTACAAGGGTCCTTTCAGGTCTTGTCTGTCTGTAGTACCTGTACTACCTAAGAGTGTTTCAAACCTGTGCCATCTTACTACAGTCAATCATTTGACAAGTAAGAACAAGCCAAGCTGCAGGACACAAAGGGCTCCATAAGCAATTATGAAGAAGGTTCTGGTCTTCAGTTCACCTTGAACTCTTTGTGCAAGCTCCTTTGAGCAGATAATTTCTGCTGGAAAAGTAAGTAGCCAGTAATTTGATCAGCCTGGTGGACAGTAACTAGTGGGGTACTGGTGAGCTCCATTTTAGGGCCAATTCTCTTTAATGTTTTCATAAATGACTTGGATGCAGGATTTGAATGCATACTAAGCAAGTTTGCAGATGATACAAAATTCCAAGGAGTGGTTGACTCTGTTGAGGGTAAGAGGCCTTGCAGAGAGATCTTGACAAATTAGAGGGCTAGATAATTGCCAACCATATAGCATTCAACAAGAGCAAGTTTCAGATTCTGCACCTGGGATGGAGCAACCCTGGATAGACCAGAGGATGAAAGGATGGAGAGCAGGCCTGGGAAAGGAATCTGGGGGTTCTGGTCAGTGTCAAGCTGATTATGAGTCAGCAGTGTGCCCTGGCAGCCAGGAGGACCAGCTGTACCCTAGGGTGCATCAAGCACAACATTGCTAGCTGGTTGAGGGCAGGGTGTGTCCTGCTCTACTCTGTGCTGGTGCCGCCTCACCTTGAGTACTGTGTGCAGTTCTGGGTACCACATTATCAGAAAGACATAAAGCTATTAGAGAGTGTCCATTAGACAGGGCTACAAAGATCATGAAGGCTCTAGAGGGCAAGGTGTATGATGAGCAACTGACGCCCCTTGGTTTCTTCAGCCCAGAGAAGAGGAAGACTGAGGGGAGGCCTCATGGCAGCCTGCAGCTTCCTCATGAGGGGATCTCTCTGGTGACCAGCAATAGAAGACTATTTGAGCTGGTCTCGATGATCCTTGTAGGTCCATTCCAACTCAGGATATTTGTTGATTCCCATTTTCCCTGCCTCTGTCACTGCAATACAGGGGCAGGATGGGAGACAAAGCAGTGTTCTGCTATGCTGCATCCTCCCAAATGGAAAGTCCTGTAGCTAAGTTAGTTTTGTTTGTTTGTTTGTTTGTTTTCATTGCATTTGTCTTCTGACAGCCCTTTTTTGTACTCAGTGTGACAAGGAGAAAAGTGAAGGGAAATTTCATGTTGTTGGAGTTAGATAGTACTTCTGAGAATCTGGTAGCTGACCCTCTCATATTGGAGATTGCCCCAGAAACGCAAAATAAAATCTGGGATCCTGAGCTCAACCAATGCATTATCTTGTATGAACTGCAGCACTTCAAACACCACACATATGAGTACATGCTCATCTACTGTTAAAAAAAAAAAAAAAAAAAAAGCAAACAAACAAACAAACAAACAAACAAAAAACAAAAACAAAAACAACAAAAAAAACACCACTTTTGTTTACAGAGAAGTTGTGGAATCACCTATACACCTCTCATTTTGATGTAATTTAATTGCTTGCAGTTTACTCAAAGGGAGGCAGCACAGAGTCAGGAAACTGTAACTACAGACTCTTTTTTTCTGAAGGCTGCTATCAGATTACTGCTGATTGCCTTCCATATCTAGTATTGCAGTGACCAAGCTGTGTCTGTCACACAGAGCTGTACCTGTAGGAAGCCACATATGCTTTCTAGCCATGAACACATACCTTTTGCATAGCAAAAGCATCAGTGGGATGTTCATTCAAGAGGATCAACCTCTACTTATCCTTTTCTACAGAAAAAAATTATATATATATATTGCTAATATTTTGATGGCTCTGAGTCTGAAATTATTTGTCTACAATGAAGTTAGAAAATCATTTATACAGAAGGAGTTATTCTGGGCCATGTAAACCTAGAAGCATATGTAGCTCAGTATTTTGGATTTTTGTGATGTATTTGGGGAAATTTTTAATTCAGCTGAATATAGTTATTTTCAAACTCCTGGGCAAGAATGAGTCTCTGGAGGCATGAGCTGCATTTATTACATGCTCTTTAAGGGACTTATTTGATTCAACACGCTAGCAAAAAAAGAGGAAATTATTCATGGGTAGGCAGTGCCATTCCCTCTCTAGAGTCTTCTGGTCAAATTAATATAATCAATATAACACAAACCATCAAATACTTCTTCATATTTATGTCACTTGTATAGCATCTACCTATACAGCAAAATAGAAGAACTGGAATGTGGCTGTACTGTACTGTGTAGTCACATCTACAAAACTGGAAAAGGATTTTAAAGAAACCTTGCAACTTATTGGCTTCATATTTCCTATTTGTGAAGCCTGTATCTGCATACCACATACAGATTAGAAATATAACAGGCATAAGACATACATATGAACAGGCTGTGGTAATATGGCAAGCAGCTGAGCCCTGCATTTAGACACTGCAGTGAGTTAGGCTTGTTTGCTTTGAACTTCAGCTATCAGCTCCAAAATGTCAAAACCCTATGTTGATATCAGTGTGATAAAGATATTAACCTCCTATTTTCTTTTCTGCCATGCTTTCTTGACAATATGTAGGAGGACCAGAATAAACTTTTTAGGATTAATGATAGCAAAGCCACTGAATTTAATCCAACACTATAAAAGAGATTTACTATAAATGCAGGGACCCAACACACTGAGCTCAAGCAATCATATGCCAGAAACCAATCTGTTGAACAGAAGTAATTAATGCAAAAGTTAGCTTATTGGACAATTAGAAGATGGTCATACTGATTTCACACAATAAAGTGTTAATGGTATGCTAGCAGAACCTCCTTCGCAAGGCTGAATCAATTCATGTTTTTCAAACTAATGGTTAAGTGTTGTAATCTATTTAAACATTGAAATCGTCAAAAACTATCTAATTAACAACCTTCCTAAAGCATCACCATATTTGATGGAGTTAGTTTCCTGTGATTTAGACAAAAAAAAAAAAAAAAAAAAGTTTTTTGACATTAGATTCTTAAAACCTTAAGACTCAGAGTAGAGTTTGACATGCGAAAAACAATTACAGTGTGATTCATTAATCTTTTACTGAACAGTGGATGGCTTGCAGCTGGGAGGAATTGAAAATAGAAGGAAGAAATTAGCATGCTTTATGGGTTATCATGGTATGCAATGTTGCTATCATTATCATGCTTTGCTAATGATTTTAATTTTCATTTTAAACAAGTCTGGAACTTTTCAGAACCAGTAGTAGCATAGCTAACACCTACTTCAGTTGACACAAATTTTCTTATTACAAAATCTTCTTCTTCTTGCTTTTATGGAGTTAAAATTTTTATTTTAAGTTAATTTGCTTATGTATTATCAATAAAAGATTATACGGAAGTAACTTGAGAAAATCTGATCTACTAAAGTACTGATTTACTTTCTCTTTCTGATTTTAGATTTGTATTCATTGGTATTTGTCAGAAAAAAAAAAAAAAAAGTAACTAAACAAAAACAAGTCATGAAAATTTAACAAGATGAAGCAATGTTTCACTAATGATGTCAAAAAAATGTACTAGGAATTGAAGCATTCTCGTTGTTTGTTTGTTTTGAGTTCTCTAATAATAATTAATTTGTTTTGAATGGCAAATATTACTATGGTGAATTCTATGTTTTATCAGCCAGTGGGAAAATAAACATGGACTGGTGGCTAACATTTATAAGAAGAATGGTTTAAAATATCAAAGTTCTCTCCCAGTGCATAGTTTTTGTCTTCTGATAACTTTTTTTCACCTGAGAAGCATCTTTCTCATTCCTTTCTGACTGAGCCTAACTCAGGTGCCGTTTTATTCTAAGGTGCCTCAGCAGTCATTAGCTGAGTCATGATCACATCAGATCACATTAGCTGATCTTACTAGTGAACTTTTTTCAGACTTGCAAGAACATCCTGAAATCAACCTGAATGTAGTTTATTTTGCTATCATTATACTAAGTGCTTTTCTTGTGCAAAAATTCTTTTCAAGGGTACACTGTATACAAAGTGCAATTGTGCAAAACAGTTGAATTAGGCTCACAATCTGACCAGTTAATCTTGTAGCAAATTTCTTAGGCAGAAACAAAGAATAATCAGTGGTCACTGTGATCAGTGTTTTATTGTGTATTCTAATGAGATCAAAGGGACAGTGAAACTATCACAGAACTAAACAAAACACTGAAAACTAAATTAATGGTCTAAAATCCTCATTTATGAAATTGCATGTAACTAACTAAATTGTAATGTAACTACAATTAATTACTAATTAATAACTAAAAATTAATTACTAATGTAACTAACTACAATTACTGTTTAGCTGGGGTAAATACAAAAATTAAAGGAAATAAGAGCAGAGAGTAGAATAAAGCACATTCTTTAAGGATGTATTCAGAAAAGCAAGAGTATTTTTGTTCTATATTTGCACACTACTGTCACCCTATGGACAAGGTCATAAGACAGCTCCTAGGAAAAACAGCTCAGAATAATAACAGTAACAGTAGTGGAACCACTAAAGTTCAGTGCATTCGTAATATATTAAAAACAAACAACAGAAAGCAGGATTCCAAAACATGGAAACAATTTGAGGGTTAATAGGATTACAGATTGGAGTGATAGGATTAGTGACTATGCCTTCTGAACAGTGTCACTCTCTATCAAACACAGTATCAGACAGAGCTCATTCCCAAGCACCAATTCTGAACCAAATTCAACTGTAATTGCAGTCAGTGGGAATACTCATACAGCAAGAGAGACAATACGAATAAAAGAATGATAATCCAGATGTAAGGTATTGGAAAAAATAGCTACTTATTAGACATTCAGCTTTTTGGATGAGTCATAGTATTGTTATTGGTAGCAGACAGATAAAAGTTTTTGCTCTTGTTAGGCTTTAACTGGATTTCACTGTCATTTCAGACTACATACAGTGCTTTTGTGGTTAGCAATTGTTGTTCAGAAGTATATCCCATTGGGTTGCACAGTGCCACTACAAGTAATATTGCTTACAAGGAATATGGAAAACAGAAATTATGTGAAACTACTTCCAGGATTCACACGCAAGTTGGGATAGGTATGTAAATTCTGCAAGGATGTCTTGTGTTAGTAGGAAATACAGATAAAGAAAAAGCAAACAAGCAAACAAACAAACAAACAAAAAACTGCTTTGAGATAGCAGAAATGAGGAGCTCATAGTAGTGCAGAGTGAATAGTCATATTAAATGTCTTTGGTCTGTTCAGTGGTCTGTATCACTTCTGAGGTTATAAAAAGCAGTATTTAAGTTTAAGACAATAAAAGTTTAAGGAGATCCCACTTATCAGAAATTTTAATTTACTAAAACCCAAGTTTTGCTAAAGATCAAGGAAGCTTACTTGCTGAAGCAAAACTCCCCTGGAAAAATAAATAATTAAATAAATAAATAATTATTTATGAATATATATATAAATATATATATATATTCTTCATTTCTCTGTAGGTTTCAGTCTCTTAAGTTTGCTGTCATCGTAGTTCCATGATCTCCTATGTCCTTTTATTGTAGTAAAAGAAAAATTAAAACCCTCGCTCCCCCCCCAAAAAAAAAATACTGCGTACACTGACACGAGAAAAGATCTCATAAGACTTTTACATTTCTTTACATTAATTTACATTATTTACATTACTTTTACTGTAATGTAAAAAGTAATTTACATTACTTTTACTTACTCTGGACAGTCAAATCAGTCCTAGGTCACATAAAAACTGCATATTTCTATATCATAGACAAGGAGACACTGTGCCTAATTCAGATAAAGTTTTTATTTGTTATATGTTTGTTTGTTTGATTAACATTAAGTAGTAAATATCACGTAACACCAGAACATCTCCAGGAAACTGTATGTTGTGTTGGCAGGTAGCATGAAAGACTGGTTAGCAATTACCCATCTCTAATTTGTGAAGACTGCATGGCTAGCATGAGAGTTGCTATCCCACCAGCCTAAAACAGATGTGATCTTCCCTGTACCTGGTTTGCACCTGAAGTCTATTGACTACCTTTCCCCTACCATTCTGGGGGACTGACAACTGGACAAGACAGCTAACTTCTGGGAAAAAAAAATAAATGCACTGCACAGAAATTGAAAGGAATTGTTGATGCATTTGATATGTTGATTTGTTTCATCAACATAGAAAGCTGATTAATTTGATGTTGCTGTTCATTTGATTTGTTCACTTTGTTGTTGTTTGTTGATAAATTTGAATTACCAATCTGTGTTATATACCTTGGGCTCTTTAGCAGTCTAATTAAGAAACTCAGTACAATTAAAAATTTAACTGGTTTATCTCTTTTGTTTCTAGATGGGACTCTTTGAACTTGAGGAGTCCTCAAAATAAATAAAAGCAGCTACACAATCTATTGCTTTATAGATATACCTTTATAATACCTCTTGTAATCATGACTTGCATTGGAATACAGCTGCTTCTCTATGTTATTTCTCTTCTCTTCCTTTTGTTTGTTTGGTTTTTTGTTTGTTTTAAAGAACAATCAGAATTTTGGTCTCCTACACAATTGATTGGCCAGATTAAAAGCTGATCATCTCCTCAGGGTGGGAAAAAAAATAAACCTTTCCTCATCAGAAATATGAAAGGAAAGGCTTTTTTTCAAGTATTTAGGAATTTTAGGTCATTTAGAGACCAAAGATCCAATTGAATCTAATCCAATTGAAATCAAGAGGAAATAGATTCCCTAGAATGTTTTAAATCTGTCTCTGCAAGGATAATCTTCATCCTGTAGGATTTATTCAAACAAAACTTTGCTTCCCTTGTTTCCCTGATTTTCTTCCCTTTTGCTTTTCAAGTTGTCTTTAGACACTGTGTACCAGGATGATGAAATAGTGTTGTGTTTGCCCCTCAAAGGTGTTTTACCCTTTCTCTTCATTTTCTGCATGTCTGGACCTTGCAGTGAGTTTCCAGTTTCCTGCAGGTCCCAAAGGCTTCATGCTTTCTTTAAATATAATGCCTGCTGGAAGCTTGTCATGACTTTGTGACCTAAGCTGCTTTAACAAAGGTCATCATACCACAGAATATGGAGAATTACATCTTCCTCTAAGTTAAAAACACCTGAAATTTGTAGATCACCTAAGAAATGTTTTCCAACAACCTGAAAGATGGTGAAGTGAGCAATTCATACTTCATCTTCAGGCCTTCCATGCTGTATCATACCCAGAATGAAGCCAAGAACAAAATAATTAGCTTCATGAAATATGAAATGTCTTTTTTTTTTTTTTTTTTGTGAGCAGTTCAAGAATTGCTGAGTGTTAATTATTGTTTAAGATGTCTTTCCAAAAGCATTTAATGAAGGACAGATGAAAGCTAATGGAGTAGTATTTGAATGTTGCTTTTTTTTTTTTTTCTGATTTAAAATATATATTCATTTTCTTTTTACCTGTAGCTTTTTGGCTTTAGCTTATGTCCATATATCATTTTGCCTTACTGCTCTAAAATGGGAATAGTGGCATGCAGGTCTGAAAAGTGGTCTCATTATTTTTACCTTACTATCACACAATTCAAGGTACATTGTATCAAATACTCTATATAAAAAGCAAATTAAAATTGTATTGCAGTAAAGCTACTAAAAGAATTCATTGCACTTCACAGAGCTTACAGCTAAATATGATTGTAATGGACAATTAAATACAAAGAGAAAGTATTCATGTGCTGGTTGTAAATAACTGTTGAACATGTAGTTATGTATACTTCATTTGGTATGCTTAATTACAAATAATATCAGTGATTCATATATGTTCAAGGCTGCCTCAGTGTGTGTAAAATGATTTAACTGGGAGAATGTTACACATTTCTGTGTGATGGAATGGAGTAATGCTTTCTTCTAGGCACATTTTTCAGAAAAAGATAGGTTGGCTATGCAATAACTTCCTACACAGCCACTATTTTTTGACACTATCTTTAGGTTTTCACATCTCTTATAAAAGAACTCAATAACTGAAGTGGGAGTAAGGCTCACATTGTGAACTTTTCTGGGAGGTAATTCTGCTGTAGTGTGCCCTCTGAAATGACTTACACGAATCACTTGGTACATTTAGAGAATTCAAAAGATTTTAGATATAATACTCCATTGATTCTGTTGCTGGGAAAACTGAAATTTTACAGTGCTATTGATATGTCTGAAAAAAAAAAAAAAGTTAATTCTTCTAGAGTCAAACTCACTTTTGAATTGAAAAGCATGATTTTCTATTTTAATACTACTGTGCTTTATGCTATAATTTTTAGAAAATATCTAATGACCTCATACTGTGAAATGCTAATCAACCTCAGCTTCTGCTGAATGTTATTCTCTGAAGTAGCCTTTCCAAAAGAGGTGAAAAATGCATTTTTTCCCCCACAACATAACAATAAACCCTGCAGTATTTCCAGTTCTCCTGCAGCTGAAGTGGGTGTAATTTGAAGCTTCAGGAGCTGCAAATGAGAGACAGATAAAATATCCAATAGGTCTGATCCATAAGAAAATCCAATTCTGTCTTCAAATCTGTGCGTCTCCCCAGAGCTGCTTTCCCAAGAGCTCTGAACCTTCCTATTTCATGACTAAAAAGTACTGTCTCTCATTAAAAATAATAGTGTAATATCTCTGGGGAAAAAAAAAAAAATCGACCTTCAGTGTGTTCATTTTCACATCTTGTTGCACTCCTGGAATACAAGAGAATGGTAGTAGACTACTGGTGTTTATTTTAATATATGTGTAGTCTTTTTCTCTCAGTCTTGGGGAGCTTCAAGTATCTTTAAACATTTTTTTTTTTAGAGAGTGTAATCCTCTAAAGGATTCCTAGACACATTATCTCAGATTTCTCAGACTTTCATTATTGTTTCTTCTTGCATTTCAGCATGGATTTGAAATTTCATAACCCAGATTTTAACTGCTGTTTAATCATGGGAAGAATCAGTCTGGACAAACTAATTAATTATCTAGTTGTGCCATCGTTGCTTGGTACTACATCTTTTCCAGCTTTGAATATAGTCAACTGAGTGCCTGAAAACTTGTGAGTTTTTCAGCATATCTACACATGATATCTGGTGAAGCACTTTCAAGCCATATTCTAAGGTAAATAAGATGAATTCAGAGACATACATTGATTTTCTGCATTAATTTAAAACATAACCTGGCCATCTGTACTTATAACTTCAATACAATTTAAAACATAACCTGGCCATCTGTACTTATAACTTCAATACAGGCTTCTTTTTTTTTTTTTTTTTTTTACATTTTTACATTTTTATGTAATAAATGATCTCTAGTTTTGTTTCAACTTTGTGTTTTAAGCTTCTCAGAAAAGAAAACTTTTTATTTATTTATTTTCTTTACAGGAAACAATTTTGAAGCAGACAACCTTCAACTAATGATGCCAATGGAACATTTATGATCTTCCTAAGAAGTTTTTCAGTAAGACATCACAGTGGTCTCAACGAGGAATATGTTCAGAGTGAAACCACTATGGGTTTTATTAATGAAATGAATATTCAAGTGTGATAATATTAGGGAATTTACTGGTTACAGTGTATTTGCTGTTGGTGGTGTTTTGTTAAATATTTGATCTACTCAAAATAATTGAATACAGCAAAATAAAAACATTCCCTTCACCACAGAATTTAAATATCCATTGTAAATAAACGTTTCTGCAGGTTTAAAAATTACTTCCTTGAGTGTTACACTAAGTTCTTACAGTATCCTACTCACATCATTTTCATCATTTATTTTTTTTCTGTGCCAAAAGGGTGGTAAGAAGTCAGTAAGATTTTTTCAGGGGGCAGGAGGGGCAGAAGGAGGAGAAGGGTACAGAAGGGGCTTAATCTCCTGTAATTAAAGCATTGTTTTATGATTTTTAGAAGACATATGTTGCAACCATTGCTGATTTGGTATTTAATGTCCCTATGAATATCAAGAACGCTTCTTAAAGATCTACTTATGTATATTAACACTTTATGCATTTTTATGCAAAAAAATCAACCAACAGAAAATACCCTCTCCACTCCAAGTTTGCTTGGAGTACTTTAAAATTATTTTTAAGCTAAGTTTTCCAAAAAGGCCTACTATACTACTGAATAGTAACAGGAAGGATAAAAAATGAACGTCTGTTTCTGCCTGAAAGAGCAGAGCAAGGGTGTTGGTTTTTGTTTGTTTGGTTGGTTCATCGGTCGGTTGTTGGTTGTTTTTGTTTTGTTTTGTTTTGTTTTTCATATTTTGACAATATCTTCATATGCTTTCAGATATATGGCTTTCATCTGAAATTCATTCTGGTTCTGGAGGATTCTTTTTTTTTTTTTTTTCCCAACTACAATAACTTGTATGACTTTCTACTCTAGTGTTATTCTCAAAACTTTCTATAAGAAAGTATTTAGGCAAGAAAGTGCTTAGGCATTTATCAGCATAATATATTATCTTTGCAATTATTAATAATAATACTGATATTTTAAACAACTAGATATTCTCATTTCAGTCATTATAATATAATCTTTTACTGAGTAAGAGAAATTAACAAAGTTGGACTTTAACCAAGAATTTAAAAATTAAATAAATGCCACTTCCTGAATTTAGGGATTAAAAAACAACAACAACAACAACAAAACTCAGTTTTAAACCTCAGAGCAGCTCTACGAACTCAGGCTGCATGTTTTATCACATATGGGTTACAGTAAGGACCTACAATTCAGATGTTGTAACACTGTCACTTTTCTAAATGTTACTACTGTGTTCAGTTTTGGGCCCCTCACTACAAGAAGGACATCGAGGTGCTCGAACGAGTCCAGAGGAGGGCAACAAAGCTGGTGAGGGGCCCGGAGAACAAGTCCTACGAGGAATGGCTGAGAGAGCTGGGCTTGTTCAGCCTGGAGAAAAGGAGGCTCAGGGGCAACCTTATTGCTCTCTACAGGTACCTTAAAGGAGGCTGTAGCGAGGTGGGGGTTGGTCTGTTCTCCCACGTGCCTGGTGACAGGACAAGGGGGAATGGGCTCCCCGCCAGGGAGTTTTAGGTTAGATGTTAGGAAGAACTTCTTCACTGAAAGGGTTGTGAGGCATTGGAACAGGCTGCCCAGGGAAGTGGTGGAGTCACCATCCCTGGAAGTCTTCAAAAGACGTTTAGATGTAGAGCTTAGGGATATGGTTTAGTGGGGACTGTTAGTGTTAGGTCAGAGGTTGGACTCGACGATCTTGAGGTCTCTTCCAACCTAGAAATTCTGTGATTCTGTGATTCTGTGATACTACTGAAGATTATTTCACTGCAGCACTAGTTATCTTTAGGAGGTGAAGCTCCTTTTTTAGTAATCTAACTTACCTCCAGAGAATAGAAACCTGTTTGTGTTTCATGATCAGTTGCTGACTGAGATAATGGAGATCCTTATCAAATGTCTAAAGTCTTCACTCAAAGCCACCTTGGTTTGCCTGAGAAAAGAAAAATATAACTTGTAGCTTCTACATATACTCTTAGCTCTGAGATGAAATTTCTCTGATGTGAAACCTAGGTCATTAGGCTTAGAGTTCATATTCAGGAAGAAATAAAGGCAGTCATTTGTGGAGCTATCTCTGAAGGTAGAGATACCTACCTACTCATTTTTTCAGTTGTGACTAAAAATCAGACACAGTGCTGAGCTTCATAATAAATGGGATGAAAAATGGTATAAATTTTATTATAATAATGTTATAAAAATATGTCTGCAATAGGATGGTTATGTTCAGTACAAGCCTCTCTATCTCAGAACTACCTAAGAGATGTAAGAGATACTTAGAGATATGAATCGGAGCTCTGCTTGGCACACAGAGATGAAACAATATAGGCTGACTGACAAAGGTATCATCTCTATCTGTCTATAGTACCAGCAGTGCATAGACAGCTATGATGCTCATGAATCAGCTGCTGAACTTTGATGTTTTGTGACACAGCAGCAATTTAAAGTAAACGATTAGTTTTACCAACCTATAACCTTTCTGCTTGTCAGTCAGATTTCTCAAACTGATTAGGAGCATGGGAAATTCCTATGTGAAGCAATATTGAAAAGATTGAGACTCCTTGCTTGATAAGGAGTAGTGTCAGTGACAAATGAAAGAGAGTAAGTCACAAACATACACAGTAGTGAAGACTTATGGACATAAGCACAAATATTACCCCTTCTGACAATAGAAAAAGCAAGTATGGTGTGATGACATGGGAGGGTGGCTATTCCAGGGAGAGGGAAGGAAACACCCTGCCTTGCAAAAGAATATACAGAAGAGGACACAGAAAGCAGTAGAATTTGTTGATACTCAGCACTTTGGGGGCCCAGAGGAAAAAAAAAAAAAAAAAAAAAGGAAATAAGTGTAGAAAATAGCAAGAATAACCTCAGTGATTAAGTTAATAAATTTAACAATTTTAAAAGTACTGTAAAGTGATAGTCTTGGAAGAACAGACCAACCAATCAAAACCAAAACAAAATAAAACAAAACAGCCACCATGAAGCATATATAATGCAAGCATTTTAATTTGTTTTTTCTAATAACAGTATGAAGAAAAAATGCATAAATAGAACAAAGAAGTTGTTCTTAGGATATCAACTAAGTAGGTAGAAAGTAGCTGGAAAAGTAGCTAGATGCCAAAGGCAAACATAAATAAAATGGAAAAATAAAGATTGTATCCCAAATTAATTCCATTTTGCACAGCTTCAAAGACCTCTCCATAGAAGCTCAGGAAGGCTCATGCTTAATACTAGACTTTAGATCATCTTATTACTGACTCATGTAGGGGCAAAGGTGACCTCAATTCCATTGAAGATGTTACTTGCATCAGGAGTTCTCTGTGGATGGGTAGTAAATTCACCGTCCTGTTGTACTTTCTGTACTGCTGGCAAGATATGAATAGTTTTACCATTGAGGGGACAGCAGGAAATGAAAAATATCTGCATAAGTAAGAGAACTGGTAGACAGTTTCTTTCCTGCCTGGAGTACAGGAGGAACCAGAATTTAACTCTTTGTAACTGCTTCAGTGGAGTCCCAGCAAAGATTGTGATTTGTTTCCTGGAAGTTTGTTATTATGGCTGCTACCAATTTGTCACATTAAATTTTAATGAGTCCATGTTAATGATACATTCTCCACCAATCTGTTACCAGCTTGTGACATCCAATTTACAGGCTATGTTACTTAAATTCTCCATCAATGTGTTGCATTACGGCCTGTGCAGTTTACGTGGTCCAGAGGAATACACCTTATATGCAAAACCAAAAATGTATTGTTAGCTTAATTAAAGTTGTAATAGTCTAATCAAATATTTTTAGTTCAGTTACAATGAAGCTAACACTGAAAGTTCACATTATATATAGTTAAATCTGATACGTACATTTTTCTTCTACCTCTTTCTCTGATGCTACGCTCTTGGTAGTGCCCCTTTATCTCCTGAGATGGATGATTTCAGCCAGGGAAAGGAGAGTTCAAGTAAGTTGTCAGCATCTGGTTTGCTTTGCCAAGAGGTGTATTTTGCTGATGGTACACATTTCTTCCTTTGCATTTTTGGGTGCACTTGAGCTAATTTCTATGCCTTTGCTAATGCAGACTCTTTGCTTGCTTTTGGTTTGCAGTACATGTAAACTTATGTGTAAGTTTACTACACAGTGTTTATTACTGATTTGGGAGATTTGTTCTTTGGTCTCTTTGTTACTCCTGAGTTGGTTTTACCTAGCTCAGTTTAGTTTAGTTTGTATTTCTCTGGTGATCAAAGCCTCACTGCTGATAAGACTTTATAGTTCTGGGGACTCCAGCATCAACTTTTGTCTGTATTTTCTGGTATCTCCTATCATCCCAGCCTTCTATTCCTGTGTGATGCATTTTATTATCTGTGTTATTACTCTCTATTTGTTACAGAAATACATATGTAAAAATAGATGTTAACCACACAACTGCACAAAACTAAGCAAAAGCAAGACCAAATAACAGCTAGTAAGTAGACAGTTGTTTCTACACACGCAGACCAGCAATACCATATTAACTGAGATACAAAGTTGCAGGGCATCATCAACTGAATGACTGCTGACTTCCCACACATTTCTTCTCACTGTTGCTTGGTGATGTATCATGAAAAGATGAAAGTGGGAGAGCAACAACTCACCACTGGGCACTGTTTCCTCTGTATTTAGAGCCTCTTCTGCTCATAGTAAGATCCAGGATCTGGCATTTGGCTAATTATCATCTGGGAGGAGGCAAGTGAACTGCTATAGGAGAAAACCATCCTTAGTATGGTACCACTTTGTACCATCCTCCCCCACACACCTCCAAAAAAACATAAAATTCATATATTAAACCACAAGATGAAATAGTGCCAACTTATTGGTTCTCAGAAGGTGCTGAGAAAAATGACTTTTAACTCTACTTCAGTTTTCAAGCCTTATACAGTTCAGGTTTTCATCTAAACATTTTAATTTTTATTTGCAGTGAGGTACATGGTCACCATGGGAAATACGAATGTGAATTGAAATGCTAATTAGTGAATGATAAATAATTGTTACAGAAACATTTATCTTGGATATCTGCAAAAACAGGGAAGAAGGAAATACAGATAATGGAATGAAAAATATTCATATATATGGAGTCTTTTGAATTTTTCACCCTTTCTTTGTCTTCAAGTGTAAACTATTAGCTTTACTTTTGGGTTTAGAGCTTGTGCCTTGCCATTAAGCGCCAAGGAAACTTTTTCTTTTGGCCTTCTTGGCCTCCTTAAACACTTTCATGGTGTGAAAAGATTTCTTTATTACAATACTTTGCTTTATGGCAATAAGATCATTACATTTTGATGTAACTGCAGTAAAATTAAAGGATATGATGAAGTGTGGAAAATAGCAGCATAAAAGCCTGTCTTGACAGACAATTTACTGGAAACTTGGGGATGAGAAAATCAACGGAAAATATGCTTCCTTTTTTGCTTGTATGATTTAATTTCTCAAAATTTGATTGTATTTGTAACACCATGAAACCCCATGCCTTTTACTCTATTGCCTTTTTGCAGTATCTCACAAAACAAATACTAATCTGGAAAATTCTTGAGTTCACTTCATTCCAGATGAACTATGAAAATCTGAGGTTTTGTCTTACAGGTGATATTTTTGAGTTTTCATCACATGGATCTCATTATTTGAGAATGACATATTCACAAATTTCACCTATTCTTCCTAAATTCTGTCTAAGATAATTGCAATTAAAAGGACTAGTTTTGAAAATCCTGTACCTATGACATCTGGGAAAAAAAAAAAAAAAAAAAAAAAAAAAAAAAAAAGATTTCAAAATAAGCTTCACAGAAATAAATCTTTTTTCTTTTTTTTCTTTTTTTTCTTTTTTTTTTCCTCCATTTAATTTTATTCTTATCTATCTGAAGATTACACACCCAAATATCTGCAATTTAGGTAACGAGATCTGACCTTGCTGGTGATGGCAGTTGTGAGATCTGTTGAATCTTTTGGAATTTTGTGCTTTTTGTTGTCATATTCATGAGAGTAAACTCTTGCACGACTTCATAGCTTTGCATCTACTCCACATAAAGAACAAGAAATACAGAGGAGAAGACAATACAAATGCTGAGCAGATAAAACAAGAGGAAAGGAAGAAAAGTTTATCTCCCTGCTTGACCTTTTTTGTATTCAGTTTGGCAACTGTAGCATGATGTTGTTCCAAACGGTTTTTTCTTTCTGAGAACCCCAAAAAGCTTAATAATATAGATCACAGAATCACACAATTGGAAGGGACCTAGAGAGATCATTGGGTCCAACCCCCTTGCCAAAGCAGGCTCCTCAGAGCAGGCTGCCCAGGTATGTGTCCAGATGGACTTTGAATATCTCCAGAGAAGGAGACTTCACAACCTCCCCGGGCAGCCTGTTCCAGTGCTCTGTCACCCTCACCGTGAAGAAGTTCTTTCGCATGTTGGTGCGGAACTTCCTGTGGCCATTACCCCTTGTCCTGTCCCCACAAACCACTGAAAAGAGGTTGGCCAAATCCCTCTGTCTCCCACACTTTAGGTATTTATAACCATTGATAAGATCCTCAAATCATAGATAGATGATAGGAGGAGGTATTATTTATCTCTAACAGTATAAGATGCTTTCTAACCAGAAGACCATAAAAATGAACTTTAAAAAGTTTCACTTCAAAAAAATGTCAATTAACAAACAACTAGAACAACCTTAGAACAAGATTTTGTTTGTAAAATTCACCAGTTCCATAGACACTGTGTATGTGTATAATTAAATGATGTCAGATAAAATTCAAGTCTACACTGTTGACAGCAAAGTTACTTGTGAGTATTATGATTTCTTGTTTGTATCTGGGGAAACTAAAAACCAAAGATTCACAGCACAACAAATTCAGAATAGCTACAATGTCCTTTAGGTACAGATGTACTGGTTCCTTCCTCATCTGTTTTTTGTTTCTTGGTTGATGTCATTATGCCATTATAATTCATTGGATATTTAACTTGTTTCATAGCTTTTTTTTTTTATTATTATAATTTTTTAGAACATAATATGGTCAGAAGGAAGAAGGAAATAATATTAAACAAATATGCTAAGAACTGGAGTCGGTCTCACTTTATTCCTTTGTTTGACATTTAGAGAACACTTTCCTGAAAGACTTGAATCAGATTTTGATTTAAAAAGAATATATATATATATATTATTATATATATATATATATCACAGTATCATAAAATAGAACAAGAAGCAAAACCTATTGAGTATCTAGTAGAGATCTGGGATTCTGCCACGATGTTTATTGATTCCCCTATATTTCTTCCTCATTTGCTCTTGTCTCATGTAATTTCTTGAGATAATTCTGGGAATATTTCTGTTCTGTCTCAGACAGAGTAAGCACTGTATGGTGTGTTCAGCTGACATTTCTATCTAAATAATTTAAGTGATTGTCCATTGAAGATTTGCAGCCTCATGACACATTTCCCAATCAAGGCAGTCAAACATTTAGGTCAGCTCAACCTTTCCTGCATTTACTTTTCAGTAAATTAACATTTCATCATAAAAATAAAATAAATAAAATAAAATAAAATAAAATAAAATAATAATAATAATAATAATAATAATAATAATAATAATAATAAAGTACTGCTGTCAGAACTAAGCTAAGTTACTTTAATATGCTGGCGATGATTGAAACTACTGCATGCCAATATAAAACTAAATTCCCAGGAAAACATATTTTCACATCCTGTTACCCCAAATCAGTATTATAATTTTAATTGTCACCAATTCTGTAATAATGAAAAGGTAGGACACTGTGATTTGGTTATTTGAAGTGGTAGGGAGCTTTCTTCCAATTGCAACAATAGAAATGAGTATTTTGAGATTTGAAAAATGAAATCTATTTCTACTATTCCAAAAATTAAGCTTAATTTATTTTGATCTCCATATTCTTCCTTTCTGTATGGATGGACTGAAATCCATGGAGTCCCGTGTTTCAGCATTTCTCATTCCATAGTGCTCATGGCAGTCTGATATGGGTCACCTGGAGGAAGTTCCTAACTGAGTTCCATATATGAAGATGTTCTGGGGGTATGTACTTAAAAAACTACTTACGAACACTTTTTTGGATGTTAGTATACATTTCCTGGGATTTTGGTCAAATTGGAAATTAGGAATACTCAAGAAAAAATGAGAAACTCAACTTCTCTATAATCTCTGGAGTGAGATTCTTCAACTTTTCTAAAACTTCATAGTAGCTATAATTTTATTGTTTGGAAATTATATGCATTTAAGTGGTCTAATTAATTCCTGCTCTTTCCCTGTCTTTGTTTCACTCTCATCCAACTTTGGAGGAGTCCTCTGTAAGTCAGGGTATCCTCTATGTATATATATATATAAATATATATATATATATGTATACATATGTACATATACATATGTATACATATATATGCATATATATATATATACACGTAGAGGAACCCTGACTTATATATACATATACATATACATATACATATACATGAGACAAGGGACACCACCATACTCTTTTAATTGTTGCAGTAGATTAAGGGCTGCAAGCAGACTTGGATGTCTTTCCATGCTAGGCTTTGTTGTGTTGTACATCTTCCACTTCCTAGTGACAGCTCTGCTGAACATAAAATAGTAGCAATCTCCAACAGATGTTCCACTAATTGATATTTAAAGAAGAAGTATGATGAAAGCAAAAGAATCTTGTATAGAGAATAACATCTCTTTTGTGGTATGGCGCTTAATGACTAAGAATTTGTACTGCTGTCACCCAGTTCTTAGAAGAGAACAAATGAAATGAAGCTACAGAATAGTTCCTGCTGAGGTGTTCTAGCTGTGATACTGAAAAGGTGAATGAGTGTAAAAAGGGATTTCAGATGATATTGCAAGCAAAATGAACCCTAACATTGCTTAGTGTGAGTGGGTGGGACATGTGGCACCATCTTATGACCCTCAAATCTTTAAAGTGTTCTTTAAAGGTCTTTCTGAAATACTTTTAGCTTCATCTAGTAATAAAAAATCTTTCCTTGTAGTTGATTCTTCCTTCAAATTCTCCCAGTGAGCAAGCTTCTTTCAAATGAACAGGCAGAGTGCTGTTAAGTACTTAGATAAGATCCTTTTGCATAACCTACTATCTACTCCAGACTTCCTTCCAACTGTAGCCTTCAAATTCACTTTACAGCATAATCTGTTTTTGTTCATGCCTTTACTAAAGATTGTCCCTTAGAAGGTCCAGCAGTACATAATGAATCAATCGCTGCTGCCCTTTTGACTCACTAGACTCGATTTCCTTCTCATACAACTATAAAGCTTGTAGGAGTTAATTGAAAAGCAAAGCAGCAAGGAGCTAATGGAGCAAAAGGAACATTCTGCATGGCCGATATTGGTTATACCTGAACTATTTTGGAGAGTTTGTTTAACATTGTTACAAATAGTTTCATTAGACTACATCAGTTTCATTAACTCTCTTTTTCTGGATATGTCTTAGTTATGACAGAGGGAAAATAAGAGTGAATATGAGTGAAAAATGTCAAATATGTAACTGTGTGTAGATGGTTCCATTGTCAGAATGGGAAAGGATTTCACTGAGCAGTTTCAGAAGAAAACAGCTTGGTTTAAATGCCTTTTCTGCAGTTTACATGTATTTCCTTCTGCTTCTAAACTTGAATATAGCTAATGTGGTATGAATAAGGCAGTTATATCGTTTTCTTTTTTTTCTTTTTTTTTTTTTTTTCTGCACCTCCATTGAAAAGAATAACTGACCGTTATGTTTTGCAAAATCTTTTACAATCCAGGATTTTATGTGTCCCTTTAAGCTTGGGATATTCCATGATTCTATGAACTATTACTAATATATGTATATGTACATATATAGATGATGGTATTCACTTATATTACAATTATAAATGAGCATATGTCTGTAGATTGATGTTTTCATACATAATATGTTTTCAATTTACTTTCTTATATTATTTAATTATGATAGTGATATGATATGACAGTCTACTGAATTCACAAGGTCTGGTGTAAGTTCATACTTATCTAAAGTAATTACTAATAAATTCTGTGAAGGTGTTAGCTGAGTAACTCCAAAATTATGCAACATTTTATTAATACTGCAATTTCAATTCACCAATTTTTACTAGAGAAATGTATTTAAAATCAGTCAGTGTATGTAGTATTTTTGAATTTATTTCCATGGTGAAATAAATCTTTTTTTTTTTTTTTTTTTTTTTTTTAATAGCATTATCCCTGTACTTTGAGATGATGGTTGTAATTCAGGGTATTAATGTAAGAGAATTTTAAAAAGCTTTCTTCTCAGCATGTTTTTTTAAAATCTTCTTTGAATTGGAAGTTTTCTTACTTAATTCTGTGACAAACTATTCAAGCAGCTGCAAGTTGTAATGCTTTATCCTGTATTGTTCACATCTTTTTGAACAGATTTCAATACTTTCCCAATGTGCAGGAAACTAGACTGACATACGTGTATGTTACATGCTAATACTTACAGTGAAAAGTTCTCTGATAAGACAGTTTCTACTGTATTCCAGTATCACTGGACCCAGAGTGGGTTAAAATCCAACTTGTTCTTTCCATAGATGCATTTCAAACAGAAGTGTTTTGGAGAAGCTTTACTTCTCCCTGATAGAGGGTGTCACTGTGTTAAAATAGTTAATTACATCTTTCTTGGTACATGGAGTATAATTGCTCTGGATGTTATTTCTGACTCCTTTCTTAGAGGGTCTGATAAATATACTGTAAGTTTCAACACCAGAACATGTGCATCCCAGTATACCCAGCATTACTTTATGTAATGCCTTTCACTTTCAGTGACTGCCTTTCACAAAAACCTCTGATATGTGAGGTTACTACATGTAGTTGTAATGGCTGCATTTCTTTCTCAGTCACACAGTTGTGGTCACTGATAACAGACAACATAATTCTTCCCTGTTCTTAGTGTATTTCCATTAATGGTCTTAAGACCAATTTTCCATGTAACTTACGTCAAAAGCATCCTGCAAGTTAAATGGAGGCTCTCTTTTCATTCCTATGTCAAATGCTTTTAAACCAAAACCAAAACCAAAACAAAAACAAACAACAACAACAAAAATACAAAAACACACTCTGATCTTTTTCCCAGGCTTGTGATGTTTTAATGGCTGAAATACCTGGATATCCACAATAATCTTCTACATAGTGTTGATAGATCATTTCATGATTGGTGTGCAGAACTTTGCTTTGTTTGTTTATTTGTTTTTGTCCTATACATGATCCTTTATATACTGACTGAGAAGGGAAAAATCAAGCAAGAATTTTGAAAGTTAATAGTTGACGAACTGTGAGATGAAATACAAATAAGGTTTTTGGTCTTTGGAACAGCTCTCTTAAAAAATTAAAATGATATGAGAGTCAGATGTTAGTTGAAGTGCAGGCAGGTAGACTCCCATTTTTTATATTTAAATACTTTTTCAAGAATGATCACTATGGCACATTACTTGGGCATATACCTCCCTTTAAGGCTTAACTATTTGAGTGAGATGCAACATAGAAAGCTATAGGATACTTAAGGACACACTCATCTCATAAAAGACTGTTCTCCAATTATTTTAAAAAAAAAAAAAAAAAAAAAGGTAAAATTCAGTTGAAGCTCTTTAGTGGTCACTGAGCAAACTGAAGAATGTCTGACACTAGCATATTTCCTAAAAGAAGTTTTTAATATTTTCATATTTATTTGTAGATATTTTTGACACAGATATGCAACCCTTTTACAAGTGATCTGTTACTATATTTCACAAGTAGGAAAATGCAAGGTTTGAGACAGCAACTGGATGTTGCTGATTGTTAGGTGTTATTACAATACATATTGTTTTTATGAACATTGTGTTCAGTAAGACTTATAAAGGGAGTACATATAAAGATGTACGTAGATTTTGTGGAAGTGTGGTTCTAAATGGCCACATAATGCTAATTAATACTAGCAGACTGAATGGAGAGAATATTGTTGTTACTTATAGAGATTATCCAGGGCTGTAAAGAAAGAATGGTGGGGAAAGAACTTGCCAAACAGTTCTGATAATAGGGTATGTGATGAAGGCTACCGATGGAACAATAACTGTTGAAATTGCTGGAGGGAGCTTATATGATGTTAGGCTTTGGAGAAGAAAAAAGAAAGGATAAGACTACCTGAGGCCCGTAGGTTGAAAAAGGGCAAGGAAAGAAAGCCCTGTTGGTCATTTTTTAATTTTTTTTTTATATATATTTATAATTTTGATATGTGATGATGTATTAGAAAATACAGTCTGATAGGAAAAATAAAGTACTGAACAAAAGAAAACCAAATCCCGTGTTTTGTGATGTGTTTTGTTTGTGAACTACAGAGGTCTACCTGGATAAGGCAGTATTTATGAGACCTGAAGCCAGGTCTAGCAACAAATCTGGATTTTATTACTTTCCTTTTTAATATTGAATCATTCTCTGTACTTCTGCAACATATTTTATGTATTTTTGTTTAATATAGAAAACAATTTCCTTGTGATGTGTAACAGCATGTGGGTATATATCTTCTTGTAATGTACATGTATGTGGATCTTTTCATGTGTGTTTTGATAAATTGTAAGGACCATTTTAATAAATGTGTAAGGACCATTCCTTCTCTGATAAAATTAAGTTGTCCCAACAAAGCCAGAGCCCACCCTCTTTAATATCTTTGTTGATGATTTGGATCAGGGAATTGAGTGCACCCTAAGTAATTTTGCAGACAACACCAAGTTGGGGGGAAGTGTTGATCTCCTGGAGGGTAGGAAGGCCCTGCAGAAGGACCTGGACAGGATGGGTGAATGGACAGAGGCCAATGGGATGAGGTTCAACATGGGCAAATGTTGGGTCATGCACTTTGGCCACAACAACCCCATGCAGTGCTACAGGATGGGGCAGAGTGGCTGGAAAGCTGTGCAAAGGAAAAGGATCTGGGGGTGCTAGTTGATGCTTGCCTGAATGTCAGCCAGCAGTGTGCCCAGGTGGCCAAGAAGACCAACAACATCCTGGCTTGTATCAGGAACAGTGCAGCCAGTAGGACCAGGGAGGTGATCATTCCCCTGTACTCAGCTCTGGTGAGGCTGCACCTCAAGTACTGTGTTCAGCTTTGGGCCCCTCACTACAATAAGGACATCGAGGCCCTGGAGCCTGTCCAGAGAAGGGCAAGAAAGGTGGTGAAGTCCCTGGAATACAAGTCCTGTGAGGAGCAGCTGAGAGAACTGGGGTTGTTTGGTCTGGAGAAGATAAGGCTCAGGGAAGATCTTATTGCTTTCTATAACTACCTGAAAGCAAGGTGTGGGGAGCTGGAGTTCAGCCTCTTCTCCCATGTACCTAGTGATCGGACTGGAGGGAATGGCCTCAAGTTGTGCCAGGGGAGGTTTAGGGTAGAAATGAGGAGTCAGACATTGAGTCAGGTTTCTCAGGGAGGTGGTGGAATCACCGTCCCTGGGGGTGTTCAAGGAAAGGTTGGACATGGTGCTTGGGGACATGGCTTAGTGGGTGACATTGGTGGTAGGGGTATGGCTAGACCAGATGATCTTGAAGGCTTTTTCCAACTTTAATATGATTCTATGATTCTATGAATATAGGAATTACATGGATCTGAGAGCAGCTACAATACTGTTGAGTTCAATAGGTAAGTTATAGCAAAAATTTATTTCCTGACAAGCACACATCCATATATACATTTACTCATATTTGTATTTATGTGCATTTTTACATATGTTTTGCTAATTATAGATATGCATGTATATATGTATTACTTATATACATTTTTCCTGAAATGTTGTATGTGATTTCTTTACAAACTGTGTGCCTGCAAGTAGTAAGAAAAGGCACTTTGAAGCAATTTATCAGGCTTACTTCTGTAGGAACTGAGTTTGTTGAATCCAGATAATGACTCTCATTTTTCTAAAATTAGAAGTTAGTTCTGCCATCCAAGCATTCTAACTCTAACAATTAGTAGCTATGTCTCTCTGAAGTGGATTTAAGTGTATTGTCTGAATAACTTCTGGAAAATTTTAGACTTTTTTGTTTAGAAAATAAGTGAAATGAAAAACATCCATACTTAATTCAGTAGAAGAATATTGTGAAACAATGCAACAGCAGTTAGATTGCTTATGTCTGATCATAGGAAAGGTTATAATGTAGATGAATTAACACAGTGTCATTTTGTCAGACCTAATATCATGAATCAAGAAAAAAGGGGATAGGTACTGTAACTGTAAAATTAAGTCTATTTTAAAGCATTGATTAATATAGATATTTGGCCCTTCTGCAAAATTCTATCTTTTAAATACTCCATGAAGTGATATGTTAAGGTATTCTAGCAGAACGTGAACAGAAATACCTAGGCACAGTCTTAATATTGTGTGCAAAACAGAGGTGGCCTTTGCATAATTTCCTTTCTAGAATATGCCTTTTTATTAGATTTCAAAGCATTTCTAATATACCATAAAGAAATATGAGCAGCTGTTAGCATTCAAAGTATGGTGAATTTGCATGCATCTTCTGATCATTTTGGGAGTGAAGAGGCACCTCTCTAGCAGCTCTGTAAATGTTGCTGAAGTTGCAAAAAGATAAAAAATTCTGATTGTCCCTTACCTGGAATTTGATCAGTGATAACTTTCTAGTTGGTGTTGGATATGAACTGAATCATTCATTAAAGCTAAGAAATTAAGGTAAAAAATTACATCTTCTGTCTCATACTATGGGGAAAAAAAATCTCCCAGGCAAAGGCAATTAATGACCTGGTGTGTCCTAAACTCTGCAGAGAAATTAAAGAAGTTGAGGTCATCCACAGTGCGACATGCAGAAAACACAGAGGCACTAAAAATCTATGCACCTTCCTGTGGGACCACATGAGGAACTATAAATTACTAGTCACTAATTCCAAGATTTATACAATAATGCAATTTACAAAAGTAGATATTTAAAAAACAAACAAACAAACAAAACAAAACAGAAAAACAAGCCCAACCAATCATAAAAAAAAAAAAAAATCAGAGATATCATAGAGTTATGTTATAAAGCTGAGTTTGATCATTTGAACAATTACAATTACAAATTACAATTACTTCTAAAGTGTTAAGTTATGTAGGCAGATGAGTTTGCCTGATGACTTGAGGTTTAGCTAAATGAGCAGATCAGGCAAAACGACTGGACATGACATGAAAAATTGCTGGACATAGCAAGTAACAAAGTGAGATAGTGCAAGAGGTACAGACAGTGCCGCAAGGGATGGCTTTATTAAAAAGACGGTTGACGAGCTGGTGAGACAACAGGCTCTACAGACAATTGTAGAGGAACAATGGAACATTGTATTAGAGGATGTAATCTTGGAAGGCCAACAGTGCCAAGGTTACGTTTTGGTAGCACTAGCTAAGGCCACAGTCACCTTGGTAACCATATCTGAAATACCAAGTCTGGGTGCAAGATATTGCAAAACTGGGAGTAATGGACAAAAAAATAATTAGGGCCAGGATGCTGATGTCGGTGGCAATTACAGTGGAAAAAAGGCAAGGGTCAAAGCTGAAGACCAACACATATGGGGGAATGGGGAGAGGGATATGAAAGGGACTGGATGTCAACAGCAGCTGTGACCAGTGGGCTAGGAGAGGAGAAGCTCCTGGGTGTGAGAGTGCCTTGGCAGGGCTGGAATCCCAGTGTCCACTAAGCTTGGAATCTCCCCAAATACACACTTTCTGTATGTGTAGCAATTTGTCAAAGCAAGGAAGCTCAATATAATAACTTTGTTATTATAATATCATCACGTTATTATAATATCATCAAACTTTGTGTTTGATGATAGACTGAGATCTGATTTTTTTTTTCCCAAATGTGTTAACAATCAATAACAAAAATAATAAAAATAAATTTTAAAAAATGATTCATGCAGTTAATAAGGTATAATAAGGCAAAGATAGAGTATACAGTAATGAATGAATGAGAGACTGGGTGTCTCCCTCCTGGCAGTCAGGAGGGAGACAGACACTCTGCAAAATGAATATGGTCAGTCATGCTTGTAGGTGCCCAGTAGCAGTAGTTCAAGGAATACATAACACGGCTTTCAAAAACATCATTCACATCAGACACTAAAAGCTACTACCAAACTGCAAGACAAATTCATGAACATATAGCTAGAAGACAAATAGAAGACAATGATGCAGAAGTCTTGTAAGGGCACTTAATATGTTCACCCAACATGTCAGTACAACAGAAGTTATTTTTTTGTCCTGTAAGATTAGGTATCCTCTCATGCTTAAGACATGAGCTAACGCCTTCTGTGAGATTCTACTTCCCTACATTCATCTAAATAAAATTGGTAGAAGGTTGTCCAGTAGAACAGCTCTGTTGAGTACTACCTACCCTGACTCTTTCTCTTCAAACCATGGTGACCATCTCCAAACTGTAACCATGCTGTTTCTCTTGAAAAAAAAGGGTCAGTGTCTGGACAGTGATGTGAGTGCTTGAGACAGTGACATGACCTAGATACTCTGGGCATGTGTCTTACCACTAGCTTCAGAGGACACTCAGGAAGATCAATTGTGGCTTCTGTAAGTTAATTATCCTATTCACAGCCTTTGTAATATAAGGTGAAATTGTCACTAGCTTTCTGCTTTGAAAGAAAAAAGAGAATGAGCCCTGTCTTTCATCTCAAGGTTGACCCAGTGATTATATATTCTCCAGATTTCAGTGCAAATAAGAAATGAACAAGGATAGGATCCTGACTTTCCCTTCCAGGTATATGAGAAGAGCATGGAATGAATGGTATGTCATTTCATCACCCCCATTCAAGTTCAGGCACGGCATCATTAGGGGAGAATTTACAGTATTATCATGATCTGCTTGTATAGAGGGAAGAGAGAGGAGACTCAGCCACTGCTTTTACAGTCTCTTTCTGAGACAGGCATTTCTACAAGTTGGTTGTATGTCAGGGCTTTTGGAAAAGCTCCAAGTTTGCCAAATATAAATGCTAAAACAAGTCTGTTACACTGGTGAGTCTGATGAGGAGAGAACTTCCGATATGAAACATTGAATCAGGAAGTACTTTGCCCTCTTCAGCTGAAGAACAGGCTGATGATGCAGAAGGCTTGAACCATCTATGGAATGAGAGAACAAAGGCCTAAGGTTATGTTGAAATGTTAAATTGACCTCAGTGATTTATTGTGGTCTTTACTGAGAACTAAAGACATGATAAATCATGTTGATACTGAAACCAAGGTGACACTTAAAATATATTTAAAAATGTATGTGCCATGGAAAAGTAGTCAGTAACAAGAATAAAGTAAAAATATAGTTTTAAGAAAGAAGATTAGAATACACTGATTGGACATGTCAAGTAGGTGAGACATAGAATAACAGAATCACAGAATATTCCAAGTTAGAAGGGACCCACAAAGGTCATCATGTCCAACTCCTGGCTCCACACAGGACTATCCAAAAACTAGACACTGTGTGAGAGCATTGTCCAAATGCTTCTTGAACTCCAGCAGCTTAGTGTCATGACTACTGGAACTGGGTTGCCTGTCCCAGTACCCGACCACCTCTGGGTGCAGAACCTTTCCCTAACACCCAGCCTGACCCTCCCCTGTCCCAGCCTCATGCTGTTCCCTCTGGTCCTGTCGCAGAGAGCAGAACAGCGCCTGCCCCTCCCCTCCCTTCGTGAGGGAGCTGCAGGCTGCCATGAGGCCTCCCCTCAGCCTGCTCTGCTCTGGGCTGAACAAATGGCCTCTATCTAATAGAATCATAAAACTATAAGCAATATATGATCCAGAATGGCCTAAACAGTTTCCAGGCTAAGCACTACATATGCAATATTTCATTGGTAATGGAAGCTCAGCTTTTGGTTATTCTGATTCATGCAATTTTTGTATTTTTGAGCTTGCCAGGATTTATTTTAGGGTCACCATAGAGCAGAGGATGGTAAAGAAGAATGTATATGCTTTTGTTTGTTTTTGACTGGATGAAAATTGTTAGTAAAGATCTCATGCCTTTATGAGAAAAGATCAAAAGCAGAATGACAGACAATGCCACTATGTCTTGCATTTTCTCAATAACAAGAGCCCAGCCACTGAAATGTCCAGACTGAATGACATTGGGTGTTGGACAAAATACAGAGATGTGTGTGTCTGTGTGCATGTGCATCCAAATAAAACCATCCCCTGGCTGCTAAGATTTCCTCTGATTAATATCCAGTCATATCTATCCCAATTCATTTCTGATTTACAGGGCTTAATGTTGTGCTTATATCACTGCTTGAAAACATCCAGAATTGATACTGTCAAGGAGCTCTGGCTGAGGAGAATAATTCATGTGATATTTTTTTTCGTACAAAGTGAGCAACAGTAAAATATCGTACAAAGTGAGCAACGGTAGAAAGCACCAGGAGCAGCAAAGGCTGCAAGTGAAGAATACACTTCTCTCTCTGAAAAGGCCATCAGATAAGTAACTGGTCTGAGAACAATGAGCTGTCAGAAAGACATTGTGGTCTTGCAGCAATTACCAATCTTTGTCCATACAGACAGCTGAGAGTTGTGACATGAAATCTCCTCAGTTGTCAGATGTACTGTGTACTCTAACCTCCTGCCTAAGGTTCTCTATGTGTGAGAGATACTCCTTGACTCTCTGTGGGACTTTCTCTTTCTCTCTCTCCATCAATTGCATGAGCAACAGTCTATTGCCACAAGGTACAGGTGTGGAAATAGCAACAGATGTGATGGAGGATCTGGTCTGCCATGTGACAAAAGCACTACTTTCATGAAGGTTTTGGATCTGCTTTCAAGCAAACACATCTACAAAGTAAAGAATCATTATTTTTAATTGTAGTTATCCCAGTAATGCATCTATGAAACCCAAAGTCTATGCAAGATTTTGTGTGTAAAATTTCTGTGCAAGGGAAATAGATTCTGGTGCAAGGGATATTTTTGTTTAGTTTTGTAAAGAAGGTTTGTTCTTCTAGAACAAACACAAAGAAAAATAGAATAAGTTTTGTAGTTTGTGGGAGTTTGGTCTGAGTAATGAATTCAGGATTTTGGAATAAAAGTGATAAGGATGAATATTTCATAAAATGGTCTTTTTTACACCCTACTCCATGCCCCACCACCACCCCTTAAGCACTATAATGCTCCAATCCATTTGGTAATGGGGGAATAAATATTATTTAATCTTTATTACTTCATTGTTGCTGAAATACCTTAGAATGCTGTTTATTACAGAGATCATAGTTTAGACAAATATTAAATTAAGGATGAATAAATAATTCTGAGGCCATCCCCTAAATAAGCTTTCATTTCCTGAGAATGACTGACACCAGTTCTCCTCATAACCCTGGAAGCCCAGGGAGGAATAAATGGTAGTACGTTCCCTTTGTGAGCCTTTGACCCTTAATGATAAAGACATTTATGACACCACAGCAAAATTCTTAGAGGCAAACATAAAGCAGTGGCAATTCTCCCCCTCCACTGACAAGACCAATTTCTGTGGGCCCAGTCTGAGCCAACTGAGCTGACTTCAGGAGATGAAAACTGTCAATAATAAAGAAGTTTCCCCTGAAAGTTGATAGACAGCAGTCTTCTTAATTCGCTACAGACAGTCGGCAGCAAATCTGTCCTGAGTGCTCGTTGTTTGCCTTGCCTTAACCCTACCTGCAAAGCCATGAAGAGGCACAAAACTGGGGCATTCCTCACCCCCAGTAGAAGACTGAGGCAATTTTATGCCCAGGTGATATCTTAAACCTACTCTCGAGCCCTGGAAATGTGAAGAGGTGCTAAGCTGGAGCAGCCTTCTTTCCACAAAGAATGAGTCAACTTCTGTCTAAAGTGACACCTTCCAAGCTCTTATCTCATAATCACAGCATAGCACTCCTGTAAAGGCGTTTCTGCATTTTCAACTGCAATTCCAAACCTAAACTTAACTTACGCTTGACCCAGAAAAGAGCTTACCTGCTGTTGTTTTAGTCTGTCAGCACCAGTTGACTTCTCTCTAATTGTCCTTCCTGTAGAACCTGAACAAACATATTTGATCTGTGATGATTCTTTTGTCTCATTGTATCCATAATTTTAAGTTTAGCTGTGAACATCACAGCTGTGAACTGATGATGAATCCCCTTTACACATACCATCTCCATAAGCAAAATGTTCTTCTTTGGATGAACTGCATTCTGACTTTTTAACTGACCCTTCAAATGCAACAATATGCATCGGGGAATAAAAATAATTTGTGTTTCCTTAAGGAAATCTGATTCAGGACTATCATCCTTCAGTGTAAAATTTTATCCATCCTCGGAGTCAGATGACACTGACCCAAAAACTGTAGCCCTTTGAACATACTACTGAAGTTTTACCTCTTAAACGTTTTGTAATATTACCTGACATAACTAACCTCAAACCCAACCCTAATCTGATGTCTACCCAGAATACAGATATGGGAGAGACATTTCCTTCTCTTAAATTATCTATTCAGTTTCAGTTCTACATAATAGCCAATCTCTTCAACAGCCTTCAAATTATCAAAATACTGAAGTAAACTTAGTCCTTGATTCTTCACTTTCCTTGACCCTGACTCATATCTTTACAGTAACTCAAAACAGATTTGAGCGAGAGAAAACACTTTTTTTCAACTATTATCTTAATTGATACCGGGTACTGGCATCACCAGTTCCCTTCCTGTAAGCAACCCCAAGAACAGATAGCAAGTTCTCCACTTGCATCTTAATTTTTTCTTATACTGATCTGAATCCAAACCCTTACCTAAACCTGCCACAGTAAAATTACTGATTTCAAAGTTCCCACTGCTAAAAGAAGATGCTTTTAAATAGCATCAGATTTTAATTCTCTATCAAAGTAATTTTCTGTGGCTCTCTATTGTGTACTAATGAGCACCAGAAAGACAGCTGTGTTTTAGTTTTGATAGCTGCAAGCACTCATCTATTTTTGGGGAAGGTAGATTTTGTAATAATCTAATTAAGCAGGAAGATTATTGGCTATGTTTAATGGTATAGTTCTCCTTTTCTCTTGCTACTTCTTTTTTATTGTTGTCAAGTTTCAGTTTATACTCCAGAACATCATAAATTTCAGATAAATACAGTGTAAAACATTTCTGAATCGCCATAAACAACCCTTAAGGATGTTAAAGCCATATTCTATTTCCTGTACTGAATCTGTTTTGTCTCCAGTGCCATAATAATCTGTCTCACTCATACGCACAGTGGCACTGCTAATTGTTCTTAATTGAGACTAGTAGTATCTAATATGCTACAGTGGTTTTCTGCTGAATTTTGATCATGTGCTTACTGATAAGGGAATCTAGACTCAGCCATTAGACCTGCTTATTGCTATTTGGACAGTCACAAACATTGTAACATGAGAGACCTCCTCCCTTTATAGGCAATATTTCCAGACTCACATAATTGTCAACAGTTATCTAAAGATTTTAATATTCCCTTCCTTCTCTCTGACTGCTGAAATGCAATCCCTGTGAATATAATGATGAAGAGGCACATTAGTTTCTTTATGTGGAACCTAGTTTTCCTCTACATTTGTGCTGGGTATTAAAAAATAGAGGGATAATAAAAATATTTCTTCCAAGGAAAGTTATCTTAACAGAGTTTTACATCCTCCATATTTCCCAGGTGGGCATATAAAGGAAGGAAAAGACGGCATCAGAGATTTGATAGTTTCCAGTAGCACACATTAAAGCATGATACAAACACAAGTAATTTCAGCGAAGTATGATTTGTATTGATGTACCCAGGCTATGATGGGGGCAAACACCTATTGCCTTCAGTAGTCTTTAGATGAGATTTAAATATTAACATCATTTTCTTTGATGTTGACTCATCTTCTCCCCTTTCTTCTACATGCTGGCTACCCAATATGCATTTTAGTTGCATTTTAGTCATGATAGCTCTTCAGCAACTATCACATTTCTCTCTCTCTCTCTCTCTTTTTTTTTTTTTTTTTTTTTTTTTTTCTGAGCCTACATCTCAGAAACCTGAGCTTTCCAAAGCTACAAGGCAGAATTTCTTTGGCATGGGTTCAACAGGTCAGAGGTGTGAAGAACTGTGACTCCTGACACTGCTGGGTTGGTGGATGGCTCCAGTACAAATCAAGTTACACCAGCATCAGATAGCATATTTCAGTTTTAAAGTATTGATATTCTGTATAAGTACTAATGAAGTTTTATTATTAGTGCTTAGTCCACCACAGGAGCACTTTTCAGGTGTGAAATACGGTCTGATGTCTCCAATCAGGTATTGCTTGTGTAACACAGACTTTTTTTCAAATGTAATCTTATTTTTTAACTTTACACCATGCTTTGCACTGCACATGAGCATGCCTAACAGTGAGAATTAGGGTGAAAATTTTGCAGTATTAGCTTCTGATCATCTTGACAGTGATAGGATTGCTGCAGGCATATGAGATCATGATGTGTGATGGTTGCAAGGAGATGCATCAAGATTTATTCTTAGTAGCGTCTATGATAATTCAGGAAGCACCAGAAAGCCAAAATACATTAAAATGTGCTTTTATATGGTATATCAGCAAAACAGAAATTAAACCCAAAAGCTTATCCAACTTTTCCTATGCAGCCTCTCAACTGAGTGTTTGCTGGTTCCCAGCTGCAAACAGTAATTGGTGAAATTTTCCAACTTTAAAGATGATTTATAAATTAATTCATAGCATAGGTTACATCACCAGTGGGATGAGATTTTGGGCTGACCTAAGTACAGTATCAATTCCTCTGGCATTAAATAACCTTTCTTTTTCTGACTGACATTAATGGCCTTTCAGGTAGTGGCATGTAGTTCTTTCTGTCATTTACTTTCTGAGAAAGATCTCATATTGTTCCCAGTTGTTAAAACTCAGTTTAAAATTCTGCTCCATACAGGGTAAAGGCATATATATCATCAAGTCAAAGCCCCATTAGAGAATCAGATGGTAGAACACCAATGTTAAAAGTATATGGCTTTGCCTAATTGCTCATTTGTATTCCACCTTAGTGATGGAGGTTATATTTTCTGTAGGAAGGTGAGTAGAAAACCAGAGACCAGGGGAGAAAAGTCTTTTTGAATCTGTAAAGGGCTGGCAAATAAGTTACCTTATAGGCATGGCTCTGGGTGCAATGTGAAATCAAATAGCTGGAGACATTTTGGCAGATGGAAATGGCATATGATAATTAGAATATAGTACAAGATAAAAGAGAAATAACCTTCATTAAAAAAAAAATAATAATGCTACTAAGGAAGCTTTCACATACAGACCTCAGAAAGTTGCTTTGTTCAGGTTACCTATAAGTTTTGGTGCCTACACTGGCCATTAGAGATCAGATGCTTTGTAAGTATTAGCTGTGAAGCTGGGTTTACTCTCTCTCCCCATGTCTCTCCCCCTGCCCCCTGTCTCCCCTGTCTCTCTCCCCCCTCCCCCCCCTCCTGATTTCATTATCAAACCTTAATTTTAGAAGTAATAAAGGACTAAAAAAATAAGATTTGACAATGTTGAATGGTGCCTCATATGACTTGTATTTATTATTTTTTTTCCTGTGAAAGCTATTTTGGCTTTGAACTTCTTTGCTATCATTAGCATTTATATCATTAGCATTTAAAATCAGAATTTTAACTTTGTCTAAATGAAAAGGCTTGATCATTTGTTTTTTCCTGTGGAGAAATGTATTCTTTTCATGCTTAGATCAAATGTGAAGAAAAGAACACTACAAAACTCACAATATTTTGTGAGGCCATTTATAAAATAGGATTTTTTCCACTGTATAATCCTTACAAGCATTTATCATTTTATATTTCTGAATTCAGAAATAAATACTAAAAACAGTGAAGGAAAAGACGTTATAGAAGATACATGCAAGCGTGTTTTCCAAAGGGCATAAAGCAGGATGTTTTTTATTGAAGAATTTTACAGTGTTGATTTCCATTTCGAAATGCATGCCTTCAGTGAGAGAACATGTAACAGCTTTCAGTGCTGTAAAACTCATTCTTTTTCTTATTTGCATTTCCTCTCTTTTTGTAAGATTACACTAATTATGATGATATTCTTTCCTTCTATTGCAAAGAAACATTAAAATCTGTGCAGTAATTAATATTGCTATTTCAAGTAAGAATTTTATCTGTATAAGTCAAGAAAAATATATAGGACACTGAATTATAAAACAGACATAACGGATAAACAGATAACTGCTTTTCTACACAGTGGTGTACAGAGTTTATATGTCAAAGCCTGATGTGAGCCAGCAGTGCACACTTGCAGCCCAGAAGGGCAACTGCATCCTGGGCTGCACCAACAGAAGTGTGACCAGCAGATCGAGGGAGGTAACTGTCCCCCTATGCTCTGCCCTTGTGAGGCCCCACTTGGAGTCCTGAATCCAGGTCTGGGGCCCCAAGCACAAGAAAGATGTGGGGCAGTTAGAGTGGGTCCAGAGGAGGTCATGAGGATGCTCAGAGGTTGGAGCACCTCTCTTAGGAAGAAAGGCTGAGAGAGCTGGGGCAGTTTGGCCTGGAGAAGGCTCTGGGGAGACCTCATTGCATCTTTTCAATACATAAAGGAGGCTTATAAAAAAGATGTAGAGTGACTTTTTGCTAGGGCAGATGACAATAGGACAAGGGGTAATGGCTTTAAACTAAAAGAGGTCTTAGATTTAGATTAGATTTAGATTAGAGGTTAGGAGGAAATTCTTCACTCAGAGGGTGGTGAGGCACTGGAACAGGCTTCCAATAGAAGTTGTGGATGCCCCATACCTGGTGGTGTTCAAGACCAAGTTAGATGAGGCCCTGAGCAATCTGGCCTATTGGGTGGTGTCCCTGCCTATGGCAGGGAAGTTGGAACAATATGATCTTTGAGATCCCTTCCAACCCAAGCCATTCTATGATTCTGTCTCTCTGAAGAGCACAAAATGAAAATGTCCTTTGAGATAGTGTGACGAAAGAACATCTTTCTTTTCCTTTTGTATTTTTTTATATACTATATAAGCTAACATATTTATAGCCTTTATTTAGATCTCTGTGAGGATAAGAGAAAACACCAAATGCCAGATCTTCTGATCAGGAAAACATGTGTTATGGTCATTGTGGCTGCCATCCCACACCATTTCTCCTCCCATGAGGACACAGACTAGAGGAGTGATGTTTTACATGCCATGGCCATTCATCAGTGTTTCCCTATACCTCCTGCACCTTCAGACACCTCTGTGTTCACAGAGCTGTGATACTCCACAATTCCACCATTCAGCTTGGAGTTTAAATGGCTGCCAGCTTTCTTGAAAGATGACCTTTACTCCGAGCTTTACCTGATGTCTTGGTTTTGGCTAGGGTAGAGTTAATTTTCCTCCTAGTAGCTTGTAGGGTGCTATGTTTTGGATTAGGACTAAAAGAGTGTTGATAACACGCTGATGTTTTAATTGTTGCAGAGCAAGTGTTTACACCAAGCCAAGGACTTTTCAGCTTCTTGCTCTGTCTTGCCAGCAGGCAGGCTGGGGGTGCAGTGGGAGCTGGGAGGGGACAGACCAAGGACAGCTGACCCAAACTGTCCAAAGGGGTATTCCACACCATATGATGTCATGACAAACAATTAATATGGGGGGCCAGCTGGGTGGGGGCATCGGCTGTTCGGGGTTAGGCTGGGCATTGGTCAGTGGGTGGTGAGCAATTGCATTGTGCATCATTTGTTTATACACATTACTAGTAGTAGTACTGTTATAGTTATTATTATTTTTTTATTTTCTTTTCTATCCTAATAAACTGTCTATCTCAACCCACCAGCTTTCTTATTTATTTATTTATTATTTTTTTTTCAATTCTCTCCCCCATCCCGGGGCGGGGAGGGGGGAGAGAGGGTGAGCGAATGGGTATGTGGTGCTGAGCTGCCAGCTGGGTTAAACCACTATACCTGACTATTCACCATGTACAATTGTCTGGATACAAACATATATGGTCACTTTGGTACACTACTTCAAATAACATTTGAAGTAAAAATCTCCAGGGTTTCCTGTCAGAAGAAAAATGACAAAAGTAATAAAAACACAAAGCCAAAACTGTTTTTATAATAATTTTACTTCTAATAAAAAATTTACTTCAGCTAGTGTGGTTAAATAGTATAATAATATAGTAAATCTTGTAACAAAAATACAACCTTTTTTTAAACCTAAGATTACCCTCTGTCTCAAACCTCTTGAAGAGAAAAATGTTATTCTATTAGCTTGATGCTAGCAGAGGATGATTTGTCACAAAGAGAGAACCATACTGAATCCTGTTTTACCTTCTTTGGATGCAATAACACATATTTTAAAGTCACTGTGAAGAAGAATATTTCTTGAGATATGATGGCTTGACCACATAAATCCTACAGTACTTAGAGATCCTGGCACTGCAATAATTAGAGATACTGAATCTATAGCAAGTACAGATCCCAAGACTGCACTAATTAGAAATCCCATCCAGCCCTAAGAACAGGCACCGTATTTTTAAGAATAACAGGTCTGGAAAGCAGCAAACCATGACAGGGATTAAACTGCACTGCCCTCCCATACAAATCACAGAATCATAGAATAGTTTGGTTTGGCAGGAAACTTAAGGATGATCTAGTTTCAACTTCCCTGCCATGGGCAGGGACACCTCCCACATCAGAATGCCCAAAGCACCATCCAGCCTGGCCTTGTACACTTCCAGGGATGGGGCATCCACAACTTCTCTGGGCAGACTGTGCCATTACCTCAGCACCCTCTGACTAAAGAACTGCTTCCTTACATCTAATCTAAATCTATCCTCTTTTAGTTTAAAGCTGTTACTCCTTGTCTTATCCTATGCTGCTCCCTGATAATAAGTCCTTCTCAAACTTTCTTGTAGGCCCCCCTTTAAGTGCTGGAAGGCTGCATTAAGGTCTCCATGGAGCCTTCTCTTCTCCAGGCTGAACAACCTCAACTCCCTCAGCCTTTGTAGGACAGGTGCTGCAGCCCCTGGATCACCTCCATGGCCTTCCTCTGGAGTTGTTCTAATACTTCCATGTCCTTCTTCTGCTGAGGTCCCCAGGGATGAACACAGTGCTCCAGGTGGTCTGACGAGAGCAGAGCAGAGGGGGACAATCCCCGCCCACGCCCTGCTGGCCACACTGTTTCTGAGGTAGACCAACATACAGTTGGCTTTCGAAGGTTGAAAAGCACATTGCCAGCTCATGTCAAGCTTCTTGTCCATCAGCACACACAGGTCCTTCTCCTTAGGGCTGCTCTCAGTCCATTATCTGCACAGCATGTATTTATGCTTGGGATTGCTCTGGCCCAGATGCAGGACCTTGCACTTGGTGTTGTTGAACTAGATGAGGTTCGCACATGCTCATCTCTCAAGACTGTCCAGGTTCCTCTGGATGGTATCCCTTCCCTTCAGCGTGTTGACTGCATCACACAGCTTGGTCACCAAGACTCACCATACAGTTTGGTTGAGTTACCATCCTTGGAAGTCTTCGAGAACTGTGTAGTTTTAGAACTTAGTAGCATGGTTTAGTGATGGACTTATCAGTAGTAGGTTAAAGGTTGGACTAGGTGATCCTGAGGTCTTTTCCAACATGAATCTTTCTATGATTCTATGATCTTTCCAGGCACAGAGATGAGGCTGACTTGCTTGTAGTTCCCCAGGTCTTCCTTTTTCCTTTTATAAAAATGGAGGTTATGTTTTCCCTCTTCCAGTCAGTGGAATCTTCATCAAACTGCCACGACTTCTCAAGTGTGATGAACAGTGGTTTAGCAACTACACCCACCAGTTCTGTCAGGACCTCTGGATCTCATCAGGTCCAATGGACTTGAGCACCTTTAAGTTTCTATATAAAAAATCAGATGACAACAAATAAAGTTCACCTCCAAGAACAATTCCATGGCATACCTTGAATTGTTTCCACTAGCAGGTTTTTTCCATCTTCTTTAATGGCGGTGATACTAAGACCAGACACACCAGAGTCATCATCAGCACTGTTAAAATGCACATTCCTTTACCTGTATTTAATCTCTTTTTCATTTTGTGTAGGGTAGATTTCCCTTTTCCTCCAGCCAAGAGGATTATGTGTTTAGGACTGTTTAATTTTGAATGACGTATAAAACAAGGTTTTGGTTAAAGCTTGAAAGTAATCGAGTAACTACTGTACTCATTTAAAAACTAATACAAGAACTCAAATACTACTAAAATTCACTGTAGGTATTTCTGGAAGAGCTACCCTTTCAGAAGTTAATATTGTCAAAATTTACATGCCCAAACATATTTCCAAAAGTGATTTTATCTCTAAGAAAATTGGTTATAATCCTAGCCAGTACTGTTACTGTGTCCATAATTTGGAGAGAGAAAATAAATGACACTTATTGCAGACACCCCAGAAGCATTTTGTGGATCTTCTTGAAAGCTGGACAGAAGGAGCTCAAGACAAAGTTGGTCAGTCCCTTAAAAGATGTTAATTCTCCATTATTTCAGGGAGTTTAGTAGAGTTTTGACAACATTCAATGACTAGTCTCTCTCTCTCAATTCCCCCTTCCCCTCCCTCTTAATTGCATCATATTAATTTCCTATTATTTTTGTTAAGGAAATAATTTTTAAAAGATCATCCTAGTTTAAAAAGTTTGTGGAAGAGACTATATAACAGGATAAAGAAATAAAAACCAGAGCTACCGATATGTAAGCAGCCTTTGGTGTTGCCATCACCAAACAAGCTTCAGAAAAGAGGGAATAGTCTGATCCCCAGCCTCTGTCAGACTGGTGTGCTGGGATTTTTTTATTATTATTTATTTATTTATTTTTAATTTGCTTGCATTACACGGTGCATACATGGCAGGCTTTTCAGGTCTTTTTTGTAGGTCATTCAGGAATTTTGTCCAGCAAATGCCTCCTGCTTTGATCTTTCCTACTCTCTTATGGCTAATTGCAATCCTAGATATGGTCTCCTGATTCTGTGGGTATCTTTCTACTCGTCCTCATCTTGAGTGCCTAGAACATATTTGGTTTCCCAAACAGTAAAGGTAAGTGTACTTAGGAAAGAAGTGTGATGAAACACCTCTGCAGAAACTTTGTTGTGCCACAGTGGAAGAAGACCCTCTGGGGCAGGATCTCCATTCCATTACTGATTTTAAAGTTCCCTCAGGAGATCCTCCAGACCTGTGGCCACTTATTTGTTAAGTTACACTCATGTAGATGACAGCGTTTAAAGTGTAATTTCTATGAATGATTCTCTGCATGTGCCTAAGCATGTTTCATTTCAAAAATTATGTCATGCTTCGCCAACATTGCATTTACATCTCCTGAGGCCCTGTTTGATCTTGACTGTTTAGCTTTCTGGGAACTCCTACAGAGAAAAGAAAAAAAAAAAAAGAAAAAAAAAAGTAGCTTAGCATTACTCTTCATCTGGTACCTATAAATCTACCCTTGAGCCAGTAGAAAAAGTATTTAACTCAGAGAGGTGTCTTGGTAAGCTTGAAGGAAAGAGCTTCTGCCTCATCATAAACAGCTGTCAGCTTATATCCTTAAAAGAAGTGCTTATTTCTACGCATGCCAAAGGCTAGGAATATCATCCCCATACTCAAATCATTTGGAATTCAGGATGCACAATGGTCACACTGATCTTATTTTTCTCAAATAACTCTTTTTTGTTGAGTTCATCTCATGTGTTCATCTCATTTCATACCTTGAAATAAAACAGCCAGCTAAATACCTGAAGTCTTACTCCAACAGATCTATCTTGTGGCAGAACTTCTGATATGCCTAATGATATTTTCAGTCTCTAACTGTTGTTCTCTTTTCCGCTGTTATCATATTGGATGGAGAACAAAATAAGAAAATAAAGCTTTCACGGTATTTACTGTTTTTCTGTAGTGTCTCTGACACAACAACATATCTCTCAAATTATCACAGAATCACAGAAACACAGAATCATCTAGGTTGGAAGAGACCTCAAGATCACCGAGTCCAACCTCTGACCTAACACTAACAAGTCCTCCACTAAACCATAGCACTAAGCTCTACATCTAAAAGTCTTTTAAAGACCTCGAGGGATGGTGACTCAACCACTTCCCTGGGCACCCTATTCCAATGCCTAACGACCCTTTCGGTAAATAAGTTCTTCCTAATATCCAACCTAAACTTCCCCTGGTGCAACTTTATCCCATTCCCCTCATTTTGTCACTGGGCACGTGGGAGAACAGACCAACCCCCACCTCACTACAGTTTCCTTTAAGGTATCTATAGAGTGCGATAAGGTAGCCCCTGAGCCTCCTCTTCTCTCCTCTTCCAGGCTGAACAACCCAGTTCCCTCAGCCACTCCTCAAAAGTTGTCACCTGATCAGATTTTGAGTGTGCTCCTACTTCTAAGTTTGTGTCTCCCTCAATTGATTAGCATCAATCTTTCAGCTCAGTTCAGCTTCTACTTTAACAATTACAGTGAATTCAAAGTTTTTAATCATGCCTCAGAGACATTAAGAGCATTTTAGCATAAAAGACCACTCTCAGTTTCCTCTCTGCATTATACTGTAAAAATAACACTTGCAGAAGCTTTGTTTTGCCATCCTAAGCTCTCTGCTCATGCTCTGTCTTTTCTTTGGTCCATGACTGGGTACTTTTCTCAACATAGCACAGTACTACGAAAACAACATCTCTTGTATTGACAGTCCTTTCCCTAGACAGCCTTGGTATTACTTATATTCTGGTTGGTGAATGAGAAAATTTTCAACTCTTCTATTCCAAATGGTGTCCAGCATTGTTCTAACATAACGAATATTGGTTATGAAAAATATCTTCAGTAATATTTTCAGGACAACACACACAAATAAATAAATAAATAAATAAACAAACAAACAAATAAAAACCCCTCCAAACCCGTGTATTATTTTTAACAATTGTTGAGTTTTGTGACAACAGAATGTTTTCCACACTTGCTAAAGAGCACCAGGGCACAAAGGTGAGGAGAGGATGCCAGTAACCCAGTTCATTTCACAAATTGAGAGGGCTCCCTGAAATAAGAGGCAAGAGATACATTTGGGTATGCAGGGGAAATTTGGGATTGCATAATACACTATGGGATGTTTAGCGGAAGAACCAAGGTCTGGGAACATGTTGTATATTTGTAAAGTATGCAAGGTATTGCTAAAATATTAGTCTTGCCTTATGGAAGCATGATGCAATGGGAAGAAGGGGAGAAAAAAAATAATAATAAAAAAAATAAAGAGTGGGCTGGTTTGTTTGCTTTTGAAGAGCTAAGGTTTTCTCAGATAATGAACACTTTCAATATCTTTGCATCTGTGTAGGCAACTGTGCCAAGACACTGCAGTCTGTTGCTAGAATCAAGATCATATCTCTCAGCTTGCCAAGCTTTAAATGTGAGAAACACCACACAACACAAGAACACAGAGAAAGGAAAATAAAATATTGTAAATCCACAAATTCAAAAAGGATGGGGAAAGGGAGTAACTGGATTTGCATGTTTTGAACACAGGGTAGTGTTCTCTGACCCTATGTTTTATGATTCAGCTATACTGGTGTAAATATTTCACAATAATAAAAAGGAACAAATGACAGTTCAGGAGAGACAGAAATAAATCTGTATCTGAAATAAGGAAGTATTGAGAGATACAGCTGAGATATACCAAAGCATGGATATATGTAATAAAACCTCTGACAGAATGCTTGCATTCGATATGTACAGTGGTATTAAAACAGCTGACAACGTGAAAGCCTTGGTAGCAATGGTGCTATTTATTGTTGATAACAGTGTGGGGAAATGTAGCTTTTGTCCATGCCAAATTTCTGCTTTTACAAGGCAAAATAATCCATGTCAGTCAGTTCAAGATATTCTTATTAACAAAAATATAACTTGGAGACTATATTCACACATACATGCATGCACACGCACACACAGAGTGGTATCAGTAAGCAGTATTGTGGAATTTAAAGGAGGGTCATCCAGCAGCAGTGTAAAACAAAATAAATAAATAAATAACTTTCATTCTCTATGGGTTTTTGAAGCAGTTTAACAGAGTGCTGTGGACTGAAATGAATGGAAAGCTTAGGAGAAAATACTAAAATTATTTTCTCCTGCCTAGAATTTTTATCATTGCCGTTTCCTGCCTATAGATTTTCCAAGATAAATATATTATAAACTACAGATTTATACATATACACTGCATATATTATAAGCCTTTCCCAGCTGAAATAAATTAAGGTGATGTTTTGTCTCTCAGGCAACTGAGGTTAAATAAGATTACTCCATCCCAAATTCAGCATTAAAATTGCATAATTTCATAGTGATTTTTTTCATCAATTGTAACCTGTTTGACTTCCTCACCCTTTCAAAGAAATTGCAAAAGTAACACCGATTTCTGATTTCTAGACTTCTGTTGAATTATAACTTATACTTATGACCAAGTATACAATTAAACTGAATTTGGACTTTTCTGTTGAATTAGAGACCTATGGAGTAGGCTTTATAAAGAATACCCATTAATGACAAGTAACTCAAAAAGTTTTAAGGAATTTAGTTATTTATAATGATTTATATTTAATACTCTTGAAAATCTTCCGAATATTATCAGAGCATGGCAAAACAAAACATAAATCAAAGATGAATATCTTCCATAAGTATGTGTGCACACTTTAACCAAGAAGGAAAGGAAAAACAAGCAATTAAGACAGTTTTGGCTGGGACAGACTTAATTTGCAGTGTATAGGTACACACAAGGCAAATGTTATGGATTTTCAGGAAACAAAAGCAAATCAAAAATTAATTTTTCTCAATATCTAATGAAAACAGTCATGATAACACACCAATGGTTTTACTTGTTGCAGAACAGAGCTTGCACAAAGCCAAGGATATTTTTGCTCCTGAGGTTGCCCTGCCAGCAGGGCACCAGCCTGGGGGTGCATAAGAAGCCGTGAGGGGACACAGCTGCAACAGCGGACTCCAAATGAGCAAGGGGACAGGACATGCCATAGGAGGTGTGTGATGGTGGCAGCTGCGCTGCCACCTGCGTCCCCTGCCATGCCAGTACACCTGGCCCCACCTCAGCACCAGGTCCTTGTTATTTGCAGTCTCTAATTGTTGTTTTCTTTTCCGCTTTTATCATATTGGAGGGAGAACAAAATAAGAAAATAAAGCTTTCTATAATGTCTCTGACACATCAATGTGACCAAAACTTCAGAGTTTCATAATGATTTTTTTTTCAGCAGTTTGTAACCTTTTTGACTTCCTCACCCTTTCATAGAAATTACAAAAGTAACACTGCACAGCTATGAAAAAAATGGGCAAGGGATGACAGAGGCTTTGAGATGTTCCTGCTCTTCCCTGATCCTCCCTAATTGCATGCAGCAACTATCCCTAGGCACAGGCTGACACAGGATAAAAACTTCTCAGAGGGGTCAATGACACCTGAAAAGATGCTGACATGTGAGCAGGGTACCAGGATGTCTGGTAGCAGCCCCTTCTTGCTTTGGGAAGCAGTGCTCGTCTAATTACCACCTAGCAAGCATCTTATGTTTGATCATACTCATAAAAGCAGCAGAGCTGTGACTTGGATAAACTGTGCATATCTGAATTGTTCACCCTGTGCATCCTTCTCATGATAATGAGTAAGAACAACTTGACTCATTATTACTTCTGTTCTTCTGAGGTAACAATTTCCCTCCACAGGTAGAGCCTCTGAGCAGCTGATGGTCCACTAAGAGAATTTATTATGAGTTTGCACTTCTCTTTTGAGAAGCGATCGGGGGAGGTCCCAGTTGACTGGCGGCTAGCAAATGTGACGCCCATCTACAAGAAGGGCCGGAGGGCAGACCCGGGAAACTACAGGCCTGTTAGTTTGACCTCAGTGCCAGGGAAGCTCATGGAGCAGATCCTCCTGAGAGTCATCACACAGCACTTGCAGGGCAAGCAGGCGATCAGGCCCAGTCAGCATGGGTTTATGAAAGGCAGGTCCTGCTTGACGAACCTGATCTCCTTCTATGACAAAGTGACGCGCTGGGTGGATGAGGGAAAGGCTGTGGATGTGGTCTACCTTGACTTCAGCAAGGCTTTTGACACCGTCTCCCACAGCATTCTCCTCAAGAAACTGGCTGCTCTTGGCTTGGACTGGCGCACGCTTCGTTGGGTTAGAAACTTGCTGGATAGCCGGGCCCAAAGAGTCGTGGTGAATGGAGCCAGGTCCAGTTGGAGGCCGGGCACTAGTGGCGTCCCCCAGGGCTCGGTGCTGGGGCCAGTCCTCTTTAATATCTTCATCGATGATCTGGATGAGGGCATTGAGTGCACCCTCAGTAAGTTCGCAGATGACACCAAGTTAGGTGAGTGTGTCGATCTGCTTGAGGGTAGGAAAGCTCTGCAGGAGGATCTGGATAGGCTGCACCGATGGGCTGAGGTCAACTGCATGAAGTTCAACAAGGCCAAGTGCCGGGTCCTGCACCTGGGGCGCAATAACCCCAAGCAGAGCTACAGGCTGGGAGAGGAATGGTTGGAGAGCTGCCAGGCAGAGAAGGACCTGGGAGTGATGGTGGATAGTCAGCTGAATATGAGCCAGCAGTGTGCTCAGGTGGCCAAGAAGGCCAATGGCATCCTGGCTTGTATCAGGAACAGTGTGACCAGCAGGGCTAGGGAGGTGATCGTCCCCCTGTACTCAGCTCTGGTGAGGCCGCACCTCGAGTACTGTGTTCAGTTTTGGGCCCCTCGCTACAAGAAGGACATCGAGGTGCTTGAGCGGGTGCAGAGAAGGGCAACAAAGCTGGTGAGGGGCCTGGAGAACAAGTCCTACGAGGAGCAGCTGAGGGAGCTGGGCTTGTTCAGCCTGGAGAAGAGGAGGCTCAGGGGCGACCTTATCGCTCTCTATAGGTACCTTAAGGGAGGCTGTAGCGAGGTGGGGGTTGGTCTGTTCTCCCACGTGCCTGGTGACAGGACGAGGGGGAATGGGCTTAAGTTGCACCAGGGGAGTTTTAGGTTAGATGTTAGGAAGAACTTCTTCACTGAAAGGGTTGTGAGGCATTGGAACAGGCTGCCCAGGGAAGTGGTGGAGTCACCATCCCTGGAAGTCTTCAAAAGACGTTTAGATGTAGAGCTTAGGGATATGGTTTAGTGGGGACTGCTAGCGTTAGGTCAGAGGTTGGACTCGATGATCTTGAGGTCTCTTCCAACCTAGAAATTCTGTGATTCTGTGAAATTCTGTGATTCTGTGAAGCAGTATTTAAATATTTGCTCTTATTTATTTATTTAGATTGATCCTGCCTGATTCATTCACTTATGTAAAACAAACACGAACGGCAACCTTGTTAATATTCTTATGTGTCAGACCACATGCTTTTCATAAATGTTATTATCACAGAGAGAAATGGTAGGGTATTTCAGCCATTGCCTCACTGGGGCCAGGTTAGGAGATTGAGAAACAACAACAGGTGCTTTCAGCTATTGTGCTAGATGAGGCTATGATGCAAATAATTGTTACTGCCATTATCTTTGAAGCCAGATGCTTGGTGTTCCTGTGAGACAAAATAGACTACCACTATATCTAAAAATACTTTTTTTTACATTGTTGCTGAGCTATAAATCAGAAAAAAACTGATATAACTAAAGACAGATTTGAAATATTAAGTTAAAAAAAAAAAAAAAGGTTCTATAAATAGCAGAAAAGATTAATTATATAATTAATCTTCTGCTTACTTGTGTTTTTCTGTTATCAGGATGGGATATAAAGAACATGTAATGGAAAAAAATGCAAATTATTTCAGCAGTGTTCTGTCAGATTCAACTGATAGGAAAAATCTTAAATAAATCGCCTGGCATGTTTTTTAAAAAAAAAAAAAAAAAAAAAAAAAAAAAGGAAAAATATCCCTGTGGAGGCAGCTTGCAGCTCTTTTATTACACTGACAAATATGAGACAAGGCTCAGAAAAAGAAATGGGCTTTCAGAAGGCATGTCTTCAAAAGATGAATTTCTTTTGAACATCAAATTAGAAATGAGAAAACAGGACAGTGTATTCATCATAGCAATAAGGATAGAAGCAGACATGTTCATCTAAGTTGATGAAAGCAGAAAAGGAAACAAACAAACAAAGAAACAAACCTCCCTATCTCCACCAAGTGTCCACAAATTTTAATTTTGACTTTTGGAAATGTTATTTTCAGTAGCTTGTCCATATTCATCAAGGTAGACCTTGTGAGAACAATGGCCACTGCTGGGTCATTTTCCACTACCTACCTGGAAGTGGACAGGCCTGGAGTGTGGGCACCTCTGCCCCCTTTGTACACTCCCCTCACTCCAGCACTGCTTGGCTCTGGACATACCCAGCCAGTGCCTGAGACATGAAAAAAACTGTTGAAATCCTACGTATGGGGAAGAACAACTCCAGGCACCAGGACATTCTAGGGGCCAGCCAGTTGGAAGGCAGCTATGCAGAAAAGGACCTAGGAGTCCTGGTACACACCAAGTTGAAAATGAGACAGCAGCTTGCTCTTACTGTTAGCAAGTCTAATGGTTATTCTTGGTTGCATTAGAAAAAAATGTTGGCAGCAGGTCAAGAGAGGTGATCCTTCCCCTCTGCTCAGCACTGGTGAGGTCACACCTGGAAATCCCAGTTTGGGTCCCCCCAGTACAAGACACACAGACACCCTGTCCAACAAAAGGTCACAAAGATGTTGAAGGGACTGGAGCATCTTCTCTTCAATATCTTTATCGATGATCTGGATGAGGAGATCGAGTGCACCCTCAGTAAGTTTGCGGGTCTCCAAGTTAGCCATGAGTGTTGATCTGTTCAAGGGTAGGAGGGCTCTGCAGAGGGATCTGGACAGGCTGGACCCATAGGCAAAAGCCAGCTCTATGAGGTTCAACAAGGCCAAGTGCTGGGTTCTGCACGTGGGGCACAACAACCCCATGGAATGCTACAGGCTGGAGGAAGAGTGGCTGGAAAACTGCTCAGTGGACTGGGGCCTGGGGGTATTGGTTGACAGCTGGGTGAATATGAGCCAAGAAGGCCAACATCATCCTGGCTTGTATCAGAAATGGTATGCCCAGCAATACCATACCCCTGTCCATTGGCTCTGCTGAGGCCACACCTCGAGTACTATGTTTAGGTCCTTCACCACAGGGAGGACATAGAGACATAGGGATGCTGGGGTGTGTGCAGAGAAGGGCAATGTGGCTGGTGAACAAGTCTGATGAGGAGCAAGGAGCAAGTTCCCTCCGCTGGGAGGGAACTGGGGTTGTTTAACCTGGAGAAAAGAAGGCTCAGGGGAGACCTTACTGTACTTTACAATTACCTTAAAGAAGGTGGCAGCAAGGAGGGGATCAGACTCTTCTCTTAAGAGAGGGAGTTAGGAGATTATGAAGTAGAGACAGAGTGCTGACAGCATTAAACTAGGATGCTAACCGTATGCCGCCTGCACAAAAAGCAGTGTGGCCAGCACGTCGAGGAATGTGATTCTGTCCCTCTGTTCCACTCTTGTCGGACCTCAGCTGGAACTCTGGTACTTCCAACTTGAAAAGGACATTGAGCAAATCCAGAGGATGATGAGAAAGGGCTGGAGGACTTCTCCTATGAAGACGGGCTGAGGTCTGTCTTCATAGGGGACAGAGGCCCTGATTTGCCATTCAGACCCAACCCACGGGGAAGTCTGCTGCTTCCCTGAGGCTCAGGCAAGAGACATTGTCCCTTCCAATCCAAACTATTGTATGATTCTATGATTTCCGTGTAGCATCATGCAATTGTAGTGTAATTGTAGTTGGAACTCAGAGTGCTGCAGTGAGACAGTGAATGTCCTGTTATTTCTACATTGCCTTTGCAATCTCTAGGCAGGATGGACCCAATCCTAGGTTTTGAATTGCTTTAGAAGCCTCTTTACATTTATAAGTGTTCTGTCATTGTTATTTGTTAAGCAGTAAGATTTCAAACTCTAACTTCATTTATTGAGCATCTCATGTTTACCACAAGGCACATATATATCAATATATGTTTTTGATCAGCCCTTAGACAAAGTAGTTGTTATACATCAGCCTGGAGACTAAGACAAATGTGAAGGTGTTCTGAATATATAGACTGTTAATGAATAAAAAAGGATCAGATAAGTGTTGCACATGATGGTGAAATTTTTTCTCACGCTATCATATTTTCATGGTATCTCAACAATTGCAATATTTACTTAGAGGTAATTCAGTTTTTAACACATAGGATTTCTTTTACACTGAAATACATGTAGACTGGGCAGTCAGGATCAGCTCAGCTGTAGAATGCTTTTTTATCAATGTGTACATACTGCACATTTTAGCCATATTTTTGTACATCTGAGCTCATTGGCAACATTGTAATAGAAGTTCTAGAGTTTCAGGTAGTCCAGATCATGTTTTTTAAGAGTACATAAACCAATCTAGAACAAAATGCAGTCTTCCTTTAACACTTTTTTTTTTCATTAAAATAGCTATATATAATTGCTAAATTTATAAAGATTTTTTTTTATGAAAATCAGCAATAAAACACTATTAAATTAGCTTAAAGTTGAATTAATGTATTACCTTGATTCTACCAGTAGCTGAACAGATGTTTCAGAGAAAGGTGCATGAACATTTTTTATACCAGTCATTACATAGCCAGCTACCTCAGGGAAGCCTTCTTTACATACACGGGCAATTACTGCAGATCATCCTTTTCCACAACGAAGAAAACCGTACTGCTAAATTTATTATGTTCTCCCTTATTTTTTGCTGCATAAGCTCAGATATTCTAGTATGAGAGCACTAGCAATACATCTACTCTGACATAGGACGATAAATAACATTTAGAGTATTATTTAGTGTTATTACAGGCTTTTTCAAGTATTAGAGGAAATCACAATGTTCCAGACCATAAAATGTGAAGAATCTTTTTCACTTTAACATACTGAAAGTTTTGTGATGCTTCAGAATTAAGGATGTCTTTCTGTGATGTTTAAGCAGATGATCTTGATTCATCTGGTTTTCTTAGAGTAACAGGAATAGTGAACATCAAATGTGAAAACTTGCTCTTTCAAGTCTCTTTTGTCAAATGTATGACGTTTAACGAGGCCAGGTACTGGGTCCTGCACTTGGGGTGCAACAACCCCATGCAATGCTACAGGCTGGGGGAAGAGTGGCTGGAAAGCTGCCTGTTGGAAAGGGACCTGGGGTTATTTGTCAATAACTGGCTGAATATGAGCAGGCCAACAACATCCTGGTTTGGATCAGAAATGGTGTGGCCTGCAGGACTAGGGAAGTGGTTTTCCCTCTGTACTCAGCTCTAGTGAGTATCACAGTACATCAAGTACTGTGTTCAGTTTTGGGCCCCTTGCTACAAGAAGGACATGGAGGTGCTGAAGCATGTCCAAAGGAAGGCAGCAGGGCAAAGGGTCTAAGAACAAGTCTTATGAAAAGCAGCTGAGGGAGCTGGAGTTGTTTAGCCTGGAGAAAAGGAGGCTCAGGGGAAGCCTTATCATGCTCTACAATTTCCATAAAGGAGGCTATAGTGAGATGGGGATTGGTCTCTTCTCCCAAGCAACAAGTGATAGGTTTAAGTTGTGCCAGGGAAGGATATTAGGAAAAATTTATTTGCTGAAAAAGCTGTACACCATTGGAATATAGGAAGTACTTGAGTCACTATCCCTGGAGGTCTTCAAGAAATGTGTAGCTGTAGAAATAGTTTAGAAAGTAGTTCATTAAATGTGTAGTGAATAAATGGGAGAGAATAATGAGAATTTATTTTCATATCCAACAAGAGAAAGGCCCCTCTTTTCATTATTCTCTACTATATGCCTTTTCATGATCAGTTTTACTAAACTTCTTATCAACATACAGCAAAAATCTGGTGTGTGAGCACTCTAGCAACTCTCCCTTTGATTTATTAAAGATGGCACCAAAAAATGACTGCTCCATCTGCTGCTGCATTCTAAAATTTAGCGTCTGAAATGTATGTTTGCTTTTTAGAAATGTTTTCCAAAGAGGGAAATGACTAATTTAAGACTGTAGTCTACAGTGAACCTTGACTGTATACCTAACTAATGAATATGCATGATGCCACCAGTAGTGTTAGCTGTCATCTAGTTTTCTAGAATTTCCTTGTATACTGTTCTGTCATAAGGAAGTGAGTGTTTGCCAAGTTTCATTTTTTTCCCAGTGACTAACTGGCCTTTCACACAAAATCATTGGACGTTATTTTTAAGACTCTATAGAAACAATCACCTGCTTGATATCTTTATCTGTGGAAAACTCAAATTGCAAAGTACTCTAAAAAAACAAATGTAGTTTGACAAAATACACTTACAAAATCATATCCAATATACTTTCAACAAATATAGATTTAATCTGCATAGAGAGTGAGTTCTCAGGACGTTCAACTGAAAGCAGTACAAAATTTGTACCTGTGAAGTTTAAATAGTACTGCTCTTCATGGCATAAGAGATTCTAATGGTCTAGAACCACCTAACTACTAACCAGCTGGATTTAAGAAAGAATGAATGGTTGTTAGTGTACTTGTCTGTCTTCTGGTTCATGTGAGAGTCCTTGAAAGCTTGACAATGTAACATGGGCTTCAAACACAACCTACAGTAAATAGGACTGTTCTTGGCTTCTAAAAAGTTAGCCATTTAGCCATAATTTCACTTCATGACCTGTTTTGGAAAGAAGTTTAAGTGGAGTCACCTAGGTGCACTTGAAATATGCACCATCGCAGAACTAGCACATTTCCTAGGGAATACTTTGAATTATTCCCTGGTTATTCAACAAACCGTCTGGTGGTCAAATTGCTTCTGATGTGCATTGTTAAATAGCTTAGATAAGGTTAAATATTTCACTACGGAAGGACAACCAACCTTAAAAAGAAGAGCAGATGGCTAGCTTAACAGAGCAGAACATATTGCTATACTAAGCAGTAATTAATTCAATTGGAAACTATTGCTTAGGCAACGGCAGATCTCCAAAAGAGAAACTGGTAGACCTGAGAGAGTGCACTGATGTATTGTCAACTGACAATGTGAACTGCTTATCTACTGCCATTCATAAACACTTGTTATTTAAGATAATTCACAAAGAAATAATCCAGACTGTGCAGAAGGAGTATGCATACATAACAATCTCTATTGGAGTGGGGGAGTTGTGTTTTTTGAAAGAAGTGGTAGGCAGACTGGCATGAACCTTCCCTAAGGGAAGACCCAGTATTCTTATTGCCATTCTCTTGAAATCGTAAGTAGAACAAAACAACTATATGTTACATACACATACTAGCTCAAAGGGGAATTAAAAAAAAATGCTGGCATAAAACTTACTCATCCTTTGGGAAGTACACAGGCAAAATGTCTGCCTAATGGACTATAAAGGGCCAATGAAGCAACCTGTATAGATACATATAGTATATCTATCCCAGTATTTCTTTTCTTATGTGATTTCTTTTGGCAACATTTTTTTTTTTAGATTTTATTTCTACTCCGGAAGTTGTTTGTGGTTTCTTTTTTGTTTGTTTGTTTTTTCCTGATTATATTGCTTTTACATTGTGATTGTTGGTTTTAACTGCTTCTGGTAGCTTCCGGGGCATTGCTACTAACTGATGTCTCCAAGAAGAGGGACTCCACAACCTCTTTGGGTAACCTCTCATCACTGCTCGTCATCCTCACAGTAAATAAGTGCTTCCTGATGCTTAGACAGAAGCTTCTGTGTTCCAGTTTGTGCCCATTGCCTCTTGTCCTGGCATTGGAGACCCCTGAGAAGAGATTGGCTTTTTACACCCTCCCTTCAGTATTTTGACGTATATCCCACTGAGCTGTCTCTTCTCCAGGTTGAACAGTCCCAGCTCTCCCAGTCTTTCCTCATAAGAGAAATGCTCCAGCCCCCTAAACATCTTACTGGCCCTTTTCTGGACTCTCCTCATATGTCTCATGTTCTGTGAAACCCAGAATTGAACTAAATACTCCAGATGTGGCCTCACCACTGCTGCAGAGAAGTGACTAAAGAACATGGAGCCAGTCTCTTAACTTTGTTGTACATTGGGAGAGCAACAGACATTTGTTATAAACAGAAACAGGATGGTTTCCACCTGGATATATGGAAAAAATAAATTTTTTTTGCGGGTAATCAAGAGATAGAACAGGCTACCCAGAAAGGTTGTGCTGTCATTACCATGAGACTTTTTTCAAGTCCTGATGGGATCAAGGCTCAGGCAATCTTTTCTGACCCCAGAGATGACCTGATACGAGCAGTAGGTTGGACAAGAACCTCCTATGAAATGCATAAACCTTTCTCAAAATAGTGTTGAATACAACATAGCTTTTCTCTGCACAGGAACTATGCATGTGGGCATTAATGGTTGGAAAGAAAAATAATATGTTTACATTGTTTACTCATTTTTACATTTTAAAAAATATTTTTAAATACAAGGTAAATTATTTCAATGGAAACACAACCTACGAAATTAATTAAATAAATTTGGAAATATATATAGGATAGGGTTATTTGAGTGTAAGTTCTTAGACAGGCAGTAAAATGCATCACATTTTAGACAGGCAATAAATTGCATCATTCTCTCTTCCCACATCAAATCTTTTCTTTGAGGAACATTTCTTTCCAGTTTTGCTAAAGAAAACCCTGCAAAAGGAATATGTTCAAACTTGGAATTTAACTCTTTTTAATTAATTTAATTATTTTTTTTATGTTACTGATAGTTATTTTAATTAATCAAGTGTTGATGACTATTATAATCTGCAATGTAAACCAACTCGGTACACAGAAGACAGAAAGTCCATTAGATTCCAGAGGATATAGAAGACTATTTACTGTCCCTAGTGAGTACTGGGCCAATCATACAATAGTATTTTTTTTCCTGACACTCAGGGAATGATAAATCTAATTCCCTTCATTTCAATGGCAACCAAGCATTCAAAATGCAACCCCTGAATTTGAAATAGTCTCAAGTATAACAGAGAATAAAATAAAAAATGTCAGAACTAATAAAGAAAAACTTACAATTACATCAATAACTTCATCAGTTTTAAAATAATGACCAAGAAGGCAGGAAATATATCAGAAGATTTATATCTTCATATTTAGCACATAGTTGCAAAGAGCAAGCTTTCAAGCTTGACACAACAAATATATTTTTAAAGAAACCACATGAAAGCTTAAAAACACTGAAAATGAGATATTTTCTTCAGCACTAAGCACACAATATGCCTAAAGTTTTGTGGGGGTATGTTTTTGGAAATGTGTTACAGGGAAAGAGACAGTTCAGACAGTTCAGTACAGGCAAGGGAAGTTAGGAATATATATTTTTTCTTTTAAGGCTAAAAACTGTGCATTACAGTGTTGGAGCTGAATGGTGAGCACAGTCAGATTGGACTATGTCTTTTAAATATAACTGGAAGCCTGAACTCTTTTTTTTTTTTTTTTTTTTTATTCCAATATAAGAGTTCTACTTAGTTTTTTGGATGGTTTCCCAGACATAGTAGTTCCTTGTGTAGGATATGTTCTGCTATTTCAGATAAATATTTTGCTGTAAGCACAAAAACAAGGATTGAGTCAGGTTCGTTTAAAAGGGGGAAAAATTGCAACGCTGAATAGTCCAACAGCCCTTCTGACAATGGCTTCCTTCCACAAAGCACTGCTGCTGACAAAATCTGCAGCCCTAGAAGACAAACTCTTTAATACAGAAATCGCTGTGGTCATAGGAGACCAAGCAAGTCTTCCTCACTCCATTTGCTACATGCTAACAAGGAGAAGGTGCGTGAGTAGGAATCATGGTAGAAAAATCATTAAATCCTAGGAACTCAGGAAGTTACGAATAAAGGATATTAGGGGAGAGACCTATGTCTAATTTAGCATGAATACAGCATTTATCACCATGGTCATGTCCCTGAGACATGGAACAGTAGAGGGGAAAGAAATGACTATGGTAAGGAGAAAGAGAATGTAGAAGAAGGAGAATGGGGAAGAAGAAAGGAAACATCAATAAGAAAGAGATGGATGGAATTTATAGCAGTATCAGATGCACCTGCACAAGGCTTTTATGCATATTAATGACCATCTATTAGAAGTTACACAATATGAAGCTATTTCTTCCACTTCCTTCTAAATTGTGTGACTAAGAGTCAGCCATGAAAAGGATAAGAACATGTAGTTCACTCTGGCTTAGGGAAGCTGCTGTTTAGGGAACCCATGGAAATTTTGTATCTTGTTAAATAGCAGATCCAGTAATTTACCTCATATCATACATGAGAAAGCAGAGCACTGAGACAAAAGCAGAAACAGTATTACATTTAAGAGGAGTGAGGGATGGGACAGCTGTTGGTGAAAAATCTCAACAGTACACATTATCTATAGGAAAAATGGGCTTAATATATTAAGATTTTTGTGAGGCATCTTTCCTATTTGGGGGGTGGGGAGAAGAGAGTCTACAGCTCCTGCTGTTTGAAATCATGCATCTAGCCTCCAATATCATTGTCACAAACACCATTATCACCAAAACAATCTTTCTCAGGACATTTTGTTAAAGACATTTACTTTGAAAAGTTGATGAAGTATCAGCTTTTGCTGTTTTGTATTTTGGTCGCTTGTTCATTTATAAATATCTTCTGCAGAAAAGAGGGTAAAATCCTATCCTTTATGTCCACTTTGTATAGTTGAAAAGAATGGACTTCCAAATAGTACCAAAAGGTACATGGCTAAACACTGAGAAAACCTTTCACAGGAAGATATTCAACCTTTCTGGAGACATTCAGAACCTGCCTGGATGCGTTCCTGTGTGACTTGATCTAGGTGCTCCTGCTCCAGCAGGGGGATTGAACTAGATGATCTTTCAAGGTCCCTTCCAGTCCCTAACTTCCTGTGATTCTGTGAAAGATAGTTAAACACTGGACCACTAGGCAGGTCATAGTAAGTCACCCAAGGTGTTTAAGAACATTTTTAGTCAGCTTCTGTGAGAAGCTTTAGAAAGAGTTGATGCTGGTGTAGGAAAGATGAATAAATAAAATGACCTCTTGAAATCCCTCAAGTATCCTGTCCAACCTCACATATGCAGACTTCTTTTTCTCTTTAAGGCATTACAGAACTGTGGTGCACATGCTAATCTATGTGAGATGGTCATCTGTTTTAATCATTAGTTTTTAGGTGCCTGATCCAGGATAAAAATATCCCTTCCTCCAATACTCTTTTACAGTAAAATAGAGAGGTATGGCTATATGGGATAGAAGAAAATGTGAAACTACACTTTCATCTTTTTTTGTTTTTTTTTTCTTCTTTTTTTCATCAGCCAGTGAGATACCTGTTAGACAGTTTGGCCTGGAGGCCTGGAGCTGTAGTTGCCCCACTGGAAAATGAAAGATGGATCAGAACCTCAGCTGAATGAAAATAAATACCGTAAAAGTCATTTTATACATGTCATGATGTTTCACATGATGTTTCACATCAGCTAACATACAGGGGTTAACATCTTGTGCAGATGACTCAGGTCATTTGATAAAGGAAAAAAATTAGACACAAGACTCAGCCTGCCTATTCTGCATATTCTGCAATCCTGATCCTCTTTTCTAACAAACATACCTGCAGCATCACTCAGACAAGAGCTGAGGCTGAGGGCCTGATCTTAAACACAGCACCCAAGTAGCATGTGAAGATTCCAGTTTTCTCTGGGAAAGAAGCTGGAGGTCTTGGTGCACTCAGAGCTTTGCTGTGTCACCCAGGTGACTAGAAGTCAGGTGAGGAGAGGTTGTGTCATGGTTTAGCCCAGTCAGGTAGCTCAGCATCACACAGCTGCTCGTTCACACTCCCCAGGTGAGCCGGGGAAGAGAATCAGAAAGGTAAAAGCACAAAAATTTGTGGGCTGAGACACAGACAGTTGACTAGGTTAAGCAAAAGCCACACACACAAACAAAGCAAAATCAGGAAATTATTTGCTACTTCCTGTTGGCAGGTAGGTGTGTGGCCACTTCCAGGAATGCAGGCCTCATCAAGCCTAAATGTTTCTTGACAATAAAAATGCCATCACTCCAAATATTACCTGCCTTCCTTCTTCTTTACCCCAGCTTTCATTGCTGAGTGTGACCTCCTACAACATGTCCTGTCTCCTTGCTCCATTGGAGTCGGCTGTTGCAGCTGTGTCCCCTCTCAGCTTCTCATGCACCCCCAGGCTCCTCACTGGCAGCCTCAGGAGCAAAAATGTCCTTGGCTCTGTGCAAGCTCTGCTCTGCAATAAGTAAAACCATCTGTGTGTTATCATGACTATTTTCATCCGAAATCCAAAATGAATCATTGAATGAGCCTCTATGAAGCAAATTAACTCTGTCCCAGACAATGCAGCAGGTTGAGAGAACAAGTTAAGACTTGAGAGAAGAGGGCTTCCGCAGGAAATCTTGGAGCTGATTTCTACTACCTGATGAAAAGATGCAGAGAAGGCAAAACCTCACTCACTACAAGAAGGATATTGAGTTGCTTGAGAATGCTTAGAGAAGAACAATGAAAGTGCTAAAGGAACTAGAGAACAAGGATTATGAGGAGAGATTTAGGAAACTGGGGCTATTAGTCTGGAGAAGAGGGGGCTGAGGTGAGACCTCATTTCTCGCTACAACTATCTCAAAGGAGGTTGCAGCAAGGAGGCTGTTTTTTGTTTGTTTTTTTGTTTGTTTTCAAGTGACCGACATGAAGAAAGGGTCTCAAGTAGTGCCATGGGAGGCTGGAGTTAGACTAGGAAGAATTTCTTCACAGCAGGGTTGGTCAAGCATAGGCACATCTTGCTGAGGGAAGCGGTGGATTCCCCATCCCCAGAGATATTTAAAAGACATGTGGACATGGAACTGAGGGACATGGTTTAGTGATGGGACTCTATAGGTTAATGGTTGGATTTGATGACCTTGAAGGTCTTTTCCAGTGTATATGATTCTATGACTCTCCTTGAATGACCACAGTGCTAGGACAAGAGGCAGCACAGACAAGTTGCAACACAAAATTCTTATTGTAAAAAAGGATATTTTTCCCCCACTTATTAGGTGGTCAAACAATGAGATGGGTTGTCCTGAGAGCCTGTGAAATCTTCTTCCTTGCAGATATCCATAACTTGACCAGACAAGGCGTCAAGCAACCTGCTGTAACTGGACCTGCTTTGAATGGAGGAAGTGGTCTAGATGATGTTCAACAATCCCAGCCAATGTGCATGATCCTGTAACTCACAAGCTACGGAAGCCCTGGCCACATGGAAAAGACCGAGTACAAAGGGCAGTAGAATGAGGCTTGTAGTACTGGACAGTGGTGAAGTTTATTTTGCCTTTTATATACACACATATATATATACACACACGTGCCATTCTCTTCTGTAGAGTTGCTGTTTCATGTACTCAAACCATATCTAACACTTAGGTGTTTCTTTTCTTACTTTTAGATGGTGATCTCAGAAACAGGTTTCAGTCTTGTTTCACAGTGTTTAAGAAGAACTTCGATCTATAGTATATTGATGGTATACAAGATCATATTATCTATCAATTCATGTGGCTCTGCAGAACTCACATAAAATCAAACTACATTTTGTTAATGCTATTGAACACCCTTTTTGTGTGTGTGTTTTTTTTCTTTAAACTCCTATGTTTTCTTTAAACTTCTAATGTTCCATCACATATTTAGTTGTGATTAAAAAACAAACAAATGAACAAATTGATTTCCATGGATTTCAAGTCGTCGTCTCCCCCTCCAAAAAAAAAATCACCTAGGAGTTAGCCTCACTGCGTAATTATTAACAAAGAATTTCTCAAGTTAATCATCCTCTTAAAAGACTTTTGGGACCTTAACTGGTGTTTATTTCAGGGCCTTTTGAAATGCAAATCACTTATGCAAACTTCAGAAAGCCCCAAACTCTACTTGGATTCATTTGTAAGTATTTAAAGATCAAAGTCACTCCATCCCAGAAAGAAGATGCAAAGCAAAGTCTTTTTTCAATATGTTGATTGACTTTCCCCACAAACTTTCATCAAAATGTTTTATCTCGTAGTTTTTGGTACCTACAAACAGCAGTCAAAAATCCTTCTGATGGCTTGTCTAAAGATTAATAAGTTGTAAGATATGTTTCTTTATTTCAAAACCTTTACTATCTCAAGAGGTCTCTCAATCTATGAAGGTGACAGCTTTGGATATAGCATTGCAGCATTCAAAATGGGTGACCCACAGTAAATTATACAGCTTGCTCTTTTTTGTGCAGTGGCTGTCAGTGTTTTTCATCTGTGACTTTTCTGCAATCTAGTCGAGGTCTCACAGCCCTATTCATCATATAAAAAGAACACTGTGGTGGAACTCATTAAAAAATTCTCATGGACCACATTTTCAGAAGTGAAGTGCCTGAACTTATCTATTACACAGAATCAGAAGGAACTGTAGTAGCTTCCAAAAAATAAATAAATAAATAAATAAATAAATTATCTAGGCCCCTATTTGAAACGATCACATTAGTTCTTAATACCTAGTAGATAGACTATCCCAGGCTGTGAATGCCAACTGGATGCCAACTGGATGAATTAATTATAACATAAGTGGCATGTTGAAATCTCAAACACAGTGATTCAGTTATTTATGCATTGATTTTTCCAAGTTCTTTTCAATGTTAAACATTGAAAATAGACAGTTCTGAAGATCAATATGTATAGCATAGATTTATTGAAATACTGTAAACACATGCAATTTTCACTTGTAACTGTTGTAACACAGAAACATATTTGCTGTTGGACCTGTAAATCAACTCCATGAGAAGATCTGCTCTGCTGTCTGACTAACACTGTTGAACATCCAAGCCAAAGGAGATTCAGTGATCCAAGTACGATCTAAATGCATTCAAACATCTGTCCCAGTCAGAAGAGATCTTACAATAGGTATTAATGTCAATACTTGATCTAGAATGTAGTGTGCTGTTAAAGTACACACAAGTTCATGGAAAAAAGTATGCTTACTACTATCAAATAATACAGTTAATACTGTCAAATACTATCAAATATACTATTTCTAGCTCCAGAACTCCTTGGTTTTGAAGGTACTGAAAACTGTGAAAAAAAAGTGTAATGTTTTTGTTATACAATGGCCTGGACGTTTACTGATAGAGTACAAGCTGACTATTACCTATGTGTTAATACACATTGTAATGTCATGCGCGATACATCAACACGTGAAATAGATGACAACATGTATCAGGTTCTGACACTACTAGCACAATACCAGTATCATGTCAGGAGTACGTCCTCTCTGCAAGTCAAAACAGCATATTGGTGCCAAAAAGTTTTTTTTATCAGACTTCAGCATGTGTGTTTGGTTTGTTTGTTTGTTTTCTGTTTTTAATAGCTTAACTGAATAGTTAAATGGAAAATGCAAGTAATTTTTTTTTTTTTTAAGGCACAAAACATCTTTTTAAAGCACTGTTTACCGTAACTAGAAGTGAATTACACAAATAATGAATGAGCACAGGTATTTTCTAGTCACGTCCACACCACATATGCCCAATGCACTGGCTATTACCAGCAAGTATTTCAGGAGGCATCACAGAAGTCAGATCGGAGACCAGACAAGCAAGGAAGAGAATATAAAACATGGGTTGTTCCTGCACATGGACAGCTATAATTAAATAGTACTAGAAAGCATTGTTAACATTCCTGCTGAAATAAATAAATAGTCACAGATTTACCAAACTCAGCACACCCATGACACATACGCTGGCAAAATATTTGACCTATCTACCCATGGGTTTTTACAAATTCACATTGGCCTGCTAACTATGCAATTTTCATCCATTCTCCTGTCAGCCAAGCCAACTCCTTACTATTCTCCTCCCTTCCTACTTTCTTCATATTAACCCCAATTAAAGTATATATTTACCTTTTTAACAAGGGGAATGGAAAAGGTAGATTAGCATGATTCCAACCAGATGACTTCTGGGATACATCTCTTTCAAAGAGAATATTAAAAAGGGATGAAGTAGAGCTGGTAAGATATTTTAAAAACAAGAAAAGATTGTCATTGGTCAACATGGGGTAGGGAGGGTAAAAAGGTTAAGATACTCCATGGAAGTGTTGCTAGGACAAGCTTAAATTGAACATGTCCTTTGAATGCTATCTAGCACTAAAATGCACTGGATACTATCTTAAACTGCCACAGTCTTGCTTTTTTTCTTCACTCTCCTTTTATCTTTTCAGCAAGTCTTGACTCTTGTCAAAGCCACCTGACAAAAGCCTTAACTCCAAAGCTTTCTCAGGAAATAGCTTATTTTGCTTTCTCCCTTTCCCCTCCACACACACACTTCTTTTTTCTCTACTCAGACCTTGACTACAAACTGCCAATTTCCCTGTGGAAACATTTAGCGAGAATTCTTCACAGAAGAGAGAAACACTGAACGGTGGCTGGGGCATTGAGAAGCAAAGCAGCTTGAGTGGGTAAGTGTGCAAAGCCCTCATGCTCTGATTAAAAATAATACATGCTCAGCCAACCATTTATATTGAGCCACATGGAAAACCTAATAACTGTAAAGTGTTTTCTTTAATGGGGAAACATTGCACAGCGTTTATATAGTTATGCTGTGCTACTGTAGGACAGGAAACTGTCCAGTCCTCTGATTGCTTGCCAGACGAGGAGAACTGCATGGGCAGTGGTAAATTCTCAGACTAGGTTTCACCTCTCCCTTCCCCATCTTCTCTCCTCCCCTTCTTCCATTATCACATAGAGCCAAATATGTAAAAAATGTCCAGTACTTGCCATCCAAATAGGACCCCATATTCCTAACCATTCTTTACAATCTGAACAGTATTATTATTTATTCCTATCTGGTGACAAAACAGAGAAACTCATTACATACTTTATTGCTTCAAAATTAGCAGTTTCTATCAGTTCAGGCTCAGGTTTCAGTAGACAATTTACCATGGTCACAATTAAAGACATATTTCAAAGTGGATCCACAAATACCAATATCACCTATGAATTTGACCCTAGTACAGGTATTAAACTGTGCAAGAGTGCTATGAAACTCCTAACATCTGGAAGGTGTTGGAATGCTTATGAATACATATAGGCAACTGCCATCTGTATTTTCTTGCATACTAAAATAAAAGGAGATAAGGTGATATGCTCAGATGAAAGTCTACTGTCTGTAGTCCTTATTTGCCTTGAGCTTATTGCATTTAAACATTTGTAATTTTATTAAATATGAACTCATAGAAAGAATGTTTCAGAATCACAACCCACAAGCTGAAATAGTAAGGAGTTTGGAAGAGGTTAAAGATCTTGCAACCTCAGACTTCAACCACGCATCCTGGAGTAGCATTTCTATGCCACAAGAGGCTCCTAAACTTTTAGGATTTACTACCATTTCAAAATATCCTAGTAGCCACATCATAGCTAACAATTCAAACATCATAAAGTCTGACTTCTGGATTCTGAATGGAATAACCTATCTCTAATTCAAGAAAATTGCTATTTACTTAAAATACTAAGTATACATAGTATATATAGTATACTTTAGTATACTATACTATATACTATATATATTTAGTATACTATATAGTATATATAGAATACTATAAATAGTATACAATAAAGCAACATAGTATTAAATACTATGTGCATGGATAATTAATAGATGTCTAATCCATCCAGAACAACAAATCTATCTTCATTTAAATGCAAAACCAGAGGACATTTATATAGAAATTGATCAATGCAGTCATGTTTGTTTTTTTTTTAATCCTTGAGAGTTATTGGTTATAAGCTGTTTCCATTGAAGTCAACAGTAAAAACCCCCATGGAACTTTGAGAATGGATGCTGACAGTTCATACCAAGTGCCTTGAAAATTCCATTCTTATGTTCCTTCCAAGATATTTACAGACTTCCACAGTGATAAATTTCATATACATTAGTTTAGCTATATGACATTCTATATGCAAACTATCTATAGTATTAGAACAGATACACGTATCCTACATATATTCATAAGAAATACACCTTAGTAGGGTTACAGTTCAAATGAATGCAGTAGGCAGGCTCTCTTCATTTCAGACTGATTACATTTTAAATCGGGTTTCAGTGCATAATGATTAATATTTCACTATAATTATTTGTTCCAATTAAATGTAGCATAATTAGGTAGAATTTTCCCCTGTGCAGCTAAACTGCACAGGGGAAAATATATATATATATATATATAAAATATATATACTGCCTTAAACTGCCTTAAAATATATATATATATATTTTAAGGCAGTTTAGCTGCACAGGGGAAAATTCTACCTAATATATATATATATATATATATATATATATATATATATATATAAAGGGAGTTTTGGCTTGCTTATTTTGCAATTTTAACTACTTTTTTTCAATTGTTAACTGAGAAGTTTAATTTTTCCAGTATAATTCTGCTGTAAACAAAAGTGTCCACAATCTGATAATTAGAAAGAATGAAGTTTTCCACAATCATTAACAAATAATAATAATAAAATAATAATAATTAAAAAAAAATAGGAGACTATAGTATTAAGATTTATAATAGCTCTTGTTGACTTGGTCACCAGATTTACATTTGATGACAATTTCTTAACATGTTTTGTTTTCAAAATATATTGGATACAGTGGCAGAAAGAAACAAACTGCATTTCCAGTATTTGATACCTCCGTGAAATAAAAATGCAGTAAAATGAAAGGAAAACACCCAGACCTCTGTGTTGCCAGACTCGCTCTGAGATTACAAGGGCTGGCCTAAAATATTTGGTTCTTTCCATGTAATCTGGATGCTGCAACAACATTATAGACTTGTGATATCTTTCATTGACACTAGCATAATATTCTAATACCACAACAGTGCAAACTGTACGCCAGCACTCCCCATAGAGCACAGCTATCTGACCTTGAGATGCAACAAGCTGCTACAATTTAATGCTGAGCAGTCCAAATTAGGCTTATATTGTTTTCTTTCTTAAGGCAACACAAATTACTGACTGACTTCTGAAGAACTGTCATTCTTGGCTTTTCTGAGAGATCATCACTTGTGACTCCTGACAAAGCAAAGCAACAAAATGGCACTTTAACAGAAGAACTTTTACAGATGAGAAGTTCCAACTTGCTCTGGAGTTTCTTTCCCATGGATATTCATTATCTTCTGGCTGATATTTTTAAACCTGCCTATGGGAGTTGGATGCCCAATTCCCATTAAAATTAATGTAAATTAATGTGAAATGAGTAACCAAATTAATTAATTGAATTAAAATTAATGAGAACTGGGCATCCATATCCTTAAGGTGAGTTTTAAAGTTTCAGCCAGTGAATTTTAGGACAATGCAAGCTTGGATAGACGTAAATATACATTTCGGATATGCATTGACCTATTGGAAATATGGGACAGTATTTCTGCCAGATCTTCAAAGCAGTTAAAAATTCAGCCCTCTCAATGTATGACTGAAGTTTTTCCAAAGTCTGATCCATGTTTAATATATTATACTAATTAAAAATTCTATAGATCTGTATCTACATCCTAGACAATGGCTGCTCATAATTCAGCTTCATTCCAGATGAGAGCTATCAGAATAATATTTAGAGATGTAGTTTGATTTTTAAAGAAGGATTGTCATAATGTATTTAAATGTCAGAATATACTATTATTCAGAACTTCCCACAAATTTCAGTAGCTGTCACTTACTTCGAACATTATTATTTTATATTTCCAGAACATATTGATGATTTTTATTTAATATAATGAAAGCCCCTGAAAGCCACCACCACCATAGTTCTCCTACTCTTATAAATAAATAAATAAATAAATAAATAAATAAATAAATAAATAAATTGTAGACCAGCAAGAAGCTGGCTAATTACAAAAATCATGGATTTCCATGGATTTTCCCATCAGCTTTGGAAGTAGAATTTGGGTCTCCCTGAAACGTTTATACTTTGTGCTGACAACTAAAATCACACAGCAATAGAAACTGCAAGGTACCTGTGGAAATCTAATTGATTTATCTTTGTTTTCCAATTTTCAGAGTGGCTTTCTATTTACCAATAGACTTTCAACTGAGCTTTTAACTACATATATTTCTTTTTTTCCATAGTGCAGAATTTGTTCTGTATGTTCAGGGACCTCACTACCACAGTCAATCAAGTATTACAAAAAATAATTTCACTTCTTGTAAAAGCACAGTTATCAAATTTCAAGGAATTTTAACTACTCTGTCACTGACATAAACATAATTCTCTTGCAAGATGAAGGCATAGCAAACGTGAAAGCTGTATGTATCATTTTACTAAAAAACAGAGCTTTAATAATGTAAAGTAATTTCATAGTACTTAAGTAAATATTATAGATTGACTAGCACATAGTTAATGTCTTGAAATTGGAAAGTTTTCAATATACATATTTTTTCATTTACATAGATTGTCAGAGAATAAAGTTTTTCATGTAGTTCAGAAATGGAAAAATAAACAAACAAACAACTACACTACAAACAGACTACAGCCCTGCACATTGGATGTAATTTTATTCTATTATTTTAGAAGAGTAACTTTAAACGGTCTGTTTGGAGCACACTTCTGTTCTTCATACTGCAGTATTCTATGAAATTTTAGGCTAACAGAGTGGAAGAAAGGCAGTATCAGTGCCTGCAGAGTAATATGTAGCTTTGTTAAAAAAAAAATGGTTTCAGCCAAAACAAGAATTCCTCCTGTATCACAACTGTGATGATATCCTCACATTAAAATACTGTAAGCTCCTCTTTAAACCATTGTCTCCTAGAAGGTGACTAACAGCTACAGTCATAAAGCACAGCAGAAAAATTTGTCTATGTGAAACTTCATGATTTCCTACACACCTTTCAAAGAATCTGCAATTCTTATATGACTAAAAAGTACACACGGGTCAAGCAGTTCCAGCCAACACATTGCATATCCCAAAATCTTGGATGTGTCCTCAACATGACGAGTTCTGATTCCCCATAACAGAAAGCACAGAAAGAACTTTCTTGAGGGACTCACTGCACACGTTTTATAAAGTCAGATGCTCAAAGCATTATTTAACCTTGTATGCACAGCTGGACCAGGAGAAAAAGAGAAAAAGAAAAAAAAAAAAAAAAAAAGAAAAAAAAAGTATAATAGGCCCATCACTCCTGGAAGCTGATTTCCTGACACTTGGTGAGTGTTACCAAGTCCTGTCCCTCAGGTAGCATATGGTACTACTGCATATACCACTAAGTCATTGCTACACAATATTGATTCTGCCCAAAATGTACCCTGCTGAGACTGAGAACTGTAAAAGGGACTTGATTTTTTTTTTAATTATTTCATATAAGAATTTCAGTCAAGTAGTATAAAAATAGGCCACCTTATTATCCCACCAGATAAAGCCCGTTGAAATACCAATTGCAAATTCACTGTACAGAACATTTGCCTATTTCTGTGCTTGACTTTCACCCCACAAAAAGGCATCTTTTATTGCAATTGCAATAAGTGGTAATAGGATTTATTTATTTTTTAATGACATTACGTCAATGGCCCAGTGCAAATTAGCTTATAGGTACTCTTCTTCCTGCTGCATTCACACACAAACCTAATAACTGCTGGTCAAAAAAAAAAAAAAAAAAAAAAAAAAAAAAAGCTTAACAAAATTATAAGGGTTTAGGAAAAAGACAGCAAAGGCAGTAAGATTGTTTGTTGTCCCATGCCCTGTAACACACACCAATATTGGTCAAGGCTGTGCATCTACTACCTTGAGTTTCCAATTCGTATTTTTTCTTCTGCTGCATGCTTTATTATTTTCTCTTAATTTATCACCACACACATCTAAACAAGAAGCTGTAACACATTAAAGGACTTTAAAGGATTTACATTATATGCTTATTACTGAAAATGTTAAGTGTAATTGAATAAAGCTGCTGCTAATTTTAAATAAACTCCAGAGTTTCACATAGGAACATGCACATCTGTAAAAGTTAAAAGAAAATCAGATTTATAATGTCATAAAGGATAATTACTGAGAACATTTTCAAGGCAAGATTTCTACTGTACTCTCTGTAATTAGTGTCCAAGGATCTATTTAAAACTTCTGCTTCCTCTAGGTAACATAACAGCAATTCAGAAGAAATACAGTACAAGTCATCTACTTATAACTAGTTTATTCTTAGGTTCAGTCTGTTTTTGATGATGGCAAAATATATGCATTCTTTTCTGGCCTTTTCTAGCTTTGTAATTACTATGCAACTATGGTTTATGGTAATTCTTAAATGACAACTTTTAAAATACCTATGTACTCTTGAGCAAATTTTCCAAGAGAATACAGACTATGTACAGAAACAGATACAGAAGACAGAGTTCTTAGTGGTGGAGTGCTAGAAAATAAAAATGTCCCAAGTAGGTTCCAGTGTACCTCTTAGTTTTAGTTAAAAGAAAAAAGTCAAGAAACATTTTTTTATTTAAAGTCTGAGTTGAAAGTGTATACATTCACAGACTACAAACTCTGAATAAACCCTGACAAATAACAGATAAGTTTATTTATTTCATAAGAAAGCTGAAAGCTGTAATTAAAAAAAAAAAAAAAAAAAAAAAAAAGTTTCAATGAACAAGTTTGTGTCAAGGATTTATCAGCCAGCAGAGAAATCTGGAGACATTTTGTTTCACTGCAGATTTTAGCTGGATTTTGATTCTTATGTAAGGACTTTTAATTTCTCTGTGAGTCCTTTACTGCACACAGTTCAACACATCTTGCATCTGCAAGTGGCTGCCATTTTTGCAGTGCCATAGCCCCCATAGCACATGCCAGCCTGCCTGTCCATGGGTGCTGGGGCCAGTTTCTTCCATACCTCTTTATAGGAGTTTTGTAGGCAGAAACATGCAAGTTCCAGCCCTTTACTGGTTTCCATTGTCAGCTGACAGTATGAGGCAGTTTTCTGCACAAAGGAAACTTTGCTTAGTCGCAGAAACACTGTACAATTGTGACTGGTTTGGCTGTCTTTGAATCTCAGCATCTGTTTTCAGGAGTGGCTTTAAGCTATTGCAGATAATTTTTCTAATGCATATGTTAGTGCTGCATGCTACCTGGCTAAGTGCTGACATAATATTTAATGTGTGATGTTAAGAGGCAGGGAAAATTACTTCCCAACCAATTTACATCAGCACTACGGTAAGCACCTGGGAGACACTGTCATGGCTAGGATCTACAACAGCACCTCCTGGGAAAGGTGAAGTTCAATTTCCATAGGTGTTAAAATGTTCCAGTTTAGCTACATCTTCACAGACGACACTGGCATTCACTAAGCCACTACAAGCCTTCAACAAACCTCTGGAGACCTTTATTTATTACAACGCTATTCTTCCTGGAGCCAAGATAATTGGAACAATCCAATTTATAGTCTCTCTGACAACAGTATGACATGTTGAGGTGTTATATTGGACCTTTGACATGACATATCTGTAAACTGTATCTATAATTGTTGAAAGGTTAAAAAAAAATTCCAATCTACATTTTCCCTGGAGAATTTTATACTATTCTCCAAACCACAGACCTTTCCTCTATCTCACCCTTGCTGCAAACACCAAGTGATTTATTAACTGCATATGTTCTTTAAATATTTCTTTCCAGCTGTTTCAGACATACATGTTGTTTTTCCGTTAGCAAAAAGTTAGGAAACCACTGAAAAATTGTTTCATTTACCATGTTAGAAAGCCTTTTCATATTGCTTGCATACTGAATGTGTAGTCCTGTGCTTTGAGGCCAGCTTCAGTTTAATTTTGTCAAGGATCTGTGTTCATGTTTTTCAGTGCTTATTAATTTATGCAGTTCTCCCTTGAACAAGCTGGATTTCATTGGGTTTGGAAAAATTGCTGTGTTATATACAGTCCTATCTGTATTCATGCACACCCTCCCCACCCTCAGGCCATCATAATACATTTTCCTCTTAAAAGAAAACAAAGAGGGGGAAAAAAAAAAAATGTCCTCATTTTATGTGAGGAGTAATAATTGCTGCAATGGGCCAGAGGAATAGTGGCATTTAATTAATGACCTTCACAGTATTAACCACAGTTGGAAGAAGTATTCCAAATGATACAATATGAGGCCAATAGCATGATCTTCTCTTCATAGAAAATTCAGTAGGCCAATAAAAAATATTCTTAATATATTTTGGAATTCTTGTTCTTAATATATCTGGAAAGATAAGATCCACTTTTCCTGTGAACTCTAAGTTTAGCACCTTAAGTTAAATATGCCTGTGGTTCATGACTGAAAAGGTTCATGACTGAAAAGGTCAAGTAATATTGGCATTACATCTTTCTATATTAGAAAGAAAACTTATTTGTCTTTCTCAATTTTGTGTGTGCATTTTTAAAATGTATCAATCATTTTAAACTACACAATCCAGTACTGAAAGTATCTTAAATCATAGATACACTTGATAAAAAACTGCTTAATATTTAAAAATTTTAAGCAAAATATTCAATAAATGAAAGTATTCGGTCTCATTTAAGCTTTCATTATTAGATTTTTTCCAGCTCTGTAAATACACCAAGATCAACAAAATATCCTCACTTTGACTAATGTTTATGACACATAAGTTTTCAGATGAAGCTTCAGTTTCGCAGGGGAGCAACAGTTGCCCTAAAAGTTGCATCACATGGAATGTTTTTTGTTCAATGCCATGTCCCAGAAAACTTCCCTGAAAGACAGTCCTTGCTATGCTCTCATTCAGCTCTGAGGAGGTACAAGTGACTAGATATACATATGACATAAAACCTCCTCGATTAGGTCCAATGTGTTGGTCAGCATACCCAGTCAAAGCACTACAGAAATTTTCACCAAGTTCTGTGCTAGCAAATGATCTACATTTGTCCAATAAAATCATTAAAAAAAAAAAAAAAAATACACCAAAACCACCAAAACTACACAACACAGATCACAGAGAGGAAACTAACTGATGTTAGTGAACCTGTCATGAACTAACTGATAAAGACTACATACATTCATGATTATAAAACATGCAGTTTTTTGGAAGTTCAAGTATGTAAATCACAGTGCCTGGAACCAGTTAAAAGGCTAGAAAACAGATGTCTGAAAGAGCTTTTCGTTGTCTCAATCAAGAAATCTAAACAGTAATAGTTTTCCCAGCAGGAAGCATGCTAAAAAAGTATAACATATTCTTCTGCCAATGGTGTGTTCCTCAATTTTCTTTCCTTACTTCTCAAAAAAAAAAAAAAAAAAAAAAAAAAAAAAGGAGTAGGAAAAACAGTGAGGATAAAATCAGAGATATCCCGAGTTGGAGGGAACCCACAAGGATCATCAAATCCAACTCCTGGCTCCATGCAGGACCACCCCAAAAATCAGACCCTGTGTCTGAGAGCTTTGTCCAAATGTCCCTGAACTCCTGCAGGATCAGATCTGTGACCACTGCCCTGGGGAGCCTGTCCCAGTGCCTGACCACCTCTTGGTGCAGAACCTTTCCCTAACACCCAGCCTGACCCTCCCCTGTCCCAGCAACATGTTGTTTCCTCCTGTCCTAAACATGCCTGAACAGATATTCATACACACCTGTCTTTCTATGAAGAACATACCATGAGTCTGCCTTTGAAGAACACATCTTCCAACAGATATTCAACTGAGTTGAGCAGACACAAAGTTCAGATCATTTTGACTGCACCTCAAGAGAGAATCACACAGCTCTTCCCACATTTCTGTGTCTTGGTTTGTGACTTAACACACAATTATTTATGTAAAAATAGTGGAAAACAAGTAAAAATATATTTCAATATATCTAGTTCAGCAAGTGCCTTGTCTCTTATTATAAATGTGTGTTTTTCACTAACACTCTCCAGCTACTGTTGTTCAGTGGCACTACTGACCCTTAAAATAATGACATTCCTATTTTATATATAGAAGATTCACTTAACAAAAGACACTTTGATAGATTTCTCCAACCTAAAGGACACCCATGTATGCTTGATACAAATTGCAACCAAGTGTCTTTGCTTAACCTTTTGCAGTGGATTGACAATGTACTAAATCTGACTAGACTTCCTGCAATAATCAAAAATGCTTTAGACACATGACAAAGATTGTTCATTCACTACCACTATTTCTTGATCAGTGTGAACTAGTAAAAGAAATTTTATGCCAGATAAATTTTCATCTGTCTGACATTAAACTTTATAGTGGATCACTGCTCTCTCTCTGCAGCATAAAAACTTTCCAATCATTTGGGAAAAGCAGGCATGATACAGATCACATATTTACTCCTGGAAGGCTCAGTCACACATGGATCTGCTATTAAGGACTGTGGCTTTAGAGACTATTTTACCACCATTCCCACTCCCAAGCTGTGTTTGTAGAAGGAATTATTCAGAACTAGATATTCAGTGCAGATGAATAATAGATGAATAATCTAATAGGGAATCTCCATTTTACTTCATCATCTTCCTTTTACTCCATTTTGTTCATTCTTCTGCGTGATCCTTAAAGTGAGATGGTTATTCTTGCATTTACCTATTTAAATGAAAATATATATGGCTGGCACTTAAATGGAATTTGCCATGTGAAACCCTCGCCCTTGATATATCCTGAATCCTAGCAGATGGATGTAGCAGCTGCACTAAATCTGTTGCTGTGGGGGGAGTGATATTCAGGGAGCCACAAGCTTCATTCAGTGCAACTGGGCACCTTAGAAATTCAGGGTGTGTATTTCTCAGTCCTGTTCTTCCTGCCTAGCTCACAATAAACTACTGAGTTTTTTGATGTCTTATTTGACTTACTTTGAGACTGTAGAAGTAATACTTTTTCATTTCAGCATTTTTCCTTCTCTGTTTACAGGCTTATCTGACAGACAGTTGTTTCCTTTTCACCTAAGATGCAAGTACAGTGTAATCATGAGAAAAAAAAAATCTTTATAAATTTAGTTTTATTATACAAATGCCTTGAAGGCCCGGAAAATATATAATTTGTTGTGTAAATGCTGTATATACACATACATGAGAGTCACACGTTAAAAACTTACCAAACTCAACTAGCATAAATGTTTAGCAGAATAAAATAAAGTATTTTTATATAGATGCATCTGATTGAAACTGACTTTTTTTTTTTTTAAATAGTACTTAAATTCAGGATGAATTAAAATTTGAAGTTGAACCTAATTAGATAATATGAGTCAAGTTGCTTGTTTTAGAAAGCATGAAGAATCAAAACATTATTATATTCCGCTTTTTATACAAGTCAAATATTTGTTTTCAGAAATCTTCCAGATGTAATAAAAAGGGATAAAGTCAGAAAAGAACTTCAAAGATAAATTCAATTGTTGCATGAACCTATTTTTTCTCTAGGTTATTGTGTTTTGTTGTTGTTGTTGTTTTCCTGTTTCACCAGTGGTTTGTTTTTGGTCAAACCTCATGTTACTGTTGCATGATTTTTCATTTTAGCCAATGAACCAAAACAATCAATCAGCTTTGCTGTCCTTCTGAAATCCTAGGACTCAGAAAATGCCAGCCAGAGGAATTGAACAGCTTGTCCAAGGTCACAGAAGAAACTAGGAAATTATCTGAGTCACAGTCCAATAGCTTAGACATCCTCCCTCAACAGACCTCATTAATAAAAACTGGATGAATTTTATTAATAGAAATTAATTTCGTCCAGACTAGAGCTGAGCATGAGAGGCATATAATACAACAGTTACACAGTGTTCTGTATGGCATTTCTAATCCTTAAATATAATATATAGTCCTAAGTCTATGACATTATGATAAGTGAAAGGTCCCACACAAGCACCGCTACAAGAGAAAAATGAAATATTTAGGTTCATAGGCATTCAAAAACAAATCAGGTTTTATGTCTATTTTGACCATGCAATAGAAGTTCCGGTGTTGGTTTTGTTTTACTGTGACAGCCTGTATGAGTTTCCCTACCTGTTTTGCCTAATATCTAAGGGGTTTATGTTGTCATAATCCATGGTATTATACAGGGAAAGTACTTAGCATTATTTTACATAGTTTGAAAGTCATATTTCAAAACATCAGGATGTAAGTCTATGAATCTAACAGGATACTAAGTATACATGTTTATTTTAGTCTGGTTTCTGTATAGCTATTTTTTTACCAGAGTTTTAATGTATAAGAGATGAGAAGAAAATAAAAGATATAGGTGGTAAGAATGCAGATTTTTGACAAAAAAAAAAAAAAAAAAAAAAAGAAAAAGACCTTTTTTAATGGTTGCTGTTTGAAAAACATTAAAGCACTAAGTCTCAGTGTTTCCAGATAATATATTGGAGAGCTATAATCAACATATTTCTTCTCAGATCACTGGTCTCTGTTTTTTTTGTTTTGTTTTGTTTTTCTTCCACACGAAGACTGTTTTAATAATCAATTCACATTGGTTTTAGGACCTTCCTTGACAAGATTTTCTCATAGTAATTTTCTTTTACTAACAATTTATAAACTACACCTTTTCAAACCATCAGCTACAGTGGAGTATTGTCTCTTTATGGAAAGATGCTAGACTATCTCTCTCTGCTTCTTATTCTGTCATCCAATGACTTTCCAACTCAACAAATAACTATTCTGTTGCAATTAATATGCAAATACAGCAGTAAAGGTTGGTCTGCTTTAGTTCATAGCTTCTTGATTTACCTTATGAATTTCCTTTACCTTGCTGCGTTAGCTGATGAGAAACCTCGTAAGATTTATTACTTTTGTCAATCACTATATGATGAGTATTCATCTGAGACAGCTACTAAAACAAACATAAGCTTCCTAATAAACAGCTTGCTTAATTTCTACCAGCTTAATTTCTACTGGCTGGAATAATGACTTTTGAAAGTTGAGATTCCAGATTATTTTTTTATTATTTTATTTTTGAAATGGAAATGCACTTACTTTGGTTCACTGTGACATAATTCTACACTATTCCCTTCCTTCTTCCTCCCATTAAAGCAAAATTCCAGAATGGCTTCTAACCTGCTGGCCATGGATTTTGCTTGAGGTGTGCCTATAACTGGCACGATGCATCAATAAATACTGAAAAATTAGTTTTTTTCTAAAGTTAAATTTTATTCTGTTAAAAGGAAAGTTACTTAAGAAAAAATAAATAATAATAATCAGCTTAGAATACCCAAAAGCCAAATCAAGCACGACCAAAGGATCGCCTACAGTAAGTAACTGCACGTGATTAAGGTAACAGGGCTACTAAAATTTTCCAAAATTAAGATTGCAACTCTACGGCCATTAATTGGAAGCTTGTGTTTCTAAGGAGTTTATTACTGCAAGGACGTAAACTGATTTCAATCACAACCATGCCTTGTAAACATAGCCTACAGTAAACCACTATTAGTCATTATTAATCACTAAGGTAATTATCCAGAAATTTCCAAAGTGACAGAAGGCAGAGAAAAAAAGGTTGCTGAAAATAAGTTAGTCTTTTTGTAGTTCTCCAGACCCCATAATTCAGTTTCTTCAGTAGTATCCACAAACTGTAAAACTATAGCCATTGACACCTTTAATAGTTTGAATAACTCTTAAACATTAAGAATCTCACACAGATGAAAATATAAAGGAATACACATCATATAACTTTTCCAGCTTATTTAATACCACAATACAAGATTTATTCCAAAACTTCTCAAAACCTTGAGAAAATTCTTATTTATTAATATCCATTTAAAATACTTGTAAATTCAAATCTCTCTGCCTTTCCACATTCATAATTATGGTAGTTTGGCTATATATTTTGTGACTGATTTCTGTAGGTTGAGTTCATGATACAGATAAAGAGTGTCAGAATAGTATCAGAAATATTAAATCTGTTTAAGTTTTCTTTAAATGTATTACAGTACAAATTTTAAGCACTTTTTCAGTAGCATGAATTAGAAAGTAATTATTCAAAGTTTATGCACTTGATAGCACTGATTGTGTCCCCAAAACATGGTTCTCACATATTTCAGTCCTGAAGTAATTCATGTTTTAATTGATACAACAAATTTTCATTTCTACCTCTGTATACAATTTTCCTCAGTAGGACTAGTGAAGATGTAAAGCAGGATTGCTTCTACTGATTAAATAAGTTCCAATCTGTGTTATGTCTCAAGCATGAATTATTCTTATTTCTTCTTCTAAGACTTTAGCACATTATGATAGTACATTGTAACCTACAGCTGAACTATAAAATTTAAAAAAATAAAAATTAAAAATTAAAAATTAAAAATTAAAAATTAAAAAAAAAAAAGGAAAGTGAATTGTTTGTGTAGACCCAATGCCTAACCTTGAGCTTACCCTTACCACAAACTCCAAGTATTGTTGGCTCAGTAATGCAAACAGGCACAACAGTCTGGAATTCAACATGGGTCTCAAAATGACTTAAAATAACAACAAAAATATTTCTGCTATGAGTTTTTTTCTAAAAAGAAAGAGTTTCTTTTAGAAAAGTAATTTATTCCTTTTGTTACAATACTAAGTGATCATTTATTTCTAACAAAAATTAAATATTCCCCTTTTCATATAAGTATATACACAAAGTGCAGGTAGCATGGAAATAACTTTCTTAATAATTGCCATATCAACTGCTTTCTCCCAATGGAATTTATTATTGTAGTCAATACCTGGAAGACCTTTCTTACCTCACCCTACATCAGAGCATGGCTTTGTTTCCTCTTTCCAAATCAGTGATTTGGTTAAGACTTTTAATCTTAAACTGGTTAAATTGTCATAACAATTAGGTTGATTTCCTTCCCTCTGCAAGTGCCGTACAAAAAAACATCAATCAAGGTGTATCTAATTACGAAACTAAGTTAAGAGGTGTTTGAGCAAGATGGCTAAGGTTCTCAAGGGACCAGAGAATTGAATTGGTACTTCAGACATATCAAATTAGTTAATGATTTGGGGACCTTTATTCTGCAAGAGCATGTAAATTAAAAAAGAATAATGAAATTCATTAAAGCTTGGTAACATCGAGAAAGGAGGACATTGGGGCCTCACCACATGTAATATATAGAACCTGCTTTATCTCAGTAGAATGACAAGTGGGGGAAACACATTTTTGCAGCATTCATGTTACAGATGATCACAGTTTGCACTGTATATCTAATCACCTGAACTTGCAAAAGCATTTGCAAAACACTGTTGCTCAGACTTGCTACAGACCCTTCGTTGGTTGTGTAGATTTAGTTCTTGAATATCCAACATCTTAGGTAGTTTTCAAGACTTTCCCATCCAGCAAGAAGACACTTGTCAGAGGAGGCACAAATAAGAGTGCTGGAAGACTGTCAGGATACATGAGTATTGTAGATACCTGCCTTTATAGCAGCTGTTAGACACTCTGCACCTGAGGAGATGCTAATTTAAGCCAGATGGTTAGAAATTGTGCTTATGCTAATCTTGCATTTATTGCCTCTTTGTAAGATTATTTTACCGTTATTATTATTTAATAAACTGAGCTTACTTCTAATTCTTATGTGGTCATGTGTTCATTTTCTGGCAATGAGTGCTTGGAGTCTGTAAGGCCCATTCTGAATCACTAGACAGAAAGCAGCTACATTCTTTACTCTAAGGTATGAATACTTTGACTGAAACGCTAGGGTTGTGGATATGTCTACAAACATTTAGCTTCAAATGAAAAGTAGTTAGGCAGAATGTTTTACCTCACCCTATCCACTGAATCCTTCTAAAACATGTTTAATTATCTTCCAATTTCTAATTAGGCTTCAGTTTGGCAAATGCCATGCTATTGTGGAGTACCTGATTCATGCCTATTTTTGAAATACTCTATAAGTGCACTATTATAAAGATGGATAAAAAGAAAGAATACTTCAGTGCAATATGAGGTATTTATCTCCATTTTCAATGGAAAGTAGGAAATACAGCAACTGAATCTTAGTAAGCACCCAGAAGAAGCTTTTAGAAGAAAAAAAACTATTAAATATTCCTTGCAGAGTCATACATGCTGCAGTGTGGTTGCTCAGAGACACTGTTTGTATCAGCTGATATAGTTCCTCCAAGGAAAGAGGAAAGAGCAATTAGAAAGTACAGCAGTTTCAGAACTTGACCTAGAATACAGGTGCAAATTTAATAGGTGCCAGCTCAGAGTATTATTGCACAGTTTTATTCTGACCACTGGCAAATAGCTAGCCTTCAAATGTGTGCTCTGCATAAGATAGCCTCAGACTTTAAGTGCGAGTATATCAGCTGAATGTACCTGTCAGAAAACACTAGATACTAACTGATATACTTTCTGTTTTGGCTTCATTTTCATGAATCTGGACAAAGTAATGGAGGATAAACAGCTAAATACCTGTTCTCAAACTCTTCTCAAAAGCTTTGACAAGTGAATGATTGAATCACTAAATGGAGGCTGTAGCAGGTGATTTAGCATGAGAGCTGCTCAGTGTGACAGGCGCTGAATGTTGTGGCATGCTTTTTAAGGGTCTGTTTTGACCAAGCAATATTGGCTGAAATTTGTGTTGACTTGTTTTTTTTTAGCAGAATCCTGAAGTGTTGAAAACTGGTATGTGCTTCAGAGATGGATTTTTATATGCTTGCAGATGGAGACCAGATTTCAAACTGTAAACACACCACAAGATCTATATTCATTGATACTACCTTCACTCTAAGGTCCTTCAGAATTATCTGAAGAAGGCAAAGTTTTATTACCCATCATCTTGGAAATAATGTATTTATACTCCATTGGACTGATGTGAAAGCCAAACTCAATCTGAGGAGATTGTGTGGTTCCCCTGAAAAGACCAGGCAGATTTTGCAGAAGTGAGTAGTGTAGTGCTCAAATTTTGGTTCCTTTTACTTGTCTGTCATCTTTTTATGCATAGAATAGGAGAATAACCTGAGCTGGAAGGGTCCCACAAGGATCATCGAGTCCAGCTCATGGCTCCATACAGGGCTACCTAAAAATCTAACCCTATGTCTGAAGGTGTTGTCCAAATGCCCCTTGAACTACAGCAAGCTCGGTGCCTTGACCACTACCCTGGGCAGCCTGTCCCAGTGCCCGACCACCACCAGTGAAGAACCTTTTGCTGATATCCAGCCTGAACCTCCTCTGTCCCAGCTCCATGCCTTTCCCTTGTGTTCAGTCGCTGTCCACAGAGAGCAGAGCTCAGTGCCTGCCCCTCCACTCTCCTCATGAAGAAATCCTCATGTACATGCTGTTGTTGACCTACAATGTTTTGGGGATCATCTGCTTCAGTCAGATTCATTTGCAACACAGTTGCTTAGGGTTACCAGATCAAGAACCATATCAAGATGTATTTCCAAATTATTTTTCTTTTGTAAATTAAAAGCAATTTTTTAAGTGGCTATTAGGAACACATCTTACCCACTTATGTCATAAGTATATATTTAGAGTGGAAGCATGAAAATACTCACTGTAGAGACTGCTTGAAAACTACTGATTAGAAAATCAGTGAAAAATAACCTTAATAATTGAATCCGTATAAAAATAAATAAATAAACAAGAAATTAGAAAGTTCATGCAACCAACAAAATTAACTTGCACATGGGGTTTTTGTGATTGATGAAGGATTTATTGAAAGTTGCATGACTGGTTTTAGCTATGGAAGGTCCTTTGGAGTTCACGGCAGCTGCAGTTTTAAACACCTGCTCTTTTCTTAATTAAATATGTTCCAGAAAATTATTACACAAGTCCATTTTTGTAATCTACCCAATAAATGTCTGTGTAGTAAGCAAGCTGGTAATCTCCAATATCTGAAAAGTAGATATTAGTCCCTAAATATGCTGCATCACCAAATTGGTGCAGCACTGTTATGCAATATTCTCTTTACCTAGGAAAACTAAGATAGTTCTGACCTAAAAATTCCCTTACAAACCACAAGTATTCAGTCAAACCTGTTGCAAGGGTGGCAAAGATTAGCCCAATATCATCAAGGGATCAGTAATAAAATCAAATTAGATCATTCCTCTAGGAGTTCATGCCAGCTTCCGCTAAATTATTTGTTCTTAATTTATGAAAATGCATTTAACTCTCAGTGTTCACAAAGATTATGGCTTATTCTGTTTCCTTAGACTATGCCTTTTTTTTAGCTGCTTCCCCTTTTTTAATGTTGCTTTCTAATTTAATCAGTATTTATTTTTTATTATATTTAAGATTACATGATTATAGTTAGCTTTCTTGAGATAAATGCTGATAGCACTAAGCTGCATTAAGACCTTATGCTGTCAAATTTCTGCGATATTCCTTACTATTTATTGTGCACAATTATTATTGTGCACAATTCTTTAAAGATTTGTTTTGAACATCATGTTCAGATAAATGTCAGTCACAGCAAAATTAATTATGAGAAACAAAGTTATGAAACATAGGCTGTGATTGACTGAAATTTTGGGTGTGTATTGCTTCACAGTCAGTAAAACCAAACTGAAGAATTTCTACTGATTTCAAGTGGGTTGGAACAGACCTTCAGTAAATGAAGTTTTATTTCTTCAGGGTTCCAATGGAAAATTTTCCTTAGTTTCAAAATCCAGTTTGCAGGAAGCAAGGCCTTAAGTTTTGTTAGCACAGATATGCCCTTAACAGATATTCTACAAAGAAGAAAGACTCATGAAGGCACATAACCCTGTAACAAAACTTCTGAAGCTAGTGGGAGTTATTTTCTTTCAGTAAAGAACTGGAGGACATAGACATGTATTCTCACTGGCATTAATCAGACCCTCAAACAAAGAATTCAGTAAAAAACCTTGTTGTTTCCCCCACCTTTTGATATTTTGTAATTTCTTTCCATGGAGATGGACCATGCACAAACAAGAGAGGATGACATTACAGTAACTGGTCTGATAGTCTAACAGGGTAAAAATATGCCTCAGGTTTGTGTTTTTATCTTCACTTGTATCCTTAGCCCAAAGGGATATCTCCTTTTTATTTTGGTGATTATTAACTTTGGGACAGAAATTCTGAAAATAATTATTTTAGAGAGCAGAAATTAAAATTATTATTAATTTTCATTAAAAATCCTATTTTCATATGTTTCAGTAAGCTTTTGTATAAAATGCGTTCTGATAACATTTTAATGCAATATTGAATATCTTTCTTTGGTTCAAATTACTACGAGTATTTAGGGTCAAGCAAATCATAAGGCTAGCTGTACCCCTGGAGATGTATTAAATATTCACTAACATTTAAAACAGTTCCAAAAAATGTATCTTTACTATAAGCACAATTTTCTTGTTCAGTCACACATTCACAGTCATCAAGACTAGAAAGGAAATTTGTATGGAAAAAGGCTTGTTGGTTTATATGTACATATAGATGATTATGTATATAAAATACACGTATATACTGCCCTGGAACCAGAGCTGCACTGAGGCAAACCAGTCCAAGTTGAGCAAGGAAGTCCTGCTGAAGGACAGTCCTGCTCTGAAATTTAAGAATGCGACTTGTCATGGGGTGCAGTTTCTGGCAAAGTATAGAAATGACATTTCTAGCCAATGTTTCAAGATGAATCATAGTACACTGTCAAAGATAAAAACATTTGTAAGCAATACCAAGGCTAATAAAAACAATGTGTAGAGCCAGAAAAACCTAATTCCAATTAATTCTGTTTTGCACTAGTGTGCTATGTACTTCTTCATAAAATCACAGAATTATAAATAGAATGGTCTGGGTTGGAAGGGACTTTAAAGTTCATCTGGTTCCAACCCCCTGCCATGGTTGGAACCAGATGAGCTTTATCTTTTTCATACCAGATGAGTGAGCTTTTTCATGGTCTTTCACTAGACCAGGTTGCCCAAAGCCCCATCCAGCCTGGCCTTGAGCACTTCCAGGGATGGGGCATCAATGGCTTCTCTGGGCAGCCTGTGCCAGGCCTTCCTTGGAGTGAAGAATTTCTTCTTTATATCTAATTTAAACCTACATGTTTTTGTTGTTTTTTTTTGTTGTTGTTTGTTTGTTTTTTGGTTTAAAGCTATTAATCCGTTTCCTATCACTACACTCCCTGACAAAGAGTCACTCCCCAGCTTTGCTGCAGACCCTGTTAGGCACTGGAAGGACAATATAAGGTATCCCTGGAGCCTTCTCTTCCCCAGGCTGAACAACCCCAACTCCCTCAGCCTGTCTTTGTAGGAGAGAAGCTCCAGCCCCTTGATCATCCTTGTGGCCCCCCCTTGTGGAGGCATTCTAATATTTCCATGTCTTTCTTCTGCTGAGGGCCCCAGGGATAAACACAGTGCTCCAGGTGGTGTCTGATGAGAGCAGAGCAGAGGGGGACAATCCCCTCCCTCACCCTGCTGGCTGTGCTGTTTCTGGTGCAGAACAGTATGTAGTTGGCTTTCTGGGCTGCAGGCACACCTTGCTGGCTCTTGTTGATTTTCTTGTCAACCAACACCCCCAGGTCCTTCTCATCAGTGCTGCTCTCAATCCATTCTCCACCCAGCCTGTATTTGTGTTTGGGATCATCACAGCCCAGATATGGGACCCTGCACTTGGCCTTGTTGAACTTCATGTTCTTCATAATATAAAGGCTTCTTTAAGCTTCATTACTGGTCTAAAATGATTGCATTACAAACTGAAAGCAGGGCACTGATACTTCACTGTGAGGAGAAGATTGACTATTTTTCTAAATGTAGTACTGCTATGTTACCCTCATAACAGTAAATAAAGGAGATGGGCAAGCAAGCTCTGCAGCCACTACCTGAAAAAGAGAGACAATAAAGCCCTGAATCTAGATTTGCAGTTGTTTCTGGAGACGAACTAGAAAGAGGAAGAGGAAGGAAGAAAGGGAGGGAGGGAGGAAGAAAGGAAGATGCAGATAACATGATGTGTAAGAAGAGCTTTCTGCCTTCCCTTAGGAACTGGAGGGGGCCTAACAGATGTTTTTGGGGATTGAATGTGAATTGTCTATGGACTGATTCATGTACAAAAAGTTCTGGATAAAAAGTACATACATGATTTATAAATTGTATCTTTGACTCATAAAGCACTCAATTCAATTATCTAGGACATAAATCCAGAATGTTATTTACTTTGCAAACTTACTGTTTGAAATCAAAGAAAATAGACTAGTTTCTGCACTGGTTCTTCATGATAACACCTCCATGACGATTTTAGGGGTGAAAAAGAATCTGTATTGACTCTATATAAAAATATAGATTACTTGATGAGCTGACCTCAGATTGGTAGATCCTTTGAAAATGTCTGATATAGAAAATTCTTCCTTATGTTTGTTTCAGAAAGTGCATTTTGTTTCATTACAAATCTGAAAAATGCAGAATGGGATGAGAAATTGCATTTGCAATCTGCAATTGCAGAAAAACACATCAATTTTCATATGCATTATAGACAATAAAAGAACACAATTTGCTTCATTTGCTTGGATACTTAACAGAGTTTCTTTGCTGTTTCTCCCTTTTTCAGTACAGCCTTCTGTATGCATGAAAAGCATGCAGTTTTATACTGAAATATATGATAGATATGACAAATGTCTTGCTTCCTATGATGTTTATAAACATTACTGTATCAAAATTTGTTTTGCCAAGGGCAAACATTACCTCTGGAAAGAATTCAGCTTTCATGAGGAAGAAAGTAGTATTTTAGGAACTATCTACAGAATTTTCATTATCCAAAGGTACATTGTGCATATCTCCAAGGTTACATGCTCTCCAAGGCACATTACTGAATATGTGCAAGATTTCCATTTTCCTGACAGGAACAATTACAAATGCCATGCAAGAATGATTTCATGCAAGGAACAGAAACAGGGACCAGAAATTCTTTTATGTAGCAGTTACAGAAGCTTATATTAATGCTACAATTTCAAAACAAAAATACAGAAGAGTAAAAAAGATATATTAATCATAATATCAAATTATATTATTTTATAACAGAACACTAAGTAGATATGATTTGATCTGATAATACTTAACTTCAAACTTTTAGTATACTCTTTAAACCATTTGTTTTGTTACCAGAATTCTCCATACCGTATCTGTTCCAGAAAAAAAAAAAAAATGGCAAGAATCACCAACTGTCTTTTTAACTGGCACATATCATACTAGCAGGTTTTTTTTGTTTTTTTTTTTTTAAGTTTGTTTTGATCCTCAGACACCCTTGAAGCTGAAGAGCCAACACAATTTCACTACATAAATCTCGATTCCTGTTTCTTTTGCTTACTCAGTTCACTTGTTTGGTTCACTTGTTAACAAAGTGATTGTATGTGCAGCATGCTCAAATGCTGTATTTGTCTTTTACAAGAATATTTTAAAAAGATCTTTTAAAATATATTTTGAAATACACCACTATGAATATGACATGCTATTTTCAACAGTCATTTTGTTTCGACCAGAGGATAAGCTAGCATCATAGATTCATTTTTTGATTTTGCTCTGGACAGCTCTGGGATATTTTGGCACTTTTTCTACCATTTTTGTCCTCAGCTTCTCTGTCTGCTGAGTGAGGAATAACCAGGAATAACACTGAGGAATAACACTTCTTTACTAAAGCTCAGACCTAGAGCAAGGAAGATATATAAGTAAGTGCTAACATAACGTATCTGAGGCAGCCAATGTTTGCATTGGAGGTTACTGACATTTTCAAGTAGGTTGAAAAAGGTACACTCAGAGTTGATAAAAGTCTTGTTGCTTGTGATCTTAAGGCAAGGTTAATGGAAGAGCCTCTCCCACCACCTATTTTTTTCACTGGACTTTAGAATGTTTTGTGATGACTACTATGGAAGAAATAAACCCTTCTGGATTTGTTTGGATTTGTCTGGATTTTGTTGTGTTTTTTTTTTGTTTGTTTGTTTGTTTGTTTGTTTTTGTTTTGTTTTGTTTTGTTTCTAGTTATCTCTCCTCTAGCTATTCTCACTTCACTTTCTCCCTTATTCATCTGCAGAAAAGTGTAAAGAATGCTCATGTTTTCAAAATGTTCTTCAATTTTTGGTTCTTTAACTACTTTTGTGTGAAGACTCCTACACATTAGTTATGCAAGCTTCTGAAATTCAATGCAGTGTTTTTCAAATGTTGTATTAAAATCATAGGGCTAATCAGAAGGACACAACATTAAAGCTACTACCTCGGGATAATGAGCTCATGTCCATTTTATTTTGTTAAGAAATCAACATTCTGTAATAAAGTGTTTAGAATGGTAGAATGTAAGTCAGCCACTGTCAGCCCTGAGCTGCAGCACTACTTAGCTTATTTTAAATTTCCCCTGGAGCTATATCTAAACTTCAAAAATATTTACTTCTTGAGGCATTTTACATAGTAACGTGTAAATATACCAGGATTCAATACAGTGACAAAATTTTACATATTTAGATGTGTAAAACACACTAACGAAAGGTAATTTCAAAAGGTGATGCATCCCATTCAAATGTAAAGGCAACTTTTGTAAATACAGAATCATGGAAACATAAATAAGGAGGTGGGAAGGAACCTGCTAAAGTTCCTAGCCCAATCTTTTACTCAAAGCACATCTGTTTACCACCAGTTGCTCAGAATCATGTCTGGTAGAGTTTTGGATACATTCAAAGATGAGGGTTCTGAGAAACTTGCGCCAGAGTTTGACCACCTCTTGGTAAATTTCTTCCGTCCTTATATGTGTGTATATAGATTATATATAAAATCGGAATTTCACATGTTCAGACTTACATCTGATGCCTTTCATTCAACCACTGTGTGTCTCCAAGAAGAGCCTGCCTACTGTGTATCTTCCAATTCTAGAAAACGATCATGTCTCTCATGAGCCTTCTATACTCCAGGATAAACAGACCCAGGTCTCCCAGCATCTTTGTCCTGTGCTGCACTGCCCTGGCCCTCTCATTGGCCTCTGCTAGACTCATTCCACTGTGTCTATGTCCTTCTGTACTGAAAACCCAAATGTGGGCAGAGTACTCTTGTTATAACCTTACAGGTGACAAGTAGAGGGCAAGGATCACTTTCCTTGATCTTTTGGCTACCCTCTCACCAATACAGCTCACTCTGCAGCTGTCCACATGCTTTGTGTGCATGTGTGCATGAACAAGTGTACTTGTTCGTGTTTAACTTCTTTTCCGTCAGGACCCAGGTCATTTTCTGCAGCTGCTTTCCAACCAGTTAGCACCCAGGCTACACCATGTTATTGTGTTGCAGGGGTAGGACTTCACACTTGGTTTATTTGAACATCATGAGGCTTCTGATGACTCATGTCTTAGGCCTGCTGAGGTCCCTCTGAACTGCATCAACCATTTTCCCCAGTTTGGCACTGACCACAAAGTTTAGCAGAGTACTCTCTGTCCCATCTTCCAGATCAACAGAAACGATGAACTGAACTGGCACTAATATCAATCCCCAAGGGACACCACTAATGCCAGACTGCCAGATGTACTTTGTAGTGTTGGTCATTACCCTTTAAGTCTCTAAATCCTACCTAACCAACTACATATGCAGTATGTATATCTGAGATATATGCATATCTCACCATTTGGCTGTGCTGTAGAACATCATGCCAAAAGCTTTACTAAAGCTAAGATAAACAACATTAGTTGTCCTCTGCTTATCCACAAAGCCAGGCACGTAATGGAAAGTAATCAGGTCAGTTGGGTATGATTTTCCCTTGGAAAATTCACATTGCTTCTTGCCAAGCCTGAATTATTCTTCATGTGTTTGAAAGCATCTTTGAGAAGTAATTGTTCCATGGTGTTACTACAGACTGAGGTAAAGCTGCCTGGCTGGTATTTTCCCAGATCATCCTTCTTCCACTTCTCATGAAGGCAAATTAGAGGGGCACAGAAAGTCACAGATGTGTTAAAATTTACTGGGGAAAGAACACTGAAGGGCAGGAGTAGACAGAGAAATTTAAGATACACATGCAGTGTCTTGTCTCTAATTCACTATATAAAGGTGTTGTGGTTTAACTCAGCCGGCAGCTCAGCACCACACAGCATCTTGCATGCATACATACACACAGCCCAGTGGAATGGGGAAGAGAATAAGGGGAGGAAAAAAGTAGAAGTTTGTGGGTTGAGATAAAGACTGTTTAATAAGATAGAAAAGGAAAAGAAATAAAAATTATGATAATAGCAATAATAATAATGTGTGCAAGTGATGCAAAATGCAATTTCTCACCATCCACTGACTGATGCCCAGTCTGTCCCCGAGCATAAGCGTTTTCCCCTCCCAACCCCTCCCCCAGCCAGCCACCCCATACTAATTGCCCAGCATGACGGTATGGACTATCCCTTTGGTCAGTTGGGCTCAGCTGTCCTGGGTCTGTCCCCTCCCAGCTCCTCGTGCACTCCAGACTCCTCACTGTGGGGTGTTGTGAGAAGCTGAAAAGTCTTTAGCTTAGAGTAAACATTGTCCTGTAACAAATAAAACATCAGCGTGTCATCAACATTCTCATCCCAAATCCAAAACACAGAACCATACCAGCCATTAGGAAGAAAATTAACTCTATCCCAACTGAAACCAGGACAAAAGGGAGGACCTTAATGATCCTTTCTTCACTCTCCCTTCTCTACCTCTTGCAGTAGCCACGAGGTATTTTTTAGTCTCATGGGAATGAGCTCCCTGCCAAAGCTTCTGCAGAAAAAAGTGTGCTTCCAAAAAAAGTGCAACTTATAACAAAATGCATCTAGTTTCTCTTCCTCAAACCATATGTTTTTAAGAGCCACAGGCAGTGCAAGCTTTTCAAAATCTTTTAAAATCCTTTTGGATATGCTGCTTTGATGGGGCTCCACCTACACCTGTCTGGACAGGATCATGCCACTGAACCATTTGGGGACTCTTTCTGGTCAATAGTCCCAGTTCCTTGAGTTGAGAATAAGGGATCTTTGAAAAGCAAGCTAATTAAAATATTTCAAACATCACTTTCAAAGATTTAGTCTTCCATCTACAGTTGCAGAGCACACACACACACACAGACAAACACAAAATAAACAGGGGGGGTGGAGGGGAATAAAAATCAATAAAGATTAATAAATATATTTTTGACCTTTAAGTCTTTTAGACACAGCTTGGTTGAGCCAGTTAGCTGCATATTCATACAGGGGAAAGCAGACTGATCTGTTGTTTTTTATGCAAGTCTTGAATTTCTGTTAACAGTACCCTGTGTCAATGCATCCACTTCCCAGTGAATTCTCTTTTCTTTCAAGTTTCAGAAACTAGTAGTTTAGCATCTTCTTTATTTTTCTCCAAGAAAAACCTTGGGATGAATAAGCCATTCCAGCTCAGACTGGACCATACAGATAGCTCCATATCAAATAGTAAGCCCTTTGAAACTCTTTTTTCCTCAGGAGAGTTACCTATGCCATTATTTAGCTTCCTTCTGTATTTCCTCTGATTTAATGCTATTCATTCAAGCAGGATCCTATCACAGAGGGATTAAACCACACATGACAGCAATAAATACCTCCTCCATTCTCCACAGGGAAAATAAAATAAATAACAAAAACAACATACAAAGCTTACAAAGCTTTGAGATTTAAATGCAAACTTAATCCATCAATTTAATTGCACAGTTATATTTAGATAAAGACTACCCAGCTTCATTAAATATAGCCAGAAAAAGACATTCCAGAACTAACCTACAGCCCCTAATGCCTGTCTCATTTGTTAATTGAGGATTATCACATCCTTTTAATCCCTAAGCATAGCAAATAATTTGTGGATGTTTGTATGGTACTGGCAGAGCATTGTTTTTGAACAACTTGTGAGTTGCAACAACCTCTTATCTGTGAATCTTCCATGAAAGAAATAAAATAATTCAGCAGCACAAACCCAGTTAACAAATGTCTGCACGTATTCCTGTAGTTCTGTACAGGAGGTGGTTTCCCGGTATTCTGCTGCTTCCAGTCATGCCCTGGAGGATCATTTTGATGACCCTTGTGAAGGATATTAATCATGTTTGTCTGTACTGTACAGAGGAAAGATCTACTGCAAATCACAATACATAATTCCTTCTTTTCCTTTATTTGAATTGTTTTGCTGGGAAGAAAAAAAAAAAAAAAAAAAAAAAAAAAGCAGCATCAGCTCATTGATGAAAAAAAAAAAAAAAAAAAAAGCAGCATCAGCTCATTGATGAACAAAAGAGAAAGCCGAGAAAGTCATAATGGAGATACACCTTATAATCAAATGTCCTACATTTCCTTTATATCTGTGATTTTTTTTGTTGTTGATAAATGAGTTATCCTGTGTTTTGAGTAGCTACTACTAGGACATTGATAAATATTTATCAGAGTACTAAATCAATGAATTTTAGGCATGAAGCTTTTCCTAAGCATGTATACTCAAGAATCTATTGTGAACTGTTACTGACAAGGTGCCTCAAGGGTGTTGCTGCCTTCAGTATTTAGAAGTGCAATGCGTCTTTTCTAACTGGGAGATAAAGTCATACATTTGTGGAACAGGATGATCATTTATGGTTTGGATATCTTATATTAAGCCACAGGTGTACTGAGATTTTCTTTAATAAAATAAACCCCATTTGTTCCAAAATGGCAGAAAACAACAACAAAAATAATTGTTTAATGTTCTGTTCTTTCAGAGATGGACCTCAAATTTCCTAAATCTCGCATGTAAGAAAGTCTCTGCAATTTGTTATGTTTTGGGGATTTCTTCTATACCCCCCAAATTCACTCTATTTGATCTTGAGTTATATGGGTAGATGACTTAAGTCAATTTCCAATGAAAAGCCTTGTCCTGTTCAACTAAATACTTATTTCTCTTCTGTCCTTTCTCAGAGGAAAGACTGGAGAATATGTGAGATGTTATTATCTTATCTTTCACTTTAGCCACCTACAGAAGACTATCACAGTTCCAAAAAGTCAACAGTCTGAAGACAATCAGCAGGGTGGTATTCTCTGATATCTCTGATATTTAGAACAGAAGCAGAATGAAAAGGTTAGAGCTTATTTCTCAGAGTGCATTTAAGTAACATTTTGGCTCCAGCACTGATTTTCTAGAAGTTATACAAACATTATTTCTTCACTAGTCTAAGCCAGCATTCAAGTTCTGCTTCACTTTTGGTTACTTTTATATATATCTCACCTTGTTTAACAGCTTCTTCTTGTCTTAAATTATAGCTATTCATTTTCTTAAATTTCCTCCTTGGTCTTACAGCAGTTAGATGCTGCAATAACCAAGATTCCCCTCTTCCTTTTGTTATATATGGAGAGGTAATTCGTGTCGAGAAAATGGTTGATATTAATAAAGAAGGGGGAGATTTGGGAGTGTGACCATGGGGGTTGGAAAGCCCCGTGGCTGATGATAACATCAGACTCTTAACAATGAGGCCATCGGGAATGTAAAAGAGTTTAGGGGAAACAAAGAAGGGTGATTCAGGAGACTCCATGCAGCCTCGGGTTTCTTGTTCTCCAGCCGTTAAGGCATAGAAGCTTCTGGGTGTTTGCTGTTGTTATGTGCAAAGTTGTTTGACCAATAAAAAGTTGTTTTGAAAAGAACTGCTGTAGGGAGAAGGATGTAAGAGGGGAGCCTGCCCTCAAGATAAAAAAAAAAAAAAAGGCAACACAATGAAGTTATGTCATCAATAAAGAAGCAGGAAAAAGGAGTGAAGAGGAACAGGCTGGCAGAATGGAGACCAGGACGGGAACAGGCACGTTGATCGCCTCATGAAGACAGGTTCGGCCACACTCAGCAAACTGCCCAGAGAATCTCGTACTGAATGTCGCTGGAAATAGGCGCACCGGAGCTGGGAAGAAGCTCAAGCTGAGAGAAGCCGACCCGCGCACACAACTGCCCCTCGCTGGTAAGCAGTTGCGCATTATGGGGAATCATACGTCCTTAGGAACTGATTAAGGAGGCATTGGGGAGGCATTGAGGAGGCATTGGGGAGGCAAGGACAATCCCCAGACAAGGACTGTATATCTCGAAACAAGACACTGGAGCTCATGGTAAGGAAGCGGCAGACTGACAGAGAAACAAATGTAAGGACTATAAATCTCGAAACTGGACATTGGAATTCATTATAAAGATACAACAAACCGAAGAATTAGCAACAACCAGCTCTTGCAATTAAGAAACATGCCAATTCAGCAGATTCCTGACCAAAGGTGAAAAGTACACTGTGAGGAAGACTCGGGGTCTTCCTCCCAAAGACCCCTGCCCACAATTCTTGGGAGGCTCTACGCAGGCGCAAGGTGCTAAAAGGCTAATTAGCATGAGAAGTGAGGGAAGGCGGGCATAGGTAATGAATATGTATAGGCGCTTGTAGAATATTGATAGATTGATTGTATAAATTCAAGACTGCTTTCCGCTTTGGGTATGCGCGATAGGTGGAGAGATCCCCCGTGCATCCAGCGCTGCAATAAAGAATATACCACTTAAAGGAATTTTGGCTTCGATCTTTGAATCAGAACAAAGACTGTCCTGGTAACCTTAAAGCTTATTCTCCTTGTTAACAATCAGACAGTTTATGATCCTGAAATATGGAACCAAATTGAGGTCAAGGTGTGGGACTCTGAAACTAAAAACGACGAGGTTGCAGTGGGATTGCTCGGTACCTGGCGAGTAGTCTCTGAGGCCTTAACGAGCCATGTGGGGCCACAATCACAAATGTGTGGTTTCTATGCCATCGCCCCCTCCCCCGCTACTGCCATCGCAGGCCTTTGCTGTTACGCCCCCTATTGACCCGGATGTGCCTTTTGACCCGGGCCCTATTGACCTTGAAAACGAGATGGATATGCTTCTCGATTCGGGAAGAACATAAGACCCAAAGACTGAGTTGCTTGACAACTTAAAGCAAGACATATTGTTCAAAAGGAACGGAAAATGGAGACTGTTAAGTCATGGAACTTAAAGGATTGTTTGTTACCTTTTCTGATTGTATAGGCATACTTGGGTTTAGTATGTATAAGCAACGTTCTGTATATTTAGAATGCTTGATGTTCGTGTGTGCGTGTTGGTGGAGCATAGAATCCCCGCACACCCAGCACTGTTTACTTGCCTTTTATACCTTTTATAAATATTCCTTTTATAAATATTACTAAATTCAGATTGAGTTGAGACTTCATTTATAACACTTTGCAGGCCATAGTAAGATACCAGCTCTCTAGCTCTTCACAAGATAAACTCCACTCACAACAGATTAAACAAACAAACAAACAAAAAGTCTACTCCTACTGCAGTGATATATCTTAAGATTAGGAATGGCGTTTTTTTGTATGTCCTAATCAACTGGAAAAGCATTCACTATTCACTTTAATATATTTCCTTCTGGAAGAAACTGAAGTCTCAGGCAGAGAGGTTTGCACTGGAGTCATGTTTTGAAAAAGCAATGATTTCCTCTTTTTTTTTTTTTTTTTTCTCCTTTGGGGGGTGGATTTTGACTTGAAAAGGTAAACACCACCTCAAAAGTGCCAATTAATAAGACAACGCAAACCAGACAAATCTAAGATAAGACATGCTGAGCAAACAAAAAGAAATTATCTAGAAAATGGGGTTTCATGTAACTACTTTGCAGTAACATTCCAATAACACTACTCCAATAGTAACATTCAAACAACAGCCACAAGTTTCACCTGCCTCTTGCCTCAGGCTTAACATCTTTTTCATGTGTGTGGCTGCAAAACCAGCTAGCTCTTCAGTCCCACATCAAGCAAACATCATACCACATCTACCAGGATCACAAAGAAGACAGAATTTACATTCTATGTAGGTTTTAGACTGCCATTTAGAATCTCTTTTAACTGGATGGTTTTACAGTAAAAGAAATATTACACATTTTCTGGTGTTCTTGCTGTGAAAGAAAGCAGCCTTATTTTCCATAAGCCCTTCAGAATGTGTTAGGAAGCATGTTTATTTAATCTATAGTGAACCTTAATCAATGTTCTGCATAGCTGTGCTGTACCATAATGCAGCATCAGACAATTACACCATGAAGTACTTTTAAATTAACAGCCTGTCGGTTGCAGATAAGCATGTACATAATCATGCTGAGAACAAAAAAACAAACAAAAAACACCTCTGAAAGTCATAAAAAGAAGTGCAATTAAGAGCTACAATTAAGAGTTGAAACTTCATTTTTTAATGTTAAACTTTTCTATAGGACATTTTTTTAATCAGGAAGCATAAGAACAACAAGCATGCTGCTTGTTTCCCTGCAGTAAATGCCACAATAGAAAAAGGAGTATAGGGAGCACAACTATGTTATGTCACTTCATTGTATTTAGATTACAAGTTCTCAGCCCACCAAAATGTTTGGCACATGAGATTTAAAAAAAAAAAAAAAAAAAAAAAAAAAGCCACAATAACAATAGTAAAAAGTATAGTCAAGTGACGTTGTTTGTTCTGGCACAGTGGCACGGTTCTGCAAGGTAATGTCAGGGGACACAACTCACACTCCAGCCCAGGTATAGCACCATGTCAAGAAAAGAACAAAAGGCTCAAAGGCCCCTGAGCTCAACATTCTTTGCAAACTGGTCGTGAGAGTGGTTATAAATGAGTCATGGCACAGTGACAAGAATATCTGGGGAGAAAAAGTGAACATTTCCACTTAGTGGACACTGTTATGCAGCCATTTCAAAGTCCTTAACCTAATATTAAAGTGGTTGTGCACGTTTTTAACAGAACTTGTCACTGCAGGGTGGAATTTCCAGAACCACCTTGCTCTTCACTGAGGAAGTACAGTGAAGACTTACAATAAGGAATAAAGATCAAGACAGGAAATTAAAAATATTTCTCACCTTTCCTTCCCCTCCTCCTTTCTTACCTACAGATCTTCTCTGCAGTACACTAAATAATAGCAACATCTAGTACATATCAACAACTGCTACCTTCTTAGCACAAGTATTTGTGACAGAAGTAATCAGAGGCGTCTGCTATTCCCTGCTGCCAGTTCAGATGATCTGCCAAGCTCAGTTGCTTTTTCAGGAGTTAGTGCTTTTTCATCCCTAGAAGTATGGGGACCTCTGTCTCATGCAAGTTTTGTACATCTGCTCAGGTAATATAATAATAATAATAGGAAGAAGAAAAGTTCTGTAGAAGCGGTCCTTTAAACACTTGTGCTTCTAAAGGAGACCAAAGTGTCAAAGGAAGGCGATTTTATATTATTTGACACTGACTAGCCCTGACTAACCCATACAAATACATGCTTGTGTTTTGATCTCAGAATGCATTCTTAAAGACCTCAGAAGACATCTTTTTCCCAGTGTAATTTTCCACTTGACAGCCTTTCTTTTTTCTTTTTTTTTAGAAGAGAAATTGGTAACACTCCTGTTCTCTTCACTTTCATCTACATTTAGTAGACAAGTATTGACAAGTATCTTCTGTAACAGGTATGGCACCACTTCAGTGGAGGGAAACTGCTGTTAGCAAGAGAATCAGATCCATAGCCACTGAACAATGCAATATGGTAAGCCTCTCATGCATATCTATACTTCCAAAATTGTTTTCATCATGTGCCTACAAATTCTAGTAAAATTTATACATAGCACTGTTGATACTAATGAGACATGTATAAAAGTAATTTCCATCCAGTGTAAACATGTTTTTGTTGTTGTTTATTTGTGTTTGTTTGTTTCTTTTGTTTGTTTAAAAAAAAAAAAAAAAAACCACAGAAAATTCTTACATATATTGCTGGGTACAAACTGTTAAGGGAAGTATTAGTTGTACCTCCAATGCAAATAATCCTTAAAAATTTGCAGTGGATAGACCTTGGCCAGCTGCAAGATTATCCACCCAGTAACCTTCAATCCTGCTCCTCAACAGGACTGAAGGAAAAAAATAAGATGTGAAAATTCATGGGTTAAGATAAAAGACAGGGAGATCATTTACCAGTTATTGTGACAGGCAAAACAGACTTGATTTGGGGAAAATACATTTAACTGAATGCCAATTAAACTAGTTTCTGGTTGTGAGAAACAGAAACAAGAACTAAAATACCCCCCACACACCTCCATATTACCGTAACTAAGATTTTGTTTTGTAGATTTATGAAATGAAATGGATTTTCAAGCCTGAACTCTGTAATCCCTTTCCTCCTACAACCATGATAATCAGTGTAAGATTTCAAAATAATCATGACATTTACACTTCTCAAATATGAACTATTGCTGGTATGTGGTCTTCAGTTAAACATTTCTATGGGAAACTGCTTGGTTTCTTGCATGGAGGCATTCAGACACATGCAGAGAAATAAACCCAGAGAAAGAACTACTGCAAGGTTTTCTCAAGCTGTTAGGAATAAGCTAACATTAGATAATTTTAGCTTTTGGGGACGGACTCGTTTGTGCTGTCTGCTTTCTTGGTTTTGTTGCATTATGCCAGATGGGGAGAAAGTTGGATTCACAACTGTTCTGCATCATCAGGGTAGCCTCAAGCAGCAGGAGCTTGTGATTCACTGCTAGCTAAAATAACCCTCGCTCACATTTTCCCCTTACACACACACATACACACAACCTCCCACCCCCTACCCCACCCCCCCCCCCAGTAACAAATTCAGCTGAAGAATATTTCACTCCAGCCAGGATATGAGAATAAGAAAAAAATATATAATAATAAAAATACAAGATGCACTTGAAGGGTGAGCTATTTTGGGAAAAGGCCCAAAGACAAAATACACTACAGTTTGTCAGTATTTCCCACAAGGAGAAATATATATCCTGCACACGTATTCCATCATTATGGAAAGATTTCCAATGCTTATCTTGCCACTATGATCAGAGTAAATTTTGATGCGTTTCTAGGAAAACTGTAATGGAGAACATCCTCTCCAGCCAGCTGTTAAGGTCAGACAGTTGTCCTCAGCCTTCCATTAGTCACGTAGTAGATATGCTTGTGTTCAGTCATCAACTTGTTGGTCCTGACCCTCAGATTTTATGCCCAAACTCAGCCTCTGTCCTGCCTCATCACTGTTGACTTCCTTAATGATCACTGGGCTGTGGCTGCTACTGGTCACTGACACCAGACCTGCCTGCTCACTTCACTTGGCTGCTGCAGGATCGTGTCCCTCCTTGACAAAAATGGTGACAGTCCAGCTAGCACCTTCATCTCCCTTTGCCAGTAAGGGCTTGCTGCTGCCTGGCATCACATCTCCCAAAATCAAGTGGCCATGCCCTCACATTATGCATATCACGGTGTTATCTCAACTTAAAAAGTGGGGAACAGGTATTGAGAAAAAAAAAAAAAAAAAAAAAAAGAGGAGAGAAACAGGGAGACAGACACAGAGAGACAGAACTTATCTCCTACTGAAGTTTCCCAGTATTAGCTATGATGGTAAAATTTCCCATCAGATGCATCTCTAAGACTTTTTCTGTGATTCTACTTAAGCCATTTCTCAGCAAATTGAAAGAAATCTGAAAAAGAAAGCTCTTTGATACTGGGAAAAATAGTGTCTATATAAGAATATTTATTTACATTCTAGTGTCACTGTAACAGTATAACCCCATTAAAATAATTTTCTCCAGGTAAGTGAGCCCTATGGTAATGTTGTAACATCTGTGACCGTGTTATATATATGACATGCTGATGCTGGTTTTGCAGATTCTTTTACATCCATAGAAGAAAAAAATTCTCTGTAGCTGATATACTTATGGGAAGCAATGGATAAAATCATGGATACAAAGCAAAATCAGTAGATACCCTAAGACATTTGACAAGACTCCTACTGTTTAAAGGGAGAACATGGAATTATACAGGAAAGTGCTTACAGGCAAGTAGAGCAAACATAAATCTAGTACACATAGGAAAGACTAGAAAAGGAGCCTTATAAACTCAAAGTTAACAGATATTTTTATTTCACAGTTACTGGCTTTCACTCTCATGTCTTCCAGCGTTAGGGTCACAAACAACTGAGAAACAAAGTGGTGAGGAAACAGACACCCGAGGAATACAACTTTCTCTTCTCTTATTCCAAAGGTGATCATGAGCTCACTGCAACTGCAAGCATCAGTTATGGTTCAAATATTGTCTCCCATCTCCTACACATCTGTCTCCTTCAAATGCCTCTTTTTCAACTACTTTTTTTTTCCTCTATTTTTATTTTGTCACAGGTTCTGTGAGCTTGGCAAATAACCACCACCCTGGATACAGCACAGAAGTTGTAAAAGATATATATTGTCATTCATATCGTCTGCATGACAAACTTAAAAGTCTGTTTGCTGCTCTGTTCAGCTGCACGTGCCTAAGAACATGATGACACGCCAGGAATTGTTTTTAGCTTAGGTGCCTTTGCCTGACCTGTGCCACAATAAATTTTCCTTAGCAAGTCAGTGTGGCAGGCATAAGTGTTTACAGGTGAAGATCACTAAATGTATTTATAAAGGAAAACATTTTTGCATTGTGTCCATTTTTCTTTTTGTTTGTTTCCTTTTTTCCCTTGATGGTTGTTCACCAACTCAACATATTCCAAAGGCATTTTTCCACCGTGCCTTGCATTGGCAAGGTAGCTGCAGCAGCACGTACGGAGATGTTCCAGCTTGCTTTCAACTACATAAAACAGTGACAGATAGCAGTGCCACCACAGCTGCCAGCAGCTTAATACAGGCTAGTGGCTTTTTCATTAAATCGTCTCCTTAAATATGCTTTCCAACCAGCCCTGAGCTGCATGGCTCTATGGATCCATGCAGCCACAGTGCAAGCCATAGCTCAGGCAGGGGTTCACAAGCCTCTGTCAGCAAGAGGAAAGATTAACAATTTGCCCCAAAGACAAGAGAAGAAATAATTAAATATACTGCCAACCCTCCTTTCACATAGACCTATTCCAAAGTGACTTGGAACCATAGTGGTTTTACAACAGGTAATATCAATTAAGTTGCCCATGCAACTACAGGTAACACTGCATCTACTTAAATTTGTTGTCATTTTTATATGGATTTCAAAACATATGAATCTGTACATAAGCCTTGAATCAGTAGTATTCACTGCAACCAGAGCTCTTATCCCAGTCTAAACATTTTCAGATATGCACTTAGAAGAACAGTTGCCAGATGCTCAATAATGTGTCACAGCAGTACTAGGGCCGTGTTCTGAAGGACTGGCTCCTAGTATACAAAGTACAAACACATACATGGAGAGGAAGGTTGTTTTGCTAGAGCCCAGGCTGCACATAAGGATTTCACAAACAGCGAATATTTCACTAGAATATAAAGTCAGTATGTTGTCCTTAGGTTCACACCCAAAGTGGAGAGATTCACAATAGTTTCTAACAACTGATGCATTTCTGCCGAGTTCTCCCTATAAAGTCCAACACTGTGTTTCCAGTTTAACAGATCTACTGTTGTAAATGTAACGTGAACAAAAACAGGTTCTCCTTCCGGACCCACTGCCTGTCTTAACAGAGCCTGGATAACTGGCCCTGCCCTTTGTCAGTTGCAAAGTGCTATTGGGATAACATTAGAATCATCCTGGGCCCTAGGAGATGTATTTGATGTCCGTGCAGAAACATTTGCTGCTTGAACACCACGGATTATTTCTGATGTCCCCGCAGAAACACCTGCAGAAATGCCCGCAGACACCCACAGCCCAAGGTTCGGGAGAAATCTCTGTCCCTGCAGAAATCTGTCCCTGCAGAAGTTTTTGGGAAGACTTCTGATGTTCTAGTAGAGAACTTGGAAATCCAACTCTCAGGGGAAGTCTCTGATGTCCCCACAGGAGTCCCAGAGATAAGGGAAACCTCTAATCTATACAGCAGTAGTGCCAAGGGTACCAAAAACTGAACTTCTTGTTCTTGATCTGGGTAGATTTTGGGGGGTTTATCATTCCCTTTCTTCCCTTTATTTTTATCACATAACATAACATGATCTTCCCACACTCCGTCTGACTTCTCAGGACCTGATACAATGACATGAAAGCACTAACATACATCACTAACATACGTCACTTCATCCCATTTTCCTTCCCACCAGCAAAATAACATTAACTGCAATATGGTACCATACTTAAAGGATCTGTTTTTTGTCCATCATTCTCTATCATCTAAGTTGTACTGAGTCCACTCCTGATCACAAAATTGCTTCATTTTATCCTTAGTCAAATAATCACCACAAAATTTAAACCTATTTTTGAGGATGCATCCAAGGGTAGAGAACCCAACACAAGGAATGGGACACCAAATCCATATTAGCACACAATAGCATTTTGATGGGCATGATTTTTAGCATGTTAATGACCCTTAACGAGCAAAAAGTTACCATAGGCTAGTCTGGATTCCTCCTGCAGATGTTTTTCTCCTTGTGTTTTTTTTTGTTTGTTTGTTTGTTTTTAAACCTTTCATGACTTATCTTCCTTGCTTTTGCTATCTGAAGGCTACCAATCTCTCTGTTCTCTTTAAGGTTTCCTTTTTTTTCTCAGCTAAAGACTATACAAGCCTCCCTATTTTCTTCAAGATTTCCTTGTTTCTTTCCCAGCTTCGGACAACAAATCCAAATTCCTTTTCTAAGCTATTCTAAACCAAGCTCTTAAATGAAAGTCTACTCCACCTTCAAGTTCAGCACGCTTCTTGTTATCTTCCTTTTATCTTCCAGCTTTTACCTTCATAGAAAGCAGATGGTAAAAGTACACAGACATATGCAGAGTCTTCTTTCTGCTTTCCTTTCCCCTTTCCTTTTCCTTTTCTTCCATTTGGATTAGAAGTAAAGGTTCTTGAACCTCAGCTAGAGAAGACAATTCAACTGGAGGTCTCTTCCTCACATCCTGCCAACACCTGACAGGTGATTGATTAAGCTTTTACAAGCAGCTGGGTCTTCCTTCCTGAAGGAAATGTACCATATATGTCAATTTCTCCTTGACATATACTGGGCTGTTGTCTATGGCATAGAAAGCCTCAGGAAGTGTTATGTTTTGGGGTTGGGTCAATCACCCAAAGGAACTGCAGGTAATTGGGGGATTATAGAAGAAAAGGGAGGCAAAAGTTGCCAAAGAGTTAAAATGGGTTGATGTGAACACATGGAGACATTGTTATATAAAAGGGAAGCTGCAAGTCCAAACCACCAGAGTTGTTGTCCTTGCTGTTAAGTGAGAGCAGCAAATTATCTAAAGTGGATTATCATCTACAGGGTAATCGTTCCATAGTATCACTGAAAGAAGTTGTGTCGTGGGCTGGATTAAGCCCACAGATCTTAAGGAGTATCTTTTTCTGTGAAAGAGATTAAGTCAATTATACTGATTGCCAGCTATTGTAATTATCAGGAATCAGTGGTAGTACAAAACAGATGTGAATTATGTCCTTTTCCTTGACACGTTAAGGATGCCAGCTCTTCTCAGAGCTTGTATTACATACCAACAATTAATTGTTGCACAAAAATTACAGAAAGACAAGGCCCATAAACTTTAGCACATACCACTGAATAAAACTTAGAGAATGAATAAAAACCTGGAAGAACTCATTATTTCTCCACTTGCAAGCAAAATAATAGAAGAAAATAAACAGGAAGATAGGAAGAATATGTTTTATTCCATCAAGTTTTAACAGCACTGTTATTTTGCTTGGCCCTTTATGAGCCAACATAAAATATTTTTAGGTGCTTATGTCAGGTAAGATCAATCATTAATTTATAATATGTGCTTTGTAAACATGCTCTCTTTTCCTAGCTATCAGTTACCTAAATTACTCCACAGTGATAAATGTATAAATATTATATGCCATCTCTTCAGGGTTCCAATGATGTTTTTAACTATTAATCAAGCTGCCCCATTTCTTGAGTTTTCTTGTCTGGCAATTAATTGTTTGTTTGGCATTAGGATATAAATACTAGGAATCACCAAATGACATCGATGCTAGCACTAATGCCTGGTTAGTACTAAACATGCATATCTAAACATGATAAACTTCGTTTTTGACATGATAGAAGCTACAGAAATAATTTTAAAAACTAAATAAATACAATTAACTGTGAAGATGGCAATTAAAAAGATAAAAGCAAAGGGATCACAGCTCAGTAACATGTCAGAGGTCTGTCGGATTATTCCACACAAACCATGAAGGGACCTTTCTTCAGGGCTTTAAACTACAGAGGCAGCAAAAAGTCTGCAATTACTGTGTGTAAAAAAAACATGAGTTCTCATATTGCAGGTGGAAACCCATGAGATCTCAGGTGGCTTCTGTTTTTTTTCCTGCATAAAGCACATCTTTGCTGCTCAGCACTGATGAGTCCACCTGGGAAGACTGTGATGGCTCTTCTGGCCAGCTCTTCATGGCTTTATTTGGCAAGTATTTGTCTGCAGTTGTATTATCCACTCTTGAATGATCTGCTTTTCCAGATTTCTGATGGCAGCGTCCCAAATTTGTAGGAAGCAGCGTCACACTTCTCTTAATATTTATTATGTCTTAAGTCATAAGAATGGCTATACTAATTGAAACAAAAGTTCAGTCCAGACTTCTATGCTGTTTCTGACAGTAAATGTTTAGGTTGGGATAAAATAACAGGTCAAGCAAGAAATCTTTCCCAGCCTTCAGTGATTTCTGTCTCATAAACTTTCTGAGCAAGGGTATTGTTTTCAGATACCTTCACTGTTTTATTTTTCAGGTATATTGCCCAATACCATTTTAACCTACACAAATGCCCACAATATTTCTGTTGATATTTACAGTTCTTGTATCAGGAGAGAGAATTGATAATAATCTTTCCATATTCATTTTCTCTATTCCACTCATGATTTAAAGATCTCTAGCTCATCCCATTTCCTAAGCTTGAAATGCCATTCTGTGACTTCAGTGATCTTTCCTGCTCCTGCCATTCTGTGTTCTTTTCTAGCTTCCTTTTTTTTTTTTTTTTTTTTTTGATGTGGGGTATCAGAAAAACAAATAATATTCAAGATACAAGAACATTCTACATGTGTTCAGTGCTATAACTACTCTTCCTGTGGGCTTTTTTTTTTCTCACTGTCTGTTCATTTCATAAAAATTCTTAATATGATTTGATTTTTACTTTAATGAAGAAATTATATGAAGTTTTGATAAAGGTATATATTATAGCATCTAAGTAGAAATATTTTAGAGTCCAATATTGAAGTTAGCACTCTTTTCTTAGTATGCTTCACATAATATTCATCAATGTTGAATTTCATAATTTCATCTACTATTTTATTATCTGTTAAGTTATTGTTCCTTCTGCAGCTTTTTTTTTTTTTTTTTTTCTGAATAATTTAATATCACCAGCAAACTCCATCACATTACCGGTCAGTCTGTTCTCCAAATCACTAGCAACCATCTAAACAACACTCAGGTGTCTTAGGGACTCTGTTGATGACCTTCCTCCATTCAGAAATCTGGGCTTGTAAATCAGTCCTTCTTTCTTACTTTTTAAGCTACTGATAATAACCCATGTCAGGGCTTTTATCTACTGGCAGCTGTTTCCTGAAGAGATTTGTGGAAGGGACTGAATTAGATGGGAAGATAGGACAGCGATGCCATATTTGATAAGTTCATCTGGAGAGGTGGCCTGTCTTCAGCAGCAGCCAACAGCGGAGGCCAAGGCACACAGGGCAGACATGCAGCACTGCTTTCCTGTAGAATTTGTCTCCAGCCTCCAGCAGTCTATACATGTAGATAAGTTACTTATTTTGTTGATGAAACCAGCCAGGAGACCTTGTCCATGCATTCAGTTGCACCTTCACAGAAATGTAGCACATCTCTCAAGTACAACATAGCTCTATTAAGCCATTTTGAGTATTCTATAACATTTTAGATTTACCCATGAAGTCACTCTTTTTTTTTTTTTCTTTGTTAGAGAGAGACAAGAAGTTAAATTCTAGGAAACAGTCATGGAGTTAACTATTAATTGTCATCCTCACTAGCATTCCCACTATTATTTCAGCATAACAATAAATTTAAAAAAAAAAAAAAAAAAAAAGAAAGAAAAAAGAAAGAAAGAATCAGGAAAAATCTCTTAAGTACAAATTGCAAATCTTTTTATTTTCCAAAATGGAACTGTTAGAATTAATAGTTTTTCTATTAGTCTATCTCTGACATGCAGTGTTCACATTTAGTTAAGATTGCTGTTCAGAAATCACTATTTAGAGAACTTTAAAAACATTATAGTGAATGATCCAAAGCATTCTACTTGCTTCTTAAACATCTGAGTAATACTGTATAGCAGCTGTACATTTCCCCAGACACGTCACTTCCTATTAAGACATTAAAAATATCTTTTAAATGGGCATGAAATAGTGAATTGCTGAATTCTCATTTCACTTAATTTCAATAGAGCTTTGAAAGTAATGTACAGATCATGTTTGCATAAATAACTGAAAGGCTGTGAAAATAACAGGGGTATCTGGAGAACCAATTAAACCTGCCATAAGGTTATTATGCTGAAAGGAAACATTGTTATGCACATTTTTTTTGCAAATTTACAAAAACTGAGGAGTGATACTGAAAGGGCTTAATGCCACCTGCTGAGTAACATCAATTGTAAAGCAGAAGATTGAAATGAGCGTCCTGCCATTTTCTGAAACTGTTTGATATTTAAAAGAAGAGAGATGTATTTACTTTTTTTTTTTTTTTTCCCCTATCAGGATAAATGTAACAAAGTCAATTGCTTCAAATGAAAAATCTGTCACTATCTTTACAGGTATGAAAAAGCCACAGACAAAAAGTTTTACAAGGAAAACACAAGTCTGGTAACTGAAACTATCCACCTTTTGTGCTCTTCTCTATAAATATGCTTTGCTTTCTCTCTAGTACCTCTGGGGGTACATTTATGTTGCTCTGTAGTTTGCACCCTTGTCTTTGGGGTGAGAGGAGATGCCTGCAGCTAGCCCATGGAGTGCATCATTTCATCTAAGATGTAATCAAGTGCCTGAATCTGGAGTATTTGTTGAGGTTTCCTGTGCTGAGGATGCTCTGCCCCTACCAGTTCCACCACATCAGGAGAAGGGGAAGGCAGGAGATCCTGCAAGATCCTTCAGAAGGTCCTTCAAAAGAAATCACAACTTCCTTTCAGATACAGCTGATCAACAATGCTAACATGATTCATCAGCTCTATCTTCCAAATACTTTTGTTCTTGGCCTGCCTCAGGGACCAGAATGGCTACTGTAGATTGCAGGGCACCATTACAAGCCCCAGCAGTATCCCATTTTCCTTTTTTCACCCTGAATATAATTCCAGGATCAGCTGCTAAAGTTACTGCTGCAGCATTTCACCAACTCTATACTGCAGTCCTCTCAGCTGCCTGCCTTTGCACTGGGATCGTCTTATTATTGCATGTCCATACCAGCCTGGGGAAAAAATAAATAAATAAATAAATAAAAACTGATTCATGATCTTAAGGGTTGGCTTGGGGAAACATATTTGTTTCATTTATTACAGTAGCTTAGCAAAGAACAGGAGAGAGAGACCTGCACCAGAAATGAAAAGAAGCCTAACACACTGGCATAGACTTTAATGGGAGTATTCCTTTCTTTACTGCAGGGACAAGTGTTAAAGCTGAAATGGGAATGCCTTGTGATTTTCAAGTCACAAATCCAGCTAGCATGAAGATATATACTGTGAGTTACAACAAAGCACTAGTGCTCTAAAGGAAACTTTGACACTTTGCAGATCCAATTAAAAATTTAAAAATAGATACATGCCCACTTGCTTGAGGTATGATAATAACCTCCAAGGCAAGACCTCTGCTACCTTGCTCCCTAGCAAGGTAAGTCATGTCATAGTAGATTATATGTTGTAACATCAAGAAAAAAATCAGGATGCATACCAGGTTGTTAATGAAAATCTACCTTAGGTATTTGTACATTATACTGAAGTAATGCTGGCTAATCTCTGGTAGTTACTGGTGTTAGAAGCACTGCAAAGCTTTTTTTACTTCAGGACTGTTGTTTCATACAACAATATAACTTTTGAATATAACTTTTTTAAGGTGTGGTCTCCAGTGTGAATATGTGAATATATTCATAATATAAAAGATTAAAGTGCCTTTTTTTTTTTCTTTTTTTTTTTTTTTTTTTCTCTCAGAATTTCCTTTGGGGGGAGAAGAAGAGGAACAAAAAATTTAATCACTGAGTCTCATTGTGGTGGGTAAGCTCCTTATCCCTGTAAAATTCAAGATATTGTTAAGAGCAATGACCGTACCACAGTTACTGCTTTGACCTAAGAGGGAACTAATGTCCAAAGCCTCAAAAATTCTCCTTCTGCAGTCATCACCTTTGCAGTTAGTCAAATTATATTAACATTGTGGTCTCATTTTAAGCAGCAGAGAATATGAACAATCTGATTACAACATAAGGGAATAAGTAATACCCACACAATAACATTGTAAATCTCTTTTCTACTTTATGCTAGTTGGACATATTCTAAACACTAGGGTAACTATTGTAGGCACACAGTATGCCTCATATAAAATACATGTAGCAAATGCTGTAGATAAATGTCTTTGGTGGCTTGCAAATTTCTCTACAATTATCTAAATTAAAATTTTAAGACAAGGTAAATTGCTGCATTAGCCTTTCAAAAGTACAATTTAATTATTCTCTACATGGTTTGCATTTATGCAAGCTTTTGGTCAGGACTAATATGTCATTCCTTTTAATTGCTTTAAATGTCACTAGGAGATCTGATTTCCACCTGCTCATCAACGTGTCAGTTGATTATTTTAAATATCATTTTTAAAAGGCTTTCCCATCACTACAATGCTTATGTCGATATTTTAAAGAAAATGTATCTGGAGTTGGAAGAGCATTACCTCTTGTAGTAGCTACTGTTGGGAACAAAATGCTTACCAGTGCTGTGTTTCTACTTTTCTTCGTGTTTATTTATTTGTCAATTCAGTGTCTCTGATCTTGCTCCCATTTCAGCAAACAATGACTTGTATGCCAGAAAGGAGCATATCTGCTCTTTGATAGGTATGACAGCAGATATGTGACATAAGACAGTCCTTCAATTGCATGTAAAATGCCTCCAGTTCTGTCTGCTACTAGTCCATAGACATCACCATAGACAACATTTTCCTCTAAATCATATCCTTTCTGATGTCTGTTTTTCTTTCCTTTTTTTAACTCTTTTTTTTTTTTTCCTGGTTATACTGAGAGTTCTTAGAGAATATACAAAAATACATCAAATACCACGTATGATAGTTATACAGTTAGGGAATAGAGTAAGTACAGGACTCAGGGGATGTGATCTCTTTTGTTGTTATCATTTTCAGATCAGACTATTTTCTATAAGAGAGCTACAGCTACAGAAGTATAATGACCATAAACACACAGAGATGATAGGTCAAAAACATCTGTTCATTCATTTTCACCACCAGTCTATAAACCAGTGCAACATTTTTCCTCTCCATTTCCCATCCTCAAGAATTTTAATATTACTTAGTGAAGAACCCCAAAAGACTGCCTAAAATATCTATCTTACAGTTAGGTCAGTTCTACCAATATGTTATAACTTACTGTAAATGAGAAAGGTATCCCTTTGAGGATCTGATATATTGAAGTGTTTTCTCTCAGGCTTATTTTAGCCAAATATAATTCAACAGTTTTCTCTGATTGACTGGTCTTAATCCAGCAGAATGAAAAAGCACATCTTATTGTAAACATATTAGCCCTCTGCTGAGCACAAGATGCACTGTTTGGAGGATTTTGTCTGAATAAAAAATGCTGACCAAAACCTTTATTTAGTTTGTACCTGTCACAGTAACTCTATAACGTCAGGTCCATGAAAGAGCGATTCTAGCCATTTTCTTGCAGTGAGAAGTTGTTTTAGGACAATGAGACATTGAAAAGAGTTATTCATGTTATTCACTGGTTTACATCCCTCCATTCTGCTGAGTAAATCTAGTGACAGGTGTATTTTCCCCTGTACAAAGTGTGCAGCTCATTTAAAATCTCCTACACTGTGATTCTCCTATCAGCTAAGAGAGGATAACAAGCCCATGTTTCTCCATTCAGCCTGCCTTCAGCAAGACCTGCAAGCAGTCCATCATGTATCAGAAAGGTGAAGGGCCTATACACATGGCTGCTTCTTCTGACATGCAGCTGGGTGATAAGGATTGGGTGTGGGTCAGCTCAACCAGCTAGGGCAAGCTGCTCCTTGTGCATAAGGTGCTCCTCCCTTAGCGAAGCAGCAGAGACCATTACAATCTCCATTCCCACTGCTGGAAACAAAGCAGGAAGAACTTTTGCAAGGGTTGTTGCTGACCCAGCTCTAACCATCTGCTCCCATGAGCTGGATCTGCCTTTTTCCCTTGTGTCCTTCAATCTCAAGAGGTCAAAATACTGGGGAGTGCTGCTGGCACAGGGTCCTGCACTGATGAGCCCAAGAGGTGAGTAAAAGAGAAACTGTGGATGGGAAACAGATAAACTGGCCATGTCCCGTTGTCTTCATGGAGTCATAGAATGGCTTGGGTTGGAAGGGACCATAAGGATGATCTGGTCCCAAGCCCCTTGTCATGAACAGGGACATCTCACAATACATCAAGTTACCCAGGGCCCCATCCAGCCTGGCCTTGTACACTCCCAGGGATGGGTCTTCTCTCTAAACTATTCCGTCACTTTGGGTGGAAGTTGCATAGTTCATTTACCTGCCACCAGCCAGTTCTGCCACTTCCCCTCCATGGACTTTGCCTACTAAGGTGGCACTAAGGCTAAAGTAATAGCTAAAGTAATTGTCTTCAAAGAATGTGATTAATTATTTAATCTTGAAATCACCACCAAATGATCTTTTAAAGTCCTAACATAGTAGTTCTTGAAAAGTGTTGCTTCTGCAATATATATTTCGTGGATGAACACTAAATTTTTTATTATTATTTGTTTCTTTAATTTGTCCCATCCTCCTGTTTGCACTTGTTTCTCATTTTAAAGAATTCATCCTGCAGTGCTACAGGGATTTTCATTCTACAAAAATATGTAGATGTTCATCTGTATTTGGACATCCTTTTCCTCAATTATATGTATTCTTCTTGTACATGTGCTCTGCTAAGATCCAACAATATTTGGCTATTAAACTCCTGTTAGAAATTTCCAGCCCACTCTTGGAATGGTTATTCTGACTCCAGCCCCAGAAATGGTTGAGTTTAAAGTCAGGAAGAACAGTAAAATTATTCCATGTCTGACAATGATGATTCTTATTTTCAGGCTTTCCAAATCATAAGTTTTCTTCTGTTCAGAATGCCAGGCTGCCCTCTGGAAAGATGGCACATATCTGAGATGCTGAACAGAGAGCCAAACAGCAAAGCTGAATCATGCCAGTGATTAATTCTTTCTTGGGCATATTTAAAAATGAAAGGAAGCATTGGGTTGATTTAGCACTAGCAAAACCTTACAGGGTATACAGCAAAGTGACAAACAGAATAAGGTAGGAAATGACAGCTCCAGGAAAACACAAGGTTTCCACGCTAGATTGCTCTAATTATTACAGAAACCAGTTATCTTAATCTTCTGCAACAAACAGACATGACCATCTATCCACATTAATTGTGGTCACACAGCTTACAAACTAAAAAAACTATTAGCACTTTTTGAACACTGTCAACACACCTTCAGGGGAGGAGAGGGGAGGGGAAAAAAAAAAAAAAAAAAAAAAAAGGGGAAATAAAGGAAAAGGGAGACAAGAGACCTTGGAATTCTGTTAGCTATAGAAAAACAGAATAAAAACTGACTGTGTATGACAAAATTGAAAGTCACTATTCTGCCATCTGGGGGAAAAGTCCTCGTATATCCTGACTGCTGATATCATGAGGTCATTAAATATCCTGCATCAGCTCACTGCCAGACATTATAGGTATCCTCTCTACAAAACAATGAAGTTGCCTTTAAAACTTTTCTCAGAATTCCTTCTAGAGAACTATAGAAAAAAAAAAAAAAAGCAGACTTTTCAAACTCCTTACCTGACACTTTTTAAAGTATTATCATAAAGGGACACTTTTTCATTTCTAACATGATTTAAAATGGGTGACCAATAATGAAAGAGCACACACAGGCACGTATGCACATCTTTCATATTGACAAGTCTGTGTTAAAACCACTGCTCTTAACAACCATTGATCAACGGAGCATTTCCTTCATGGAAGGGCACAATAGGCTTGACAAGGTGTCCTTAGGCTGGCACATCTTGTCATGCTTCAGATTAAACTGCAACAAGACATAATGATACCTTATGTGTAAAGTAACGTTTTTATGGTACTTTGCTTAGCTCAAGGCATGTCCTTGAAAAATTGATTTATCTATCAAAAAATATTCTCAGTAGCTCACAAGTCTGTCCTGTTGAGATAAGACATCACTGAATGGAGTTTAACCTATACATTATATAGCCCTCTATGACACATACATTAAACACACATAGAGAATTAATTCTGCCCTTCTGTGCAATTTCCAACCTAAATGCATTTTATCTCTCCAGCTTGCAGAGGACAGTAATAACTTTAATATATCAGCATCTTACTCAGAGGACTGAATAGTGGACATTGCTGGACTTTATAAATATAGGAACTTCTAGAGAGGCACATCGGTTTATGGTAAAAAGCTACAAAGATTTGCATTTGATTTGTTAGTTGTTTGTGCACCAGAATGTTAAGATTACTGAAGGCCATATTTTCAAGAACTCAGCAACCTCCCTGTGCAGTGCAACACTTCTATAAAAAATTCCCAGTATGCAACAGTTCTTATGGTAACCTGAAGTGCCAATTTCAACATAAATAATTTGTGGAGCAGTTTTATAAGCTTGTGACACAAAGAGTACAAGCACCTAATGAAGCTCCTTCTGTTGTTAGGGCTGCATAAGTTGTCTGTGGATTTTCTGGCATCTAATAAGGGCTGAGGTCACATTCTGCCTTTCATTCATGAAATTCTCACTTCTAGCTGTCACTGACTTTCACAAGACTTACAGAAAGTCAGGTCTGTGCCCTGCTGTTGAATATGGTGGCACAAGAGCATTGGGTCTGAAGTTGACATTCTTCCTTAATGTAATGAGATGTGTGTGCTCATGTGGCCATGCATAGTGCAATCACATGTTGCTTTCTTAGGGTAAAAAAAGCTCTTATCAGAGTTGTAAACAACACTCCTTCCCAAATGCCCTCCCTGTGGGCAATCCCAGAAGCATACAGCTTCCTTCAATTTTCAAAACACTTTCAGATTAAACAAACTTTCCTGCTGATACTCATCTTTTAAAAATAAATCAATAAATGACACTTTTTGAAATGGGAAGCATGAGTTCCAGTTGAGCAAGAAAATTGTTAGTTGGTTGCAAATTACTTAACAACAATACTTTCAGACTCTCATTTTTCTTGTTCAAGATGAGCAAACACAGATTTACAATAACATGTCATAGTATCTCAGTCTAATGAAAAGAGAGCAATATCAGCTGAATATAAAATAGATAGTTTTCTGATCCAGCTCACCTGAGTATGGCATGGAATAGAATTCCTCGCCAGTTGTTTTTAAGACAGAAACTTTGAACAAGAAAATATGTGTTGTTTTTACTGGAATAGTACTTTATTTTAAATGGTGTATTCTTTGCAATGTAATGAAACCCAAGCTGTATTTCACTGGAATAGAAAGCCATCCTGCAGAAGAAATAGCAAAGTAGATATGTGAATCAACCCTATGTTTAAATAGAGTTGGAACTGTAATCAAACAAAAGAGTATCCAGGCAAGGGGAAATGTCTGCACTATAGATAACATTTTGTAGTCTTAAATACCTTTCTTGTAAATTTACTTTTTCTTCACGACACAGGAGAAACCAAAGCTATAAAAACATAATTTAACACTACGGTAAAAATAAATTGTAACACACATTTATTCTGTATCATATTTATTATGAATGTTTCTGCTCAGCAGGATAGTTACAAATTAACATACTATAAGTCACTGAGTGAAACTTTAGAAGGCAAGAGGTGAATGTGTCGCTTGCCAATAGATCTAAATTTTAAGGAAAACCAGGCATGCTACTGTGATGTCTTCCTACCAAAAATAGAAAAAATGTGGAAGTGCCAAATAGCTCCAACTCCTACCACTAAAGTCTATACAAACTTGGTTCTTCAATGCATACACCATAGTTTTGGCTGATAGTGATAAATAAAACTATCCTAGGAACTAACCCATACAAAGGACTTACTGACATAATCTGTTGTCTATCCTGAAGAGGACTGAAGCTGTTGAGCAGGACATCAGAGCCCCAGGGGTCAGTGGTGTCAAGATTTCACCCACAACCTCCACCAAGATGGAAGGAAAATACAGAAATATCAACATCTGCAATTTGGGCTGTTAATGATGCTGACAGTAGAGCTAATGGAGAGGAATCACAAATGAGAAATTTATTCTGTTTCATCACTTCTTTATCCTTGTGATATCATGAGAAATTAACTTCTTTTGGAGTGGATTATGTATATCTTTCAGTCAGAAAAATTATTAGTTGGGTGTTTCATCTTGTTTTACTGACTTCTTTTTTCCCCAATTCTGTCAACATGGACCTCCACAGAAAGACTTTCAAGCACCCATGTCTAAGCTGACAAATTCTTTTGTCTCTTCACATATGTACAGAGATTCACATTTATGTACAGAAAAGAGAGTTGAATTCACATATAAGACATTTATGTACAGAGAGTTTAATTCTCTCGTGTTTGTTTGTTTGTTTGTTTTTCTCCTTCTGTAAAAAGGAAAACAAATGAATACCCTCAGTAATGCTGCACCTAAAGAGTCTGCATAGTCCTTGGTTACTAAGGTCACTAAAGTTACTAAAGAGTTTAAGTGGTGCTCCTGCAAAGCAATGTTTTCCCATCTCTTAGTGCTGCAGATGTAAAATGAAGCCTCGGGATTGTAATCGAGGGTAATGGTCCCATACCCCACCTCTTGTAATAATCTTTGTTTCTAATCTTATATAGCCTTCAGAGAGCTCTTAGATGGATGAAAACAGCTGTCCTCGCAAAACAGAGGAGCAGGGTCCCATATATGCTGTGGCTCCAGAAGCTGGTGCAACAGGGGCATCAGACAGCTCCAACCCCTCAGTTCACAGAGCTGCTCCCAGACCCAACAGTAGTGAGAAGTGCTGGGGAGCAACTCCAGGAGCTGCTAAGGAAGTAACATTTTTGACAAAGAACAGGCTGAACAGGCAGGAGCAGTCCCTGAAGCCATTCCTTTGTGCACCCAGGGAAGTCTCTACTAGCTAATGGCATTCAGCTCATGGCTCCCTGAGGCATGCTGAGATGAACACAATAAATTCCGTCCCAGAATTGCATTAAATATCATAAGCAATAGTGTACTGTTTGTGATGCTCATGCCTACAGGAAATAAATAAATAAATAAAGATTTTATATATATATATTTATATATATTTTCAGCTTGTTTTTACCATCCAATTCTTTTCATTTCACTAGAAATGTGAGCTTATGCCAGTTAGATATTTGCTTATAACAGAACATCAAAAGAAGTAGGGAAGTATTTTTATGAAAAAGATTTTGATTTCCTTTGAGAAAGAACAAAGTTATTTTAAATCACCTTCTTTGGCTATCTTTCTGGGAGGATGCTGGAGAAAGTATCAATCATTTACAAACTATTGCTCAGAGCATTTAGTTTCTCCTACCTTCTTCTGACTTGCTGGGAAGAAAAAATACCTCCAAGTGCCTTCTGTCTTTCTTCAGTTCCGGGCACATCTTTTGTGCCTTTTCCATTTCTGCTTTTATTCATGAGCTGTCACTAAAGGAAGAAAACAAGTAGAAAGCAAAGCAAAGCAAAACAAAACAACAGATACCTCACAGCACTTGACAGTAGGTTTTGCCTGAAGGCCACCAGTTCAAACCCATCATAAATAAGCAGTAGTTCAAGTATCTGATGTCTAATGGTAGTCTGATGACCTTAGTGAACTGTTTAGCATGTTGGTTTCATATAGCAGATCTAGGCTGCCACAGCAAAGAAGCATCTGCAGAAAGTATGGAGTATACTCTTGCTGGGTAGGCGAACCTTCGGGTCAGTAATTAAGTTTATGATGCAGGTTGCAGGTTAGAAAACTTGGTATTGCCCTACAGATAAACAAGAAACCACTGTGTAGAGTTATTACTGAAAAGCCTTTATCAGAGCTAGATTTAACCCAAAAGAGAATAATTGCTTATGGAGTAAGGTTGGATATACAAATTAAAGAAAAATCAGACTCCTAAATGTTTTTTAATCATAATTCAAGTGCTGTTGCTCTAAATGCCATAAGATTATGCTATGAGTGGGGGAAAAAAATCAAACTGCTACTAGTAATTGGATAGAAGCTTTTAAATTAATGCTTCTGACTGCTCTTACGAACCAATACAAGACAAGACAGACTAAGTAGCATCCAGGAAAATGTAAGGAGTTAAAAGAGAAGGTGACCTCGTCCTTTTCTTCTGTACTTTGTTGCTTCCCCTTTTTCTTAAGGAATAAAGAAATATTTTTTACTGAAGAAGTCTCTAGAGTTGTATATAATTTTATTGAAAATCAGTTATCTTTCAAAAGATCCCTTATTGGAATTATTAAATTACTCTCATTGACATAGACTTCATTTATGCAAGAGGAAAATCCAGCTTCGGTACTGGTGCTCAGGGACAGGACAGGAAGACAACCTCCCTCCCTAAAGACACACGCAGCCCTTGTGCAGCTCACATAAAGATAAAGCACAGCATCACCTGGCGTGCGTTTTCAAGCTACAGTACTGTGTTCAGTCTGGGAGATTTTCTAGTTCTGAATGTAAATGCCCCTAATATTTGCACTGGATTGCTGCAGCTCAGCAGAGCTTTCCAGGCTTCTAAATTAGATACTCCATCTCCAACCAAATTAGATGCTTGACAGAAGAATTATTATATGAACTTTTCTGGCCGGGGTTATCTGGAGTGCAGATTAGACTGTCATAAGAAGTTCTTTCTGGTCTTGAAATCTATGGCAATATAAGGAGCACAATTAAGCTGCTTTACTGCTGTTTTGCTAGTAAGTTGATTACCAGGGCAACATTTGTTGCTGATGTGCTTGCAAGGAGGAGATTTTTATTATAATTTCTGATTTAAATAATCTGACCATTTACAGTCATTAGAGAAAACGCCTGTACCCTCATTAAATCAATATTTTTTGTTTTAAATGTCTTTTTCTGTCAAATGCCATTATGGAGTACTGATAAAAGTGTATCTGATTATTAATTAACCACAAATGAACCCAGGGAGACCTGCATCTCATTTCTAATGGTTGCTTCAGAGGGCAGCAGTAATCAAACACACAGGTTATAAATCAATTAAATAACATTGTCATCATCATAAATAGTCCCATAGAATCAGTGACATGAGAACGCCTTCACAGTACTAAGGTTAAGTGTGGACACTTAGTTAAGCAGTACTTTCTCCTGGCCATGACAATTCATTCATCAGCTTCTAGGAATCTCAGTGTGATTCACACAGTGGCATTTTCCCTACATCTCTCAAGGAGGGAAGTTTCTAGCATATAGGTCCTTGGTGCTATAAAGGGCTAATCTTTCAATCTTTGAAGCATTGTATGTGCTCATGAAAATACTGTTTCTGTGTTACAGTAGCACAACTGATCCCCTTAGCATCTTTTGACAGTATTCCTGTTACTGTTGGTATTATTCTGGAGGGAACTAAAGGGATGCTGGACCCCTGGTGTGAGACAGGAGAGAAATAAGCAAAAGTGGCCCAGAGACCTTACTATTCAAAACAGGCAACCGACACATATGAGGTAGGAAACAGTATTGCTGCTGCTTAATGAAAAATGAGAAGCTACTGCATAGGAAGATGCAGAAATTTTGCCAAATCCATAAGAATGAAGAAATGAAGCAGGAACAAGGAATGAACTTGAATTTAACACATTGCAATGCTTTACCACAGAGCTTTCACCTCCATCAAGTCACATTATATACAGGAAATTAATGAAAAATTGGCTCTCTAGTATTATTCTTGCCACAGGCTGGCTGGTGTGCCCCACTGAAGGGGGCTGAGTGCCCCGCTGAAGTCCCAGCTAAAGAAAGGATTCAGTGTTAATTTAAACTTTATTAAACGTCAGCAAACTCATACAGCTGCATGAGTGCTTACTTATCTGAAGTTCAGTTAGCATTTCATACATGCTTAGGAGCCACTGAAGAAATCATTCTTCGTGGGGAAAAAAAAAATAATAATTAAAAATAATTAATTTCCTAGTTTCACTTCCCATCCATTTGAAAATAACCACCTGATGATACAGATTTTAATCATGTCAACTTTTTGTTTTGTTTTCTTTTGTTTACACCTGTTCTGGGAACCATGATCTTTAACATGCAGCAGGTTAATCTTCTGTGAATGCATCCTAGGAAAGGCTGATGGTGTTCATCTGCTAATGGGATAATACCATAACTCAAGAACGGAAATTAACAGCAAGTTCACTACCTGCACATTCAGTAACATTATTACAGGTGATATGTAGCAGTAGCTCTGGATAAATAAGCATGCATTCCTTTTTTTTCCAGGATAATTGGCTTTATCTTTTGCCTACCAGCTGTAAGCCCTGCTTTTAATTTACTCTTTTTCTTATTCACTTTTTGATATAACGGTTCAACAAGGGTTTAAATTCCTTTTCCCATGCATCCTTTTTATCATGCTTCTAATTACCTAGCCTAATTGCTCCAAACTTGTATGAGTCCATGCATTTTTTAATGATTTTCTTTAATTACAGTTCTCTACTGAAGAAAGTGTCACTGAAATACATCTCATTAAGCAAACAAAAAAAGAACAACCCACAAACAAACAACAAACAAACAAACAAAAACAAACAAACAAAAACAAACAAACAAACAAACAAACAACAACAAAAATTAAAACCACCACTGAAAACACATCTTCCAACCTCTTGAAAACACAAACACATGATATTGAAGTTTAACATATGACAACTTCAGTCTCATCTTGTTCACAAAATCATGCAGCACAACATACATGTACAAAAGGCAGGCAAAAATAACCCAATTAAAATAAGATCAGAGTAAAAAGTAAATGGCAACATAAATATGTGAGTTGAGCATAAAGAGGATTAAACTAGCAGAAATACAAAATTCTGTGTCTGTTTGTAGAACATTCTCCAAATCTGTCAATTTTCTCACATGTTTATGGGATTGTCATTCCCTGGTAGAGGATTTTTTTTTTTTATCGTACCACAATATGTTTTAGAAAATGTATTAGAATCTATGGATGTCAGTTGGTGGTGAACAAAATATTCCACATTTCCAAAATGGGTACTAGGGATGAAAATTAATAACTGATTATTTTATGTATTTTAGATGAGCATAAGACATGTTTTTGTTTTGTTTTGCTTTGTTTTGTTTTTTGAAATATTGTAAGAATTCTGAAACCAAATGGAAGCAATTAGAAATTCACAAACAGGAATAAGAAAACACAAATGTAATTTAAACTGATGTTATAGAACTTGCCAGTAAGATATAGTTTACTGAGAAAAAAGAGATATTTTAAAAAAATAAAAATAAAAAAAATGAGTGTATGGCATTCAATGGAGTGCTTCAAAGACATATCTTTTTCAAAATTTTCATAATTGCTAGATGTGTTCTGGAAATCTGATAATGCAAAACTGTTCATATTGACATTTTTATTATATAAACACTTCTAAACAAATATATTATTTATTTAAATTTGGGAGCATACCAAAGTACTTTCTTTTTAAGCGACCCATCATATTATCTGAGATTATTCCAATACAGATCACCAAAAGGGAACACTAATTTATTTGTTTAATGGTACAAGAAAGCAAAACTCTGACAACTGGTGCATCTTTATGTACATTTATTGGGTCATTTATTGCCTTGCAAGGCTTAGCTTCAAATTTTCTCTCTATTGTTTTCCATTAGCCACCAACACAACAAATAAAATAATTTCTATTTTCTAGGATATTTTTTTCTATCGGTGATCTGTATCACAGCTGCTGTATGACAGATGAATGCTACCCCTCATTGATACTCTTTACAATTTAATTAATTTCTCAGCAGTATGTTAGGCAACAAAAGTGGCATAGAACTCCAGTACATGTAAATGAGATTAAGAATTGATATTAACTAGCTTAACTCAGCAAAACAAAGTCATATATAAGATGATATTGCCTGTTTGTTATAAGAAACATCTGTTGTCTAGCTCTGAACTGCAAAAGGTAGCTCTGCAAATAGTACGTGTCCATCACTTGCAAGGTCACATTTCAAGTAACATCATCTTCAGTCTCCTGTAATGACCAGATCACATCCTGTTCATGGATGAATCTGAAAACTGTTGCTAGATGAGGATAGCCAAAGACATGTTGAGAAGGAGTCTAATGGCTTCCGCGCTGCCATCCTTGCGAAGAATAGAAGTCACATCTTCCATAAAAGACAAACTCAGTCCAACTCAATCTACTTTGATGGAGATGGAGACTAAAATTATCCATTATCCATTGACAGGAATAACTTTCAAAGCAGTCCTATTTTATTCTTAGGGAAAGAACAGGCTGAAAGGGGGTACAAGTCATTCCTGCCATGGCCATACATTCTGTGGAAATGTCTGTTGACTCTGCTTTTATTGGCTCTTATTGAGACTGCTGCTTCAAACTGGACCTGGAACATCAAAATGCAGTTTGGAAAGGGACTCAACATGGAACTACCAGAGAGATTCCAATGAAGGGCAATGAAGATGGTGAGAAGACTGTAGCATCTCTTCTGTGAGGAAAGGCTGACAGATCTGGGACAGTTCATCCTGGGGATGGCTGAGGAAGATCTCATCAATAGATCTATAAATACCTAAAGGGAGGTTGTAAATAGGATGGAGACAGGCTCTTTTCAGTTATGTGTGGTGCCAAGACAAGAGGCAATGGGCACAATTTGGAACACAGAATCTTCTCTCATACACTGCCTTGCTAAAACAATAAGCAACATATAGATAAGTGGCTGAAGATATATTTGTTGTTAAACTTATAGTAGAACTGCAGAATAATTGAAGTTAAAAGTGACCATTGTCTGAACTTTCAAGACCTGGAAACTTAAGCCAGTCAAACAGAAAAGTACAATAATGAAATCTATAAGATGAAACAGCAATAATTAGGAAATTATCCTGATTCACAATGATTCAGTTATTTCCTAATTAGTCCCAGTGGTTTTGTCAGGTTCATTGGAATACTAGAAGTTTCAAGACTGTAAAAAAAAGCTAAAGAAAAAACTTAGTAGTATTCTTGGCATATGTGCAGTAAACACAGGTCATGAACACCTATTTTCAGCTAGTAATAAACTGTTTTGGTGGTTTACTCATCATTAAAAGAAGCCTATGATGATATCTGATAATAAACCAAACACAGATTTGATATCTGGGAATTAGTGGAATAATTGTCAGAACTAGAACTAGTGTCAGTAGTGTTTACAATGTACTCATAATGCTTCAATACTTCATTGAGGACCTTGTCTGGCTAAGTGATGTACTTTTCAAAAAATAACAGAGAAGGCAGTCCTTGTTTCCAAAAGTTTCCAATCTAAGCAACAGCACATGTTGCCACGAGGACAAACCCATGTGGCTTCTCTAAACCCATGTGGCTTCTCTGAAAAATCAGAGCCCTATATTCTCTTAGGATTTTTTGAGAATAGCAACAAATAATGAATAAAGTTAGTCAGAATAATTTATGTGGATTTTCAAAAGCCTTTTGTCAAGTCCTCCAGAGAACATTAAACTAAGCAGTCTTGCAAGAAGTAAAATAGTAGAAATGAATGATTTACTTTAATCATTGAAAAAAAAGATAACACTTGGGAGCTGCATGATTTCCATGCTCAGGCAGAAATGTATAGACTTAATTTTTTTGACTAGGGGAGGAGCAGTAATGTGGCAAAGTTTGCCAGTTACTTGGATAAATTTAGATGAAAGGAGACACTGTGAAACAGTTCAAAGGAATCCAACAAAGCCCAAAGCTGGGTGAACTGGAGGAACATACGCAGTTATTGAATGATGGAATAAAGAGTTTGAACTATCCAAGCACACTCCTGATCCTACTTCTTTAAACATCACCAAAAAAAAAGAATAGTGCTTTAGGGAAGGAACATTAAGAGACTGTTTTTGTGTGTTTTGTTTTTTTTTTAAAGGTGGATGTTGAGACTGAAAAGAAGAAGAAAAGAAGGGGGAGGAGGAGGAGAAAGAGGAGGAGGAGGAGAAAGAGGAGGAGGAGGAGAAGGAGAAGGAGGAGAAAACTTGCCAGAATCATCACAAAAATACAGTTGTTTTATAGACCTAACAATATCATAAGAACTTTTGCTTTCAAAGTATATATGGATTAATGATACCAGTCAAAATGCCTACAAAATAATAACAATTAAAAAAAAAGAATCATATGCAAAATTTGGTTTGGATCTAGGAGATGAGTATGACTAGTTCTCCTAATTCTCAGCAGTGAGTCACCCCTTCGCTTAGAATTGAATTTATTTATTTATATACTTTTCCTGCCAGGGGTGGTTATATCTGAATTTGCTTTGGCAAGAACAGACCATTTAGATTTTCACTGTGGTGGAAAACTACCCTGAGCAGTTTGTCCAGTTGTCTTTGCTGTTCAACTCACTTGCTTGTTCAGGTAACTGAGGTGTCATTCTGCACTCTTTATTCTGATGGCCAATATTTTAAAACATAATTTCTCTTCTTGGCTGCCTTTAAACATATCATGATAACCTTTATACTGAAGATTCTTAATGAATAATTTAACTCCAATATCCATGCATCTATCCGAGGGATGTGTTTGTTCCTAATCATAACCTCTCAAGGTTAGTGAAGCAGCAATACAAACAAGCATCTTTTGTACAGCAAGGGGAAGTAATTTGTCTTTGCAGACCATTCAAGAGTGTGGTCTGAGCTCATAGCAGCACATAATTGATGGTTGCATTAAAGGAGCACAAAAATTATCAGTCATGTTTACCGCTGAATTGATATTATGCTTTGTTAAATAAAATGCATTGAACTAATTATTTTAAACCAAGTTAGCAGAACCACAATTGATACATGATATCAAAACGCACAGAGTACATACATATCTATTAAGCCACAGCCTTCTATTTCTGAACAATCAAGGTCCTTACTTTTCAAGGTTTAGTGTTTTGCATTTTTTTATCAAAATAGGCAGCCTTGATGGAGGTGTTTTCTAAGTTGAATGCTTGAAAAAATGTTTGCCATTCCTCTGCTGCCACCTGCCCTCAAAAATGTATATATGCAGACAGATTTGTTCTACATTTAGAATCTTTGAAAGGCACTGAGCCATAGGCTTAAAACCAAGAAACAAAATGTCTGAACAAGTCATAGCTGTGTTCGTTCCCATATTCTAAAAGACTTAAAAAAAAAAAAAAAAAAAAAAAAGTTAATCTGTAACGAGAAAATAAAATGATGATAGCTGAGACAACCTTAGTTTGGCACAACAGTTCTGACCATGCTCCGTCATTTTCCTCTAACACTTAGCCCCTTTCTCATCCCTTTTAAAAAGTGGGGAGAATCAGAGAATTACAAGGGGATACATTTTTTCCCCCTGTTTCTGCTTTCATATTTTGACAAAGTATCAGCAGAGTTTTTCAAGCAAGAATGACATTTAGCTATTCATTAGTCCAAGTAGCAGCCAAGTGATTGGGGCAAAAAAAAGTGTTACAGTCTTGACATAAATCTAAACTCTAGGTCATGACCCCTCTATGTCTCCAGGCTCAGATCACTGAAAACTGGTGAGAGCAGGGTTTGCCAATATGCCCCATGCAAGAGTCACAGAATCACAGAATCACAGAATTTCTAGGTTGGAAGAGACCTCAAGATCATCGAGTCCAACCTCTGACCTAACACTAACAGTCCCCACTAAACCATATCCCTAAGCTCTACATCTAAACGTCTTTTGAAGACTTCCAGGGATGGTGACTCCACCACTTCCCTGGGCAGCCTGTTCCAATGCTTCACAACCCTTTCAGTGAAGAAGTTCTTCCTAACATCTAACCTAAAACTCCCCTGGCTCAACTTAAGCCCATTCCCCCTCGTCCTGTCACCAGGCATGTGGGAGAACAGACCAACCCCCACCTCGCTACAGCCTCCCTTGAGGTACCTATAGAGAGCGATAAGGTCGCCCCTGAGCCTCCTCTTCTCCAGGCTGAACAAGCCCAGCTCCCTCAGCCGCTCCTCGTAGGACTTGTTCTCCAGGCCCCTCACCAGCTTCGTCGCCCTTCTCTGCACCCGCTCAAGCACCTCCATGTCCTTCTTGTAGCGAGGGGCCCAAAACTGAACACAGTACTCGAGGTGCGGCCTCACCAGAGCTGAGTACAGGGGGACGATCACCTCCCTAGCCCTGCTGGTCACACTGTCTCTTGCCTTAAACTGAAAAGGGTAATCCCAGAGCAAGGATTGCACTGGGATAAATACTGGGAGTTCAATATGGAGAAAATTATATAGAGATCTTAAAACCAGACATCACTGATCCTTTTCCTCGATGGCAGGTTGCACTCTGAGTAAAAGAGTCAGTTTATGTTCAACTACCAACTTTAATCCTCTTCTTATCACATGGTCCTTTGAAGCCATATTCTAAACCAAGATCAATGATAGAAATAAAATCAACAAAAACTCCAAAGCATTTAAAAAACAATATAGAGTAATTCTTAATAGATACATTATTAATATACATATACAGCACAGAGCATTCAGGCCTCTGAAGGGCTGCAGCACTGGGCAATATGAAGTGCAGAATGCCTACATATGTATCTAACATCCTGAAAGCACCTGGCTGAGACTTTCCTTAGGACTACTTTTCTCCTTTTGTGCACTCAGACACACTGACTTTGAATAAAAATAATTAGCAGTAATTAGAAATAATTAGCAATATCATTTAATACTGCATTCCTGGTTCACAAATCCCTGAAATCCCTGAAAAGTCCAATGTGTTTTCCACCAATGTCTCTTATTCCATACTTTTCTGAGTTTGAATTTTAAAAAATGCCTTACAACTTTATGAGAGTCAATATCAGTGTCAGAAATACAGTTTGAATACTACTTTTCAAGGTCTAATGGAAAAAAAAACACTAGTCCACAACAGTTCTCATCGAGTTATTTCTCTAATAGTTATTTTCTTGTCTCTCCATATTTCACAGAACAAGAAACAAAAAATAATGATATGGTGGATTAACTGACACATCAAAAATATTTATACTTTTTTTATTTTCCTGGTTATTTCTCTCCTTCATGAGCTCCTAGCATTGCAGCATGTTGCCAAAGAAATAAGAAAGAGGATTAGATATAATTCAGTTCACAGCTACCCTGATAAAAATCCAACAAACAAATCTAACTTATTTCTGATACTTTGTCGCTCCTCATCCACCTATTGCTGCCAAAATCTGCATTGCCAAAAGATTGATGGAAGATAAAAAAAAAAAAAAAAATCTGATCCAGAGAATACATGTCAGTGTTTGCACCATCTGTCATGCAGATTCAGACATGCCCAGCTGAAGACGGGCTGCTGTTGATCCATCTGCAAAACATGCCCTAGACCAATTGTTTGACTTATGGTGAATTTGGACGGCTGTTCAGCAAAAGATATCTGAAAAGCAGCTTCATATTTTCTCCAACCCATCCAGTGCTTTTCTTTTTCTCTGTTTTTACAAGCATTGTTCCTCCATTCATATGTACTAGTTCATGACCAAACCTGGTTCTGCATATAGTAGTATCTTGCCTATCCTTGATGCAGAACTGGATGAAATGATGAATTGGACAGTTTTGTTTAAACTGTTTTTTCATATTTTCCTCCCATCAATTATTTTCCACAATACCTTGTTTTGTCTTCCATCTGAATAGACTTCCATCTGAATAGGCAATTTCACTTTATTTTGGTAGTGGATGTGGGAAAAGAAACGGGAAGGAAGAATTGAAGGTCTTCAATGTTTACGCTTATTAGAGAGACTTCTCAAACACCCCAATGAATTGCTTTAAATCATATTAAAAAGCAATTATACATAATGATAAGCTACTTCCTTAGATGGGTTGCAGGTGTCACATCTGATGCACAGTGGAGAAAATACAGTACATCTGTTATTTCCCCTGTCCAGAAATTACCTTCAAACAAAGTGATCAGAAGTATCATTGCTGTCACTGATCTCCTCTCTACATCTCTGGTTAATGGATATTGAAAATTTCCATTGCTAGAAAGACATTGATTTAAAAAAAAAAATAAAAAAAAAATAAAAAAAGTAAAAACATTTAGAGTCATGCATTTTCAGAGAGATCTACAAGGCTCAAGTGATTCCACTGGTGTTCAAGTTAAAAAAAAAAAAAAAAAAAAAAAAAAGTGTTTAAGTAATAGGCAAGTTAAATTGAAAATGTAGGCTCTATTCCTCTATAAAGCTGCTTCAGCAGCAGACTGACCTTACTGGATAATAACAGATTTTTATTATTATTTTTATTAGAATAAGGTACCAGATGGTAAAACCAAACAATATTCATCATCATGTGCAAATCCAGAACTGGTGTATCTATAATACAAAAAGATAACATACCATATGTGCTCCAAAAATTAACTAAAATAAAATGTAGCTAATTCATTTTATTTTTATTTAAATGGTTTCATCCTCTAAGCTTTAATTTGCAGGCAGTGAAGGTGAAACTCAAGCTGCTAATCTTAATCATTATGTACATACAAAGATTTATGGTTAAGAAAACCTGTTTCATAGAAACACAGGTGATAATTAAAAAAAAAAAAAAAAATCCAATGAGTATACCATTGACAATTACGCATAGGGAAATATTATAGCTAGAACAAGGAACAGAATATCATAAATCCTTGCTTTTGCCATTTGTACTGTGTTTGCAACAAGGTTTGGGGAAAAATACAAACAAATCTGCTGAAGACCTGACAGTTACTTAATTCTGTTGTGAAGCTATGGCTTGCAAAGGTATAGATACTGGAATGACAATAATTAATATGGAACTAGCCGTTGTTATAAATGAAGTCTCAACTCAATCTGAATTTAGTAATAGTTATAAAAGGAATATTTGTAAAAGATTTAAAAAGCAAGTAAACAGCGGTGGGTGTGCAGGGAGTCTAAGCTCCACCAACACGCACACACGAACATCAAACATTCTAAATATACAGAACATTGCTTTTACATACTAAACCCAAGTATTATATATATATACAACCAGAAAAGGTAACAAACAATCCTTTAAGTTCCATGACTTAACAGTCTCCATTTTCCATTCCTTTTCTTGATTACAAACACCGAAGAATTCTAGGGCTAGTCGTGGGAACAATATGTCTTGCTTTAAGTTGTTAAGCAGCTCGGTCTTCAGGCCTTATGTATCCCGTTCTTCCCGGATCGAAGAAAAAAAGCATATCCATGTCCTTTTCAAGGCCAATAGGGCCTGGGTCAAAAGGCACGTCCAGGTCACCAGGGGGCGTAACAGCAAAAGCCTTCGATGGCTGTAGCGGCAGAGGGGCAGATGGCGTAGCAGTCAGATCAGTAAAGGAGCCCGCAGCTCCTTCACTGTCTGGCAAACCACACGTTTCTGACTGTGGTCCCACAGGGCTCTTTAAGGCCTCAGAGACTGCTCGCCAGGTACCGAGCAATCCCACTGCAACCTTGTCGTTTTTAGTTTCAGAGTCCCACACCTTGACCTCAATTTGGTTCCATATTTCAGGATCATAAACTGTCTGATTGTTAACAAGGAGAATAAGCTGTAAGGTTACCAGGACAGTCTTTGTTCCTAAGGACGTATGATTCCCCATAATGCGCAACTGCTTACCAGCGAGGGGCAGTTGTGTGCGCGGGTCGGCTTCTCTCAGCTTGAGCTTCTTCCCAGCTCCGGTGCGCCTATTTCCAGCGACTTTCAGTACGAGATTCTCTGGGCAGTTTGCTGAGTGTGGCCGAACCTGTCTTCATGAGGCGATCAACGTGCCTGTTCCCGTCCTGGTCTCCATTCTGCCAGCCTGTTCCTCTTCACTCCTTTTTCCTGCTTCTTTATTGATGACATAACTTCATTGTGTTGCCTTTTTTTTTTTTATCTTGAGGGCAGGCTCCCCTCTTACATCCTTCTCCCTACAGCAGTTCTTTTCAAAACAACTTTTTATTGGTCAAACAACTTTGCACATAACAACAGCAAACACCCAGAAGCTTCTATGCCTTAACGGCTGGAGAACAAGAAACCCGAGGCTGCATGGAGTCTCCTGAATCACCCTTCCTTTTTTCCCCTAAACTCTTTTACATTCCTGATGGCCTCATTGTTAAGAGTCTGATGTTATCATCAGCCACGGGGCTTTCCAACCCCCATGGTCACACTCCCAAATCTCCCCCTTCTTTATTAATATCAACCATTTTCTCGACACGAATTACCTCTCCATATATAACACCGTGAATAGAGTCAGTGAAAATTAGAGCAATGGAAAGAATAAGGTTTTCAAAGACTCTCCCAGAGTGCAGGACTGAACCAGGCTCATATTCGGCAGCATCATTTCCCTCACTGCCCCTTGCCTGCTTGCCATTCCCTGCTTGTGCCATCTTGCCAGGGCTGAGCTGCCAGAGTGCCGGAGAACCTGCAGCCCAGAGCACACATGAGGGTGGAGCCCGAGGGCTGGAGTCTCGTTCATGGGCTCATTTCTGCCTGTTCCAGTCCAGCAAAAGAGCAGCAGCGATTAAACTTCTCAGCTGCTTGCTCGTGAACAGATTTCCCCGATGTGAGTCAGTTAGATCAGACACCAAACCTGACATTGCAGAGACAGAGTGGCTTAGTTAGAGTAACTTAACAGGAGACACCTAGCTCTCCTCTACCTGCCTGCCATTTCAATAAGGAGTTAGATCATGCCTGCATGTTAGCAAGTTTCCTGGGGATTATATAAAGAGGCTAGCAAATTGACCATCCCAGACAGACAGGGAAAGGGACTTGCTGTTCTTAAATTCCAATGAGCTGTGGTTAATGCAGCATCTGCCTTGTCTGTCTTCTGACTGCCCATGTATTAATGCACAGCTCTGTGCCATTCTGTGTGGCTCTCAAGCATATAATAAATAGAGTTCCAACTCACTGGAACCTCCTGCAACAGCTGATATTATAAGTTGTTTTGCTGTGACTGCTCATTTGGAAGTTCCTGGTCTTGGCAGAGCGGCAGAAGTGCCCACAGTTGAAAACACACACTTTGGAAGGCACCGGCATTCAAACAATCTCCTATTAAATCCGCAAACAGAAGCAATGGCCTCAGGACTGGCATGAGCTGCCCACACGAACCCTTCTGGAAGAGGAGATGTGCTGGAGGAGAGTCTCACATCCAAGTAAAAAGACTCGAAGACATAAGTACACACACAGGAAAAGGGTTATTTTTCTAGTAGTTTGCAATTTTCTGCCACTTAGTAGTGTAAAAGAACAAGGGAAAGCTCTTTTATTTCCTCTTCTCTTCACTACAATCAGAGGTTGCCTTTCTTTTGTTTCCCATTAATTCAGAAACCTTTTAGTAACATATTTTCCATGAAATAAAGTTTATGCAGCTCGTTATCAGTATTTCTGAAGTAAACTGCTCTAACCCCAGTCAGAAGGAAGCTGTAAATGACACTGTTCCAACAGCAAGGCCATTTCTAGAGTTAATCTCTCAGGTTTTTTATTCATTATCCAGTAAAGAAAAAAAGGAGGAAAAAAAAAAAAAAGAGAGAGAGGAGAGAGACTGAACTGAATTTATGCTATATCTTCTGCTTAATGAAGAGACTAACATCTCATGTCTTTATCTAGTCACATGTTTCAAGGAGCTCTAAAGAAAGGCTACTGTGTTAATGATCTCTTAACCACTTTGCTGTGATTAAAATTGGCCACTGGACTCAGAAGATACAGGAGGAGAAAGGTGAGACAGTCTGACAGACAGACAGACAGAGGATTCTGCCATCAGCTTTTTTCGTTAGGGCAACCAAAGCCAAAAAACTGAGAAACACACCCACCATAACAGGAAAAATAAAAAATAAATAAAAATAAAATAAAAATGGTGCTAGTCTTTTCTAGTCTTTTTTTTTTTCTTCTTTTTTTTTTTTTTTTTTAGCTGGTTCAAACTTGGATCATAGACAACATAAAGTATGAATGCTAGATGCAACCTCCAGTGTCTACCAAGTACAGGATTAGACAAAAATAGAGGCTCCTTGATAAGAACAGGTAGCATTGCCACCTCCTCTCTGACTGCATATTTTAAGGTAAAAGAAAGAGCTTCATTGTGTTCTCCCAGGGAAAAGCATGCCTGAAGCCTGCCCTATGGCCACTTCAGGGCTTTCCTCCCAGCACACTGATTGCCTTGGTATCTGCTATGAGGTTCGTTCAGACTCTCAGAGTGAATCATACTGAAGCTCAGCACTAGGAGTCAGGACCCTAAAAGCCAGGTCTTTCCATGCCTGACTTTTTAGTATCTAAATCCCTCATGGTCTTTAGAGGCCAGAGTTGAGGTTTAAAAGTCTGTTCCATCCAATCAGCCGCTGCCACGTGTCTCAGGAGGAAGAGAGATGGATATCTTCTCATATTGATCCCAAAGTTATTAAATACTGTAAAAGTTATGTTTTGCACATACACATTTTGGAAATTAGTCATGAACCTGATTGTGGGGTGATTACTCTCCATAAAACTAACTCTTGCAATCACTGCTGGTGCTGTTTCTCTTCCTCTCTAGCAAGTTAAACAAATCTGCTCTCTATGCAGTCAAACAAATACAAACGGCAAGACTATTCCCCCCACACTATAATCTACCATCTTGTTTTCAGCATCCTATGAGAGTTAAAGTAAAAATCCATAAGAGTAAATTCAGTGCAAATAAACCAAAGCTAAAAATCCATAAAAGTGAGTGTGACACCCAGAAGCCAAATGCAGTTGGCAGGCAGAAATGGCTGTACTCTGTCATTTTAACAGTCCAAGTCATTCACTCCAAATCCGTGCTCTGACAGGTAATCTCCTCTTTTACTCACTCCTCCTCTCCTCCAGAAAGAGCAGAAAGAGACAATGAACAGAGTGGAAAACAGAGAGTTCCTGGCAATGTTCAACTTTTTTTTTTTTTTTTTTTTTTTTGAGTGCAATTAATAGAAATATTCCTTCTGCAAAGAGTAACGCTGGTAAAAATATATGGCCCTGCTTTTAAATGCCATATATGACTTAAGTGCTTATTCAAGTGTTTCCTGCTGCGTTCTCCACTTCATATGTGTCTGGATCAGTGCACAGTATTGTGTGGCTGAGCTATGGTTTCCAGAGCTGTTTATTTTGGGATCTAGCATGCACAATGTAGGAATAGAAATGTTGTTTTTGCAGAGTTACTTTGTTTAGAAGGAAGGAATGTGGTACTGAGATATGCTTACAGTGATAAGATAGCTTAAGCAGGTGACCTTGTAAAATGCTGACAACCAGACTCCTTAGGACAATTAGGTGAAAATCACGGTGTTAAGTCAAGTCAGATAAGTGAAGAAACATTACCACTTCAAACAGTAAAAATGGCAAAAGGAAATTGAAATTTGACAGGCCGGCTACTGAAGGCCATGCATTGTTTGTGAAGCATCAGATAGATTGTGAACCTGGATTACCCACTCAGTGGGGAAACAGGGGAAGGTCCTGTCATCAAAAAGTATATAAACTGTATTTTGGAACTAGTAGACGCGCTCGCTCCTGCTTGTGGGGCATCCACCATTGCAATCGCGAATAAATTACTACTTCACTGAGGTCCTCGCCTGAGCCTAAGTTATTGGCTACGGAGTGTTTCTCACACAATAAGCACAGCAAGAGCTGCCATTTCCCCAGTGAGTGAGAAAACCTCCAGGTAGCTTTTGATTCTTATGTATGATCACAGCAAAATTCATCTGGGATCCAGTGTTTGTATTTGACAAATTTCCTCTTATCAACAATCTTTGCATTGCAAATACAATATATGTGTAGATACATCAAAGATCAAAGTTTCTAAAGCAGAGGCTTAAATCTGAGACCTGCTATATTTTCCTACCTCAGGTCTTTTAACAAGGGCTCAGAGAATATGGTCAGGGGCTCCTTGCACAGTTTAAAGGAAAGTGAACATCACTGAAGCCATTGTAAAGTCTGTTATCTCCTTCTCAACCAGGGCTATCATCACCTAAAAGCTTTTCAAGCTAAAATAAAAGTAGCTTGGAAGAAGTTGCAAGACTGCTGTGAAAAAGCAGCTTGAAAATAGATTCTAGCTGAAAGAAAAATCTCTCCCGGGAAACTTTCATCTGCTGATCTCAAAAAAATCCAGAGAATTTGCTTTCAATACCTGCTGAGATCTTAAAGGCATTGCAGGTGCTAATGATCTCTGTCACACAAACATGCTGATGTTGCAAAATAAACCCGGACCACTCCCCCACTACCATCTTTTCAGCAGCAGAAAAGATGACAGGTGAGGACAGCCCCTCACTACAACTAAATCCCAGTGGCAGGTGCCCAAGTGGGGAAGTGTCTTTTCATAACCCCCTCTTCCTGCCACCAGTCTCACAGTGTTTGAGGGCTTACGAGCACCAAATTCCTATTTACTGCCATAAAACTCAGTTGAGCCAAGCCCAGTTCTCCCCTCTAATCTTTCTACCCTAGGGCTGCTTTTTGGGAGCTGTGTTTCCTTCTCCTCACACTTTGTGGTCAAATTATCCCCTCATATATAACCCATTAACCCCCACCTGTCAGCTTCATCTCAAGCTCCTTCACTGGCTGCTACTCCTTATCTCCTCCAAACCTAACCACACCAAACCAGCTGCTGTTCCATCTTCTCTCCATGCTTCTGCTGGCCACCAGCTTGTGTGATTGCTAACCACTGATCTCAGCAGTGTCCAACAGTCTGGATCTCCTCTTAAAACCTTCAGGTGTATCTTGAAGGCTGAAAAAAAAAAAAAAAAAAAAAAAAAAAAAAAAGAGGTACCGACTTAATCTGTTAGAAACCTGCATGGATGGGGGGCCTGAAATGATACATAGGAAGCCTTTTGCAAGTAACTACCAGCAGCACTTACAGTGGGGAGTGTTTTCACGTGAAGATCACATTAAGTTAAAACAACATCACAACTATCGCACTTGGAGCAGTGCAGAGGTAAAAAGCCAGACAGGCCCATACTTTTTGCCCATTTGCTCCTCTTCCCTGTTCTTCAGCCCCTCTGCATATCGAACGGCACTGAGCTGAGTTTTACTGGAGGAAAATTAGAGCTTCTCAAGGAGCTCATGTCGGAGCAAAAGCCACAAAGCTCTGAAGGAGCACAGAAGTTTGAGCAAGAAAAACACTTACTTCTCAAGCAATTTATTTCCCTGTCCCTTCAATGTTACCTTATTTCATATGTGTTTGACACCTCCTTTTCCTCTGCAGAAGGTGCAAAAAGTGTCAGGGCAGAAAAAAAAAGAAACAATTTGTTCCAACTTAGAGCTTGTAAGTGTCACTTACTGCATGGAAAATAATTGAAACGGGACTGTGTTAGAAATGTGGACGTGGGATTCATTGCTTGGCTACAAGTTCACATGTCATTGCTGCCATGCATATAGTGCCCTTCTGCTACTTCAGGTAATGTATCACTTCTGCAGTCATTTGTACAGCACTTTATTTTTTTTTAATATTCTCTTACAAACAAGGCTCTGCAAAACATGAAAGCAAAATAACTGTGATTCAATTCTTCTTACATTTTTGCCATGTGAAAACCTATATGTGGCTTAATTACTGAACCTGGCAGCATTATGGTTTTTGTCAATACATATGAAATCAATAACACAACTATGTTGCTTCACCAGGCACAACACCATCAGCTTTACAACAGATCTTCCAAGTTCAGCCTACAAATAAGCTGAGTTTCATTAATTAGCCCCAAAATCAATGTAAGATCACACATAGGCACTACAGATTGAAGAGCAAAGTCATGCAACTCCCTCCAGCAATAAAAGGTCTGCCAATCAAACCTATGTGAACAAATCATATGAACCTATGTGTATTGTTTTTTGTTGCTCTTGTTTTTCTTGGACAAGGGTTGTTGTCCCTTCCTTCAGACAATCTGCATTCACACCACTACTCTGGCAGCTATCCATCAAAAAAAACCATCTCTTGCCACTACCCAAGACCCACCGGCTGCTGCAGCCCAGCCAGTCAGGCAGAACAAATGCAGTTATTTCCCAAAGGACTCTCATCTCTGCAACCTGTGTGGATAAGGGTGGGTAATTTCAACCATGGGCTCCCATGGGAATGGCAGAGCCCTGTCAGCCTGATTACTTCCTGCTCTAAGTGAAAGTCCTGTTTCTTTAATTCCCTGAAACAAAGCCTTTCCTTGAATGTGTTCTTTTCCATTGAGAAAGGGTCAAGGATTACACCTATGGCAGCTATTGCTCATGTTGCTCAGTGCATAAGCAAGTGCCTGCTCTGCAGGCACTTGAATAAACAAACAGTGTGGCAAACAAAGAGTTACAAAGTGTTGGCACGTGAAGTTTTGGAGGACTAACATGTTCAGCAGAAATTTGTCCAGCACATCGTCCGTAGTAACCTGCAAAAAAAAATATGAAGGAGGTTCTGCAGCGTGATCAGTGTTTATGTATAGAAAGAGGAAAGATACTTTAAAATATTCCCCCTCCCCAACCCCTTCCCGATTTTTTAACTTTTCAACCTGAAAAAGAAAATATATTTCTTAAAAAAAAAAAAAAAAAAAAATCATGTGGGAGGGATATTATTCCCATAGGACATATCTGTTAATTAAATATCATGTTTTCCTCTCAGAAAATCTAAGTTTTGACCACTGATTTCCTAACAGTATCTAATGGCCTCTGACCATGAAATGACTGTCATGGGATGGCTGCTAGTACAGAGGGACGAGAGTTTGAAAGGTGGTCCCTTCCCTCTTCACTGCATAAAAGGGAAAAATTGATACTGAGAACGATTGCATTGTCTCTTGTTTTCTGTCTGTTTGCTTTTGCAGTGTGTACACACAAACCAAACCCTGACAAAAGGGTCTCAAGAAGTCTTTGGACAGCAAATGAACCAACAGGGCATATCACAGGCTTTCCAATGAGCTTGGGAGGCCAGGGCTTGCTGCATGAGCTCCTCATTGACCATCTCTCCCCAGTTCCACTGGGGCAGCATCACCCCAAGCTGCAGGAGCCCTGGCTGTATGGTACAGGCTGCCAAGTGCTGGATCCACTGCTCCAGATCCACTGTGATCCTATGAGTTACACCAGATCCTATGAGATCTTCTGTGGAGCAGGAGGAGACATCACTATGGACTTTTCTCAACCTTGTTTTATTGTTTACTTCAGGATTTTTTTTTTCTTTTTCTTTTTCTTCCTCTTCCCACCTCTCCCCTCCCTTTTCCTCCTCTCCCTCCCCCTCCCCAGAAAATCTTTCTTTTTGGAGTGATTTAAAAGTATTTATAATAACTTCACACAAAGTCCAGGGCCAAATTTCATTTATCTTTGAGATATAAAAAGAGGTTGTTTATTCTTTCACTTGAATCAAATATGCACAGTTTCTATAGCAACTCCAACACTTCATAGCTCTAACTGTTGCACAGACAGAAAGTGTTTAACCCTTTGAAGTGCACAGATCTGAATTTTTCAGAATCAATACCAAAATAATTGCCCTTCATGACATTGACAGACTGCATCTCTCAGCAAAGGATGAGACAGATTTTTTATATTTATTTTGATAAAAATAACCTGCCTAAGTATGTAGCTTATTAACTCATGTGAACAAGAAAAGCAAAGATCCATGACTAATGGCTGAATTCAGGTAATGACTGAATTTATGACCAGTGTGGTGCATCAGTGAAAAAGAATGTTTCAGCATTGAGAGTTTGCTGTGATAAGCTTCTAAATATAAGAATTTCATGTTTATGTGTGGGATTCTTAGCAATAGATATAAAACCCATCAGGATAACTTCATTTTTAGAATACCTTGATATAACACAAATCCCAGGTTTGATACTGCAATATGTGGAAATGCTGACCCCGCACTTTATTTATCCTTTACCAAGTATTTATACTAAGATAACATCTTCTTGAAAACACGCTCCTTTCTTATTTCTCCTATCTTCATCTGCATAACCCCATTCTTCCAAAGCAGGATCAGGAGCACTTCATGGCAAATTCCATTTCCCTCTGGTTAAACCTTTCCTTATAACCCCAGCTGGGTAGTACAGGTGTAAATAACTTCCAAAAAGATATTTAAATTTTCTTACCTTTTAGGATAGTTGTGTTCTGGATTTAAATGCTGTGATTAAAGAAATGGCTCAAATGTGTGGTATCATACAATATGTAGTGATGAGAAATTCAAGGCCAATCAATCTGAGACTTATGATGCTGTCTTCATAGTCAGAATTACCTGCTCTAGAAATCAACCTCATTACTATCCTTGATTTAAAACTGAAGGTCTGATGAAGTGGGAAATTTGCAATGTTTCTGTATATACCACTTTATAATTTCAAGAGCAAGGGTTTCCATCTACTCAGACTTTACTTTGCATGAATCGGGAACATTTTTTTGTGAGGCATTACTAGAAAAATGCTTTAGTAAGAGCATGAAGTGAAAAAAGAATAAAGAAAATCATTAAAAAAAAAAAAGTTAAAGCAAGCTGTTATATATAACATAACAGCAAGAGTGAGTCATGAAGAGTCCTTTTGTTTCTGAGCTAAGCTAAATGTGTGTGTAAATACACTTGAAAATAGTTTCTCCCATAAAAGATGTGTGTTTCACAGGATATTTTGTACAAAACAGAATTATTTTTTTAAAATATTAATATCTTGTCACTCATGTTGTATTTTTATTTTTATTATTATTATTTAATTGCATCCAGATCTAGGACTCAGAAAAGTTGTTGAAGTTACTAACAGTCCAATTCAATTCATGGCTAATATGTGAGATGCCAGAAAAGAAAGTATCAGTAAAAACCTATGTGGATTATAAATGTTATATCCACATCTTCTGCTATGTTCATACATACAATACAACTACAGTTCGCACCACAAGATGTTGATCTATGTAGGTGGCATCTAGACAAGTTCTCACCAAAGCAAACTCAAAATGGTCCTCAGCACAGATTTATCAGGAACTCATGCCACAGGCAAGAGACTATGTAGTCATATTATCAGTCTTGTTCAAGATACAATCCTGTTTGGTCTCCAGTACTCATTGGTTTAAAGCTAAACAAATAGGGATGGGTCCACCTGGCAGGCTCCACTTTTGCTTCTGTCAGCCACATGCCCATTCCCCAGTAACTGCCCTACTCAGGTCCAGGAGACTATGTTGCTGCCTTCCCACATCGATAGGCACGTTTTGGAGACTGATCAAATCATAATCTGAAGGTGAAAATAATAATAATAAAAATGACAACAACAACAAAAACAGAACAACATGTTTGCTGCAAAGAAAAAAACATTATGATGAAAGCAAATGGGTTTTGGTTCAGCCTTTCCCAACTTTTTAGTCACAGTTTGAAGCTTCTAGTGTAAGCCGTTGTGCAGAGGGAGAAAATGCTGCAGAAACCACCAAGGACATGGCCTCTCTTATACTGATTTATAGCAGGAGTTATGAAAGGACTAAGGCAGCTTACGGATCTTTTCTATGAGGTTTGCAGAGGTTTCCATGATATTTTTTTCTACTGTTCTATAGGTAGATGGCCAGAAGCCATAATATTGATTGACCTAATTTTCCCTTGTGTAAAACATGCCATACGCTGTACCTCACTAATTTCAGCTTAATTTCAGTTACTGCTCTGCTAAGGAAAATATAATTTTCTCAAAGCTAGACATATTTGGGGACATATGATTTGGGGAAATGACTTGCTTCCTTCAAAATTACTGGGAAAAAAAACTTCATTGAGAGGGTCAAGGAAGAAAAAAAAACAAGAAATGGTGACAGTACACTCGATAGGAGCTTTGCGATCTGCTCTTTCAGCTCAGTTGTGTCATTTCTTACTCTTTATGCTCATAACTGGACTGATTTCAAATATATATATGTATATTTTACATGGCAACTGTGATGTTTTAAATACCTTATATTTCAGAAATAAAGTAACCAAGGCAATGAGAACAGATATTCAATACACAAAAAACAAGCACTCCATGTCACAACATCCCAAATATATGTTCACATCATGAATATACCACAGAGCATAATTTTGATTATTAATTGGCAGAGAAATCTCCCACTGAGAATCACAGCACCAGTTGTCAGGTATTCCTGAGGCTTTCTTTTCCAGCATTCAGGATGAGAAAGAGTTGAAACATATAAATTACACTTAGCAGGCCTAGCAGAAAGGTTCAGTACATCAGTGAGTGACCCTTCAGATTGCAATGCAGAGTTCGTGGCCAAGCACTGCCATGAATGTGAGGATTCAATCAACGTGCAGAACAGAATGATTCTGGATTTTGATTGCACCTGGCAGGGGTCATGATGAGAAACAGTGGTTATTCACCCATGAGAAATTTGAGAAAAGCATCCTGTCCACACACCATATCTGAAGCCATATTATTAGCATTCATGGGAAAGCTTACAGGGAAAAGGGGAGAAAATGAAAGTAAAATGAATGTGTAAGTAGCTGCAAAGCCCAACAATGTATGCCTTTTTATGGAGTAAAAGTGAAACTGCATGTGGGTGCAGAGGTATTCATGAAGCATCCTTCACTTTCCTTGCCAGCAAAGAAATCAATGTGAGACAAATAAGGTGTCAGAGATTTAAATAAAGAAGATATTACTACCAGCCATCCTTAAAAGCTAACTAACTAAATAGATAAACAAATAAATGAAAAGCAATACACATACAAGCAGTAAAGTCACAATGCTAACACCCGAACAACAAAACAAAATTGCTTTCATCACTGAAAGTAGACTTGAATGTTGTGATCCTTAAGGATAATAAGAGACATATAAAATGAAGCTGGCAAGTCATAGTCATATTAATATAGCATACCTGTCTTTAAACAGTTTTCTGTATGAAAGTTTATCTCAACCAAAACCTGTGCAAAATTTTAGATATATTGGTTCTCAGATGGGATCTATGCAAAATTTAGATATATTGGTTCTCAGATGTGATCCTTAAGATAGATTTGATTGTAATATTTATTTCTGTCAAGTTTAAAAAATAAATGGTTGTGTGCTAAGCATGTTTTATATTCTACCTCTGGGTTCATAAAAAAAAAAAAAAAAAAGTTGATTTGGTAAATAAATAAATAATGGTGTGTGACTAAAACATGTTGCTGCATTGCAATCTTTTCATTGAAACCAGACTTATTGAGCTTAACTATCTATACGCTAATTAAAGCATCCCTCATCCTGTCCATCTTATTCAGAATTACACTGCAAACTTAAAATGGGTTTCACAAGGCTAAGGCACTGATATGCCTTAATATTATTTTATTATTTCTCAGGTATGAAGAAGATATTTCTTTGGCTGCTGCTGAGCAGCTTTAGGGACAAAGAATGCATTAAGAGTGGGAACATATCCTTGTAGCATCACTGCGTCACTGTTTTTGCTCTGAAGTCTAACTGTAAAGCTTTTGACTATCACTCATGCAATGGAAAGATGTCCATAAATGTGTCTAGTAGCTGCCTTTATGCATTGTATCCATCTACAGTGTATTTTGAGAGATATGCAAGCAGCTAAGTGAATTATTGAAAGATCATACAAAGTGACATAAAAGAACGGTCAATTAAGTTTATTCATTACATGATCACTTGGAGCACAAATAGCAAACATGATAATTTTTTATATCAATAGGAGCTTTCAGAAGGAGGTGGTGGTGACTCAAGCAGATCTACATGAATGACCCCTTCTGGCTATGGAAAGGTGGCTGCCAGTGGAGCCTCAGTAACAATACTCAGAGAGGATGGAGAAACTCAGAAGGAACAAAAAGAGCTTTGACATTTTCCTTTCAACTTCATCGTATTTTCACATTTGGCTGGTCTGCATTGTGGTAGCACCTCTACTCTGCACAGGATCTGAGCTGCTGGAGGAGGCAGAGGCCAGATTACATTGTTCCCAGTTCAGACTTTCTGGCATCTGTGGAGACCTTGCTTCATTTTCCACCACCTTGCTTCTCTTGTATCTGTAATAAGGAAGCAAGATTCAGTTTCTGTATGATCAGCTGAGAATATTGTTATATAAACACTAGACACTGACTATTAGAAATTTCATAAAGAATCACATTAAAAAAAAAAAAAGTCTCAGCAACTCCACTTCAGCTCCAAGTAAAGAATTGGAATATGACAACATCATATTATTTTCCACAATAATTTAGAAATTTGTTTTAATTAAAGCTTATGTTCTAGCTAGATTATCAAACAAGCACCTGGCAGTTACAGGGATAAGTAATTTCTGTCCATCTATATGTATGAGATAAAAGTCCTGTGTTGATATTTATACAGTGTTGTATATAAGACACAATCTGAGTTCAGACAGTTGCTGCTGGGATTTAATTGTTTTCTCTGCCAGGCCACTAGTTAAATCCAGATCAGTTCCCAGGGGACTCTAAGCAAGCTGTATAAACGGAATGATATTCAGAGACCAAAGCCTGATGCTTATAGAGTGATCCAAGACTGGATGGGTCTACAGAAATATTCACCTTGAGACTCTGCAAACCTGAACACCTTTTTTTGGGCCTGACATTAGTAAATACCAGAGTTTCTGAGATCCCTCTGTTTTTTCACTCTTTATGCTATTTTAATAACATTTCACCTATGAGTTTGTAAAGAGACATGTAAATGGTAAACCTGGACCTTCTGCATATTCTGCAAAATCCAAGCAGTACTACAGTACAAGTGTCCAAACAACACAGCTCAACATCTTCAAAATTAGATGCCTCAGTTCTGTTGCATGAAGAGCGGCCTCAGGCCCTACTGCTGTATTTTTCCATAGGTATCCGTCATGTTCCATAGCTGGTCTTTGTAGAGGAATGCTTACCAACTTCATGTGCACAAAACCATGCTCCAGTCATGCAGTTTGTTTGCTGACACAAGTCATGCATTAAATTCACCCACCCCAGCAGTGAGCTACTTGCAGCCAGGTGAAATCCATTTCCCCAAGAGCCCTCCAAGTGCTCTACACACATCTCTGATACACAGACATAATCTACACTCAGCCTTGCTCTGTCAGACTCAACATTACTATGAATTGCAGAGATTTGCAGGAAAGAGAGGTCATCTTATGCTGTACAGGCTTAATGCCAAACTAATTGTCTACAAAGAAATGTATTATAATTCCTGTGCAAGACAAAAGCCATACCTTTGTAACAGAGCCAGAAACAGACTGTGGTTCTCCCACCCGCTATCTGAGCACTTCACCTATCTAGTCGTTTTCCCATCACATCCTGGAAATAAAACGGACATTGGTATTTGACTCCAAATAAACACATATTATTATTATTCCCATAAAAGTAAATGAGGCAAAGGAATAACCACAGTTCTGTTGCCTATGGCATATGAATCACATTTTAAAATCCTTCCAGCTCATACTAAAGGCTCATCATGACTTAAAATGGTAGAAGATGCAGTCTTTAAAACTTTTAAATATTTGATTTGCATCTTTTTAAGTCCAATGCAAAGTTTGGATTGCAAGGTAGGATGAGGAAGGGGAATATTTTTGTTCTGGTAAACAGAAATCTAGCCTGTTTCTAATGAGTAGCAATCAAGAGGCACTGCAGGGACACAGAACATAAAATAAAACAGCGAGAGAATCCAATATGCTGCTATTCCTGGCAGTTCTAAAAATTAATTCAGAACTGCATCCATTACAAGAGTAATGGAAAAGTAGAGTCCCATGCCTGAAAATATTAGAACCATGGCTGATAGCTTCATTTCCTTCCCCATCCCAGTTAAATACAGCAGCTTACAGCTAAATTACACAATGTGGCCACAGTTTGTAAACAGAACAATCAACATTATAAATGTATCTACCTAATAAACAGATATACTGTTAAAATTATGCCCTTACAATAGCTGTTCACTTCCAAATAGGTATATCTCTCGTTTGATTATTAATTTCTCCATTCCCAGTGCAAAATGGTATAACAGAAAGAAGCCTTCTGCTGTAATGTCTTTTGCAAATCACACCCAAAATCTTAATAAAGTTGCTCCCAATGTGTTTCAAATCAAATCCTCTCAGACAATAGTATTTTGTCAGCCTGACCTGGATGCTTAAAATGCATTAATGTTTATGCTTTAAACTGGAAAAAATAATAATTGAGTACGATAATCCTAGAATCAGCCTGTGCCCCATTGCACCTCAGTGGATTTGACTGCCTGATCTTTTCTCATCCTTGTGTAACCCCAGCATCCCTGGCTCATTTAATTCCTTAATCTTTAATTAAAAAACAGCAATGAAAGCCAGCAAGACAAAGCAGCTGAAAATTCCTTTATAGCTTGCAGAACAACTAATATCACTTCAAGAAAATACAGCAAACACCACATTCAAATACAAAGGTAGCTTACTGAAATTTAATCTGTTCTGTTTTTTTGTTTTGTTTTGTTTTGTTTTGTTTTGTTGCTTTGTTTTGTTTTGTTTTGTTTTTTCCTGCTGAGGAATACTCTATAGAGTTTGTCTTTTTATTCATATTCTTGCAACAGGGGAAGAAATTTGTGCATCACATTTGCTATTTTTTTACCTTTTGCCTTCTCCTATCTTTGAATGGTGATGCAGCAGTCCATTTAATTTAGCACAGGAGAATAAGAACAAAATACTGCTAAGGATGAACATTTATAAAGCATGACGCCCCTGCCTCACTGAAGGCTGCAGGGAGACTGTCATAAAGCAGGAGAGAAAGGGTGCTGCAAGAAGTGGAAATGGAAGAACCATGCCAGGGCAAAGTTTCCAGAGTGACCGATGCTAGGAGAGACCAGCTGGCTATCATAATATAGGTGTATAAAGAGCAATGTGGATCAGCCAATAAACACCACCAGCAAATCTGGTGGTAGGGATTAAGACACCATGACTTGGGCATGTTACAAAGTCCTGTCTGCTACGGCCCCTTGTGCAAGAGTCTCCTTTGACAAACCACTCATTAAGCCATTGCTAATGTGAGCTGGCCACAGAGGTTCGATGCCAAGAGGGTGATTTTGCTGAGAAAATTCAATGCTCCAGTCTCTCTGCAGCTTATTGTGAAAGACATGTGAAAGATATGCTTCCTTGTCTGAACAAAGTCCTCAGAGCCTGGAAGGACCAAAGCATAGCACTTGCTCTTTCAATAACCATCAGACCAAAGACGTTCACACACCCCTCATGAAGCAGCAGCATACTCAGGTGCCAATCATTCCACCTGACACAAAGATGAACATCGGCACTTACATTATATGCTCCAGTTCAGCTGTTGTATACCTTTATTTAAAGCTCCAGGAGCTGGAGGAGACACTTTGATCATGCTCTCAGGGGTTTTCATTGTTTCAGCTGAAGCAGTGATCTCTAAAGGTGGGTGAGGAATGTTTTTCTCCATTTCAGGAGCCTTTTGATGATTTTAGAATTTGTCTTTTTATCTAATCAGACAGATATATTTTTATCATCTGTAAGTTCTCTTTCCAACTAACTTTAGGCCAAGTGAAAGGTTTTGTTTTAGTGTGAACCTTCTTTCATATACTTCTCGTACATGAACTAAAATGAGCTTATACTTTAGAACAAAAGCATAAGTGAATCAGAAAGATGTGTATTATTTTTTTTCAAATATTTTCAAGTAATTCTGAAATGTAAAAAAATATCATTAAAGATATTCAAAAGCAGACTTTGCCACAGAAAGTCTATTTTGATGAACTGGCATATTTGGATGAGAATAGATAATATAAATAGCTCCAAACAATTTCAGGATCTTTTTTAAACATATATGATATTACTCAGTGTGATCCTGAATTTCAAATAAATAAATAAATAAATAAATTGTATTGGAAGCCTTTTTGGAAGCCATGATCTCCTTACCCACTAGGACCATTAGGACTAATCCTGTCTAATACATTAGAATCATAGAATCATTGAATCATCTGGTCCAACCATCACCCTACCACCAATGTCACCCACTACACCATGTCCCTAAGCACAACATCCAACCTTTCCTTGAACACCCTCAGATCCACCACCTCCCTGGGCAACCTGTTCTGATGCCTGACTTTTCTTTCTGAAAAGAAATGTCTCCTCATTTTTAACCTAAACCTCTCCTGGCACAACTTGAGGCCATTCCCTCTAGTCCTATCACTAGTTATCTGTGAGAAGAGGCTGACCCCCATCTCCCCACACCTTCCTTTCAGGCAGCTGTAGAAAGCAATTACATCTTCTCTGAGTCTTCTCTTCTCCAGACTAAACAACCCCAGTTCCCTCAGCCACTCCTCAGAGGACTTGTGTTCCAGGCCCTTCACCTGCTTCATAGCCCTTCTCTGGACACGTTCCAGGGCTTCGATGTCCTTGTTGTATTGAGGGGCCCAAAACTGAACACAGTACTCGAGGTGCAGCCTCACCAGAGCTGAGTACAGGGGAACAATCACCTCCCTCATCCTGCTGGCTGCACTATTCCTGATACAAGCCAGGATGCTGTTGGCCTTCTTGGCCACCTGGGCAGGTGAGCATCAACCAGCACCCCCAGATCCTTTTCCTCTGCACAGCTTTCCAGTCTCTCTACCTCAAGCCTGTAGCACTGCTGCATGGGGTTGTTGTGACCAAAGTGCAGGACCTGGCACTTAGCCACGTTGAACCTCATCCCACTGGCCTCTGCCCATTGACCCATCCTGTCCAGGCCCCTCTGCAGGGCCTTCTTACCCTCCAGCAGATTGACACGTCCCCCCATCTTAGTGTTGTCTGCAAACTTACTGAGGGTGCACTCAATTCCCTCATCCAAGTCATCAATAAAGATATTAAAGAGAATGGGCCCCAACACTGACCGCTAGGGAATACCACTGGTGACCAGTAGCCGGCTGGATTTCACTCCATTCACCACTAGTCTCTAGGCCTAGCCATCCAGCCAGTTTTTAACCCAGCAAAGAGTGGTTTAGGTAATAAACATCTTTTGCACAATTAGAATTAAGATCACCAAAGCCAGAACTACACATGAAGACACAGTCTTCACTGAAAAGTGAATAATATTTAATGTCAAAATAAGAGCCAAATAGAGGAGAAGACCCCAATGTCTTAAATATTCTCATGCAAGCACAACTATGGATTACATTAGTAGATTCTGACCTTTGACCTTCATTCCATTCAAATGTTAGCCTTTCCCAGAAATTGGTGGCCATGCCTTAGATCTCCTCTTCTGGTGGGATTTTAGCTTTAATGTGCTGACATTGAAGTAAAGTATATTTCTGCATTGTATTTTTATAGAGTTGACTTCTTTAGTTCAGTAGTTTTACGGCTTTCAATTTGACTTTTTAAATACAAGTTTATAGCGTTTCACCTTTCTCTCAAATGGGTAAGCCTATAAGAACTTTGCTGTTTGATTAAGTTATCATGCATGAAGAACCAGAAAAATTTAAGACAATTGTTCATTTAAATGGCTGTTAATTACATCCTCCTGACATAGTTATTGTACTATAAGCACACTTTGGATAAAACTGCTATACTATCTAATTGAACTCAAAAATATTTCTGACATTTTAATGAACACACCAATTAGTTGTATTTTACAAGACTTTCAAATGAACCACAAAGGATTAGAAAATGACATTCAAGGTCTGCATATAATTAAATTGCATAACACAGAAGGGAGAAAAGTAGTGTTGTGGTAAAAAAAAAAAAAAAAAAAAAAAAAAGAGGAAGAAGAGGTAAGCATTAGCATTCAGGATGTGTTAGAGTAAATAAGGTCGTTGAGAAACAAAAGCAATTCACTCTTACTACCGAAGCTCAGAGAAGTCAATGTAATGACACAATGTTGTCACCAGCCAACATTGTATGAGTATGAGCCTGGGAACTCCAGGGCAGTTATCCTTTTCCTTCTCTGAGAGCCCATTTTGATTTCAGTTTTATTAAATATCAGATAATTATTTGCATAAGCCAAGTGGAACATCAAAATCCAGTAGAGTTACACTGTAATGAACTAGGCATGAAAAGACAAATAGCTGTCTGGACTTCAAAAATAATCATGAGAGGTGCAAAGGAGTATTTCTACATGAGACACCAACTGGATAGAAACAGAAATTGAAGGCAGATAAACCAGTTAAATCAGACATATTTCACAGTTTTCCAACCATCTGGATGCATTTGACTAATCCACTAAAGAGAAGGGCTAGATCACACATTTTCCATAGAGGTAAAAAATTTGATATCAGGACCTCTCTCTACAGAAGTAAAATCACGTAAAAGGAAGGAGTAGATGCTCTTGAGCAGCTTGTTTTCTAATGATCAATAGCTCTGTAAAATAATAATAGGAATGAGGAAAGTAAATGTACTCAAGTGGATGTACACAATTTAGTATGCAGCAAATTCTGCACATATAAATCTTTCTTTTCTATAGTCAGCAGTTCTTCAAACTCTTTAAGCTTTCTGCTAAGCCTCTAGTCTCCCTAAGTGCTTTCCATGTCACAGACACTAACACCAAATGCAGTACTCCAGATACACTCTGAATAAGTGAGACAGGGAAAAAAAAAAGCATTGCTTTCCTGATCATAGAAGACATTCTTTGAATTTACCACAGACTGACTGGCATTTGCTTCCTTTATACGAGAATAACTAGCATGCTAATGTGGAGTTCCATAGAGTTCCTTCACTGTATTAGTCTTGCTTTCACCATGACAGGTAGAGACAAAATAAGCATAGGGAAGGGAAGGGAAGGGAAGGGAAGGGAAGGGAAGGGAAGGGAAGGGAAGGGAAGGGAAGGGAAGGGAAGGGAAGGGAAGGGAAGGGAAGGGAAGGGAAGGGAAGGGAAGGGAAGGGAAGGGAAGGGAAGGGAAGGGAAGGGAAGGGAAGGGAAGGGAAGGGAAGGGAAGGGAAGGGAAGGGAAGGGAAGGGAAGGGAAGGGAAGGGAAGGGATATCTGTCTAAACAAAATTGTTTTCAGCAGCTTTTGTTTTGCATATTATAGGAAAAGAGATGAATGTTAAGTGATCTTTTAAAACTGTTTATCTACATAAAATGGGGATTAGAAAAATGAAAATTCAAATGGGGAAATATTGCCAATGTCAAAAAAAACTCTTTTCAATTGAAGACAGAACTTCCAACTTTTGCCCAGTGAAAAATACAAGCTCTTGTTCACGAAAATATGGTTTGTTTGCTTTAGACAGTGCCTCTTCACTTCCATCCCTGAAAATACAAAAGAAAGGGGAAAAATAAAAAACACAGCACTGCTATAATTTTATCTAATGGATGGATGGTTAGTATTGTCTCTCTTTCAGGTCTCTTTTTCAGGTTTTAGGGCAATATCATAGCCTTGAAAAATCTTAAAACTCTCACTCTCATCTGTCTGAACAAGAATTTAAAAATTAATAGAAATTTGTCCTTGAGGTAGTAGAGAGAATTTGGTACAAACCAGATAAGGTAAAATAAATCAATAGTTGAGTAATCTCAGAGAAACACAACTGATTCGATTTCTCCAGAATTTAGGCATCTACTATCATCTTTAATTTCCCAAATCTGATACAAAAACAAAATAAAAGTCACTAAAGCAAATTCATATCTAATTCTGATAATTTTATATCATTATAACTATTGAGTTTTGTATCATTGCTCCCAGTCTCCCTCAAAAATTGGAGAACTAGATCCTCTATTTTAATAGTTATCTGCATTTACTTTCCTAAGTTGTTTGGTCATTTCCTGTGTGTGAAGGCAACTGTGTAAATTTAGAACTGAATCCTTACTCAATGTCAATCAAAATAGCACCACTGGGGGAGAAAAATTAAAAGTGTAAGACACCTTACTAAGGAAGTCTCTCTCAGTAGGTGCATCGTAATGTCAAAGACTGCCAACAATGTACTTATTAACACTTTAAAAAATTCAGAACTTAGTAAATATAACTGATGCATGGAAAACTGCCTATAACTTTCAAGATTCAGTAAACCAAATATAAGTTTTCACTTTGGAAAAACCTAGCTGCAGCCAGAAACAACAGCATTTCTAAAAACATTTCCTAAACTTTAAATGTTTTATTCTTTATGTGTGGTGAAGAGATCAATATAGATTTTAAAGATATTTTGAATTCACTGTACAGAACAAAGAAACACTAAAATTAGATAATGTCTTACCTATATCAGCATATGCATATTTAACTTTATTTGGTTGTGCTTTGGCATATTTTGTCATTTTATATGCAATGCAACATCAGTTGCCTAAAACTTAATGTCCCAAATACATTTGTGTTTATTTCTTACGCTTATTTCAACATCTGCAATGGAGTAGCAGAACATTTAGTCTACTAGCAACTTAACTGGACAATATGTATTTACCATATAGAGTGTAAAGTCTATAAAATATTTCTTGACCCTTCTTATTCACTGCATAAAAGATGCTTATACCTTCCAAGAAAAATCTATCTACAATCATATTCTTTTTACTTGGTTACCATTTAACTCTATATTGATTATAGAATTACCATGTAACTCTGTGTAACTCATCACCAGAGATCTACAAATGCAATCTTCTCTCACTCTTTTCTCTTTACGCTGAAGACAGTCTCTGAGAATAATCCCACCCCACCAGGTTGAATACTGCTGTCTTCATTTTCATCCTGAGAGGAAAAGTATGGGAGTGCCTGTACCATGTTATTACTCCAGACCCCTGCCCAGCTTCCACCGCCATTTAGGGTTCCTTTGCAGGCTATATTTCACAGATGCAGAACCTGAGGTCTTGCACGAGCAACTCTTGCTCTGCACTTCAGGTGTTTAACAGTTCACACTGAGAAGGCTGACTTCATGTCTCACAGTAATGAAATCTGAGACTGACAGATTTTAGTTGGGTTCCATAGGGAAACGAGAGCAATTGCAAATTGCTAGAGGCTGCAAAAGTATCTTGGGAAATTGTCATTAAACGCTCTTTCTATTCTTACCTCCTTCCCCAGACGCCTGTTTTTGGCAGCAGTTGGAGGCAGGACACTGGGTTAATTGAATCACTGATTTGATTGGAGTTAGCTGTTCTTATGAGATGGTCATGTTGTGCCTTGTGCCTTCCACTGCACCCGATTAGTGCTTGAACACTTTGCCTGACTTACTCTGCTTTTGATGGAAGGTTCTCAAGGTGAAGTTTCCAGTCGTGTTTCATTCAGAACAAAAATAGGATTCTGAGGGAAAAAAGCACATAAGTATGGTTATATGATATCGAAGACAACCAGACTCACACAGGGCACAGGCACACACCAAGCTACCATTTTCCACACAGGTATTGGACTAACAAAGACACTCAAAAACACAGACATCACTAGGCTCCTGATCATTCTGCCTATGCTAGTGGTCATGAGATCTTACTGAGTCAAAAATACCACTTGACATAGAATCATTTAATGGTTTGGGTTGGAAGGGACATTAAGGATCGTCTGGGTACAAGCTCCCTGCCATGGGCAAGGACACCTCCCACCAGACCAGGTCGCTCAAAGTCCCATCCAGCCTGGCCTTGAGCACTTCCAGGGATGGGGCATCAATGGCTTCTCTGGGCAGCCTGTGCCAGTGCCTCAGCATCCTCCTAACAAAGAATGTTTTCTGAATAGCTAATTGAAATCTAGTCTTTCTTAGATTAAAGCTGTTACCCCTTGTCCTGTCTCTACCCTCCCTGAGAAAAAATCCCTCCCCAACTTTCCTGTAAGTCCCCTTCAGGTATTGGAAGGCTGCTATAAGGTTTCCCTGGAGCATTCTCTTCTCCAGGCTGAACAACCCCAACTCCCTCAGCCTTTGTAGGAGAGGTGCTCCAGCTCTTTGATCATCCTTGTGGCCCTCCTCTGGACTTGCTCTAATACTTCCATGTCCTTCTTCTGCTGAGGGCCCCAGGGATGAACACAGTGCTCCAGGTGGGGTCTGATGAGAGCAGAGCAGAGCGGGACAATCCCCTTCTCCACTCCGCTGGCCACGCTGTTTTTGGTGCAGCCCAGGATACAGTTGGCTTTCTGGGTTGCAAGCACACACTGATGGCTCTTGTTGAGTTTCTTGTCAACCAACACCCTCAGGTCTTTCTCCTCAGGGCTTCTGTCAATCCATTCTCCACCAAGCCTGTATCTGTCTTTGGGATTGCTCTGGTCCAGGTGCAAGGCCTTGTACTTGCCCTTGTTGAACCTCATGAGGTTCACACCATCCCCCCTCCCAAGCCTGTCCAGGTCCCTCTGGATTGCATCCCTTCTCTCCAGTGTGTCAGCCGCACCAGACAGCTTGGTGTCATCAGTAAATTTGCTGATGGTGCACTTGATCTCACTGTCCAGTTCACTGACAAAGATGCTGAACAGCGCCAGTCCCTAATACTGACCCCAGAGGAACACCCATCGTCACTGATCACCTGGACAGTGAGTTGCTGACCGCAACTCTTTGAGTGTGACCATTCAAATAATGGCTTACCCACCAAGTGGTTCACCCATTAAATAAATGTCTCTCCAATTTAGAGACAAGATATCATGGGGGGCATAGGGACAGTATCAAATGCTTTGTAAAAGTCCAGGCAGATGATGTCAGTTGCTCTTCCTCCATTGAACAATCAGTATTGGTCCCTCTGTTGAAGACCACCAGATCTGTCAGGGATGATCTGCCCTTAGTGAAGCCGTGTTGGCTGTCACCAATCACCTCCTTGTTTTCTGTGGGCCTTAGCAGAGTTTCAGGAGGATCTGCTCCATGATCTTGCCAGGTACAGAGATGAGACTGACTGACCTAACAGATGCACCCCACCTCCAGCCCATGGAGATGCTCTTGGCCTGGGCACTTTCCCTCCTGACACATGGGAAGGGACATGGCTGTGGACACAGACCACTGCCCCTGAGGCCAAAGCTGTCAGCAAGAGCTAGAACAGCAAATTTGATTCACACATCTTCCAGGCACTCTGCCACAAGCCTGTTTCTTACCTTGTATAGCAACAGCCCAAGCTTTTGAAGAGAGGAAGGAGAAGCTGTGATGAGGACAAGCAAAAAAAAAAAATATCAGAGAGGAGGAGGCAGCTATGCAATGCAGAAGCAGTGAAGGAAGGAATAGAGTCCTTCCAAAGGAATGTGCAATGTGCTCTATCTAGGTAATCTTGCTCAGCAGGCAGTTTGGACTAGATGATGTGGCGGAGCCACAGTGACGTCACCCCTCCTGAAATCTGTCTCTCCTTCTCTGATATGCTGTAAAATTGAATTTTGACTATACTGCCAAGCAGCATTAAATTGCTGCTTCTAACAAGACAATAAACTGTCAGAAAGCAAGCCTCTTTTCTGATGCTCATAAAGCTATACATTCAGTAGAGAGCAGGAACAGAAGACAACGGCATGAAAAAATCTTGGCTCATTCAGTCCTCCTGAGTCAATCTCACAATTTTGAAGGGCTATGTCCATATAAAGATACCCAACTGTTACAGAGCAAAAAATTCAAAGACACACTGCTGTGAAACCTTGATAAGGAAAATAAAAATTCCCATAAAACTAAGTCACTGAATGCACACACAGCAATGTTGTAGCAACTCTGGCACTAAGGTTCAAAATAGCAAAAGAAAATTTATGCACTCAGGCGATCCTCAAGGGACATTGTAAGAGATGGAGTATCATTAATATGATATGATATGGGTAATTTCCTGTTCCACACTCTCATCCTGCAAGATAGTAAGGTCCTCGAGATTTGCTGCCAACTGAAGATTAGATGAGTCTGAGTTTTGGAAGATAGCACTCACATTGGTGAAAAGAATGGCTTTGTTTAAATAAGTGATCAGTGGTATCTCTCTTCATGCTAACCCACAAGAGAAGACAGTCTAGCTTTAACTTCAGGCCAGAACAATGATGGATATTAGTACCTGTGCTGAGCCCATGAATAGATGAATAAAAATACATATAAAGGTCAACAGATGTATACTTGTCAAACACTCAAATTAATAATACAAGAAGAACCAGGAAAAAAATCCTAAACCATACAGTGTACATTGGCAAAGGGTGGGAGGATATCTGATTCTTGTCAAACAATCCCACAAAAAAAAGATTTATTTAAGAGACAAAATCTGGAGGGGAGAGGGGAGTGTGATTCAATTGCAAAGGTACTGAAAATGGCAGTTTTTGAATACAGCCTTTAGTTAATGTTTAAGAAATCAAAGTTACTGTATTATTAATATGCCTTAAACAGCAGGTAAACTAGCAATTTCTTCCTCTACAAGTACCTGGTTTTCCTCACAAAATAACATTCTATTTTGACGTCTTTGTTATTTGGCACAGGCTGTCAAGAAGAGGAGCTGACAACAAAGGGATTCTGGTGTGTCTTGCACACCTGTTGTTGTGCAAAACACAAAAAACAACAACAACAACAACAACAACAAAACCTTCATCTTTATGGATGCTGCCACCTTTGTTGCAGCAGCTACATGGGCTGTGGTTAGCACCACCCTCTGTTCTGTCTCTCTTTCAAAGGTACAAAGATCCCAAGCTAGCTACAGGAGTTGAAGAGGAGGGCAGGACTTTAAACCCTTAATCCCTGGCTGTGCATGTGTTCAGCAAAAAATAAAACACAGAAGCAGTGCACAGAGCAAGGAAAACATCTCCTAACACAATAAAAGAGAATTTTAAAAACTAGGATGCAGACATGCAATATTTTTTTCATCCCCTCCAGCACACTGGTATATCAAGAGACCTGGGTTTTACAGGAATAAAGTACCTGGTACTGGTACTCTCCAGTTTGCAGAACATATATGTTTGAACCTTGTCAATACCAGGAGATCGCTCAAGTCAGACAATCACCTGAGCACTTAAGTTCAGCACAGAGATTGCACCAACAACCACTGTCTTTGTGAGTCCAGATCAGCATCTTCAAAAATGAACTTTCTACTCTCAAGAATAATTCAGGATGCCATCTGAAAAAATAAATAAATAAATAAATAATAAAAAAAAATAAATAAATCAATATAGTAGTCTTTCTCAAAAAAAAAAAAAATACCCTCTATTATTTTTTCAAATAAATTTGCAGAAACCAGTGAGTTTCCCTAAACACTTCTCTGCTGGACAATACTGGATTCTCTATGAAAAGATTGTTCCTTCTGAGGATATTAACCTAACCTTTCAAAGGCACATGAAAACATTTTCAGATACTATTATATCTTCACCTTCTTTAAGCATCTAACTACACTTTGAAATCATAATTTTCTTCTTAAATAAAATAAAATAAAATAAAATAAAATAAATAAAATAAAATAAAATAAAATAAAATAAAATAAAATAAAATAAAATAAATAAAATCTAGATGCAATTACTTTCATTTATATAAAAGCCTTTCAGAAATGGCTTCAGATGGGCATGTCAACTCACTAAGTGACAGCAAATTAGACAATACAAATAACTGTCATGATGAAAGTTTTCCTTCCTTAGTGCTGAGAAATGCAACTATTAAATTAACAGGGGCTTTAACAAGGATACTTTTCAAATGCACCTGCATTTAATTCTATTAATACATTACAAAAGTATAGTCAGGCTAAACTAATATGAATTCTGCAGTGAATTGCTCACTGTCCTCTGGCACAGAAGTAGTTATCATAATAAGAAAATTCAGAGGAATTTTCAGTTAAAGACACAAAAAAATCATTGTTTCAGTTAGTGGCAATACACATATTGAGATTTATCCTGCAAGAGGCACCTTTCATTTTAACAATATACTTCTCCATTTGTACTACTACAGGAGAAGTGTGTTTTGATGCTTGAATTTGGTCAGCATGTTCCGACCCCTGCAGTGGCTGAAGGGTTGTGCAAAATGTAAAATTTGAAGCCTTCAAGGATGTTATTCTTCCCTTTGTTACTCACTTGGATTAAAATGCTAAAAAAAAAAAATAATAAATAAATAAAAAAAAATCCATGATCCTAAGAAATCAACTTTTTCTTTGGTGAAGTAGCTGCCTTGCCTTCAAAATGGAAAGTTTTATGGGGGAAAAGAGAAGATGCCATAAACTGAAAATTTAGCTGAAAAAGTTTTCTCAAGAAAAAATGTTTTCTAATTTCTACACCAAAAGTAGAATCAGGAGAAGAGGTGCAGAGAGTCAGCAGGACTGTATTGTGAAAAAAAAAAATGGAACCTGGGCAGTTTCAACAGGTCCGTTTCTACTATTTACTCAGATTATAATGCTTGTTCCTGAGAGTCAGATTCCTTTTTCAATTCATCACATCTAATTGTTACACTCCAAACAAGTGAAACTACAGTAGTTTATTCTTCCCTTTTCTTTCATATTCCCCTTTCATCTCTGCAACATTTTTTTCTATCTATATTCCTTTAATTGGAAACATTCATTTTTATTTTGATTTGCACAGGAACAACAGTTTGTCTTTAATTATGATGGGACAGCTTCCATTAAAGCCTGTAGAGTGAAAATATACAAAGCCTAAAACAATTTCTCTTATCTGAATCCCTTTTCAGTCACTCATCACCTAGAAATTCGGAACTGTAGGACTGTGGAACATCGGATGAAGATAGATAGTTGAATTTTTAATAAGCAGTCAATATTTACTTGGTTAAAGACAGTGGATACTTTATCTTGCCTGCCATAATATGTTCCTCCTGCCAACTCAACTTCTTGTGTTTAACACTACTTTGACAAATGTACATCTTCCCCTTTTGTGGTAAATATGGACATATTTTTAAGGATACAGGTCTTGCTTTTTCTCTTTTTTACTTTTAATTTTATAAATGCAGTGCCTATCCTAGAGCCAAAGACAACTCTAGCAATTTAAATTTAAATCGCCACTTCAAAGTCATGTCAATACTCTCCCTATAAACTCAGGTTCATGTACTGCTCAACTGTATAAGTCAATTGAAAAATAAAGATCAACGCAAAGGTCCTGAAGGCAGGAAATAAGGACGAGCTTCTCACCCAGCCTTGCAATCCAAATTATATTTGTCACTATAATGATGAGGAAAAAATGTGCTTTCCTTATGTATTGGGTGTATCAAAGGGTTTCTCTATCACATTCCTCAGCACCATCTTCCTTGTAGACCCCTCCTAAAATGACCTGAATGGGCTAAGAATATGTAAGGATGGTAAAGGAAAAAGAGATATGTCCTCACTTTACTTCCTGTTCTCCCAGAAAGTTTCTTCTTCCTAGTGTAGTGTGTTACATGACCTGGAGTAGCTTCGTCATACAGATGTGGCTGCAAGAAAGGACAACAGGAAGTGTTCTCTGCTTTTTTGAGATGTCTGGACAGTGATGGAAGGGCGTCACATTTCTTGGTTTATCTCCCAATATTTCACATGGATGTTACTGACCAAGTCAACAACTAGAATAGAATCAGTGAACAATGTTTTCTCCTTTTAAAATCCATCTTAAGATCATAATACAATCTTCATGTCAAGAGAAAATTCTTAAATTATGGAAAAGTCACAAATGACGTAATAATGTATATGGGACATGGCAGAAGAAGGAAAGGATCTGGTATAGGTTTTGTGGATGAGAGACATTGGATATGACAGAGAGAACAAATATAGTGTGGGAGTCACAGTGAAGCCAGGTAATAGTGTGTTTGCTTGTACCCAGCTGGCTCTGCTTTGCTAGCAGATCACACAAAAATGTATAGATATTCACTTCTTCAATCTTCTGACAGCGGTGATAATATAAAAACATATCTATGAGTATTCCATTTTCCCTCAGTCAAAGTCCAGCCAGATTCACTATTTATCATCATTTATTCCCGTAAATAGAAACCACACCCAGGGCAATTATCTCACTGTCACAGGTTGTAAATGGTGTTTTGGTATCATGGGATTACAGTACCAGAGCTTTGTTTTGATTCTGAGACGTCTAATCTTTATCAGATATTACACACCACTCATCACTGTCAGTATCCAAAGCAGCATCAGCATCTGTGGCATTGCTAAGAGGACCATCTTCAGCATGTGAATCATCCTGCAGCTTATGCTCTGGATTCACATTCACCCCCAAAATCAACTCTGAATGGCTCTTCAAGCTCCTTTGCAGCTGTTCACTACCCTCCACAGAATATAAGAGCCAGGAACAGTTTTATGAGTAATAAAAGTAATTACTGAGATGCCTTTAAAAGGTTTTCATAGCAACAGCATTGAGTGTGGCCCAACAAACTCTAAACATAGTCGATATGCAGAGTGCAATTCCTGCTTATTCATGAAAGAAACATATGACAGTTTTTGAAATATGCCATAATGAAAATTCCTACTACATGTCACAGATTTAGGTGCAGGGTGGGAAGTAACCACCATGCCTGGCAAGCTCTCACCTTGCAAAGTAATGATCTCCCACAGAGTTCAAATGCACTGAATATACAGTTCTGCTTTGCAAGGCAAATTACAGTGTACAATTCAAAGTCTAAAAGCCTTCATACATCCTGCTTCAATAAAATAAAACTCAATGTAAATGACTCCTTGCAAACATTTGATGCAAATACATGCCAATTTCCAAACCACCTTTCTTTGTTTCTGGCCATCCCTTAGGCTTTATTTCCGCATCAAAGTAAAACTGCTTTATTAAAAAATAAGTGATAATTACAGCAGTGCCAAAGACTGCTGAAGCACAAAAAACGTGAGATTAAGGTGACTGCTGGCAGAAGGTATTTTCTGTATAGGAAATAAATATACTTCAGATTTTAAAAAATGAAAATAAATTAAAAAAAAAACTGTCGATAAGCATTTTTCACTTTAATATCCTTTAGTAAATGAGTAAAATTTACTCATTTACTCAATGAGTAAGATCTACTTATTTACTCAAAACAGGTGAGGGAAGGGAAGGGGAAGGGAGGGTAGAGGAGGGAAGGGGAGAAAAGTCCCAGGTTGAAAAGAAAATGATAAAATATATTTTCAGTTCGAAAAATATAAGCCCATAATTCTTGCCTTGGATTTAACAGGTTAACTTTTCCCCATCTTTTTCTCACTACAAGAAATACCAATGGCCAGATGAAGTCTCCAGGATGACAAATAAGTTTTAAAGTAGCACCTTAAATTGACAGATTCTTCACTGATTATATGAGATTTGCAACTGCAAAAGTGTCTATGAATTATATAAAAGAGAAACAATACAACATAGACCCCTTGGGCTTTTATTTCTGTAGTACTTTTCCTCTTGATAGTGCATTATGATCGCTTAATTTGATCCTATTATCACATGTAGAGTAGACCTGAATGCAAATAAGCAGCAATTTCATATGAGTAAAACCTATGTACTGACTCAAATCACCATTAAACAAAACTGAGCCTGAGATGTCTGCTATAATCAGATCAAATTGGAGGGTGATATTGAAGGTACACAGCATGGCAGTCCCAGGCATTATCACTTTAAACTACCTAAATGTAGCACCAAAGTAACTGTTCAGTAGTGAACCACAATTTACACTTCGCCATTGTATTACCAACACAGATTGGGTTTGTAGGATTGCCAAAATGGCTCCCTAAATTACAAGCTTTCTCATATCTGATTGTAAAGCACTAGTCAATGGAAGAACATTAAGATAATATTTTCCAGCCATACTTACTTTACGCAAATTTTGTAGAAACATAGCTCTATTTCTCATCCTTCTCTTGTGGCAATGCAATTCCTGAATCTAATTTCCACAGCCTGCCTAATACCGGGTACCCTTATTTCAGATGAAACTTTTCCAAGCTATCTTTCCAAGTGGAAACTTCCAGTCCTTGCCCTACCTCTCCTTCTTTCAAAGCTAGAAAGTTCTGTTTGTGTAGCATAGAGGAACATTGCCCTTCTAAATCACCTAAGGTGGCCAGTGCATACAGGCAGTGCTTCTTCACCTACCACCTCTTGAAGGACCTCTCCTTTTGGTCAGTGTCATCTGACCAGTGAAAGTGTCATTTGGCCAGTGAAAGTGTCTCCAGTTTCCTGATGCTCCACTGATATTCACACTCATGTACAGGTGCATGGATGATTATTTGTTGGATAATTACATCATCTTTTATGGACATCTTACACAACTAGAAGTAAGAGGACAATGTAAGGGAGGCTGTAGATTTTATGGGGTATAATGGACCATATAATGAATCCTCTTTGCTAGCAATTAGCAGTGCGGCATTGAGGCCATAAAACTACGTCTGCTCAGCTACACAACTTGTAGGGCTATCCTGATCTCCCAGAAGTGTTAGCCTCTCTGCAGCATGCACTTTTACAGGTGCCAGCTCATGTTCTCTCAAAGCACAAAACAGAAGGTGCTGCCAAATAATCAAAAAGATTTTTAAAAAGGCTTAAAAAGAACAAAAAAGAGCAATTCTCCAAATTCTCCGCAGGTAGGAAATCAAAACAAGAAAATATTTTGGTGGTCAAAAATTTAATCATTTCATAAAATTTTTAGAGTCGGGGACAAAAACCCTTGTGCGTAACAGCTGTGCAAGAAATCACTGATTGTGGGAAGGCAACAAGGTCCACCAAGAGAAGGAAAACTGTTAAACAGTTGCTCTGCAGAAAATTGATAGGATGCTTTGTTCTCTCCCACTCTTGATGTCTCCTAATTTAACTCTTCTAAACTCTCCTGGCTGCAAGGACATGGGGGAGCTCACGATAACCTGAAGCTCACAGTGTCACGGCCATCAGGGTAGAAACAATTATCTTTTGATCCCATCAGTTTGGCCAAGGAGGAGCCCTTCATCCTCCCCACAAGAGAGATGATCTCAAGACACACAGCTGCAATTTATATTTCAGTCACATCAAATTGTACATTTTCACATTAGAAATATGAACTATGGAAGAGGTTTTTAGAGCCATTATTTATTAGACAAGTTCTCTAGATTTTTATCATCCATAACTCATACCTTTGAATGGATTTGCTACTGATTCCCCTAAGTCATGTACAGAAGGTCCTGACGTACAGTATTACTGAAATACCATTTTTAAAATTTCACATTTACATGCATTCCATCTGCACACTGAGAACATTAAATATCATAAATGTAGAGTTAATGTCTCATTTTTTAAAATGATGTAGTTTTGTAATTACATTAAATGAGCAGATACTGACTTTTAGAAACTAAATTCCAAGTCTCTTTCTATTGCCAAAGCAGTCAGGAAAATCTTTAAATAATTTTATGCTATAGGGACCCTTTAATGATCCATCTGCTGAAACTAGGAAGAAAAGAAAAAAAGTAGCAGAATCATAAGAAATGAAACTTCAATTCACCATACATTAATAAGAAGCTCAGCTATTGATAATCTGCAAGACTGTAATGAAGTTTTTCAAAGTTATATCCATGTACACTCAAGAACAGTCTTCCAATAATTCTATTCGACACAAAAAGATAATTAAATATATGAACTAATAATTTCTTACACAAGTCTATCATTCATGCCTCTTGTCTAGAAAGCCAAAAAAAAAATAACAGAAAACATTTTTTTTGTGATTTACATTAATTATTTTTCAGTTTTCACCTAATCGTATTAATTTTCACAGACACTAAGACTACATGGATACCTGTGCTTGACTGATTTTACTTAGCTTCATTTTTCATGACTTTATATGTATCTACTGAATTTACAGTAAACCAACGATTGTAAATTGCTTATCTCTTGAAATCTTCAAGAAAAGTCTGGATACAATGCAAGTATGTAAGATTTAGCTAAAATCCGGTTACTGGGGTTAGTGCAAGGGTAATTGGTGGAAGTCTGTAGATGATCTTAGAGTTATTCAGAGACTGCCATACATAGTCCACTTTAATGCTGCAGCATAATTTTTATGCAGAGTTTATTCACAGGTTAAATATAGTTCATGCTAGATATGCAGGTTTGTACTAGATATGTACTATATAGATAGGTACCGGTTATGTACTATGTACTAGATATGTACTAGGTATGTACTTCATGTTACTGTATGAACTGTTCCCACTCATTCTTCAAAATAAAGCTTCACTACAAAGTAAATGTTATCTCGCAACTGTGGGAAGATTTACAAAGCAGCAGTTTCCCCTAACTGTTTCTCTACCTAAATATATTCTCAGACCAAAAAGAAAAAAAAAAAAAAAAGTTCATGCCATTTAGCAATGCTGCCATGACAAAACAACACATTTGACTAAAAGAGAAATAGTGACAATCAGTTTTGATAGTGAAGCAACAGCTGATGGTGTCTTAGCAATGTCATAGCAATCGCATTGCAATGCCACTGCTTTTTATATTACTAAGAATGCAAGTTACAACCATCAAAGATGAGGAAGATAGAAAGGTAATTCAGAAGGTTAACAGCTACCACCAGTTGTCAAGTTGTCAAGCAACCTTACTTAATTGGTAGTCATATGTCTTTCACATGGATGTGTATACATTCGTGTGTGCATGCATGTCAATGCCAGCTAGAAGAAACAGACATTTCAGCTGAGCTGTATTTACCAACTATAGACATTACATCCCCAAAAGTTCACTGTTCTGCTGAAAGAATCACATGTTGTAGCCACTCTGTAGGTAGATATCTAACAAGGCCAACAAAAGCAGTAACAACCAATTCCAAATACTACAAATATATTGAGCAAGATAATGGAATTAATGCTGAAAGTGTTTGAGTTGCATTTGGACAAAAGGCATGGATTTCTATGCCAGAACTAATACAAGTCTAATATTTAATGCACTGTAAACAAAAACTAGGCTACAATCGCTGAACTGTATGTCAAAACAAACAAAAAAACAAACGAATGAATAAATGAGGTTTTGTTGTGTGTACCTCCCATTTCCCCGTCCTTACAATCAACCAAAGTCCTTAACATCACTTTTCCAGCTCTTGCTATTTTGTTTTTCTCAGTGCTGCTGCCAACATTACCAGGAATATTACCTACAATTAAAGGATGGAAAATACCCAAACTGGAAGTTAAGATTAAGATAATGCTTTTCAGTTAAGAGTAATTAAGAAAACATCACTTGTTACCATAGACAGATGAATAGAAAAATACAACGATAAAACAGAAAAAGTTCATTTTACCGAAGAGCAAAAAATGTAGTGTGCAAGGACAAGAGAGGACTGCTTTTATGATAAACAAAAGCAATTTCATTATTTTTAATGAAGACATTCTCATTCCAGTTTTACAACCTCAATTTTTTTTGCATGTCACACAAAATGGTGCACACTGAAGTTATCATTTTGCCAGGTCTATGCCTGGAATGTGCTGTGCCATAAAGAGTGCTTTTAAAAGAGTAAAGAAATATTATTTATTTATTTATTTATTTATTTTTAACAGGGAGAAATGACAGTTTTGTAGCCATTTTTCTAAGATGTTTCGTATCTGCAGCTCTCAATGAAGTCAAACAGCAGCAGGTACCTACCACCTGAGGAAAGACAGGAATGGAGACAAAGCCCCCCGAAACCAAAGGGGGCCTTTTCACAAACTTCAATGGCCCCACATCAGGCAAGTTCTTTGAGTGTGAACGGTTGATGATCTGCCATTGAAACAAAGGTTTGTCCCATTTTGAGATGCACTAAATATACAGTGTCAGCAGTACACTGTAATCTTTCCAAATGGCCCCAAAGCTCAAAGGCCTGCACAGACAAAGGAAGCTGTCTTTTCTGTTCTCAAAAATTTTGCTGTTAGAGACTATTGCAAAAGCACTACTCTAGGCTAGTTTGTTCACATCTGTCTTATGTTTTTGACTCGGATTCCCCAAAAGTGAGGCACACACTTTTAGTGTAGCACTGAAGCTGGTACAGGAGAAGCATTAAATTATTTGCTTCAGGTTTTTCAATGAGTAGATGGCATGGTCAGGACCTGGCAGGATAAGACTTGTATAGAGCTACAGGGTGTTTTGCATATTGTTTCCAGGCACTGAATAATAAAATAGGCCACTTTAATTATATTATTTAGTACATATGTTTAATACATAAACATGTTTAATATATAAACAGCCAAGATCTGATCCAGACTGACAGTAAACCACCATACAGTTATCATTCAGGTTACTTTATACTAATGCTCCACCTCTGGTCTTTTGGTTTGTTAGTTTGTTTCTAAGTTAGATCATTTCTTTTGAGAAAGAAGCCTTCTTTCCCACTCTACGTTCCTTTCCACATGCAAAACTCATCTCACAACCCTTTCCTAGTCTTTTTAAACATTTTGTTGATTTTAAATTCATAAAGGAGCCCAAATCATAAAACCTGTCTGAATTAGCTTATTTTGTTAAATACCACAACACTACAGTTAAGTGGACAGGAAAAATAACAAATAATACATCCACCTTTGGAATAAATATTTCATCTGTTGTTGAATCTACCAATATCAGTAATGTCTTCCAATGATTAATAAACCTGCCCATGAAAATAAATTAATTAAAAAAAAATACTAATTGCCACCCAGAGACTATAGTTATTTATAGTGTACATTGGTTATTTAGCTTCAACTTTGAGACATCAGTGCCTGGTATATGTCACCTGTGAAACAAAACTCTTTAAAATTGCTCTTTTGTGTTGCAGGTCACAGTTCACAGACTACACCAGTTAAAGAGAGAAGTGGCTCTTGGCTTTATTTCTGTTTTACAACAACAAAAGACTTTTTATTATTTTTGCATGTTACATATTATTAGAGTCCTTTTCTAAGGCATTCATGAAATTCATGGCTCTTCTTTCAACTCTCCCGTTTTGCTGCTGCACCTTGAAATGCCAGCACTAGAGCTAGCCATCAGGAGCAGACGCTGATGTAATGCCACTTCCTCACCTCCTCACCTTTCTCTAAGTATTGCCTCCCAATGCTCAGACCTTTCGCAAAGTCACTGCTTCCCAGAACAGACATCACCTACATTTTTTATTGCTAGATGCAAGACCTTTCTTTTGGATGTGTTAAAATGCATATTGTTTGCAGTTGCTCAGCCAACTAAAAAATTAAGGTTACATTTTTTATCAGCTATCAGTCATCTTAAGTACATAATGCCCTTTTCTCCATTACTCTTTGTATTATGCGCCAGTTTTTTTCATTTACCAATCCAGGCCTCTCTTCCAAGTAGTTGATAAAAGTAATTAATTACTGTCACAAATTGAAGCTTCCCTGAAAGCAGCACTCAGATGCCTGAGACCTTGGCTACAACTGCTCAGCTCAAAACTCATTAGCTGATTCTGGAAGCAAAAGCACAGATAATTTTCATGGGGAAGCACTACCCAAAAGCTCTGGGGCACATCTGCCTTGTTCTAATGATTCAGGTAGGTGTCAGAAATTTTACACCCTCCTAACACGTAATGTGGGGGAGGTTAGAAGGTGACAGTCACCCAAATAATAGCAACTAATTCTCTTTATGTGGGAAAGGAGATCAAAGAACTTGGCCCAGGTCAATGTGGTTAATATGACCACTACCAGTTTGCACCAGTCATCTGAGCTATAAAGGACTAAACAGGACAGACAACAATCTCTCTGTGAGAATATCTATACAGAGGCATCCAAAACCATGAAGGAATCCAAGCCCATGGTGGGACCATTACGCACAAGGACAAGGCTGCCAGCCAGGACAGGACAGGACACGTTGAGTCATCAGATGTGAGTGTCTTGGCCCCTTGGCCTGTGGTGTTGATTCTCACTGGGGCACAGGGTAGGGCCAGGGTAGGGAGTGTGAAGTCTGAGACCGTCAGAGAACAAAGATCATACAGCAAAACACTTAGCACAGTAATCACTAACCACCCACTACATATATCCTACCTAATAAATGGTAAATATAATGTCCCTGAGCGGCGTGGTTCTGTTCTTTGGGCTGTTTCAACCCTAAATTCCCTCAAAACACCAAGAGAGATCAAAATACAATCCACTTCATGCCCTGTTCAAATATGGCCATTCTGCAATAAGCCCATTTGTTTGCAATTTTAAAAGTTATTTGCAATAAGCCTGTATGTTGTGGATGCTTTGCTTTCTTTGTGTTGCCTTCAGCTCCTTTTTCTCAAAATGAGACTGAATCAGTAGAAAAAAAAAGCAAACAAACAAAACAACAACAACAACAACTATTCCTAGGAATATTTTTAACTGATTCCAAGTATAAAGAGCTAATTTAAAGTATCCTTTAGGATTTTCAACTTTAGTCAACTACAAATAGCATGCATGATGCAAAATAAATAAATAAATAAATAGCCAAGTGTAAAAGACATTTATCTGAACAGCTAGACCACATATGGCACTGAAAGAAAATCACCTGTGACTTCAATTGCCAAAATTCTTTCCTGTTTTTTTTTTTTTTTTTTTTTTTTCCACAGCCCTGGTGTGAAAGCAGGAAAGATCATGTCAGATACTAACTCGGTTCAGCACATCTGTCTTCAGAAGTTTTTGTAGCAATGACAAGATTGCTACAGTTAGTTGTCCATTGTCCCAAAAAATAAGATGCAGTATGCAATACAGAGAGCCCTTAGAAATGTGCTACCTTTGTTTTAGATAAATGTCCAGACATTTGCTGTATGACCTCGCTTCCTTATATTACAACAAGAGGAACATTTAGGAGTACTGCAAATGAAGTGCTGAGTTATCCAAGGTGTTACCTACAGCAATTATAAAGACTTTAAGGCCAAGTGAACATAATTCTTAAAGCTGAGAAAGGTGTTTCCATGAGATAAAATGGCATAGTTCAAAACTGTGGTGGTTTTACTCGGGCAGCCGAGCTCCACCACAACCACTCTCTCACTCCCCCTCTCCTCAAAGAGGAAGGGGGAGAAAATACAACACAGAGAACTCGAGGTTTGAGATGAGAAAGGTTTAATTAAAGGGAAAGGGAATGGGGAGGAAAAACAGAAACAAAAGAAACAATCAGTCCGCGCGGAAGCACAGAGAGAGGAACATCCTAGGAAACAGGGCCTCAAACGTGTAGTGGTTGTTCAGGAGGAACAGCCCCCTCCCCCACAAGAGCCCCCCCTTTTATTGCTGAGTGTGACATCAGGTGTTATGGAATATCCCTTTGGTTGGTTTAAGTCAGCTGCCCCAGCAATGTCCCCTCCCCATCACTTGCCCACCCCCAGCCTGCTGGCTCTTGGGGGCTTGGAAGGAGTCCTGGTGCTGTGCCAGCACTACGCAGCAATAGACACAACACTGGAGTGATATCAGTGCTGTGCCAGCTACAAGTGCAGAGTACAGCACTGTGCGGGCTGCTGCAGGGAAAAGGTGACTCCAGCTCAGACAGACCCAACACAAAAACATCAGAGGTTATCACACAACTGGGTGTTAAATCGCTAGAACTGTTTTTAACATCTTACATTAGCTGTACCTAGAAACAGCAAAGCAGTATTTATTGATTTAAAGTAGTGCTGTGTGGGACTAGAGAGCTTTCTAATTCTTGTTTTGCCAATACCCTGTTCCAGGTCCTTACACCAATCACTTGACCTTCACATATCTATTTTTTCTCAAGCATTCGGTGGCATCACCAACTTCAAAATCATTAAGACAAGGACCAGCTATCTTTTCTACTTCTGAAAATCCTGCACATGGTGATCTCAGTGTCTAGGGCCTGCCTGTAGTTTCTGCTGCTATATAAATAAAGGCACACTAAGCACCAAGCAGAAATTTCTCTTCAGACTGGGGTTGTTGTGCTTTATTTGTTTTCCAGAGAAGTTGTGGAAAGAGGTGCTTCAGGTATGGCAGGGAGGGCACTGTGGTCATCAAACATTTCAATTTGAAGTGGAATACTTGTTTTAGAGATACTTTAACCTGCCAGGATAGTCAATTAACATGAGTGGATGGCATTTTAAAAGCATTTATTTCCTTCTTAAGGTAGGAAAGCCATGTGAATTGTTACCATCTGGATGCAGCTGACCTCCTGGAGAATACATCAAGTCATGGGTATATGCATATAGCATATAGCATTTGTTCTTTTTAATCAGTTATCCTAATTTTATTTCATTTCCCATTTGACCTGTCTCGACTAGCAGCTAAAAATTTCATTTTAAACAAATGCTTGAGATTCATTCACTGGAATTCATAAGCAGAAATAGCATTCTGATTAACAGTGAGGCTCTCACCCTCCAAGGAATAGAGAAAAATCAGTTCTGAAGAATATGAATATGTATACAATACCAAACTTGTTATACAAGAACCATACTATTTATTTAAGTTACCTTCAGTTATTTATTATGCTTTTAAAAACTTCAACAGTTTACAAGAGAAGGCAAGCTTGCACAAAGTGCTGGTGTCAGGCAGATAGCAGATTTTATGCATACTTGGTAATGCACTTAGCTAGTTTACAAGGTTGCCATTCTACTGTTCATATTCACCTTAACCAGACATGGTGGTTATGTCTAATACTAGCATCTCTCTGGTGGACATTTTTCTAGCACATGTTGTTGGTTTCAGATATTACTATGGGGTATGCAAAATAAGTTAGAGAGCAGGAAAGGTGTCACTCTAGACTTCAGAAGTTCTTCTTTAGAAATTTACATTGTCCAACCACTAACGAGTGATTTTGTTTTAAGTCAGAGCTCTGATTTATAGCCCTCTGTACTATTTTAATTTACTAGTCATCAAAAATATATATATGTATAAACTGCATTAAAAATAGGTAGATGAACTCAGAATGGAAATCAAAACCAACAGCAGGGCAGGCTCCAAACAAGTTGTTTCTGGCTGAATCATTTTTCCTTCCCCTTTACTCCAGTGGCCTGCTTTTACAAACATGTTATTCCTGACATTTCTTTCAAGTTGTTGTGATAAAAATAATTTATATAACACCGGGTGCATCTCTGTCTGCCCATGTACCTCAAGCCCCCTTTGTTCTCCTGGGGCTTTGCTCCTTGGTATCTGAAACTATTGAAGTGAGTGATGTCTTTGAGCAAGGTAAATTATAGAAAGAAGATAAAACTGAAATCACAATACAGCAGTTTAATTATGTTCAGGCTATAAAAAATAATTTTCAGTTTGGAAATACTGCTATTCATGTCGAATTCTTACATCACATGAATACATATATTCATATAAAAAGCTTGCAAGGCATTATATGTTATTGGCAGTACTGAATACGTTTTCCCATTGGAATTTTATTTTGTCCAACAAAATAACATTTACTAAAACAGACATTAAAAGGCTCTAATTGGAATAGCTGACAAATGCAATCCTGTAATATTAAGACTGATATTGATTAAATGTTATTATGAAAATTGGTTATGTTCCTGTTTAAAAATCAAACCTCCAGCCGATTTCCAATGCAAAGTGACTGCACAGAGACCTGAACAAATAGCACCAACTTGAGCTGCCACCAGAGCAATGTTTTTGTTACTCAGCCTCACAATACCTCCTTCAGCAGTGTTCATTCCCCTTCTTCTTTGCTAGCTATAGGCATTCAAGCAAACAGCCTGTTTGCACAATTGCTTGGCCTCAGCCATTTATACAAATATCTGTATCCCCATGCAAACATGGTTGTACCTGCACAGACTGTGGTTCAATAATCATTATTTTCTATTCACTGTTTGCTATTTGTTGTTTTAATTATCTCTGGTTATAATCATTTCAACTGTCTGACTGGGGAGCAGTCAAGTCACTAAGGAGACCACATGCCCTGAATGACAAACACTCCACACAGCCTGGAGGCTGATGTGACCATTGTGACCAACAATACAAATAAACACATCGGGGAAAAAAATAAAATAAAATAAAAAAATAAATAAAAAGTGACCTTCAAAATGTGTGAAATCCAGATTAAAATACATTTGACTAACTAGCACACCTACATCCGCACCACACATCTACAGCTATTCCAGGTTTAATTAAACAAGAAAAAAAAAAAAAAAAAGAAAAGAAAAAAAAGAAAAAAAAGTTCCATACTTTTCCTGTATGATTGTAAAATATTTAGACAAAAGATTAAGAAGCATTTTGAATAGTTAGTGCTGGAGCCAGCTTTCCAGCTGTCAGCACCATAGAAAAGTCTTTGATTTAACTACTTTTCCTCACTTCCAGTTTCTTACAGTTGTGAATATCTTTAAATCTCTGCATGCAAAGGAAAGAATTTTGTCTGTTACTTATTTATTTTGTTTTGTTTCTTTGCATGTTTAGTTGTTTGTTTTTGTACTTGTTCACTTGTTCTTAAAAACAAACAAACAAACAAACAAACAACAAAAAAAACCACCATTTTTCACAAGACTGCTAGACAGTTGCTCCCTAGGAAATACAGAGCTAGACTAATGCCTCAAATACAGCATCTATTTTTAGCTTAGCTGTAGAAGTCTAAAGGACCAGAATGACTAAATCATGAAAAGGGTGTCCTGAAAGAAATATCGAAATATTGTCCCAGCCAAACCAATGTGCGTGGTCATGTTCTCTGATCTAGAAATCCAGCTTTGCCCTTGTTTTCTCCTGCAGCCTTGAGTAACGCCAGCAGGAAAAGGATGGAGCAGAGCTGCCTCAAGTTCATTCTTTTCCATACTCACAGTAATTGGTATATCCACAGTTAGAAAGACAACATTAAATCACAGTTAGAAATACTACATTAAATACTGCCAGACAATTGCTTGCAATTGATTCTCAAGGTTTCTCACTGTTCTCACTGTTATTAAATCAACTATTTTTATTTTGGGGGAGATTAAGATTGAAGCCTATTTGGTGCCAATGCATATTCAGTACCACTTAAACACCATAAATTAGATCTACTTCTTTGAGGAACTGAAAAGTAAGGAATTGCAGGTGTCTGCATATGTAATTACAGGGAAACACATGAATTTATTCAACTTTAATCTCTTGCAGGTGAAACTGAAAGTATGTAATCAGCTCGATGAGCTGTCTGTTAAGTGCATTTGTCTTCTTAATGAGTGTTTTTCCTGAGGTAGTCTGAACAATTCATGTGCCTGAGCTCATTATCAGAAACCTTAAAAAATAAAAGTTAATATTTGGGGAAAAGATAAAATCTTTACACAGCTATGTAGGAAAACTTAAATATGAAAATCTCTGTAGTGACACTTGCTAGTTGATGACTGGGCATGTTTGACATATTGTTATATAAATAGGATTGAGCAAACAGAGGAAGTGATAGGAATGCATTTAAAAGTTCCCTTAAGCAGGAAAATTCCTCAATATTTTCAGGTGTTAAATCATTCTGATTCTTCATCTGACTGTTGCAGATCAGTTCCTGCAGTCCAAATATACTAACAAGACAACTCACAGGGACAAGGGTACAGAGTTGAGTTTCATGTCACTTGGCAAAGCAAGTGCAAATTGCATTCACAGGACCATCTGCTGAGATAGCAATTCCTCTTTGTCAAAGAAAGAGCACAAAGCTTGAAGCTCTGTTAATACAGTGTGCTTTTTAAATAAATCACTCTATGCATACGCAGATCATGTTGTGATATTTTTCGTTTAGGATGATGTTTCTCTGAGGGCACTGAAGTAATATAAATTTTGCAACCATATGGAGTATAGGGCTGTTTGCCCCATTAATCAGCAGTCAGTGAAAAGTATGTCTGCTAATAAAGCCTTCACATTATACAGACAAGTGTCTTGTGTTTCTATACCTTCTCCTTGTAAGAAGCAATCTGTCCTGATGGATAGAAAAATAAATAAAAGACAAATCTGAGAAGGAGGCTGGAGTTTTAACTTGGCTAGACAGTGACATGCTGCATGCCTTCCTGATGTTCTGCCAGCCAACAACATTTCCATCTTAACAGTCTTCCCTTGAAAAGCAGTGATTCAATGAAAGCACAGCATTTTGTAAGAGTGTGTCAAGTATGTCAAGACATTTGACAGGACGAGGCAGATTATTTTATCTGCTAATCTTTTCCTTTGCCCATGAAAGAAATGCTTCCAGCCCAGGGATCAGATGAAGGAACTCAAATTCCTGCAGTTCTGCAGAGGATTGCAGTCCACATAGAGGGCTGCATCATTTTTAGCACCAATCCTATTACATGTGGGTTGCCAGAGAAGTGGGACTGCACTATCTGGGATCTGTTCTTCTATCATTTTAGACCAAATTCTACAATGGGCTCTGATTGCCCTCCTGCCTTCACAAAGTTGTAAGATCAGAGACTGGGTGACCTTATGATATGCTGTATTGGAACAATTTCTCATGCCCCTTTGCCTGTAGAGCCGAGGATGTGAGTCACCAAGGCTCTCCTGCTGTGCGTGAATCAGAGACACAAATGTTAAAGCAACAAAAGACGTCTAGAATAACTTCCCTACTCATAAAACTGCATATTGAGGGCACTTCCAGTTAGAAGCAAGTGAGACACAATGGAAAACAAGGAAGGCCCAAAGAACTAATCCATTTCATTTAAGGGTAGCAAGGTAAATATTCATAATACTCATACTTGAAAAGAGTGATAGTAGATAGTCATTTTTATTTATTTATTTATTTTAAGAGTCAGCAAAATCCGAAAACAATATCTGACAGATATTACTCAACCTTTGCATCTTGGGAAAAGAATTAATAGCATGGATAGATTGTTGCTGTTATGATAGGTATTTTTCCTTAAACAAATTTTAATTAAATTTTTTGTTTATTTGTTTGTTTGTTTTATATTCACAGCCTAGATAAAGGTAGTTATTTCACTGTTCCCCTCCAGTCTCCTTTGCTGATATTTGACAGCTTTTGTTTATCAGCTGGTTGTATTACCAACTCTAACATGCTCCAGTAGCCTCAGTGATCTGAGAGCATTGAAAAAATAAACCTTAAGAATGACAATGCTGGCAGCTTAGTGGAACAGAGCAGCCAACAAGCTACATTTTAAAATGGCAATCAATATTAACTTACATCTCACTTTAGAAACAAAATAGATTTGACAAATGGTATCAAAAACCTACCTCCAACTGACATTTGTAAAGGAAAGTTTCTCTTATATTCCATTTATGTTTCTAGAGGTTATTGAAGTTTTTTAATAATGTTTTCCTGTCATCAGAGAATTTGTTATTGAAGCTGTTTTTTCTTTTTTCTTTTTTCCTTGGGGAAAGAAAACTTTGTGAAAAAAAGACAAAGATTTAGAAAAGGTATTCTAAATAGCTTAATAACCTATGAGTAACCTTAATAACCTAATGAGTAACCAGAAGACATGAACAAATTATTTGCTGTTATCATGAGATAAGATTCGTTTGTGCAAGTTAAATTATTTATTATTTGTATAAAGCTCTTTCCTATCAAGACAGCAACGCAGAAACATATGTGTGCTTGATTCTTTACTAAATCTGCATGTCATTACTTTATCGTGGTAGTACAATAATACAGTGTGCAAACAGAAAAGGCCAAAGCCCTCCACCAAGAATGTGAAATCCAGTTTCTCCATCTTTCACAGGCAGCTGGACAGGTAAATTCCTATGCCTAGGACAAACCTTTATGAAAATATCACTGAGAACATTTTTTAACTGAAAGGATCTCTCAGCTAAGTTTATGAAGCACAAAGAAAAGCTACACATCAAAACTGAAGAAAGAGAGAGTCAAAATACACATTATTTTTGTGTGTACAAAGAGGTATGTATTGGTTGAAGAATGAGATGTGTGGAAGCCCTCAATAAGGGCTGCAAAATCATCGCCCTAAGCCAAGGAAGACCACTTGCACCTCTGCCGCATTTCCCTGATATATATGTCTTGGCCTTAAAAATGTGCAGTGACAGAGAATATATAACCTTTTCAGATGATCTGTTCCAGTGCCTATTTCAAACTATTAGAAATCATTAGTCTTATGATTAGCCTAAATTTCCCTTGCTGCAATCTTAGCCAATTAACTTTTTGCCCTGGCATGGAGAACATACTACTCAGCAGCACTTGACATCCTGGAAGATTGGACTATCATGCCTCCCTGATGTCTTTTCTCCTTGAAAGTTAACTAATACAATTAACTCAGTCTCTTCTCGTAGGTCATGATTTCTAGACCTGTAGTCTTGTTCTCTGCCTATGGACTCCCTCTGATTGGTTCTCAACATTCTTAAAGCATGGTGCTCAACAACTGCCACTAAAAGTGAAGACTTACTCCACTTATCTCATGAATAATTGTCCTGTTTCCACATCTTCCTATAATGTTTGTAAAAAAAAAAAAAAAAAAATTGATCCAGCTCCCTTTCTGAAGAACTGCTGCTAGTTTGCTTGATCAACCTGAAGCAATACCGTTGACCACTCCTAGTAAAGAACAGACTTTTTCAGTGTCTTTAATGAGTGAAAAATTCTTGCTCAGAAGAGGGACACTGTGTGCAAGATATGTACAGGCCACAGGCAGTGACAAAAGATTAGCAAACAGAAATCAGAAATGACAATGAACTTATATGAATTGCAGCAGTCAGAGACTGGTTGACCTCAGGGCCTTTGCATATTTTGTGAACTTCTCCAGCAAAAAAAACAACTGAATTAGCTCCTTTGATCATCATGCACAACATCAGCACAAGCTGTGGTTAGCTGCTGCTAAATCCAGGGACAACATGTGCACTGGCTCAGTTCATGCTTTGGCCGGGATCGGCTTTTGCATCATGCAGATAAACTCCAAGTGTCCTTATTTACAGACCTCCACCTGTCCTACTCCATTTCTTGGCTCCAGCTTCAGTCAGCACCTCCAACAATTTTGTTACCTGCCAGCCAGGAGCCTTGCTGCCCTAAAGATACAATATTAATGAGCAATCAGGCACAGCAGGCCTTAATGCTGCATACCCTATGGAGTTGAGCAAGAGTGCCTCTATTTCTGCTTGATGCTTTCAGAAGACACAACCACTGTGCCAGCAAAGAGACAGACATTAATGGAACAGCATAGTTATGCAAAGAGGTGAATACCTGGCAGTGATGCACAATATGGAGGTATTTCTTGTTCAGGAGACAGAGACAAAGCTGCAGAAAGAAATAGCATGCAGTCTTTTTCTTTCAGGACCCTTCCCACCTCTTCTCTCAGTATAAAAAGCCTATAAAAATGTAAAGAGCAATTATTATTATTATCCTCGCACTGTAAAAGGTAGAACAGGGTTTGTTCACCAGGGATAACTATTCTCTTTACTTTGCTTTTCTTTTCCAGTTAAATACTGTTTCACATGTTTCTCAGAACAGCACTTGAATTGTATTTATCATAACAATTTTAGTCCAAATTCTTGTATTTTCCCTGTTAATTAAAATGTTATTTTGCTGAGTTAGAATAAAATAATATTGGTAGCATCTATTACAGACAAATGTGGCTCTGGATCTATTAGTATTTTTCTTATAGTCAGTAGCTGTTGTAGATTCATTGTTCTCCTTCATCCAGGGTTGGAGAGGTTACAAAAGGCTACCTAAAACCATGCATGCCATGTCCTGGCATAAACTTTTGAGACTTTGTTACTGGGTTTTCATGTGCCTGAGATAAACTAGCAAAGCTAGAGCCTAATTTTGGTTCCTGTTAGCTGGTTACAAACCAGAAGAGGAACTGAGTGGGATATAACTGAGAGACAGGGATATAACAGCTGGGTGAGACTGGTGGGGATTCAGAGTCAAGCAGTCAATCTAGTTTATGAATGTCAGAAAATGAATCAGGAGATTAAATAAATAAATAAATAAATAAATAAATAAATAAATGCAGAGGTCTATCCTGGCTTTCAGTTATTACATTTAAAACAGCAAATATGGATGGGGCAGCCAGCATCCCATATAGGGTGGGAAGCAGCATCACCTGTAGAGCAGTAATTAGCTCTTCAGCCCCTTCTCTTCTGCCACAGAGTCCCTGGCTCATCCAATTTTGTCACTTCTCATGGCAAATCCCACAAAACACTCCATCCACAAAATCTCTAACGCATCCCAGGGAAAAAAAAAAAAAAAAATATATATATATATATATATATATATATATATATATTGTTCCTCAAATGCTTCCTGACATTCATCGTGCTCTAGACTCCCCCTTATGCAAATGTGTCTCTCAGAGCCCTGAGCTTTCCTGTGTCTCCTGGCACAGTTATCCAAGTGGAACCCTGTAGACAAGGGAGGAAAGAATATCTTTTATACAATCCAGATAGATGGTAGCCACAATTTCACAGCAGAACTTCAATCTAGGTTGTCAGCAAGTAGCACCTATAAATTACAGTACCTCTTTTTTTCAGTGAAATTCAGGAGAAATGAAACATACATTGGTGAATAATGCTTTATATTATTCATCTTTCCCAAAGAAGAGTGACCAAGAAAGACTCCCCTATACTTCCCATGTGCATTATACTATTTTATTCATATATGTCTTCACTATCATCTAGGAAAATTAGCAGAGGATATTCCTTCCTAAGCAGACAGCTGAGTGCAGCCTCTGCCATGACACTTCTTGCTGCTTGCCACAGGAGTCATATGCCCAAGGCTTGTAGCTGTGCCTGGGAAGTTACACCGCCTGCAAGCTGCGTTATCTGCATAATGCACTATCACAAGGTTCAAACTCACATCATAACTGAAAGCCATTCTGTAATAGAGCACTCCTGTTAACAGGCAGGGCTAGAAGTGATTGCAGGTCTTGTTGATCCTCTGTACACACCAAGTATTCCAGTTTTGTTTGTTTTTTTCTCATTCAACACCCATCTCATCTGCAGGAATCTGTGCTGCAGGCAGAAAGCACTTACTTCCTGCCTATAAAAGCTTGCTCTGGGCATATTACCTTCTGCTCAGGAATGTGCTGGCCTTTTTCTTTTGTTCACCTACCACCACAGGTGGGACTCATCCTGCTTTAGATAACATGTACTTACAGTGGGTTTTTGCTCCTCTTCTCACATTTTTGGGCTTTTGTTTAAAGCTTATAAGCATTAAAGGAGTTCTTTCATGGCCCAGAGCAAACAGTTGTCCTAGTGTAGCCCCAAAGATTTTTAAACTGAGTTTCAGAACTTGCTAGGACACTTGGGGACAGTCATTTGGCCTGATGGAGTTCAGGTCAAGACACTATTCGTGCCTCAAGTTGTGAGTTTCTAGGTCTCAGCCAAGAGTGGTTTCTTGGTGAAGCACAGAAGCAAAGAGACTATTTAATTAACCTCAAATCTCCCACTGGCACAAAATTAAAGTTCTTTTGCCAGAATCATTAGTAATTTGCAAGCTCTGTTCAGCAGGAGAGTAACAGATATTTGATCAAATGTGCCCTTTCCAGGAAATGACAGCCATTATGATGAAGGGGGAAAATAAAAGCACTTCAAAATTCATTCAATGAAGTAGAGTAATTTGGAATACATCATGCTCAGAAGTCTGTTAACCCTCACTTTTATTTCACAGAACGTGTTGGAGGATAAAGATACTGCCCTCTCTTCCTGTTCCCCCTAAACTTGACATAGAGCTTGATTTAAAATGTTTTTTTTTTTAATACACACACCTAACCTCCACTCAGAGGCAGTTGTCAGGAAGGAAAAGAAGTGGTTCCCTTGCCATCATCCTTGACTAGGGCATGCCCTAAACCAAGAAAAAAGCTATTTTATACAGCATATATAATTTATATCAGGTTTAGACAGTTTTTAGGTGGTACGTTTTTGTTTCTTGGGGTTCATGTTATTATACAATTAACATGTCAGATAATTGCACTCTTTGTACATTTGAGCAGTCATTATTTTATCATATTGCTAGGGAAAGGAAAGGATGTTGGTAAAGCCCCAAGGATACTTGTGTGAGCTGCTGCTTTTGTCAGGCTACGTTAAGCTTCTCTATGGGAATGAGAGCAACACTCACAATACAGCTGATGTGTCCTAGGGAATCTCTGTAGAGAAGTGTACAACAAAGGTAACAGACCATGGAGCTGTGCACAGGAAGCACAGACTGCAGGGAAGGAGCTAAGTATCTACAGACACAGCAGAGGCAGCCCAGGAAACATGACCCCAAGGAAAAAGCTAAACAAAGGAGGGTTTATCTGCACAGCACTGGCTGCAAGAGACAGTCTGGTGAGCAAAAAGTACTGTCTCTTGCTGTTTTATTCTACCCGTGTTCAAAGACAGAACATTTTGTATCATCCTCATAAATAAACAGGATTACATCATAGTATCTGTTATCCAAACAGCTCCAGTGCTGCTGCAAAATGGATAACTACCTCAGTCAGAAACAGCAACAACGTTGTTCTTGTTTCACTCAAACTAAAAAATTGGAGATTACCGAAGTGGATACTTTGATAATTGCAAACTGTAATTTTCAAGCCTTTCATTTCTATAGCAGAATATAATGTTTGCTTTTGTCTCTCTTTAAAAAAATAAAAAACAAAAATAGTGTTCAACATGCTGGCACCCTCTGCAGAACAGAAATTCTTTTTTAGAAGGGGAAATTTCTGAAATTAGGGAGCAAAAAGACCTCTGGGGATGCAACTCAGAATGATAGGAGAGGAGAGGAGAGGAGAGGAGAGGAGAGGAGAGGAGAGGAGAGGAGAGGAGAGGAGAGGAGAGGAGAGGAGAGGAGAGGAGAGGAGAGGAGAGGAGAGGAGAGGAGAGGAGAGGGGCGAGGAAATCATATTGATTAACTTGCCCAGAGTATCTTGAAGTAATATAAAATATAAATGTGTCTGTTTGAAACCTGTAATGTCTTAAGCACATTGTCAAGACAAAGAAAGATGTGGATGAGCTGCCAAAAGACAATATTTGTCCTGTAGTTTTACATAGACCAGGAGTTTCCAGTTAACTGGAGCTTAAGATAATTGAATTAAAAACCTATATAAATGACAGATCTGTAATTTGAAGAGGAAAAAATGGGCTGATCATTCATGCAGATTTTTTTCCCTATAATTTCACTTTGCTCATATGGACAATTTTAAATAGAAAGCAGACTGCTTTTCAGTTTCTGACAGCTCCCTGCTAGGATGAGTATGTTCACATGCATCTGGCAGCAGACTAGAAAAGGCATCCCAATGTGATTGCAATAGCTCCTGACTTCAGGAGATTCTCCCTGTTGGATCAGGTCACCACAGCAATGTAGAGACAACCGCTGGATTCACAGGCATATCAGAACCAATGCCATCTATATATCTGCTCGTCTCTAATAAATAAGTGGCATACATAGCTGTTTGATTATAAGGGAAATTATTATTTTTAATCTGAAACAAATTTTATCACGGGTTTGTTTTGTGATTCTTTTTTCTTTGTTTTTTTTTCTTTTTTCTGTATATCTTTCAACTTGAGCAATTAAATTAAATTGAAATCAACTTCTCTTTCAGTATTCGGACCATTTTTTCATAAAGATCATAGGATAACTTAGGCTGGAAGAGACCCCAGGTCCATCTCTGGTCCATCCTCTTACTCAAAGCAGGGGCAGCTCAGGGCTTGATTTGGTGAGGACTTGAAAACCTCCAAAGATGGAGCTGACAACCTCTCTGGTCAACCTGTGTCACTGCTGGAGCATCCTCAGACAGAAGAAGCCATTCCTTACATCCCATCCAAATCCTAGGTCCCAGGGGCTTTTCTGCAGAGACATCCCCAGCTAGACAAGCCCAACCTGGGTGCTTCTGGGGCTCTGCCTGCGTATAGCAGGGCTTTGCACTCATAAAGACTTCTACTATTCCCACCTGCATCTTCTAAAACCCCATAAAGTTTTTAGGAGAACAAACAGAACAAACAGCTAAAGCCCAAATTCTCCCAGGTATGGTGCATAACTCCTACTAACTTTGTGTAACTAGGGCAGAGAGATTTACAGTCTGTCCAAACCTGGAGATAATATCAGGTTCATCTTAAAATGAAGGAGGGTGGCAGCTTCAGCCTGGTCTTCACAATCTTCATGTGCAAAGAACTTAAATCCTTAACAGTGGCTGAAGAAATGGTCTGCATAATCTGGGCAGCCTCAAGTGCTTCTATGCTAGATCATCCCTGTTATCTAGAGATTTTCTCTTCCAAAGTTACACTTGGGAGGTTTGGAGTGACAGCCAGGTAGGGAACCAGCAGTACAGCAGAAGCCCTCACAGACCCACTTGCCACTCCACAAAGTAGATATGGCTGAATTCTGGATCAGAAGAAGGTCCTCAACCAGTTTTCTTTGGGCCATAGTAATGCAGTAATTATCCAATTATTTGTCCACAAAGCTTTTCTTCCATAACATGTACCTGTCCAATGTTTGAGTTGTAAAGCAGAAAGCTGATGCTCCAAACCACCATTCAATATTGTGTTGGTACATTTTTTCCATTGACACTTTTTTCAGGCCAAAACTTGGATCTCAGTTCAATGAAAATTCCCTCAGAAAAATGTTTTAACTCTGGCACAATTATAAGAAAAAACATACCTATTTAGTTTCAGACAGTAAAAGAAACAGATCTGTTTTTACTACTTTTGATCACAAATTACAATTTCAGATATTTTTAAATGTGAATTCTTTCTTCTATTTTCCTCCTTCCCATTCTGTGCCCTCCATTTTCAGATGGTCTAATAGGAATTCCACATCACCAATTTTAACCTTACTACTTTCAATGTGCAGTACAATATAGTCTACAGTCTAATGGATACAGTTCCAGAAGAAAACATTTCTCTTTTCAATTTTTGCTCCCCTCCCTTTCTTTCTAAATTCTGTACTTTTCAATAGATTTTTTTTTTTTTTTTAATTTGTATACAAGCAGGGAACAACATCAGCCTCCTGAGAAAAGGAATATATCCAGTACTGTAGTTTTTCCTGTAACTTGCTCTTTATTCAAAATGTTGCTTCTTTCAGTAAAGTAGCATTAAAACTGTATTTAAAAAAAAAAATATATATATATATAAATAAAAAAGTAAAAAAAAAAATATATCTCTCCAACTTTGTAATATACTGAGATAGAGATGCAGACACAGCTTTGAGGCATATACTTCATCTATCCCAGAACTGCATACTTAGTCCAGTTTCACCCCATTATCTATTTTCACCTACATTTAGTTAATAATAGTAAATATATATATAAAGTACTTTTCAGTTTGACTGCAAAATCTATCTCTATTTTTTTCCATTTTTCTTTCTTTGTTTTCCTAACCTAGCCTTCTTTCGACACAAATATAATTAGTACCTCATTATCTAAATTTGTAACAGGTTGTGGTCTTTACTAAAGAGAAGACCCAACAAAACCGAAAAAAAAAAAAAAAGTTATTATTTTTAATAGACAAAAATTAATATTATATCTTATATATTTGAAAATAGGCATGATATTTATCTGTTTCACTGACTGAATGTGGGGACATGACATTAGTACAAGAGATAAAAAAGGATACTTTTATGCATATGTTATGAAATTTATGTATGTACCTTTGCTCACATTGTTCCAAAGGGAAAATTTTTCACAGTAAGCATCAGTTGCTTAATTAGCATAGAATAATTAAAACTTACTGCTGGGAAAATTCCATAGTGCCACAGCAATTATATAGGGAGAGTTCTTGGCTATTGCATGTACAATTCAAAAATAACTTTTAGGTAGGTTACCAAAAAAACACCAGCTATTCAAAATTGCCTTGTAACAGAAAGACTCCTCAAGCAATCAAGAAAATTAAACCATAAAAATAGAAACAAAAATAAAGAGAGAGAGAAAGAGAGAGTGAGAAGGATCTGTAACTATAGTAGCCATCAGTAAGATCCAATTAAACTACCTTCACTTCATTTTTAGGATTGTTTTTGTCTATTGGTCATATTGATTTATGTAGATTCCTGGACCTTGAGAAACTCATTTAGAATAATTTGACAGCAATTCAACAGCAATGTTCATTACTAATTATGAAACAGTTCGTTCACTACCAACAAGAACTTGTTTACAATATGCTTTTTTCAGTACTCATAAACATATGCCTATCAAATTTCAACAGATCTTAGACATTTTAAATTAATTTAATACCCTTGTAAAATAGAATAAGGTCTCTTGTTTGATCCAGAAAAGGTCAAAATTCTCTATGTGAAAGTATTTTTAGAAGGAGAATTGGACATATTTTAACAAAAAGTGACTGAAAACACTAGTGATAAATTTCAATTAGAATTTTATTGGTGAAATTTTAAAAAATGTGTCAAAATGAACCACTTATTTTAATCTCAGTTTCCCATTTTATTTTGGTGGAAATATTCTGACAAGAGTTTTCCTTTTCATTTTGTTTTAGCCTTAGTATTTCACTCCCTCTCCTATACTGTGTCAACCTGATACTTTTCTGTAAATTCTTTCTTTTGTATGGTGCCCATTAACTCCAATTGCTTTCATATGGCCAATTCACTCTCACTTGAAAACTATCCTCTTCTCATGACTGAAAATCTGGTAGATGCAGTGCCAACTACCTCATTACTGAAAGAAATACAGTAAGCCATTATGCTGTTTGTGCAGAGATCTGAACTGATATATCTACGTCGCTTATGCAGCTGCATGTAGCACATGTTGCTGCATCCAGATTCATCTTTCTCGCTCCTCTTTTCTCAGAAAGGTATTATCTGAGTGATTTTTTAAGACTGCATCAGGCTCAGCTCAAAAGAAGGTAGAGAGGGACCTTCAGTTATCTAAATGACATGGACTAGCAAGTGGATTTAGTACCAGAGCCACTGTCTAGTCTATGTAGCTAATACTGCTGTATTTTGTGTGATGCTTAATCCATCAGAACACAGTAGAGGTAATTTAAGAAGAATTTTGTGGGTAGGACAGAAAAACTTTTCTTTTCATCTTCTTCTATGTCCCAACATGTATGGCCTTGATGTTTTGTATGGGTCACAATGACATAAAAGAGTTGCAGAGATTTTTTGGTGGAGAAGCTGCCATAAAAGCAAATGAAATCACTGCTTTAGGAATGTTAATAGTAAACCATCAGGAAAATGCCACAAAACTGCATAGTCTGCAGGTGGCTGTCCTAGTTTCAGTTGGAATAGAGTTAATTTTTCTCCTAATAGCTGGTATGGTGTAGTATTTAGATTTAGGATGAGAATAATGTTCATAACACGCTGCTGTTTTAGTTGTTGCAGAGCAGTGCTTACACTAAGCCAAGGACTTTTCAGTTTCTCACACCATCCCACAGTGAAGTATCTGGGGCTGCACGAGCAGCTGGGAGGTGACAGAACCAGGACAGCTGAGCCCAACTGACCAAAGTCCATACCATATGGCATCATGCTGAGCAAATATTATGGGGTGACTGGTCAAGGTAGGGGGGCAGTCAGCAGGTGGTGTGAAATTGCCCTGTGCATCACTTGCTTTGTACATATTACTATTATTATTATTATTATTTCTTTCTTTTCTGTCCTATTAAGCTGTCTTTATCTCAATCCATGAGCTTTTATTTTTTTTTTCTTGATTCTCCTCCCATCCCACTGGGCAGGGGGTGGAGGGTGGAGGTGGGGGTGCTGAGCTGCTGGCTGGGTTGAACCACAACAGCAACAGAGAACATTTCATACATGTTGTTTTGAGAACAATCAAGTTCAATAAAATAAATGTTTGATGAAGACCAGGAAGTATTGATTCCACTGCTAAATTGGTTTCAGGAGCTTAGAAAAAGAGGAAAAAAAAAAAAAAAAAAAGCACACAGAATCACAGAATTTCTAGGTTGGAAGAGACCTCAAGATCATCGAGTCCAACCTCTGACCTAACGCTAGCAGTCCCCACTAAACCATATCCCTAAGCTCTACATCTAAACCTCTTTTGAAGACTTCCAGGGATGGTGACTCCACCACTTCCCTGGGCAGCCTGTTCCAATGCCTCACAACCCTTTCAGTAAAGAAGTTCTTCCTAACATCTAACCTAAAACTCCCCTGGCTCAACTTAAGCCCATTCCCCCTCGTCCTGTCACCAGGCACGTGGGAGAACAGACCAACCCCCACCTCACTACAGCCTCCCTTGAGGTACAGAAGCAATAGAAAGCATTAAGCAAAACTGAGTTGTGTGTGCTGCAACAGTCATGACAGCTATATAAACCCTGTACATGTTTATATTCCAGCAGAAGGTGGGAAAAGGTGGAGGGAAGGTTAACAAAACAAAACAAAACAAAAAGTAGATCATTCACCTCATCTTCTCCAGAAAGTTGGCCTCAAGGGAGCCCCAATCCCTGAGGTCGGCTTCAAGCATGAACTGAGGTCTTTGTCAACCTTTCATAAAGATGTCCCTCTGCATCTCAAAAAAAAAAAAAAAAAAAAAAAAAAAAGAGAGAGAGAGAAAAAGAGCCTCACAGGTCAGGGCTTGTGGTCCTAAAAATTAACTTAATCCAGATAGGTCAGTTAGGCTGACTGCATTTTCATGCAGATAAAAAATCAGAAAAAAAAAAAAAAAAAAAAAAGGCATTAAAAAGTCCTATTCATGTTATTTATGAATGACAGCCACATTACACTCCTGTCATGCTAGAGTAAATTAATAACTACACAAGGTACTATACAATGGAGATTCTGCCTGCTGCAAACATAACATAGAGAACTTGCTTTATTAACTCCTGAGGAGCTTTCAGAGAGTTGAAATGGGAAACAAATCTCCTTTTTGTGTCACTTAAGCCAATTTATACAGTACAAAATTACATCAAGACACCATAAACAGATTTGTACAGGTGTAAGCAAAATAGAACCTGTTTTACTGTGACATTTTAAAACTCAATTAAATGACTGAAAAATTTCTTTAATATGAGCCACCAGGGTTGGGTATATTACGCTGTGGAATGTATTTGTTGCTGTATGTAGAGATTGCTGCAATACATAATCCATCCGAAAGTGTGATAGATTATAGGCAGAGACTCTTTCCACTGGTCTGGTTTCATTAGACATGGAATTGCTCCTGCTTACACCACAGTTATTGAGACCTAGACAACACTTTAATTCTGAATATGTTCTCCTCTGAGAATTCAGGATCCTTAAAATGACTTTCCTGTACATTTTATTAAGTACTATAGTAATGACTTGGGAGACATAGGGAAAGTAATGACAGAGAGATTTGCAGACACACTAAAAAGAGAAGTGGGAGTAAGAGCAGAGTTCAGTCAAGGAAAATGCCAAGATGATATACAGTGAAGATAAAGAGAAATTCTGATAGGATAGAAAAGTTAAAACTACTGGAATAAATCTTCTACCATAGAATAAAGTAGGAGCTTACATGATGAATGAGTATGATCTCTATCCCTGAATGTGACATCAACTTTTGACCCACCCCAGACCTATCTTTGGATTATTTAGTATCACACTCAACATTTTTTAAGTGGAAAAGCTGTGGTCATTTTGTCAGCTTCACTTATTTTGTACATGGCATTCCCAAGTTTACCTCCAAGTCCTATTTTGCAGACCATTCTATGAACATATGGGAAGCCATCCTTAGTGATCAGTAAAAATTAATCTTCTACTCTTTGTACTTCCACAGCCACTAAAACCAGCAGTCCAAAGAAAGACAGACCTATCAACTCTTACAGAATGATCAGTTCTGGTCTTGGTCTGGTAAGTCACCCATGAGATTAAAATCTATAAACTCATACAAGTGTGCTGATGCATATATAATTTGTCTGTAAACCATGTTGAGAAGATTTTCAAAGGTAAATCTTCATAAAGCACACAAATTCCCACTCACTGTCAATGGAATGTGCCTAACTAGCATTCCAGCCTTAAAAAATTGAGTCTTTTTTGGCTCTGAAAGTATGAGGTAGTTACCATAAATGAAGGTGCGATATTTCCTATCTTTATAAAATAGATCTTTCTAAAATCCAGAATAAATCTGTCCTGAAAGAATAAATTACTGGACCTTAGCACTCCACCGAAAAAGAAGCATCCCATATCACACCAACCATAACCAGGTTGTCTGCTTGAGACTACAATCTGTGTTGCCTAAAACAGAGCAAGTAGTTATACAGGCAACTCTGAATACATTTATCTATTTTTTGGCCATTCTGTTTTTTTTTTTTTTTTTTTTTTTTTTTTTTTTTTTTCTCCACCTCATTTATACAAAGAAACAGGTAACAGTTTCCAGAGATGATAGTATCAATGATGCAAAGGGCAGAAATAGGCTTCCCTCTTCCCCATGGCTGACCATGACTTGAAGATATCACACAGCAATGTCTGTGAGGGAAAAACACTAGTGTTAGGCTCTGCCAGAAACACATGGGTAGTAGTGAGTGACAGGAATGACACTAAATTAGGATTTCCACAGAAGTGATTAATTTTAATAATTTAATGACTTGTCACAAGAAGTGTCCTGTGTCCTATCAGGCTGAACCATGGTCACTCATCCCAAAAGTAGAATCTGTAACTCCTACATCAGGCACTGAATAATAGAAGCCAGGTATAGTCCCCTAGATCTCATCCCAAGAGTCAATCCCCAAGTCAGTGAAATTGACTACGTTCCTAGTATCAGGTCTTTAAGCATATGTAATTTCAGTGATGCCAGCAGTTCAATTAGCTTCAACAGATATTATCCATATGCTTAAGGGTTTTACTAGATTGCAGTCCAAGCTATTAGCAGCAATATCATTTGCTGACTGAAATAGTTTTTTACGTTATAAATATTGACAGATGGAAGGCCTCAGCTTGGTTTTGAGCAGGAGAAACATTGGCAAGGAGAACAAGATACATATTCCGCAGCAGTTATTCTATATGGCATTATGCAAAAGAAAACAACCCATGTATAATATAACAAAGCCCTAGTTGTCTCATACTGAAGTAGCTGGATGGTTAATTAAGCCTTTATCAAATACATAAGCATACTATAAGCAATATATTGTGGTAAGTAAACTCTCATTATGACATCTCCCAGCCAAATTTCTGTCCAGTATCTTAGGGGAAATAGTGTCTCTTAAGCAAATGTGCCTTTCTAGCTATGAGCATATTTTTTTTTATTATAAACATATTTGCAGTAAGTAGAAGCTTCAACAAAATATATTCATGAATAAGGAGAGGAAGGGTAGAGGTTAGTATTTAATTTTAAAAATACTTAAAATACTTTTTATTTAAAAAAAAAATAAAGTCTGCTTAATTCTGAAATAGAAAACAGTAAACTGTGATTATCACTTTCTAAATATCATTTCAATTTAAAATATGTTTGTTGGCTGGTTAAATGACTGGAGGAGAAATATTTCAAAATATTATGGACTGACCTAAATTGAAACATTGTTTTCTTTGTTTCTTTGTTTCACTGGGAACAAAAAATCTAGATTTCTCCCCCAAAATTTCAACGTTGTGAGAGATTCACAAATTTTGGCTCCAGTGGTAATCCTTTATATCTGATGTGCATACCAGAAATAAAGGTACCAAATTCCCTATTAACATGAAATAAATCTATTAAAAATAATAATAATAATAATAATAATAAAAAAAAAAAACAGCCATGTCATAAAGAACAACTGCATGCACCTAGCATGACTTTCTATACAACACAAGCTTTCTGCTTTTAATCTAGAGGATACTTTTAGGAGTCTCAAAAACAAAACCTAAAAGCATACCAAGTCTTGATTCAAGCTCTGACAGAATCAGGGAAAATGCCATAACCCTTGATATGCAATTCCTATACTATTAAATATATACATGCATATGCCTGTCTCCAGTGTGAGTTTATTTGGTTCACAGAGGGAAGAATTAGATGCGGTCATGCCTTTCTTAATTTCCTATTTAGAGGAAACATTAGTAAACAGTGCTACAAAACACAAGTGAAAGACTTCCCATCTGATCTGGCCTCCAAAAATTGAACTTGCACCTTAGCTGAACACAGACAGAACATCTTTTAAACATCCCTGTTCTCTAGCAAAGGTTGTTAAAAATGTCCCCATAAAGCATATGTTCAAGACTATTAACTGTATTGCAGGAAATGAAATCTCAGCAATGACTCCATTACACAGAAGCCCCAGATGTTTCTCCAAAGATACTGTTTTCACCCATTGTTGGTTGGTGTAACTACCCAAAGGAGTAAGGTGCAGGAGGAAAGCCTTTGTATTATGTATTCACTGAGGCAGGAGATTTCACCAGCTGAGTGATGGGTTAGTTTGAAGACTACAGTGGTAAGGAAGGTTTCTGTAAGACAAAGAAGCTGAAGGTGGTCATTCCCTAGTAATAGGGAAACCCATGTGTGAGTCAGGGAGTATAGTTTGTGTTTGTATGGCTGCATGTTACCATTCCAGACATCAGGTCAGATATTGGTTCATTTGGTATTTGTAATTATTAACAATAGTGGTTGTAATATTGATTTAAGTAATCAAAATAATGTAATACAATCATCGGTGTCATCAGTCCCTAATCGAGGGCTTTGGCTACTCTGCAACACAGCCAGTATATCTTTTAAAGACCAGGCTAATGAAAGTAGTACTAGCAACATGCTTTCACCAGTACCCAGACCTGGCTTCCATATACACACAAGAGCAGAGGAAGAGCCCTGCAAAGAACTGAACAGGATGAGCTGGGATAGGCTGCACAACAATTCAAACCGCTGCCTTGCCAGATGGTAAGAAGAGTTGTGACAGATTATCACCTCCTTCTGCTGAGCTAGGCTTGCTTCCAGATGCATTCAATAAGAAAAGAGCCACAGAGACACTTTTGCACCACACAGTTAGGAGCAAGTGCAGCGACCCTTCCAGTAATACGAGAGTTAGGGGTTGTTGCATCCACATTAGTATCCACTAAATCCACACCTGGCTCTGTGCTCAGTATGGAGCTTTTTTTTTTTTTTTTTTTTTTTTTTAAAGTTTAAAGGGCACTGAATCTTATACTTTAGCACTGAAAGCAAGATCATACATATTTGGAAATGGGAAGAGACAGAAGAGGAACTGGAAGCACAACTACTAGAAAGGTCTGTGTAACAAAACATGCAAGACACTGTAATCAGCAACAGATAGGATTACAATGTACTGGGAAAAGATCAATTTTAATAATAGGCTAAGTGTAGATTACTCATTATTTGAGGAATACATTACCTGGAGAACATGTGGGCTGGAAACAGGATTGAGATGTATTTTGGGTGGTTATTCCAGTCCTGTAGTGCATGTGGTCAGTATACCCAAGTGGGAGCTTTGAGGGATCAAAAGACTCTTGTCAGTAGGGATCTTCATACAAGGCATCTTCCACTGCACAGATAAAAAGCAAGAGGGATATGGAACCACCATTAAAGACAACAAAAGGGAAGGCACAGGTTTTGTGTGCGCAGAGCCTGAAGGCAACGAGAGCTTTACTCAAAAAGGCCTTATCTTTTTGGAGTATTTTTAAATGACTCCATATCTTTTAAAAATATGGAGTCTTCTCAATACATTAGGCATGCTCTGAGAACAAGACGTTTACAAAAAAAAAAAAAAAAAAAAAAAAAAAGGAGAGAGAAAGAGGACAAAATCTCCCTACAGCTGAAGTTTAGTCGCATAGTTAGATTATTTCATTTAAGTCCACATGTTGGAATGGTTATATTAACTTACATAGCAGCTGAATTAGCATTTATTCCTGTTATAAAATTGTGTTTGTTCTGCCTCTTTCTTGGACTTTCTGATAAATATGACATAAAGTTCTAAAGTGCAGAAGTGGCAGAAAATAAGTGCACTGACTTTCTGAAAATATGTGGCTTTCTAATTGCAGATTTTTCCTTCTCAAATCAGAGCTGATGGATACAGCTGGATAAATACTGCAATCATTACCCTTGCTATAATTATATATTTCAATAACAACCACAATACTTGATCCCCATGGATGGTTTTACAATGACCATGGATTATGCTGAGAAAATGCTATTCCTAATTTTATTCTTAATGGAGTGTGAAAGTCTTGTTATGTGGTAGAGACTAATTGTGACTTTAAATGTAATTTGCATCACTCAAAGAACATGTATGCTTCATGATATTAATTATAATATACTGCAAAATGTTTGGTTGACAAAAAATGGTGGATTTCACACTTCAGGCCAAATGAAGCAGTTATTTCACCAGAAAATTTCATATTATCATTTAACAAAAGCTCATTTTATCATAGATAGCACATGGCCATGAATGAGCATGTTTGGGTTTCAGAACATTTGGTATCTGCATAATTAAACTAACTAATCAATTGCAGAGCAGTAGTCAAAAGTCAAATCTTAATGAACTGGAAAAAATGATTCTTCAATTTTTTGTCTCAAATACACAAATTAACATAATAAACACAACATATTTCTAATAAGCAAAAAAAAAAAAAAAACAAACAAACACAAAAACAACAAAACACTATCTTTTCTTATTCTTAGGTGGTTATTGTGTATTAAAGACATTAACTGCAGTGGTTTTTCAATCTAATTGCAGTGGTTTTTCAATCATCAGCTATTTTTGCCTAACAATAAAAATAACATAAATACACTACACGAACAATAAATAAATAAAAATCAGAATCACAGAATTATCTAGGTTGGAAGAGACCTCCAAATTCACCGAGTCCAACCTCTGACCTAACACTAACAAGTCCTCCTCTAAGCCATAGCACTAAGCTCTACATCTAAAAGTCTTTTAAAGACCTCCAAGGATGGTGACTCAACCACTTCCCTGGACAACCTATTACAATGCCTAACAACCATTTCAGTAAAGAAGTTCTTCCTAATACCCAACCTAAACCTCCCCTGGCACAACCTTAGCCCATTCCCCCTCATCCTGTCACCAGGCATGTGGGAGAACAGACCAACCCTCACCTTGCTACAGCCTCCTTTAAGGCTACAGAGTGTGATAAGATCGCCCCTGAGCTTCCTCTTTTCCAGGCTGAGCAATCCCAGATCCCTCAGCTGCTCCTCATAAGACTTGTTCTCCAGACCTCTCACCAGCTTCGTTGCCCTTCTCTGGACTCGCTCAAGCACCTTGGTCTTGTCCTTTTCTGCATGATGTTGTTTTTTGATGAAAATATTTTCTTCAAAATTATTATAAAACTCCATTTATGCTGAAATGTAGGTATTGCATATGTATGCATGTTACCCAATGGTTAGGTACCTACTGGGAGAGAATAAGTATTTTCACAAAATCCAGTTACCCCTAGAGAGGCAGCTGCAGAGCTGACTGGTTGAGGTCAGAAGCAGCTTTTCATTCCCTTTGACCCCATCCTTAATGTATTGAGAGTGATTTGACTGAGATCAGTATACCAATAAACCTAAAAACAATCAATATTATTCTCCATCCTACGGTCATGTATATCAGCAGTCAAAATCCAAGCCCCATTTTGCAAGACTCTAACTAGCATGCATGTCCCAACCTCAAGAGGGCTGACAGAAACAATTAAAATTGATTTTTAACCTTATCTTACTTATCAGAAAATGAGACTTATCCATTATACTAAGATATAATGGAGGTCAGGGATATCATGAGAATCTGTACTTAGGCATCCCAAGTTCCAGTGCCTTGTCTGAAATTGCAAAAGCATGGAAAGAAAAACATGAACCAAAACTGCTACCACAAAACAACAAAGTATTTTTTTTTCTTTCTGAAACATTCAGCCAGCTCATCAGCATAATTTGTTACATATAACTATCAAAGGTACTTTAATTCAGTCAAGAGAAGGTATTAGCTAATGAAAGGGTGATGGTGGGGAAGTATCCTAAACCAATTTATTGGGACAGATTCATACATGATTGTCTTCCAGTCCATGAACATGTGAAAGAGTGAATATTACCATTAGTTCCCAACAATAAACCTAATCCATATTGCACTGTTGCCCTACCTCATTTTAGCACTGCAAAATAGCCAAAGCTTTAGAGAATAGATCAGCCATCTGTGCCTGCAGGTGTTTACAATATAGAATAAATTAAGAAGTGACAAGGCATTGAGAAGGTTACAGTTGAATAATTACCATGGAAAACTCAAAATCTTATGCACCATTTCAACTACTGAAGATGAAGTATCTTCTGTCTTTTTAAAATCAGTTCCCATTCTTGTTTAATTTGCCCTTCTGTCTGAAGGACATCTCCTTTCTTCAAACACAAAACACTTGCAGCAATTAAGCCATGTCTATACTTGCGCTAACAAGGAGTTTTTTTCCTTTTGATTTAATTGATGAAACAAATTCATTTACCAACATTGAGCGCAAAGACCTCTGCTTACCTATTTCCATTTAAAATAGACTGCCCTGTGAGGAATCTTCTGTCTCTAGCTATTTTCTTTCCTCTCTGAAAAATTAAAATAAAATAAAATAAAATAAAATAAAATAAAATAAAATAAAATAAAATAAAATAAAATAAAATAAAATAAAATAAAATAAAATAGTTCAGACAAGGTAAAAGGAAATATGTTGAAATATATGGATTCAAAGATTACTATCCTGTTTCATGGAAGGCATTGGCATTTTGCATCAGCTTCTTTGAACTGAATATCAGCCTCAAGTTTACATACACATTATGTCTTCAACATGGAAGCTGCAGATGTATTAGATGTACTGTTGTAATAGGAACACAAAGACCTTAGATCTCATTAGAACTTGTCCGACCTTTAAAAATTATATATATTTTTTTAATCCGTAAAATAAATAAAATATTGCTATAATTGTTGAACACTGAAACAAAAGAAATGATTCGAACAATGAAGTTTTCCCAATTTTGAAAACTGGGAGTTTCTTAATGTTTTGTTTCTAAATATCATGTATGATAAATTCTTAGTAAGTGCAAGGAAAAATAGCTACAGAATTTTATTACAGAAAATATTGTGGGTTATTTTTAGGGCTAGAGAAAGGTTTCACCTTTTCTAAAATTGTTTATGATTTTAAAAAGAAATAAAAAATAAGTTTAAAAAAAAGTTATAGCACATTAATAAGGAGAGAACTATCAGAAACTTTTACTGAATGTCTCTTATACTGAACTCTGTCTTGCTATAGCAATAACATATTTCAGGATCTTTAGAGGCAAGCTATGCACAAGAATAAACAAATATAAATAATTAAAAATGCTAGTATCTTCTTCATGTGGAATAAACTCTGTTTTGATATTCAAAGAAGACTTTGAACAGATACGGTCACAAACAGCTCAGATGCAAATACATCTTCCAGGATTTTCAGTCTAAGTAACAGTGTTTGCTCCCAGATGTAATTTTTCCTCTTTGACTGTCTGGAAAGAAAGAAAAAAGACAAAGAGCAACTGAGAGTTTATGGATAAGGATTAAAGGGCAGGCTACCAAGGCTGACACTGTTGTGGGTGTTTGCTACAAGACACCTGATCAAGAAGAGGAGGTAGACAAAGCCTTCTTAAGACAACTCCAAATAGCCTCTCAGTCACAAGCCCTGGTTCTCATGGGGGATTTCAACCACCCTAATATCTACTGGGAAGACCACAGAGATTGCACAGTCCAGGAGGTTCCTGCAGCACACTGATGACAACTTTTTGGCACAGGTGGAGGAGAAACCAACAAAGATGGGTGTGCTGCTGGACCTTGTACTAACAAATGTGGAAGGACTAGTTGGAAATGTGAGGGTCAGAGGCAGCCTTGACTGTAGTGACCATGATATGGTGGAGTTCAAGATCTTGAAAGGAGGATGCAGGGCAAAAATTAGGATTGTGACCCTGGGCTTCATGAGAGCAAATTTTGGTCTCTTCAGGGATCTACTTGAAAGAATCCCATGCGTTAGGGCCTTGGAAGGAAGGGAGGTCCGAGACAGCTGATCAGTATTCAAGTATCACTTCCTCCAAGCTCAAGATTGGTGCATCCCTAAGAGCAAAAAAGCAAGCAAAAGGGGCAGGAGACCTGAACAGATGAGCAGGGAGCTCCTGGTGAAGCTCAGACAGAAGAAGGAAGTTAATAGCATGTGGAAAAAGGGACAGGCCACTTGGGAGGAATATAGGGGCACTGTCAGAGTATGCAGGGATATGACAAGGAAGACCAAGGCCCAGTTGGAATTAAATCTGGCAAGGGATGTCAAGGACAACAAGAAGGAATTCTTAAAGTATATCAGAGAAAAATGAAGACTGGGGAAAATGTCAGCCTGCTGTTGAATGGGGCGGGTGCCCTGGTGACAAACAATATGGAGAAGGCAGAGTTGTTGGAAGCCTTTTTTGCTTCAGTGTTTACTGCTAAGATCAGCCCTCAGGAATATCAGACTCTGGAGACAAGAGAGAAAGTCTGGAAAAAGGAGGACTTTCCCTTGGTCGAAGAGCATAAGGTCAGAGAACATCTAAGCAAACTAGACATCCACAAATCCATGGGCCCCAAAGGAATGCACCCATGGGTGCTGAGGGAGCAGGCCAGTGTTATTGCTAGGCCACTCTCCATCATCTTTGAAAGGTCGTCGAGAACAGGAGAAGTACCTGAGGATTAGGAGAGAATCAATATCATGCCAGTCTTCAAAAAGGACAAGAAGGAGGACCTAGAAAACTACAAAACAGTCAGCCTAACCTCCATCCCTGGAAAGGTGATGTAACAGCTCATTCTGGAGGTCATCACCAAGTACATGTATGTGGAGGATAAGAAGGTGTTCAGGAATAGTTAGCATGGATTCATGAAGGGGAAGTTATGTTTGATGAATCTGCTATCCTTCTATGATGAGATGACTGACTAGATAGATGAGGAGAGAGTGGTGGTTGTGTATCTTGACTTCAGCAAGGCTTCTGACACTGTCTCCCATAAAATCCACATAGACAAGCTCAGAAATTGTATCCTAGATGAATGGATATTGAGGTGGGATGGCAAATGGCTGGATGGCAGAGCTCAGAGGGTTGTGTTTAGTGGTGCGGAACCTAGTTGGAGGCCAGCAAAATCTAGTTGAGTCAGCAATGTGCCCTTGTGGCCAAGAAGGCCAACAGTATCCTGGGCTGCATTCCGGAGAGTGTTGCCAGCAAATCAAGGGAGGTGATCCTCACCCTCTACTCAGCCCTGGTGAGGCCACACCTGGAGTATTGTGTCCAGTTCTGGGCTCCCCAGTACAAGAGGGACATGGAACTACTGGAGTGAGTTCAGAGGAGGGCTACTGAGATGATTAGAGGACTGGAGCACCTGTCATATGAGAACAGGCTGAGCGAACTGGGCCTGTTTAGCCTGGACAAGAGAAGACTGAGGGCAGACATCATTAATGTATATAAATCTCTGAGAGGAGGTGTCAAGAGGATGGAGCCGGACTCTTTTCAGTTGTGCCCAGCAGCAGGACAAGAAACAATGGGCACAGACTGAAGCACAGAAGGTTCCTGCTGAACATGAGGGGGCATTTCTTTACTGTGAGGGTGGCAAAGCACTGGAACAGGTTGCCCAGAGAGGTTGTGGAGTCTCCTTCTCTGGAGATATTCAAAAGCTGCCTGGATGCCATCCTGTGCAATGTGCTCTAGGTGATCCTGCCCAACAAGGGTATGGACTAGCTGATCTTCAGCAGTCAACCTTCCAACCTCTGCCATTCTGTTGTTCTGCAATTCTTTGAAAAAAAAAGATAGAGAATGCTCTTCACGCTGCTTGCCACAGTGGCCCTAAGAAACATGCAATGTTGCTAAGCTGGTGGCAATGTGTTATTATTTCATAGTCTGAGCAGTACTCATACACTAAGAAAAATCTTGTGGAGACAATTGGCTCCGAGGGCAGACGCATTCTGCAGTGGAGGGCAGGATCAAGGTGGGCATCGAGGTCACTCAATGCAGCCGAGGGAGCCGCCAGGACCCGGCAGCCCTTGAGATGGAGGCTGATGAGGCATAGGCGGAGCCAGTAGTACCCCCTCTTCTGCCATTCAAAGGCAGCCCCTAGGGAGCACGGAGACCAGGGTGGGCAAACAGGCCATGGCATGGCAGTTTGTGCAGCAGTTTGCATGGGCAGGGCATGCTCAGACAGGGCAGAGCATCTCTCTTCAGTCAGGAGAACAGCTCGTCTACCGGCTGTCTCCCTAGCTAAACCACCATGGCCTCCACTAGGCAGAAAGCTCTTTCTAGAAATTCCTGATGGGGGATTTCAACCACCCAGATATCTGCTGGGGTAGCAGCACAGTGGGTCCCAGGCAATCCAGGAGATTCCTGGAGTCTGTTGAGGATAACTTCTTGGTCCAGGTAATAGACAGACCCACCCAAGGTGAAGCCTTACTAGACCTGGTGTTCACCAATGTGGAAGAGAGCATTAGACAGGTTAAGACTGGAGGCTGCCTGGACTGTAAGGGCCGTGCCCTGGTGGAGTTTGTGATCTTGAGGAATATTGGTCTGGCAAAAAGCAGTCAGGATCCTGAACTTCAGGAGTGCAAATTTCCTGCTGCTCAAGGAATTACTGGCTGGGATCCCCTGCGAAACTGTTCTTAAGGGCATAGGAATGGAACAGAGCTGGCATCTCTTTAAGGACACCCTTCTGAGAGCACAAGAGCTGTCCATATCCCCCAGCGAAGAAATTGAGCAGAGGAGGCAGGCGACTGGTCTGGCTGAGCAAGAGCCTGCAGCTTAAACTGAGGGAAAAGAGGGAAATGTACAGGAAGTGGAAGCAGGATTGTGTAGCCAGGGAGGAATAGAGGGGTGTCGTCCAGATGTGTAGAGATGGCATCAGGAAAGCCAAGGAACAGATGGAGCTGAACTTGGCAAGGGATGTGAGGAATAACAAAAAGGGGTTCTACAGATACATATGCAGGAGTAGACAGGCCAAGGAGTGTGTTTCCCCTCTGATAAATGAGACAGGAGAATAGGCTTGCTCAGACATGGAAAAAACTGAAGTACTCAATAAGTGCTTTGCCTTAGTGTTAGACTGGTGGTCAAGTTTCCTATGTCTGTCAGGACCCTGAACCTCGAGAAGAGGGAGAGAAGTGGATTCCGTCCCACTGTGACAGTGGAACAAGTCTGGGACTGCCTAAGGAAATTGGATGTGTAAAAGCCCATGGGGCCAGATGGTATACATCCCAGGGTGCTGAGAGAGATGACTGACGTGGTTGCCGAGACACTTCCCATCATATTTGAAAAATCATGGCTATCGGGTGAAGTCCCCAATGTCTGAAAAAAGGGAAATATTACTCCCATTTTTGAGAAAGGGAGAAAAGAAAACCCGGGGAAATACAGGCCGGTAAGATCATGGAGCAGATCCTCCTGGAAGACATATTAAGTCATGCACGAGATAAAGAGGTGATATGAGACAGCCAGCATGGCTTCACCAAAGGCAGATCTTGCCTAACCAATTGGTGGCCTTCTATGATGGAGTGATGGCACCGGTGGACAAGGGAAGGGAGATAGATATCATCTACCTGGACTTAAGCAAAGCCTTTGGTACGGTCCCTTAAACCACATTCTTCTCTCTAAATTGGAGAGTTATGGATTTGAAGGATGGACTGCTAGGTGAATAAAGAACTGGTTGGCTGGTCATAGACAAACGGTTGTGGTCAAAGGTTCTATGTCTGGGTGAAGGCGTGTCACAAGTGGTGTCCGTCCAGGGAGAGGGAGATGATTGTCCCCCTCTACTCTTGTGAGACCCTACCTGGAATACCGCATACAGGCCTGGGGCCCCCAGCACAAAAAGGATATGGCGCTCTTGGAACGGGTCCAGAGGAGGGCCACTAAGATGATCAAAGGCTGGAGCACCTCTCCTATGAAGAAAGGTTGGGAAAACTGGGCTTGTTAAGCTTGAAGAAGAGAAGGCTCTAGGGAGACCTCATTGTGGCCTTCCAGTACTTGAAAGGAATGTATAATCCAGAGGGGGAACACCTGTTTACATGTGTTGATAGTGATAGGACAAGGGGGAATGGTTTTAAACTAGGACGGGAGATTTCAGTTAGATGTTAGGAGAAAGTTTTTCACTCAGAGGGTGGTGAGGCAGTGGAACATGTTGCCTAGAGACATTGTGGATGCCCCATCCCTGGAAGCATTCAAGGCCAGGCTGGATGCAGCTCTGGGCAGCCTGCTCTAGTGGTTGGCAACCCTGTCCAGAGCAGGGGGGTTGAAACTAGATGATCTTTAAGGTCCTTTTCAACCCAGGCCATTCTATGAAAAATAATTACCAGAAGTGTAGAAGAATTACATTTACTGCCAGTTGTAGATTGGTCCATGGCAGCAAGCAGTGCAAGCTACAGTGTCTTGCAGACACAAAAGATGAGACTATTCGCTGCCAAAATTTCAGAAACCTCTCTAAGAGATAGAATAAAAACCCTTGGGCTTGTAATGTTATAAATCGGTAGTGTTGCAACTGAAGAAAAGCCATATGTCATCCGCAGAAGAGGGAAAAGATCTATAGGGTCACACAAGCTTCTGCAGAGATGCAGACTCATTCCCTGGGTTTGAGGCACTGAATCAGGAGTTACAGCATGTCCAAGCTTCCCACTCCTTTATCCCAGAATCATTAAGTCCATGTTTTGCTCAGACATAAAAAAAAAAAACAAAACAAAACAAAACAAAAATAAATAAAAAAAGTGTCACATTTTTGTAGTACTTGGAAAAAAAAAAAAAAAAGATTAAAAAAGATAGGCTTCTGACTGGGATAGCTAATGGCTAATAAGATTTAGTTAGGTTAGTAGCACAAGACATGCAAGCAGCAGAACAGGTTGCCTTCCAAAATAGCTAGAAAAATAAATAAATAAATAAATAAATAAAATAATAATACTAAGAATCAAATGTATAGCAGCACAAAAATAGCAGCAAACCTGGACATAGGTAATCTCTGTAGAGCAGACATTATTCATATGTCATATACTGGCTGGTGTGCAGAGAAACTAATAAAATGATTTACAGCTCTAATTATTCTTATTTTATTATATGGAATGAACTATACTATGATGCAAATCTACTAGCCTACTCTGAATTTTCCTAATAAAGGAATTTAATATTGACTTCGAGCAAGACTGATGTGTCAGGGCTGGCATACAGAAGGATACTTTTTAATAAGATTTTACATTCTCCTACCCATGAAGCATTCAGTTACAGTAGCAGTTGCTGAATCTGGTAGCACAATAGATGTGACACTGCTGTGGCTTTGTGTCCTCAGCTTCAGCAAGTAGCGAGACTAAGCAGACATACTCAGTGATACATATTTTTATATATAATATATAAATATATTATCTATATATATATAATAATATATATATATACATATATATTAATTAGCAACACTTGATTATTTGACTCACTGCTCTGTAGTTTTTGGTGGACAACAACCATTGAGCAAAATCCAAAAAAAATGGATCTAACAGCAGATTTTATCATCACTTTTTTTTTTTTTTTTTTTTTTTTTTTTTTTTTTTTTGTAATTTTAACAGAGTTTAGCCAGTTTTACCATCAGGTATCAGGTTAATGTGCTAGAAAAGCAAAAGATACTTTTACTATATATATTCTGTTTTTAGGTTTTTTAGTGCAGCTTTGTTTTCTGAACAAATCCAAGCAGAGTAGGTCAGCTACTCATTTTATTATCACTCCTAGGCAAGACTGATTTGGGGGTAACTTCCTGTTTTGATATTTCTCAACTAACCTGGTAATCTAGACCTTACCACAGGAGCAATCTCTACAGTGAGTAGCAAAAGACACCTCCTTCTTGTAAACGTTTAGTGGTCCAAGTGCAGAACTATCTCCTCTTCCAGACTAGTTAAACAAACTAATCAGCTCTAGCTGGGACTTTGCTGATGCTTCTTCTTATTCTCAGAGCCATCTCCTCCAAACAAACATTTCCTCCCTAACTCCATCTAGCTTCACCCACAGTATGGCAGACAGATAAAAGCCAAGACAGATGTTTCAGAACTGGAATGAAAAAAAATCAATGACAGGAAAATGTACTACAGACATACAGAGACAAATTTTCATTCACATGCCCAACTGCTAGGCCAAGGGTCCTACAGACTATTTTAATACTTTTGAATCATGCATACTTGAGCAAAATTGAGCATTTGTAGGATTATCTAATTAAAATGTTAGCAAGCAAAATGGACAGCATAGAATTACTCCACAGAAAATGTCAGAAGTTTTTTTAATGTAATATGCTCATCTGTTCAAAGGCAGATTGTTTTTTCCTTCCATTTTAATTTTTAAAAAGCTTTTGATTTAAGTTTTTGAAAACTGAAAAATGGATTTTTACCCAATGCTTTTCCTCCTTTCAGTAGTTTTCACTAAAAATAGGTGGGTGAGGGAGGCAGTGTGAGAAGAGAGAAACCTCACTTTTATTTTTACAATTCCACAGAAGTCAGGAAGCTAAGAGCATATAGGATATTGAGGAAGAATTGGAAACATGACAGTTTAGCAGTGATAATAAGTAAAAAGTGGGGACAAAGTTTCCTTGCAGTGAGTGTTTAAACAGTCACAACCAACACCCAGCACAAAGCCACAAAACATTCCCAAGGAGCACATGTCAGCACACACTGTCCACAAAAAGCAAGGGTAGATGTTGATAAAACAACTCATATCCAACACTTGTGGACAAACTAGAAACTCCATTATCAAATTTGACAGACAGACTGGCTGGCACTCAGGAAGATCTTGCACTCTTTGACATAGGTGCTGGAGAATATCAGTGAAAATTAACACTATTGTCACATTTAATTATATTCAAGAGCTTTATCCCACTGCAGAGCAGCTCTGTATAAGATGTCACAAATATTTACTGCCAGTATTTTGCAAATAATTTTAGCAATTAACCTTTTGTTCACGGTTACTGGAAAACACTAACTAGGGCAAAAAAGACTTGCAGCAGGCTTTCAACTTTTTGAAAGCCTGACTGTTGATATTTTAGCAGTAGGCGATAATGTTTACCTGGGTGAAAGGGGTTAAATGGAAACAATCATTTATTTTTGCAGCACAAAGATGTGCAATTCATGTGAAAAGCAAAATACACATTTTCACATTTGCTGCTCACTACTATGAGTTGGGAGACAAGAATACCTCTGCATGAGCAAGTTTTCATATTCTCTCATGCTGGTGATTTCGACTGCCTGCTTCATCATCACTTTAGCTTGCCTTGCCCATCTCAGATCAACATAAGCTTGAAATTATTGCGAAGTACATGTGAAATTTAAAGAAGGATTGTGAAGAAGGTATACTGAGGAATGGGGTGTGGGAACAAATCTTGTGGTATACTCTGGCCTGGCACAGCGTATTTTAAATGTCACCATCACAGAGCATTCTGAAAACAAATAAAGCAAAAAAGAAAAATTTTTGTGCTTTCTGGCACTTTGAAATTTTTACATTTCATATTTCACTGCAGCACAAAACATACAGGCATTCCTAACTGAACTTTCTAACTGAAATATAACTGGATTTGGCCAGTTTACTCCAGTTTTACACAAATTAAACCATTAAAATGTAGAATCATGTATTCACTTACATTTAGATCTTGGAGGGAAGACATGTCAGAATTATTCATCTCACATACCAACCAGCTTTTTACTCAGAAATAGCCTAATTCAGTGAGATACTGTTCAGCAAGAACAAAGATATTGGAATTTTGCACTTAAACATTTAGCTCATGAATCAAAGATCTGTGGGTTTGCTATTGACTCCCTGGGTTAGCAGAGCACTAGAATGAAACACAGGAAGACTGATGTCTGTCCTCTGATCTGCTGTCACTCTGGAAGGGTCACGCTGGTCTCATTGTGCCTGCTCCCTGAAAATTAAAGAGAGATAAAATGTTATTTACCACCTTAGCTACTATAAATACAAGAGAAAGTAGTACACTGTGCACATAATTACTGTCTTGTGGTTCTAAGGCACCATATTTTTATTTTTTTTTTCACAGATAGGAGAGGAATAAAAGTCTATATTCTTGCAAGAGATCAAACAAAGAACAGATCTATGGCAGAGAAAGGAATGCACACAAATAATTGGACTTAGCAGAAATGTGGTATCTCAAACAGATACAGGACGGAAATTGTGAAAAATAAATGAAATGGAGACACTGACACAAACCAAAAATAAATAAATAAATAAACAAAAATACATGGCATAAATCTAACAGGCTTACACCTACCTAAAATTCTATGTATTGGAAAATAGTGATTTTTTTACATTTAGAAGAACTGTGGGACTTACACTTTTCAAATCATAGTCATGCAGATCCACACTGAAGTTACACTATAACCATAGGCACTAGAAGATTTGGTTACAGGGTTTAGTGATGCTAAAGCTTGGACATCATTATTGGATTGCTTTGGGGCTGTTTTGAGCACAATAATTTCAGGTTGTGCTATCACAGCACCCAAAAAGTGCATAGTGAAAATGAACTCAGATCTCCAAAATTTTTAAATCTTGTGTGAAGGATTATGTACAGTAAGAATACACAAAGCTTAGGAAAAGAAAGAGAAAAAAGCATAGCAATAATGCATTCGGTAGTTTACTTTACGAAAAACAACAACAAAACAAAACAATAACAGGCCTATTTGTAGAACCTTAAAATGCAGGAATATTACGAATATTACAAACAAGATTCTAAAATACATTTGTAAAAAAAAAAAAAAAAAAAAAGTTCATGTTTCCATGTTTCTTTTCCTTCTGATTCCGGGAAGGATAAATGTTTGCAAATGGTATAGGCCTCTAGACAGTTGATCTTGGAGATTGTCTTCATTAGGTAAAAAATGACACCAAAGAATAAATAAATAAATGACTAAAATCATCTGTTAAAGAGGATGGGCTCATTTATTTCTCGCACAAAACAGTGAGAAAGAACCAGCAGCCATTCAGGCAGATCACGCTGCTTCTGCAGATCTGTTGTCCAGGCCTCCTCAAGGAACTCACGTAGGGTCTGGTACCCAGCTACCTTGCTCCTCATGTTCTTTTTGAACCTACGTAGATATCTTCCGTCTGTCCTTATCTGTTCAGCTCAGGTATAACTTACATCCTGCAAATGTCTGTGAGGTGCAGAGTCGGTGACAATCCCCAGCCCACCAGCTCCTGGGTTTGTCATTCATTAAACTCCCTACAGATATGTTTGCAGCAAACCAGTTTTGCTAAGTTTCGGCTGTCTTGCTGCTTGATGAGAGCACCGTCTGGTCTGGCACAGACTACTTACAGTCTCTGTCAAACAAATGACAGATTCTGCTTTTGCACAGAAATATTTTCCAACACAGCAGTGTTCATGATAACAATCTCATAATGTTCAGAGGCAGATGCTCTAAATTAGCCCTGCTTTACAAATGGGAACAGCAATGGGGTAGGGGGAAGGGAAAGAGAATGATAAAGACCAAAGCATTTTGCCAAAGGTCACATTTCAAACAATTTAATATAACTTAGTTTTAGAAGGAAGGCTTCTCGCCACAAGACTGCAAGACTCTCTCTCTCTCTTTTTTTTTTCTTTCTTTGTTTTTTAGCATATCAGGGAAACGGAAACATCAATAGGTAGGCACTTTAGCTTATCATTTTAGCTCTTCTCTATTTTCTTTTTCAGTGAGAACAAGAAAAAAGAAAACACTTGAAATGAGGCAAATCTTTTGACATCAGCCCCGAGAAGAAGACTGCTTGAACTCTAAAAGCATTTAGTTTGTTTAGTTCTTTTGCACAGCAGAAAGCACCACTTCTTTCAAACCATTTTTGTATAATTTTGCTGATATAATTCACTGGTGCTGCTATAATTACACTGATAATAAAGTCCTTCTATCTCCACAATTAGCTGACAGAGGAATTAAGGGGACAGGATTTAACATGCCTAAATTTTGTCACAGGAAACATTGCCACAATCAATGAACACTATGTAAAGTTTTTAAACAAGATGGTGAACTTTTGAGAACAGAAGCAAACACAACTGAGAAGTGCTTTCCTCTTTAATATGGAAAAAGAAAGACTGTACAACAAAGGAAATGCCTGCAAATCCTAACTCATTTTGCTCTGTCATTTCAAAATGTTTCCCTTACACTTGTGTTCTTTTCCAGTTTGTATGTATCATGAACTGAATTCAGTCTAACTAAAAATGAAAGATTTTTAACGGGAAAGTCAACAGAAGTTATTTTTCTAAAATTTCAATACATTTTGGAAGTTTTTTGATGAAAGATTAACTGAAATTAATTCTCCAAGCAATTTTGTTTTACTGAAAATATATCCTGATTAAAAAGAAATCTGAATTATTGGCATCTAATTTAAAATAGATAAAATAAATAAATAAATAAATAGATAAATAAATCCAGTTTTAATAAGGGTGCTCCCAGGAAAGTGGAACAATCTTCAAGTAGTAATAGTATAAATGAAAAGGCACAAAGACAACATCCTTTTAGCTAGTGTGAACATGGTCTTCTACTAAGAAAAAGTAGATACCTCTTAAATATGAAACTGAGAAAAATAAGATGTTTCTAAAATGACAGATGAGTGTTGAGAAGAGTCTGAATGGAAGGAAGTAGGGGATGCACATCATGCACGTTTGAAAAATGATACTGTTACTTGATATAAAGATTGATGCCCTGTTACAAAGAGACAGCTAGCTTTCACTTCCAATGCATAAGATGTTATTTACTTCTAAGACTCTGTGGTTATAAAACAGAGGAGAAGTAACTGCAACTACACTGAAACACATAAAACACCTCTCCACTTTAGGCAAGCATTACTCAGTTAAAGTAACAAACGGTCTTTATGAAAAAAAAAAAAAAAAAAAAGTTTTCAGATATTACAATAGACACCTTTTGTTATTCTCGTGATGCTTAGCATGTTTTCTCTACATCTTTCAATTGCTAAGTAAAGCTGAAGGTTGCCAGGTGAAATCCTTTAGTTTACACAATATGCAGTTACTGGAAATCAAAGCAGTTTGCAAGTGAACTTAGTGGGACAATTGCAAGCCCCCCAGTGGGGCAAAATGCCAGTGACAGCAGATATATCCCCCCTGGTCTAGAGCCTGTATATCTTTCTGTGTGATAAATTAGTGTTATAAATGAAGTCTCAGCTCAATCTGAATTTAGTAATATTTAAAAGGAATATTTATAAAACGTATAAAAGGCAAGTAAACAACGCTGGGTGCGCAGGGAGTCTATGCTCTACCAACACACACACACGAACATCAAGCATTCTAAATATATAGAACATTGCTTTTACATACTAAACCCGAGTATGCCTATACATATGTACAATCAGAAAAGGTAACAAACAATCCTTTAAGTTCCATGACTTAACAGTCTCCATTTTCCATTCCTTTTCTTGATTACAAACAAGTCTCCATTCTCCATTCCTTTTGAACAATATGTCTTGCTTCAAGTTGTTAAGCAACTCGGTCTTCAGGCCTTATGTATCCCGTTCTTCCCGGATCGAAGAAAAGCATATCCATCTTCTTTTCGAGGCCAATAGGGCCTGGGTCAAAAGGCACGTCCAGGTCAGCAGGGGGCGTAACAGCAAAAGCCTTCGATGGCTGTAGCGGCAGAGGGGCAAATGGCGTAGCAGTCAGATCATTAAAGGAGCCCGCAGCTCCCTCACTGTCTGGCAAACCACACGTTTCTGATTGTGGTCCCACATGGCTGCTCGCCGTGACATCAGTTTGGTCCCGTGTTTCAGGCTCATAAACTGTCTGTTAACAAGGAGAATAAGCTGTAAGGTTACCAGGACAGTCTTTGTTCCTAAGGACGTATGATTCCCCATAATGCCCGGCTGCTTACCAGCGAGGGGCAGTTGTGTGCGTGGGTCCGCTTCTCTCAGCTTGAGCTTCTTCCCAGCTCCGGTGCGCCTATTTCCAGCGACTTTCAGTACGAGCTTCTTTGAGAGGTTTGGCCGAACCTATCTTCATGAGGCGATCAATGTGCCTGTTCCCATTCTGGTCTCCGTTCTGCTAGCCTGTTCCTTTTCATTCCTTCTTTCTACTTCTTTATTGATGACGTAACTTCATCGTGTTGCCTTTTTTTATCTTGAGGAAAGGCTCCCCTCTTATACCCTTCTCCCTACAGCAGTTCTTTTCAAAAACAACTTTTCAGTGGTCAAACAACTTGGCATATAACAGCAACAGCAAACACCCAGAAACTTCCATGCCTTAGTGGCCGGAGAACAAACAACCCGAGACTGCATGGAGTCTCCTGAATCACCCTTCTTTGTTCCCTCTAAACTCTTTTACATTCCTGATAGCCTCATCGTTAACAGTCTGATGTTACTACCAAACACGGGGCTTGCCGACCCCCATGGCCACACTCACATCTCCCTCTTCTTTTTTAATATTCTCGACATATTTTCTCGACACAAATTATCACTCCATATATAACATTAGTAATTTGTTATGCACTACTTCCTTTAAGAATCGGTCTTAGAAGCTAGTCAACACCATCCAGTTTGGGCTGTGCTCATGATTTTATTTCACCTGAGCAAATAAAATAACTTGAGATTTTAGTTTAAAACCTGTAAAGGCTTTCTCTCATGTTAAAATACTTCAGAAATCTTCATTGAGAACTGAAAATCAATAGTGTTTTTCTTTTTCCTAGAAATTATTGTTATTTCACAGCAAAATTCTGGTGCTAGAAAATAAAGTTGTGGGAAGTGCATATACATCTATCACATGAATTCATGAGGGTATTGTCTTTGGCTTCCATTTACACAGCATTAAATCCTGCTGTGTTGACTTTGAGTTTGACACACTACTAAATCTTAAGTCCCAAAGCAGAACCCTCTCAAAATCATGGTGTTTCACTATCTGTCTCAGATCACAAGTGTCACCTTCATTTGAAATTATCTTGTCCCAAGTGTGCTTAAAATGTCTGCATACTTTCTGATGAGCTTGGGCCAAGTTCCAAGGCAAAGCCAAAATCCCAGAAACTGCTAACTGCTTTCTTCTTTTCTTTCTTTCTTTCTTTCTTTCTTTCTTTCTTTCTTTCTTTCTTTCTTTCTTTCTTTCTTTCTTTCTTTCTTTCTTTCTTTCTTTTTCTTTCTTTCTCTCTCTCTCTTTCTTTCTCTCTCTCTTTCTCTCTTTCTCTCTTTCTCTCTTTCTCTCTTTCTCTTTCTCTCTTTCTTTCTCTCTTTCTTTCTCTCTTTCTCTCTTTCTCTCTTTCTTTCTCTCTTTCTCTTTCTCTCTCTCTTTCTCTCTTTCTCTCTCTCTTTCTCTCTTTCTCTTTCTCTCTCTCTTTCTCTCTTTCTTTCTTTCTCTCTTTCTCTCTTTCTTTCTCTCTCTTTCTCTCTTTCTCTCTTTCTTTCTCTTTCTTTCTCTGTCTCTTTCTTTCTCTCTTTCTTTCTCTTCCTTCCTCCCTTCCTTCCTCCCTCCCTCCCTTCCTCCCTCCCTTCCTCCCTCCCTCCCTCCCTTCCTTCCTTCCTTCCTTCCTTCCTTCCTTCCTTCCTTCCTTCCTTCCTTCCTTCCTTCCTTCCTTCCTTCCTTCCTTCCTTCCTTCCTTCCTTCCTTCCTTCCTTCTTCTTCTTTTTCCTTTTTTGCAGCTTTCATAAGCACCCTTTACAGGACCGTTCAATCTCAAAGTAGGTCTGCCATTAAGCAAAAGCAATTTAACATGATATAAGTTATGAGTGAGAGGATCCATACAGGTGTTCATGGCTTTTAATTAATACATTCACTTCACACTTTTAATTAGCTTGTCGTAACATTCACAAGTGTCACAATGCAAAGAAAGACAATTTTGCCAACCAAGTCTCAGCAGAAAGGTGTTCAGGATGAAGAATGCTAATAAAGTATTACAGGCCTTTTAACGTAGACAAGTCTAAACCAATGCTTAATGCTCAGACCAGAATGCCTTTTTTGTGTCAGGAAGCAAGAGTGACCATATACCTCCCTGTAGTGTAAAAATAAATAAATAATTAATGTGTGCAAATCAAATTAATAGGAATGTTACAATTACCAAAAAAAAAAAAAAAAAGAGAGAAGAAAAGAATTTAAATTATGCCTAAAAGCAAGTATGAATCCTATAATACTAATGAACCACTTCTGCTAGATTTCTACAAGTTAATCTGGTAGACTATGGTATTTGGATAATGCATGAGAGGCTTATTTTTCTTTTATAAATCAACAGGGTTACTTTACATATTCTGCATCAAAACATGTTTAATCTATTCAGTTTACTCTACCATAAAGTATACTCAGTAAACTTTCTTAGCTGTATGTCAGCATTTGTCTACATCGCACAAACATGTGATTTGCTGACACAGTGAATCGGAAGCTGGTTAATTGCATCAAATTTCTCACTGAAAAGGCTTTTTAACTACCCTCAAATATCATCGAGGCTGAGACTAAATACATGTTTGAATATTTTCTTCAGTTCTCTGGTGACAAAACTGCTGATCTAGTTGTTCTTACATCTATGATTGATCAAAAAAAAAAAAAAGAAAAAAGAAAAAGAAAAGAAAAGAAAAAGTTTTATTCCTAATGTAAACACACAGATGAGAGATGCTCCATAGAAGGCAGTTCTGTAAAGCACTGATTTCCATAAAGATTTTCAAGCATTTCATATTTCATGAATGTTTTCTCCATAGTACCAGACTAAATTGAGGTCTCTCTTACCAATATAACTTGATATTATTTTGGTGGGTTTTGACCATATTTAACCTTGTAATTTGTTCTCACCAGTAAATATTTGATGAACAGTTGTTCACTTCAAGATATTTTTCCTCTGTGTGATATCAAACTTTTGCTTCTTAATTTGCTGTGGTACCTTCTGCCAGCATTATTTTATGCCATTTTGATTACCTTTAGTTACAGGTCACTTGGTCCATCCTTTCCTCTTTTCAAGCCTTCCAATAAAAGATTACATTTCATTGAATCAACAGAAGAGAACCAAATTTTATACAGAAAAAAATTCCCAGAGAGATCATCAGGGCACACTCCTTTAAGGGCATAAGTTCAAATGTACTTAAAGTAGCCAAACTAAAGCAATATTTCCATTGTCCCTGGTTATGTTGTGCATTACTACTTGCAATTTCTTAGATGGGGGTTTTGAGAGGATCTCAAAACAGTCAGACACTCAGCTCCAGTCATAGACATTACTCCTTATTTCCTTCATTTTCTTATAACATTACAGACTTCTGGTGAATAAATCAAGGTCTAATTAACACTTCTGCTGGAACTTGGTACACCCCAGTTTATTAGCTACACCAACAGGTAGCTTGATAGATATAAGAGCTGTGCCTGACATAAAGCACATAAAAGGAAACTCAGAAGGGCAAGGTTGAGTTCAAAATGATGTAGTTTATGCTGGAGTACATAATAATAGTGAATGAGAGTCCAAAGAGAGGAAGATGAGGTGAAGGACATGGAACATAGGCCAAGTCCCCATAGTAGCTGGAGAGGAAGTAGACCCATGGATGAAGAGAGGAGAAGAGCAAATTGAGAGCAAAAAATTAATCTGTAATCATTTTATAGGCTTAGATTGATGGCGATAACTGGAACAGAATTAGAAGTGAAAGAGACAAAGAATGAAGATGAAAATTGAGATAGCTGAAGATAATGAGGGGTAGTATGTCACAACAGATGTAGGTGACTAATCAAATAGACAGAAGACAGGATGGGGTGGAAGCAGTGCAGGACTGGAAAAAAAACTGTTGGGTGAGAAAAGGTGTGGGAGATCAGGAGTCTTTAGGATGGAAATTCAGGAGTCTTTATTGAGGGAAATGAGACAGAGAGGTTTTAGGAGACAAGATTAAAAGAACCAAGGAGTCCTGGACAGTACGATCTGCTAAATTTACTGTGCCATTCTCGTTCCTTTACTACCCTTTGCCCATCAAAAACCAACCAACCAAACAAAGAACCAACCAAACAAACAGTGAAGACACATTTATGCCATAAATTTAAGCTACTTTTCATCTTCTAATGTCATCAAGCAGACTTAGCTTATCACATCTTTATTATTTCTTTCACATTATTCAATGATCCTTTTCTTTTTTATTTCTCTTTTCCTTTTCCTTTATTTCCATTTACAATTTTTTCTCCTTTTTTTGACCCAAAGCCAAAATTTTTTTACAGTCCATCAGTATTCAGCAATCCAAACTCACATTGGAGCAGCAAAGTGTGATTATCATATAAGTCACGTGGTTGTTGTTGTTCTGTTCCCTTCATGGCTGAGTGTAACTTATAATTAGTAATTGAAGCATCCACTAGGGCTTTGAATCTCAGTGGAAAAGATAGCAGAGAAACATGCTTGTTCTGATTTATTCTCTCTGGAAAAATCTGTTAGCTAAGGCTCATCACACATTCTCTTCATTATTAACCTTTCTAGCATAAGCTAGAAAGCAAAATGTCAGTGGGGGAGAATGCCACAGAGATTCTTAGGAAGGGAGGGAGAAAACACGCACAGCAGAATATTTGACTATTTTCGCATCTAAAACAAGAGAGGGAAAGGCTGACGCAGATTTTACTAAAACTCAAGAGAAAAATACTGACATTTACAAGTATAAAAGCCTTAAAAGGAAAAAGAAAAAAAAAAAAAAAAAAAAAAAGGTGTGCAACTCAGTAAGGTCAAAGATATTGGGTTATCCTTAGGAGGAAGCAAGACCAGTATTTCCCCATTATGGGGTAAAAAGAATAACGATCAACCTAATTACAAGAAAAATATATAACATATGTATTAGCCCAAGAGTAATTTTAATTACTCATAGATTATGTATTTTGTGGATCATTCCCCGCAGAGTCTCTCTGCACACAGAACGAGATGCCCAAGGAAAAGTGGGTAAGTAGAGGGAGAGTCAGAAGGTTTCCCTTTGTATTGTATTGATGGAGTGAGTTTCACCTTCTGAAAAAGTAAAAAGATACTTCCTATATTGTAGAAATATATGAGAAAAAAAAAAAAAGTGTTTAAATATTTTTTTTTGCATGTTATAAAAACACTAGCGTACAGGACCTTGGGGACAACCAAATATATCATTTTAATTAACACGTAATTATTCTTGACACCTGAAATTCTGTTACGCTTCTCTCATGCCAGACCCAATATATGAAGGGTGTCTGTGCATCGCTGGATCAACACACAGCAACCAAGAATTTCTTCCATGTTCAGGATGTAACTTCTTTACCTTATTTGCCTGTCGAGAAAGCACAGCATTTTGTTTTTCAAAACTAAAATCAATAAGACATAAGACTAGATTTTCAGGTAGTGAAAACCAGCATTGATTTCCATGGATGTGAAATTCTATATTTTGTGGCTAGAACAATTGAAAAGTTATGTGTAGGCAAAATCAATCTTTGGTTTAACAGTATATATGCACCACTATTCTCCTCTGTGGTGAGGAATTAAAAAATACTAAACCATTTAAAAAATTATATGTAAATATAACCTTGAGATTATGGAGCAAAACCTACACCAACAGTAAAGCTTAAGGAAGATTTAATTATATGTTTTCAGAGAGGTATAACATTAGCATTGTCCCACCCTATATTGTTCTACTTGTATCATTAGCTTTTATTAGCACACTAGATTCATCACATACTGGTTTATGACATGCTGTAATGTAAATCAATGCAGTACCTCCCAAATGACTAATATAAGCTAGCTAGCTCAACTATAAAAGAATGACTTGACAGATGGGAATCCGACAGAATATAGCAGAAGGCTGTTAAACTTATTCTTCACCGTTTTATATCACAGTATACAGCTGGAAATGACAGTGTTTTTATAGGTTAAATATCAGTGAAAGAGAACTCCTAGGGAACACTGCAAGCTACCCATCACCTGAGCTCCCTGAGAGAGTCATCACCCAAAGATCACATCACTTTAATAGAACTTCTGTCCACAAAATACTAGTTTCCCATGCATGTTGTTGAACAACTAGTGTCCCATGCTATGAAGAACCATGATATTCATATAGTTTATTGCCCAACAGAAAAAGAATTAAAGCAATAATCCCATATTCTCTTTTGGAAGCAGCTGATGCTCATTGCCTCCATGCCAGAGGTCACTCCTGCTCTAACTGGGTTGACAGCATGCGAGTCAGCTCCCTGACAAAGTGGAATTGAGCCAATGTCCCTATGTCTTCTACTACCGAGAGGGGCTACAGGCACCCACTGTTCATTATGGCCATTTTGCCAAAGGTCTTTGGCCTTCAGAGTTGCCAGCTCATGTTCCTGCCATATTCTTTCTTTGCAATTGATTGGGTCAGCCAGGATGTTTTAGACAGCAGGAAAAAATCAGACTCACTAATCTCTGCAGATTGCCTGCATTTTGAGTCTCACATGTACCTCTCTCAAAAAGAGAAAGAAGAAAGCGAGACAAGAGGCATAAAATGGCAGAGCTACCACAGCTCCAGCACAAGACTTTTTTTATCCAACAAATACTCTGGGCAGGGAAGCCAACAACAACTCCTCAGGAAAAGTAATGATGTGTCAGCTGTGAGGGGACAAAGGTGCAAACTCTTTAAAATGGTTTTGCCACTTAAAATTGTAGGTGGCAGCCTGAGTTTAACTTAATTACATTAATCAGGCTGACAATTTGAAAGGAAATGATGGTTAGCAACTCTGTAACAGAGGGGGATGTTAGCAAGGATAGCAGCAATAAAATCAAATTCCCAGATGTTTAGAGAGATGTAAGTAATTATCAGAGGAGAGCTGAGGTGTTGGCTGACTGTGGGTCATGTGAAAAGTTATTGTGCTGCAAAGCTAAATCTCTCTACTTGGATCATATTTTATGTTTCAACAAAAATGAATATTTTATCAACCAAATTCTCTTGAAGTTATTTTACAGGACTTCCTTGTTCAAATCAGAACCCCTTTACAATAGTATTCTCCTACCAGGTGTTTCTATTCCTATAGTTTTTTCCAAAACTAGCATTCTTTCTGATCTAGGGATTATTTAAATATAACATCCTTAAGAGGTTAAGTAAAAAGCCAAAGGAATAACAGTCTGAATTTCATCTGTGATGAATTCACTAACAATCTAAATGAGATTCTCGATGGTATTTGAAATAAACAGGCAATTCCTTGATAATTCCTTGATAATTAACTATTCCTAGTTAATAGAAATCTTGTTACATACCTCCTGAGTAATATTCAAAATGGAGAAGTGGTTCTTGGGACATATTGTCTTTTGCAGTTACCTATCACTAAGTTCTGTTTAGAAACAACTGTTAAATTAGAAATAAATGGATAAACACATCGATATAACTAATCTAGTTAAAAGACCAGTTTCCTAAATTGGTACAGCCCCCTAATGCTTGGACACTTAAATCATTATGGACCTCATTGAAATGGATTAGCTTTATTTCAGTGCATTGCAGGCTCTTACTTAGGCACAGGTACAGTCCCTCTTCAAAGTTGTTCAAAGTGGTTTCTCAAGGCAGTTCACTAGCTGAACACACTTTTCTAAGATGGACAAGACAGCAAGGCACTCAGACCTTCTAAATGCTTGTGAGCCTGCTAGCTAGCACCTGGGAAAACTAATTACAGAATATGAAAGATTTTGAGAAAGTTATCAGGCTGATGAAGAATATGAAACACTAAAATACACATTTTATCACAGCTGCTTTCCTAGTTAGAAAATCTGCCAGGAAGCTGTTTCGGTCTCCCCCCATGTGTGGTGTAAATGCCTGAAGTAACTAGGAAAATAAAACTAACATTCACATTTTTAAGGAAAAGGTACAGCATTGAAGAGGCTTTCAGGGTAGGGCATAACTGCTTTATCTGAGCGTTCCCTAGGCTCCCAGCCTTAGATGCTATCGCGCTGGGGAAACTTGGTGTGCTAGCTCTAAGGAACAGCACGGAGCATAGAGTGGAGTGGAGACACCACGGCTAGGCTCTGTAATCAGATGGGACCTCGATTGTTCTTGTGCACAAAGCTGCACTTTTTGCCACCCTAAGCCAAAGACCTGTCATGTTTTGACAAATGCTGTACCCTAGTGTACTTTTTGCTCATTATAATATCATTATAATACCAAAACACACCTCCATCCCAAAAGCTACCCGCCTCCAAGGTGCGACCACCCCTCACTGAGCATGCGCTCTGAATTCCTCGGAGCCTATTACTTTAAACGGAGACGGGAAAACTTTACACCAATCATAACTAAGATATGCTTGACTAGAGCCACTCAAGCTCCACCTAAAAGATAGGAAATAATATAAATTGGCCCAAGAGAAAGGGGATGTTAGGGAAGATACCACCGTCAGGGGAGATACCATCCCGAGGACAACATCCTTAGGACCTCCTGACTCCTGGGATCAGTCGACGGGCTGAGCCTCTCTTCCCCCCCCATTGGGACGCCTTTGGGTGAGATCTAAATGCTTGCTTATAAATCTCTATAGAGTCTTTGATCCTTTTAACGCGTTTATTTCTAGGCTGCGCACCTGTAACATCCATAACACCTATAACATCTATAACACCTGTAACATCTGTAACATCTATAACACCTGTAACATCTGTAACACCTGCAACACCTATAACATCTATAACATCTGTAACACCCATAACACCTATAACACCTGTGTATTTTATGCATACTAGCTTGCTTTGCAGACAGTCACTATCGCCGGCAATCCAAAAGAACCTGATTATCTGTTGCTGTAATAAACCATACTTGATTGCATTGTGATAACTCTCATTGAGTGCAACGAGGGTGAGGGTGGTTATCCGTGATAGTTCAGTGTTCTGAATCTAACCAGACCCCCAGGCGGTTAATGCATTTTTGGTGAATGTCCGAACGGACCCCCAGATGGTTAATGCGTTTTTGGTGAATGTCTGGCTGGACCCCCAGACGGTTAATGTGTTTTTGGTGAATGTCCGACTGGTTCAGTGTCCTGAATCTGACCGGGCCCGTAACGGTTAATCAGCTACACCCCTTAACGCGACACCATGCCTAATACAACCCCTGAAACACTCCACATGTACAGTGAATAAGGAGTCCTCTGAGGCCTTGCATTGTTCTGGTTATGGTGAACAGTGATATAATGGGTCTTATGCTGCCAGTGTTATGCATGACTTCAGTTCCATGGGTTTACTTAAATTATTTAAATAAATTAATTCTTTACAGAAAATGTGTTTTCCCACATCCTAGTCTTTAGATGACTTTTTTTAATAGCTTTACATTCTCACCATTTATGCTTTCTTTAAAATACATTCAATAAGAAAAATAGTGTTTTGTTGTTGTTTGTTTGTTGTTGTTGTTGTTGTTGTTGTTTTTAACAGTTCTAACAATTCTCATTTATTTCATTCAAATACAGGCATATCCAAAACTTTCATCAGTATAGACTTCCAAATTATTGTATTTCATCAGTTAAAACTTCACCTAAAGTTATAGAGAGAAATTAAGGAAATATAGCTATAAATGCCATTATCACTTATGTATAAATATAAATTTCTGAATAACTCAGTGGTGAAAAAAAAAAAAAAAAAAAAAAAAAAAAGGCTTAACATGAAAGAAGAAAGCAGACTCTCAATTAGGACCAGGCAGGTAAGGATTAGCCATTCTGTATGGAAGAAGTGTGAAACAGTCTCAGAGTTTTTAGCTGGCATCCAGTGACAGAGGAAGCTGATTCCCAGATGAAAAACAGCTGGATTTTTACCACCAAATATAATGAAAATTCATCAGAAAGTCTCGATTGGAGCTTTTTCCCACTCTACAGTGAAGTCCTGAAATGGGATGGTGTTTTTTGTTTTTCTGTTCAAGAAAATGTTGTAGACTTGGGTTTGTTGTTTTCTTCTGGAAGTGAGAAAAAAACAAAAAACAAAACAAAACAAAACAAACAAACAAACAAAAAAAAAACAGAAAACAAACCTTGAAACAGAAGCCAAACTGACAGGAAAAAAATATAGCCTCCAAAAATATATAATTTAGAACATCTGCTGCTATCTCTACAGTGAAATGATCGATGTAACCTGGGGAGAGTCTCATGTTAGAGTATTATTAAATAGAACATGGTAAAAACAGATCACCAGCTACAAGAATATCTGAGTTTGAGAAGAAATTCTATCTTGATTTGGGACAAAAAGCTGAAGTTGAGATATTCCAGGCTTTTTTTTTTTTTTTTTTTTTTTTTCTCATTGAAAATCAATTTTAATATTTGGAACTTGAAATTTTGAGAGGTGACCATTTGCCAAACAAATCAAACAGCCCTGAACATTAGGACAGAAAGTTTATCAAAAGCAGCTCTTACTTAACAATTTCAATTTTAAACAAGTTAGTATTTTCTGATAGAAGACCAATGATCAGCTTTAAATATAAACAAGTTTCCTAAGGACATATGGTAAGCCCAGAATATCTGTTTCGTATTATAATAAAGCTTCAATGCCCATCTTTTGTATGTGTAGAATCCAAGATGAAAGCCTCTAGCTTCAATGTATTTTCTATTTTTTTTTTTTTTTTTTTTTTGGCAAAACAGAGGACAAAAAAAACCAATCTCTAGAGTTCAGGAGGCCCCCTGGATACCTCAGGATCTATTAAAACACAGATTATTAAAACTCATATGTCTACTTCATACATAATCTTTCTGAGAAAGAATTAATTCTCATGCAAATTATGTCTAAATTACAGCAAATCAAGTGCATTTTACAACCACTGTTGGCTAAGACTCTGTGTTTTGTTCTAATAAATCAGTTTGAGGGATATAGTGCTCCAAAATATCTTTGTTATTTGCCAATTTGAGGAAAGTAATGCTCTCTCCTAGAAATGGAGGAGACAGTTCTTGAAGGGGTTACCTAGTCCAAGACAGTAAATCATTGGAGTTAGATGCTACTGCAATATATCAAAGTCTTCTTGCATACTAGCTGCCCAAAAAGCACTCAGTTGAGGTCAGGCTCTAACCATATCCTAAAATTACACTGCAGAAGCCACCTGTTTTTTCCCTACATCTGGTGGGTTTGCTATCCAACTGCACAGTAGGAATTCCTGATTTGAAATCTCAGTGTGAGTTTCCCACATGCAGAAAAGTACTTCTTAGTTCTTAGTCTGACACTGTGGTATAACGACTCTCCAGGATCCCTGCAATCACAAGCATTATTATATTTCATTTATATTCTTGATAATGATAAACACATGGAAGATTGTCATATGATACTTAATTCAAAATTCCCATACTAAGAACAAGGAGAGGGTAGGATAAAAGAATGAACTGCACATAACATTGTCTTAATTGCAGGACTCACAACACTCTAGAAGGTACACAGCTTCACAATGACTGAGGATCTCTTAAACTGAATATCAGAAAGTAATGCTGGCAAATATCATTTGCTATTATATGGAAAGGAGCTAAGGAGCTTAAATGCCCAGCTGAGACAATGACAGGGGACACATGAAAGAAAAGTCAGTGAAATACCTTATTTTTTTCAATAAGTGGATCAAGATTAACAAGATTTTGGTAAGAAATCTGAAGTCAAACTTGATGACTTAGAAAGAAGAAAACATCTCATTCTAGAAGCTTTTATAAAAACATTTTTTTAATATATATATAAACCTTATTCAAATTCTTGCAAACTTATAAAAAAAAGCAGAAAAAAGTCTATGTAAGTAGGAAAATAATGAACACAAGGAGATAATTAGGATGTTAGGCACCAATCTGTTCCTGGGACTGATTAAAAATACTCTGGAAAGCATTGTTCCATCACTATATCTTCCTAGTTTGCGTGGGCAAGTCTTATTTGGACATTGATTTTGGAAGCATTTTGTAAAACGTGTATGTTTTTTTCCAGTATTTCACTAAGGGGGAAAAAAAAAAAAAAAAAAAAAAAAAACAGAAGAAAAGAGAAGACCATTACAGGATTGCTTTAATGTTTAATTACTGTACTATTTTTTTCAGTATCTATAAATACGCAGCATAAAACATCAAAGGAAATGCAAAGCAACTAGACTTATTCACTATGACTTTATTCAAAGTAAGTGTAATTTTGAAAATATATTTAAATGGTAATAAAAAAGGAATTTGACATGTCAAAGTTTCTTCATGTCTATTTTTTTTTTTTTTTTAATCTCTAGATGTTACAAGGAACAGTGCTGGTTATTTTAGAAGCTGGACAGCACTAAGTGTTACAGTTAGCATTATGCAATAAGAGTAATTATGTGCTGGACTTGCATGTTTCACGTTACTTTTCACAGTTTGGGATCCATGAGACAAACCATTATACAAGTCACTAAAATCTAATTTCCTCTGTGCCAAATGTCTTCAATGTGCAGGTCCAAGATTAGTATTAAATGAAAATTATATTGTTCAACTGGAGCTTTAGAGATTTAAAATTACTATTTCAAAACAGAGTGAATATTCTTAGATAAATGGTGGTTTTAATTAAATACGTATGTATTAAGTTATTTCCTTAATTACAGTATCTTCATTGCCTCATATTGTTTTGAATACAGTTTCTTACATTATTATGTTATAGGACCAAATTGGTAATTGTCATTTTTCCTTTCTTTGTGTTTGTCTAAGCTTGCAGTCTCACTTCATTTGTCTTTTTCAACAGCAAAACAGTAATGAAAGCCTTACGAAGGAACCTCAGGTCTAACCAGGGCTTCCTGCCCACATTCCAAGCTAGCAGGGAACCCAGAAACCAAGAGAGTTTGTGCCACATCCCCAGAGTCCAAAGACACTCTTGATGTAGAAGCAGAAAAATAAATCTTGGGTTCTGGGTCTCCTGTTTTCTGCATTGTGCTGGGAATGGAGAGGGACTAAAAGCCACCGCTGAGCAAAGAAGCCCAAGAAGCTGAGCTCCAGCCGCCAGTTCTTGCCAGGCTGAATTTCATGATTATTTCTAAGCTTTTTTATTCTCTTGTTTTCCCCAAGTTTTCTCTTCCTCAGGAAGCTCACAGAACTTCAGTTTTTCATTCCCAAATGAAAGAATCAAATCACTGATGTTACAAGGAATAGAAAATCTAATCTGTGATCCACTCTACCTCAGACAAAGCCAAAGTTAACAAAACAGAGATTCATCTGCATGAAATATAAAATATTTAAAAATGTGGGGAAGTTATAGTTTTATTTTGCTGGGCAACTCAAAGGAGGCCCATTGACATTCGTTGAATCCATCATTTATCTTCAATAATGAATAAGCCAATCATTTCAACATTCATTCGTGTCAGTGTCCTCCATATGTCCATATACCTAATGAAACTTCTCACCCCATCTCTCCAGTGAAACTCCTTAGAAGCCCTCACAAGAGTGAACTGGCATTTTTCTGTACTTGAACGGTAAATCCAACTTCTCAGGAGATACTTGCCTTGACTTGTATGTCAAATATTACATGATACATTCAAGGCCCAATGTGCAGACTCCCCTATTTGTGGGCCTTGTGTCCAATCCATATGGCTGCTGAAACTGTGCACCCCTTCATCTGGCAAAAGTCTTGGGATGGCTCCCAGGTGATCCAGGCTCAAATATAAGGGAGACCTCTGGCTTTCTAGGTACCTTCAGCAAGTTGGTCAGAATGACTGAGATTTTGCTACTCCTCCCTAGATAGACAAAGGGAAAATTACTCTAATTTTAACATCTACTGACCAGTAATTCTGTTATCTTACAGTAGCACAGCAGGCCTAACAGCAGGAGACACTTATCTCTGCTCTGGTTGTTACATATAAAAAACCAGTTAAGGAATCTGCAGTAGCCAAAAGAAGAGCACTCAGCAATGCACTGAGCCTGTGTTAATGCCTGCAGGGTGAAAGTCTCCAGATTAGATGCTGTCCTTCCCTTTATCTGGATAATGACACACTTAATAACACAGAGCTTGCATGAAGGGATGTCTCTCTGCTATAATCCTACTTAACAGATAATAAACTTGATATGAACAATACTGATAGGTGGTGCTCGAAAAAAAAATAAAATCCATCTGACAACTTGTGCAGAATGGCTGCAATCTCTCCAACATCAGTGTAGGCATTCCCACTTGCCAAAGTGTTTCTAGTGGTTATTTCAAGAGCATACAAATTCATTATGTTCAAACAGAAAAACTGAACTTCTTACAAGAGTATAATCTGATACATAACCTGTTGATGGAACAAGGAAAACATTTTTTTTACTTGTTAACTTACAAATCAGCAAATTAGAGAGAAAAAGTGAGCTATTGTTCTACTTGTTTTGATAATTTTAATCACATATTTATGTGAATTTTACATGAATTTTCTAGAGCACTTTTTCTTTTTTTTCTTCCTCTTTTTTTTTTTTTTTTTTTAATTATTTCTCTAGAAAATGAAGTGGTAGCAAATAATAAAGAATCTAAATGTGTTAATGTCTTTCCTTCATCAAACAACCATGAATATATATGACCATAATCTTTTGCTATTTCCAGCTACTTTGATTTATGCTATGGATAAAATGTTTACATAAAGCTAATCTCCACAAGAAGTGACAAAAGAGACTTAAAGACACCTAAATCAAACTAATCTCTAAAGCAAGCCAGACAAAAACTGATGAAAGCACCCAGGATTTTATTATGATTTTTTTTTATCAAGATTTGTGATTCATGACTTGTGAACATGATTCATAAAGATAAGCAGACAAAACATTAGTAAGGGGTGAATTCTTCAAGTCATGATGAAAGTAATTAAGCTGCCCAGCCTAGGAAAAGTGATCCAACATCCTGTTGCTGGTGTTTATCACTTTTGTTTTCATGTCAATGATTCCCAGTCACATACACAAAAAATTAATTTAATCTACAGCAAGCTGTTTTCAGCATGATGGAAATGCAACTGAACAAATTTCTGCTCATACAGCTTCCATAATAAATGCCTTTTGATTGTGGCTGGATTTTTTTTTTCTTTCTCTTTGTTCTGTTTTATGCAGTGAGATTTCTCTGATCCCAGGCAGCCATTGATCCTGATTTCTGGCAAGTCTACTAAAATTGCTCGCAGCTCAAATCGTCCAAAATGGTCCAAAATCTAAAGATTTTGGGGGCGGTTCAGTGCTTACTTCAGACAACAGTTCAATTCTTCCACATGGCTCAGTGATCCCCCAGACAGTATTGTTAGAGTTATCTAATGATCCTTAATCCTAATGATTAACATACAACTAGAGACTCCCAAGCATTCAAGCATGAAGCATATCAGCTATATTTTGTCCATTGTACCGGGCATTTTCCTGGTGCTTCTTAGTCTTACAATATACTAAAAATTGATATAGCATAATTAAGCACAATTCCAGTCTGAAATTTCAAGCCTTGTCTACCTGTCTCTTCTACAGGTACAGACTGACAAAAAAAAAAAAAAAAAAAAAAAAAGGGGGATTGGGAATGGTCAGCAGTGCAGTGAGATATATACTCAGACAAATCCTATTCTCATGAGGTTCCCCTGCTGTATGCTCACCAACCTATCTTATTCTTGAAAGATATATATGTTTTAAGACACCTCAGTCTGAAAACAAATCCAGCCACCAGTCCAGTATAGTCCAGTAAACGGCATAAGCTTCTCAGGGATTGACGTGAAACTGGATACTCTTTCTTGTTTCTCTTGAAGACAGGTGGAATTTTTACCCAATTACAATCATAGAAATCTCTTCCCATTCCACTGCCTCTGCTCCCCCAGACACATAGATAAATGCCTTCATCCCCCACAGGAGAAAGGGTCCAGTAATTTTTATTTTATTTATTTTTATTTTTACCTTCCATTTTTAGCTTCATACATATTCTTGGTAAAGACTCAGCTGACCTTGATGCCTCCCCTGATGGGACATCATCTTCCTTGCCTGTTTCCATCACCCTGTACCTGCAGACCCCATGACGATGCAATTGCAGTACCATGGCCAAAGAAGGGGCATTTGTGGTTCCATTGGAAGTGACGAGTGTCCACCCTCCCTATCTTGGGATTTTCCAACCATTGCTCTGTTGAGCATTGTCTCTCCTTCCTTCAAACATGGGATTCTGCTGTATGGTTCTATAGGATCTCTATGAATAGCTTATGGATCTCCATGTTGTCCTGCTTGAAGGCAAATAGTCTGCTCATTTCATTTTGCTTGTGACACAGCATCTCAAGCAGAGCATCCCTTCCACAGATGAGAGACCACCACTGGCCATATCAGAAGCACACAGTGCTCCTGTCCACAGAAAACTGGGCAGCCCCATCCTCCCTCAGGAGCTCTGCCTTGGTCAAGGTCTCTGATGTGCTGTTATCTCCACCCAGTGTCAGAAATCACACCCACACAAGATCCAGGGCCATTTTGCATTCCTGCAGCTCTTGCCTATGGGTTGTATAGCTTCTCCCATGTGTGTTGGTGCCTACATAACCAACAGGCAGTAATAAGCCACTAGACTGGGTACTCCTAAACAGGGAATGGCCAAGAAAAAACAATTTAGAGTGGCCAGAGCAAAAACTTCCAGGAGCTTTGAGAAGCCAACCCTCACTGGTGTTGGCACATCACCAGGAAGGATCCAAAAAAAGGTCAGTGCTGAAGAAGCAAGCTGGGACATGTTGACTGTGTTACTGTGCTCACTAGTTCATAGAATCATAGAATCATAGAATATCCTGAGTTGGAAGGTACCTATAAGGATCATTGAGTCGAACTCCTGGCACCACACAGTTCTAGACCAACAATTCAGACCATATGACTAAGAGCATAGTCCAAACACTTCTTGAACTCCAACAGGCTTGGTACAGTGACTACTTGACTACTTCCCTGGGGAGCCTGTTCCAGTGTGCGACAACCCTCTCAGTAAAGAACCTCTTCCTGATGTCTAGCCTAAACCTCCCTTGCCTCAGCTTGACACCATTCCTGCAGGTCCTATCATTGGTGATTAAGGAGAATAGATCTACACCTGCCCCTCCACTCCCCCTTGTGACAAAGCTGTAGACCATGATGAGGTCTCCCCTCAGCCTCCTTTTTTCCAGGCTGAAAAGGCCAAGTGACCTCAGCCAGTCCTCATACATCTTCCCCTCTAGGCCCTTCACTGTCTTTTCAGCCCTTCTCTGGACACTCTCCAACAGTTTTATGTCCTTTTCATACTGTGGTGCCCAGAATCAGAGTACTGAATAATACTATAATTCCAGGAAGATGCCCACTGGCTCTTCAGAGAAAAAAAAAAAAAAGTACTATTTGGTGGTTTTGTGTGCAGGTAAAAAATAGAAACTTTGCCCTTAAACTGGCCCTTAACTGAGGCCTGTGGCTTGTCAAGATTTATCTGTATTGTTGATATATATATATATATATATATATATATATATATATACATATATTGAATTACAGAAAACAAAATTATTGCTATAATTATTTGCTGACAGAATCTTCACCAAACAGCTCATAGTCATTAATGTGATAATATCTACCTTTTACTATTTTTCTGCCAAACCCTAAGTAAATCATGAAATGTAGCCTTCTTTTTTCAGTACAATATATACTTTATTTATTTTATGGCTGTTCTGTATATGTGAAATGCACTCTGTTCAAAGACTTGCATTGCTGTTATTAGAAATAATGATCTAAACGTATTCCAGGACATAATCTATAATTCCCTGAATGTTTTATTATCTGCAGCAGGTAGAGCAAAAGGTCTTTAAGATATTTTTGAGTAACTACATTACTGTCTGTACAGACTTTTTTTTTAAGCAGGTCTTGTTATCAAAATTCTTTCATTTATATTTTTATTGTATTTATGTGTTCTGTTTTAATGCTGCTTTACTTAATTTGGAGATCAGCATGTGGAGGAAGAGACATTTCTTCTGACCCATGCTCAGTGAAACAAAGAAAAATGTTAAAAATACATATGCAATATGTATTAATATTTCAGTGCACAAAGAACAAAATCTAATTTGCAAATTCTTCAGAAATGAACTGTGTAGAAATATGGATTCAGACCTGATGGCCATACAAAAAAAGCAATTTAGAATTGATCTGACTGTGAGGATTTCTGTTCATCTAAATATGTATATTATTGAAGAGAAACTAAGCAACTTTAAAACAAACAAAAAAAACCAAACAAACAAACAAAAAAAAACAATATCATTCTAGAAATCTCTCTTCATGAGCTTATAAAAAAGAACCTTAAAGCAGATGGAAAACATGCCAGTTCTACACATGAACACTAAATAAAAGCACTAATAAAGCAAGATAGCAGAAATGCAGGGTTTATTCAGTGGAAAAAAAAAATAAAAAATGTTCAATAACAATACATTTGACCACCCTTTTCTTTGGGTAAAGAGTCCTGAGGCATGAATGGGAGACAAAAAGTCCCTTTCCTATTCAATCTACAAAAACGGTGCTGCTTTTTCCTCCCAGATCTTCCACATATCTTAGCTGAATCCTCTCAATATTCCTTGGGTATGTTCTTCAATAAAACTGAACCTCTGTGAACAACACACACAGTTCCCTCATGGCATACCAATAGCTCTGTAAAATGAAGTATAAACTATTATTAATATCTGCAGGTCTGACACATAAATCCTAATTATCAGGCCTACTTTTACTGAATAGGCTGTTTGTTTTGTTTTGTTTTGTTTGTTAGTTTGTTTTTGAACTTATTTACTTCCTACAGCAAGTAATGCAAAAGGATAATAAAAGTCTATAGAGAGAAATAAAATAGAAGAGGAAGAGAAGGAAGAGGGAAAGAAGGCAAGGCAAGGCAAGGCAAGGCAAGGCAAGGCACGGCAAGGCAAGGAAAGGAAAGGAATAGATGTGAGGGCAGTAATACCCACTTCTCTCCATTCCACATTGCTATTGAACTGTCAAGACACTTCTCCCAGCCTTGCATCTGGAGACCTACTTAACAATGTAAGAAACAGCCACCCTGAGACAGACCAGAAGTCTATTAAATCCAACCTTTTGTGCTTAGTGGTAGCTATTTAGGGAATGAGCATTAGGAAAAGACAGAAAAAAAAGTGTTCCTTTCCCTATTATTCCCTGCCAGCTTTTGCCAATCTTTAGTTTAGGGACTTCCTGAACAGAAATTTAAATGGCAGCATCATGTCAAACCACCCTCAAAAGACCTTTCTTCCTGAATTCTAACCCACTTACTCCTAACAAGAAAAAATCTTGTTAAGATTTTTTCCTTTTTCATTTCTTTGGTATCCACTGAGAAAGAGTCCCTTTCCTTCTTCAATTGCTGCTGGCTCTGGATTCATGTTTAAGATTTTATCAGTTCCAGCACTAAAGGAACTTAGTGAATGAAAATGTGCTTTTTGTTCACATTTTGCACCTTTACATTAGAGAGGAAAAAAAATGTGCTTGTCTAGGTGACAGAAACTAAGTGGTTATATCTGCTGTAGCCTGCTTCCTTATCTGCTGTTTTCTATTGTTTCAAGAAAAACCTTTCTAATGGGGGAGGAACAAGATATAAAGTGTAGAATAAGAAAATAACTGATTCAAAAGGACATTTTTCTCTCCCTGGCTTTAAAGCTATGACCCTGTTTGTGAACAATGATATGTGAATGAGATCTAAGGCTGTTCAGTGAGTCACTATTGTGCAGAGAATATCCATAATCTTTTAAGATATCCTGAGAGATAGGAGACACAGGAACACTCTCTGCTTCATAAAGACAATAGAAGACACTGAATCTTCAATTTTCATATGTGAAATCCCTAACACCCATGCTGAAATCACTATTTCTTTCCCTGTCATCTCCCCATTGCTGCAGTTCTTTCACATTTGAACTTTTTCTGCTCTTGCAGGGAGCATCCCCTACCCTGATGTGGTCAGCAGGAACATAAAATAACCTGCATGTAAAGACTGCAGGCTGAAAGCTGGACAGAGTTCAGTGGCTTGTTCATGTCAAGTAGTTTATGCCTAGTACAACAAACAAATGAAATCTGGAAGAAAAAGAAGAGTTGTATTTGGGGAAGGGAGGGGGACTGGGAGTCACTCCAGAGGCCTAACAGATATTCATTCTCTGTTATAGGTACTAAATTTGTTCTAGTGGATCTACAGTCAACTTCAGTACCAGCCAAAAATGTCATATAAAAAATTCAGGTTCTTCAGAACAGCCTATTGACCCTAAACACTGCCTGCAGCATGTGTTGCACCACCAACTGCTGTGTGACTTCAACCATGGTGTGTAGATAAACACGACAAACAGACAAACAAGACATATGTCAACAATGTGACAACAAACAAGACAAGAATGTCTACATTCTTGCAGACGAACAAGAATTTGGCCAAGGGTCTCCAGTTAATCCTGGTCTGTGCAATCAGGGCACCCAGATGCTCTTTGGGGCAGGGAACCAAACCTCTCCAGAGCCAAATCTTCCTCAAAGTGCCATAAATTCATTTTCCCCTCTATTTTTGTTAAGGTGTAGCACTATGTGGACACTGGAAACTTTATGCAGCTGTTAATAATCAGCTGATTATGCTTGGTGTGGGTGAGCATAATGCACTATGTTGGTGCCAACATCTGAAATTACAAATGAAACTTCAGACTTCTGGCACTGACTGCTTACATGCAAACGCATTTCTCAAGTTTGATAATATACAAATAATAGAACAAAACAAAACAAAGCAAAACAAATGATGGTTCTAATTGACAGTTCCTATTGTACTTCAAAATGAAAGCATATTTCACTAAAGAGATTTTGCTGTGAGACAACATCTTTCAAAAATAGCTATTGGAAAAGAACTTTCCATTTGAAATAATAATCACATATATACCTGTGACTGAACTGACAATGAAAGGGAAGGCATTGAGATAGTTATAAGCCTAAAACAGATTAATTTGTCTGGATATGATACTGTTTTCCTACACTGCCCTTGCAAGACTGAATTATGCATCAGGTGGTTACATTTCATTTATCAGATTACTCCCCTTGCTCTGCCATCCATGAGCAGCATTAACTACAGCAGTACTAGCACAATGCCACAAGAGCTTCTCATTGTCTAAATTGCAGTAGATTTTCAGCCTGACAGGAAGTACACAATTGATTTTCTTATCATGCCACTCACTGTTCCAAATCTAAAAAGGACTTGGTTCCCCACTTATTTCTTACTGCTTTCCCTGTTTTTCTGTTGCAGTTTTGCTCTATGTCTAGCTTTTTTGTCATGCTGAGCAATAGACAATCATTGTATCACAAGGTTTCGCAATTGCAAATAGCAGGTCAACCATATATTTTAGTTTTTGCTAATCTTATTTTCCAGAGACCTTGAATTCTTACAAAAATGAGAAACTCAGTCTGCCTGCTTATATTTTTTAATAGTTTTCTTCAGTGACAGAGATTCTGTTGTGCCATGCTGTGCTGTGCAGAAAGACACAAGCAGTGGCAATGTGGATTTAAATTAGCAGGTACCCCCATGGCTCATGAACCCGTAGAGGGTACAGGGACACAAGTATATGCTCTTTCCTAATAGCAGTGCAGCAGCTAGTACTTTGGCTTAAATGCAAATAATAGTTCAGTTCCTTTCTCCTCCTTCCTCTTCCAAACCCCTCTCAGTCAAACAGAGAGACTTTAACAGAGTCTTTAGCCACAGCAAAGAGTGATGAACAAACACTTTTACTGAAACCATGCATCACTAAGTCCCTCTTCTGCTTTGCTCCGTTGTGTTGCTGGACACACAACCAGCCCAAAGGAGGGTACAGAGAGCCGTTAAAACAAAAGGAAGGATGTGGTAGCCGAGTCCCCAGCACATGGTACAGTCTGGGGTCTATTACACTGGGATGGGAGGTGGCATGTGTAAGGTCAGAAAATATTTAAGTGCCAGTTTCCTACAGGCATCATTCAAAGCACAATGACAATTTCAGTGGGTTTGGACTAGGTCCAAACTGCACCAATGAGGCCCGAGTGTATTGTTGGTAGTTACTGTCTTTCATCATGCTTCTTTGACAAAGTATCTGAACCCAAACCTGCAACTTAGGTACTTTTCTACCTAATGGTGCCTGTTGAACAAAGAGCATTGCTCATTGTTCAACAAACACCAAAAGACATTGCATCTGTGGTAAAGAATTTTCAATTAAATAACATTAAAAAAAAAAAAAGTAAAGATTTTAAAAAATAAAAAATAATCAAGTTCAATAAACATATTTAAAGCCCAGATATGTCCTTCTCAATGCATCCTGCTACAGATGGATAGAAAGCGGTGTTCAGTCTCCTTCAGCTGAGGCGGATCATTTTAATTTGTTCAACAATAACTTAAAGCTTAAATGAAAACTAAAAGGGTCACTAGAGGCCATTTCTGATAGTCCTAAAATGCTGCCAGAGGAAAGACAAACATCATGGAAGACTTTGAAATAAAGGCCTGATTAAAGCAATCTTTATTCCATTGAAGTAGCTGCTCCTGTTGGCTGTCAGTGACATTTGGCTCAGGCCTGGGCACAGCACAAGCACTGGAGACTCATCTCAAGCATCCCAGATGGCTGCCCACAGATTTACTCATTCCATAATTGCAGTGCAGTGGTCCTTTAATAAACTGTGTGATAACAAAGACTACAATAATCTGCATTGGCCTTCATCATGACAGTTTATTTAGACTCAGTAAAAGCTACTGTTTTGGTAGAGGGGCAGTAGAAATCACTCAGTCTGCCTTGGCTCTTTCAAGGTAAGAAGAGTTATCAAGACAAAGATGCTGGCCTTTCTCTTCTGTCTGAAGAAGGATGGGATGAAGTCATAACCAGGAAAACACACGAGTACTCTGGCAGTATCTGTCTCCTGAAAAATAAAGACTTTCGTGACTCCGTTGGAATTATGATAAGGACAAAATGAATTTGATGGCATCAGCATTGTACATATATATTATATTCCTTACAAATAAAAGTCTTAATTAAGAAAGCCTTCTGCAAGTGTTTGTAGGAATACTTATATTTTTTTCACAATAAATGTAAGGAATTGCAAGAAGTACCTTTTCCCTCTCTAACATACCCAAATATGTATCTGTAGAAAGAAAGAAAGAGAGAGAGAGAGAGAGAGAGAGAGAGAGAAGGGGAAAAAAAAGAACATTCAGAATGAAAAAGTTCAATGTAAGTTCAGTTAATAACACATTAAAAGTGAACATCTGCATATTTATCTCATTTACAATAAGAGACGACATTAGGAATATTCTAAAATCCTGTAAAAAATTGAAGGGCTTTGCAGTCATTTGGAGTTTACAAGAAAAGTAACAAAAAGTATCAATGCATAACTTCTGTACCTTTCATGAAATGTTGTACCTGAAATGCAAATTTCTTGCAGAAATATGCAAAATATCTTTTCAATCATATCAAACATGAAAAAAATATATGATTTCAAATTGAAAGTAAGTAAAATTCAGACACACCAACATTTTCATTCTGGTACTATTAAAAGGAACAGGAGACTGAGAAGATTGAATTTTTACTTTTGATATATAATTTGCTCTTTTTTTTGACTATAAATGAAACACCCTTTAAAATATTACAAGACATTTAGTAAGTTATCTAAAATGATTAAAAACATTTAAAAAAAAAAAAAAAAAGAGAAGCATTTCCAGTGAAGTGCTTATTAGCATCGATTTTCTCATCAAATTTAATATGAAATAGCTAATGAGGGCAACTCAGCCCCACTAACACAGTTCAAGATGCAAACTTAAGTTTCAAAATACTCCCTCCATTTTTAATATGGTGATGATTACAAGAAAAGCAATGCTCCAATATGTTAATTTCATGTCTGTTTTTCTGCTGATGTTACTCTTCATTTGAAGATTACTGTCAACTTCTATTCCACAGGAGATCAAAGTGAAGCATCCAGTTTGTACCAGATGCCATCATACAAAATTACATTTAAGAGATCTCAACATAATTAAAAATCATAAACCATCTCAAAGAGAAAGACTTACTGTACTATTTTTTCACTCTTTAAACATCTAAAGGGAAGGTGCCAAAATGTGACTAGAAACACGGTAAATATACCATCCTTTTCTTTTGAAGTTCTTATTAATTATCTCACCTGGAAACCACTATAAAGAGGAGAGTGCAGGTTGGTTTTTGAATGTTGAGACATCTGAGTTCATTGTCCCTCTGTAAGTGTCCCACTGATGCACAGAAGACCGTGGCAGGCTGCAGTAAGTTTTCAGACCTTGGAAAAAGAAATACAGAATATAGAATATGTCCCCAGTACTGAGCTTATGGTGGGAATATACCCTTTCAGGAAAGGCTCACCTGTGTCGTGTAATCAGCTGGAGTCATGCAACAGGGCTTACTGCCTCGTTGCACCATCCTGACCCCATAGGGCAGTCCTGTCAGAAGTGTGGCCTTTGTCACCCACTGGAGCACTATGAATGGGAAAATGCCAAAGGCCAGAGGAGAAGAGATAAAGATGGCCCATATTCAGTTTTCAAAATCCAGGACATAATAGCACGAAGAAAAAACAACAATGCTAGGGGGAAAAATAAATAAATAAATAAAAATCATGACTGAACCTAGTTCAATTTAGCTCATAGAATCCTTGTAGTTTTAAATATCATGTTTTTTTTTTTTCTACCTGTTTATTGTAGTTTTTGAACAAAAGCATTGATGACTGGTACCAAAGCTCAATGGTCATGCATGGAGTAAGACACATACCTATACCAGTCAGACCACACCAATATACACCAGATAGCATAGACTGCTCCAGGCCTCAGAGTCAAGCCATCATCCTTCCCTTCCCTCTCCAGAATTACTCAAAAATCATCCCCTTTATCACCCAGGAAAGAAAAAAGAGATGCAGCTAGCCCTGGGACTACAACTGAAAAACAACAGTTTCGCAGTACATAAACTGTCACCCACTTCCAGCATCACCACTTCCTTCCACATAGCTGTCAAGAATTAACTACTAAGGCAAGGCTGTTTCCCACTGACTTTTTTGTATTAAACAGTTCACAAAGGTATTTATGGATTTAGTACCACAAAAGATACTAATTGAAATGCATCCAGCTGATGATGATGCCAAGAATATGACTATAAGCAGTTTCAACTGTTTATAGACTTGAAAAAGATGGAAACATCCGGTCTGGCATGAAAAGGGGCTGCCAAATCCATCCTGTACAGCAAATAACAAAGTTGGTATTCATTAACCCTTCTCTGTTTGCTTCTTTAATAAAATGAGATACATCTTGGTCCAAACTACCAATGAGATTTTTTTTTTTTTTAATGATAAACAAATGGAAAATAGAAGGTACTTGGCAAAGTATTCCATTGAGTACCTTGGCAGCTTGTCATTGATAATGGAATTGTTGTCTTATCTTCAGTCATTTCTAATTTAATTTACCCCCAAAACCTACCACTTCTTGCAAATATTTCTCCACAATGTGCCTATTTACCTTCCCAAACCAGGAAGAAATACATTAGATGATTTAAAGGGTAGCCTTTAATGCAATTTAAAGCCTTGCAAATTGATTTTCCTTAATGAACTTTATATCCTGACATCCTGTCGTTTTTCCTCTAGTACATTCAATTAGGCTATAATCAGTTATTAAGGGTTAGATAATGGAAACGTGACATCATCCACACAAGGCAGAAATTTTTGCAAGAGATTAATTAAAATCTAATTTTCATGCAAGATTAGACTATCTGAGCCAAGAGGTGCCTATAATAATTGAAAAAAAAATACATCTAGAAAACATGGTGGGTGAAATGGAGAACACCCAGCTTGGGTAGATAGATTTTCAGATGAAAAGGAATGACAACACTTTCCTCTTGGGCTTGCATGAGACAGAACATTTACATGTTCATTTAAGAAATGAATTTGCTGCATTCACACAGCAGGACAAACATGAATCAAAGCACTTCCATTCATTCCTGTAAAAGAGCTGAAAACATTTATGTGTGGATAAAAACCAATTTAAAAAAAAAAAAACAACAATTCATGCTATACTTTCAGATAGACACACACACATTAATAGTACTAGCAGCCCTACTTAAAGCAGAGATTTTTATTTTTTTTTTAAATATTAACTTCTGATAAAGAGGAGCTTGGGGCTGAAACTATGTGTCTAATCTTAACAGAGAACACAGCTCAGCAATTCTATTTCCCCCTCGTATCAAAGAAGAAAAAAATGTTATTCTGCCAGGAAAATTGATCTATTTATCTGATGTAACATTCACTGTCAGCATTTCTGTACAGCTCTTCCCACTCAATATCACTACGGGCTATCTGTAGAGAATTCACACCTTCTGAGGTCAGTATGTCAGGTCCTCACAGGGTTCATTTTTCCTTCCCTCATTCCTTTTCTCTCTTTCTCTCTCTCTCTCTTTCTTTCTTTCTTTCTTTCTTTCTTTCTTTCTTTCTTTCTTTCTTTCTTTCTTTCTTTCTTTCTTTCTTTTTCTTTCTTTCTTTCTTTCTTTCTTTCTTTCTTTCTTTCTTTCTTTCTTTCTTTCTTTCTTTCTTTCTTTCTTTCTTTCTTTTCCTTTCTTCCTTTCTTCCTATCCTTCTTTTTTTCCTTCTTTCTTTCCTTCTTCTTTCATTTACTCTAGCTATTCTTGAAACAAACTGAAATATAATGGTAATATTAACAAATAATAATTTTGTAAACATAGTATCCACATTGCTGCAGCAATTTCAGAAACCCTTATATTTCAGGAAAAAAATAATAGCTAACAGAGCATATGTTACTTGTTATCATTAATTTTTACTTCTCAAAACAGCATCTCCTAAGCATGCTAACCTATGAGCAATCTGGGGACCATTACCTCAAAGGGAGGTGTTAGAAGTAAAAAAGGTTCAAAGCCAACAGTCCCTCCTCATCTAGTTAGCCCTCAGCTGACACACTTTGTGATGGTCTTACCAGCACCATCTATTGATTTTCTTGGATTTTGTCTCCGTTTATGTTCAGGAAAACAAGAATCAAGCCTGAGGGTCACAATGTTCCACAATGATCTCTTTGTGGGATCTGGGATTTGAGTTGGTTCTTTTTCAGTCTTTCAACTCTTTGCAGTCTCTTTTTTTTTGTGGGATCAAAAGTAAAACCTGAACTTTTCAGGTTTTCACTTATTAGATAGTTTTGAATTGCTGGATATCTCTTTTTCTCAAAACAATTTACTGAAGTTATAGCTTTCATTTAATTTTTAAAAATATGTGCTCAACATTACATTTTTTTCCTTGAACTTTCTAGACTTTTTTTTTTTTTTTTTTCCACAAACTCTCCAAGCATCCCAGTAACCATCTATAACCATAGTCTTAATTAAGAACAAAATTGTTTTGGATCATTAGTCTAGGTCTGTTTAGAAAAATTGTTACAAAACTGTAACCGAGGTTCTCAATGACTATATTTCTTCCCCAGAGATAAGGCAATTAAAGTCATTTTACATAAAATCAACCTTTTCCCCATTGCCTCAGTGTAGGTGTGCAGAAGTAAGAACAAATCAATACAAGAACCTATTCACAAAGAAAAAGGAACAAATATATCTTTATAATTATAATATGTAACGCATTCCACAGCTGCATGCCTCTTGTGAATAGTTCTGATCTGAATGAAAATACATGCTTTATGCTGAGAATAATTTAAAAGAGGAAATAGGAACACACACAGAACAAGCCAGAGCTTTATATCTGGTTTTAAATATATGAGCCAAGTTAGTCATATTTCCTTTGCAGTCCCATGATATACTGAACAGTACCCTATGTTATAATATATGGTGCATTGGAAATATAAAATAAGAACCTGTTACCTCACCAAGTACCTGCAATCTCTCTTTAGTTCCACACTGTTTATAGGCCTACCAATTTAATTATTACCTAGTTGAGATAGAGAGTATATCAGATATGGAAGATGTCTAGATTTAAAATGAGGTTGATCAAAGAATTAGAGACCAAAGATGAAGATTTCTTTACTGACTTCACAAGCTCGAATGATTCTGAAATGCAACTATGATTCCTCTTCCTATTGCCTGGATGTACAATTATTAATACATGAAAGTCACCTAATGCATTCTGTGGAAAAAATAAATAAATCATACTACTGACAAGACAGAGCTAGGTATTTGACTAAGTCCTGAAGTCCTTTTAGGAAAATGTTCTTTTAGTTACATTCTCAATGAAGCCATATTATTCTGATTTTGCCAATTTGCAATGGTCTCAGAGGCATTGGATAAGTATTTGGAGCTGTAGGGCCCACAGGGTTCAACCTTAAAGGACAATGGGATTGGGGTGGTTTGGGACATGGAGACCACTAGGACAAGTCTGAAAAACTTACTCGGATTTGTTCAATATTTGCTTAGGTGGGCAAATATTGCTCATAACCATTCCCTTAAAACTTAATTCCTCCAATCCATGAAAACACAAAATGAACAAAAGCAGACTTTCCTGTTTTTCAGTTTCCTTGCTTGGGACTTCTGTAATTTGCTTATCCTCTTATTTTTACTGCTCTGAAGCCACACCAGCACTGGTTCATGGAAAACTTCACTGACACAGTGTTTCATGCTTGTCAGCTGGAAAGGACATGCCCAGTGGACAGGGTAGGGCTGTTGGAAGAACAAAAGTGAGTGGAATATGCCCAGACCAAATCACAAGTCATTCCATTTCATATACAGAAAAAGTAGCTATGGAAAACTTATGCAAGGCACTGAATGCTTTCAGAGAAATTTCTATTCTTCATAATTATTTTTTAATTTAGGCTCTGCTGGATGAGAACTGGAGCTCTTCTTGTCTCCTAGTCAGCACAAACTTTGAATTTCTTGATCTGCATCTGAGGCTTACTGAAAAATGAATATGTTGATTACAACTTACCCCCTCCCCTGCTCAGCCCCAGCTGCTCTCTTCATTCAGTTCCAACAGCTAAAGTGCAAAACTATTTTTTTAATATATATAATTTACAAGAGTTCTCATCTCCTTTTTCTGCTCCCTGAATGTTTCTGAAATGAACAAGCACTACACTTTTAGTTAAGAGCCAAGCTGCACCCTAAGGCATGTGCAGGACCATGGGAAGGCAGGACAATGAGGCAGTTCCACCACAATCTAACAACAATAACAAACCCCAGAGCCCCAACATTTATAGATCTTCATTCCCACTTCTCTCTGAGAGTCTTAAAGTTATTAGAATCTGTGAGGGAAAGAAGTTGGGGATGGGGAAGTAGCAGACAACAACTGTTCTGTGTGTTCTCAGCAACCCTAATCCTTTGCAAAGAAATGCTATCTTGGGTGAGACATACTTAAAAGGAGTAGGGCCTCCTCAGTGTATTCCTGATTGCTTTCCATAGGTCTCCCAAAAAGGAACTCAGCTACATATATGATTTGCCTGGCAAACTACTCCCATATTTTTCTTTCCAGTCAACACATTGTGATCTTCTCTCTCTTCATTCACAAGAAGGTAGATCTTATTGTGTTCTTGATTTCTTGGATTGAAATAAAAACAGGAAAAAAAAAATCCAGAATGGAATTTCGTTCTTCCCCTTATTACCTATCCTCTCAATTTATTCTAATAACCCTGAAACTTTATGAGAGCATCTGGATCACAAATAAACATAGAAATAGCAGAACAATTACTTGATGGAAAAATCTATTTCAAATAACATGTTTTTGTTTGTTCGTTGGTTGTTTTTTTGTTTTTTTTGTTTTTTTTTTTTCCCACAGAAAATTTACATTTTGGGTGTTAGTAAGAGCAACTCCCTGCTCACTGATGTTTCATCTTCAGTAAGTTTTGTACATTAGATAGCATCAGCAAAGAGGCTTTTCCAATAGCAAAACTCACCAGCTTGTGATTCACTCAGCAATGGATTAACTAAAGATGGTGCTTCAATGATATTCTTCCAATTGCCATCTCTCCACCCCCAGAACATATCAGAAGTTTACAATCTTCAATAAAAACAATACACCCATATCAAGAAGTCTTACCTGGTCTCCCACTGATCAGCTTTGCATTTATGTAGAAACCTTCTGTTGCTTTTTCAGTGTCATTTCTCCTCTTAAAGGAAGTTACTTCCTACAGCATTGATCTCCGGTAGATTTTTTAGTTGCGCAGATTCCCAATTTACCTGGGTGTTGTTTCAAGATTCAGCGGGATGTCTGATTTTTAATCAGCCTAGCAAGTCACTTGGGTCTCTTCCAGCCTAACAGAGATTTACCTTAGGATTTTCAGTTTTGATGAAAATACAAGTGGGAAGGAGCAAAGTTTCCACTCCCTTTGTAATTAATCACAAGTTAAAGTGCTATGTGAATTATACAGAACTCAGAAGAGATCACTTTTTGAATTTTCAGCAAAGCACACAACTTAAGACATACATTGCTTTGTGTATTTGTCTCATAAAAGCATTAGTCACTGAGCTGAAGATTTATCTTTTTTTTTTTTTTTTTTTTTTTTTAAGTTTGGAAGCAACCTTGATAATAATATATGATTTGCTAACTTGAGCTCTACCTGTAGTGCATAGTTTGTGAATTGTAGATAATTTGGTACTCTATAAATTTATATATCAAGGAAACCTGGTATAGTACAACAGAAAATTCAAATACATTTTTTTTTTTTAAAAAAAGCACTTGGATTTATTTTTTATTTTTTGGCAAAGGAGGGGTAGAAGGAAAAGTCACTCAGTATGTTAATTTGCAGTAAAGGATGTGGGTGAGAGTAGCAATACAGTCAACAGCAATTCGTGCAAATTTATCAAGTACCACTGCAGCTTTTAACATCTTTCCCTGCTATGACTCCAGACCCATCTCATTGTTCACACCACAGTAAGAAACAATTGGTTAAAAAATATCACTATCATAAGCAATCCTTCATAAGGTGTTAGATCTCCCCTATGTGCCATTTTCACAGATCTTTGGATTAATTCTGTTTTACTTCGTGTGAAATACTTTCAAGTTCAGAGAAAAAATCTCTGCTAAAAAAAAAAAAAAAAAACATTTAAGGATAAATTCACTTAAATAGATTAAGTGAATCCACTTAATCTATTTCATTATAAGTAAATAGGAACAAAGCTAGAATAATGAAACCTTAGAATATTGTCTGCTACAACAGCTAAGGCTTTCCCTGTGCTGCTGGCAAATTCAGTCGTGCCATGGACTGCACTACCAAAAATAGAATCTGCATGGAAACAGCTACATCAGTGCTTGAAACATCTCTTAAGAAGGAAAGAACAGCTGTGAAGTGGTCAGTAAAGGTTATCTCCAAGTTGTGTAAATCAAAATATAAAATGCCAATAAACATCATTTTTGGTAGCTGAATAAAGTCAAAACAACCCAGTCCTTTTCTTTCACCGTTGCATGCAGCCAGGTAGAAGAGCCTTCATTCTATTTCTCTTCAGTATCAACAGCAAAACATATCCCTTTAGGGAATTTAAGGTGCACAACTATATTCCAACTATATTGCTCTGTGGTAGGATATATTATTTACCCTCTGGCTTATTCAAAAATGCCAATCAGAATAAATGTAGAGGCTCCTATCAGCCAATTTGTTTTCACATATATTCAAGAGCCATTTTACAATATCCAGTTGCTGGAAAAAAAAAAAATCTGATTGTGTGACTGGAAATTTAAATATATGAATTAAAAACTCTTGAGAATATAAAACTTTTTGAAAACTGTTCAGGGAGAGAAAAAGTCCCTACTGTGACTTATGTGTTATGCTTCTATTAACAGTGCAGAACAACTGTCCTTTCATATCACTAACAGCTTTTTTCTTTAATTAGAATTTCTTAAGATGTTTTAAAACACAAAAAATACACAAATGCTGAAAATAACATATGAACAGAATTTCAAATAGTAAGGAATTAAATGGAAAAATGCAGAAATATGGAAATATTTTGTCTTTCTATTGCCTCTAACAAAATGCTACTTTTTCTGTAGATTGGTTAATGTAAGGTTTCCAAAAGAAATTCAGGAGGTAATCTTACTTCAGTATTACTAGGGCAGTTCTACATGGCTTTAAGGTCATTTAATAAGGTTAAATACTAGGGAGCGTTAAACAACTGTTGCCACATCTGGAATTTCTAGGTAGCTCCAGACATGCCTAATGGAAGAACTTGGGCCTCAGTGAATATCAGCAGGTGTATTTTATTTTTTAAGACTTGAGTAACATTAAAAAAATATCAATCGCAATTTTCTGAACAGACTGTTACAGGGTGACAATTATGTCTCATTGGATCTTAGTACAACTTGGATCAGGTTTCAGAGACTGATTGAAGTTGTTACTTCTGGGCAAGAAAGGCTATCTTTACAGCATTAAAATCTAAGATTTCAAATCAATTTGTTTTGGACGAGTAAAATAATAAGATATCCTTATTTTAAAGCTTGACCTTATATCTTCTGCAAATTCTATTAGAATCAACTATGATTTTCTAAAAAAAAAAAGTTAAGTTCATGTGGTTTTTTTTTTTTTAATTTATAGAAATGTTACAGAATGATAGAAATTTCCAGTTTTGACACTTTCTATTATGTTTAAAAAAAAAAAATAAAAATAGGAAGAATCAGTAAGACCAGCTTTTCTAGCAGAAAGGTTGATATTCAAAAAATCAGCATCAGTAATGGATATGAGAAAATAAGTCACCATCTCCAAAATGTATTTTTACTTCTCACATTGCTGTGGCACCAAAACCAGTTGCAGAATCTTCATGTCTTAGTAATTACAAATTTCCTATTGCTCTCATCTAATACCCTCTCTGCCCTAAAGTTAGCTGAGCTGTCAAGGGAGGATCTTGCATGGATCCTCCCTTGGAGGACCAATTGCATGGTTATACAATTTGTTTCCTGGGCTCAGAGAAGTTTTAATAACCTAAGGAAGTACGTTCCCCTTTTCAAGTGCTCATCATAACGGCATGTTTGGACTATGTTCTTCATATACATTTCCTGACTGCGTCCTATTCTCATAGGCTGATGCTATCAGTGTATCCAAGTGTGAGGTGTGGGTGTGCTTATCTCCTTCTCACCAAAATCTAACAGTGAAAATTTCTTCACCTTGTGAGAAAAGAAAAAAACAACACCAAGCAAGCAAACAAACAAACAAACAAACAAAAATATTAGGAAAGTTCCCTTTAGAGATGTGTGGTTATCACAAGTCTCGGATTATTTGCTTTTCATATGTGCCCCATCTACCTATCTATATTTATCTTCTGTGATGAACATTTGAAAACTCCTTGCCTGCAAGACTTACAGAGACAAGAATTTATTTCCAATTCACTTCCATGTGTGGCACAGAGTTATCTGCTGAATTGAACAGCTTTATTTCAATTTGTCTTTTGAAAAGACAAATTTGTCTTTTGAAAAGACAAATTGAAATATTCTTCTTTTGAAAACCTAAAATCAGTTTGTTGCTCCATGCATTCTTGAAAAGGCATGAACTGTGCAAACTAGGTCCTGGAGTTTCCAGCAAGGCCAAACCAGATTTCAAGCTTATTTTTCAATGCTCAGGCAGAGGATAGGGCATGGGAATAATGCTATTTTAAGGATGTGAGAGAGGCCATCTCCAGCCCTAGGCTGGAAAACCCAAGCCACAGAGAGCTCCACTGATTCTCCAGATATCAGTGGGTTATCTGTCTTTCTTTCCATGTAGATATTACATGGAATCATAATTATTATATAATCCCTCATAATTATTAGGACATGGTGCAGAAGCATGGCTGCAGGCCATGAATGCAGGCTGGCCTCTTCAGTGCTTACCCAAAGTTTCGGGAAGTATTTGCAGCCTGTGGTGAATTCCAGGTTAGCTAATAATAAAGCAAATTTGTTTAGATCTTTAAGAGAACAAATACTGCCAGACTGTTTTAGACACACCCTGAGCCTCATTTGATGCCGTTTACATGAAGGTTAATGAAGGTTATTTTATGACTAATGCTTCAGGGCCACACCTAGCCAAATGACTACGGCAAGTGGTGGTGGTCACGTTGCAAATGCAGTGACTGTGTTTTGCTCATTTTGTTGTGGGAAGTTCCATGCATGGTTACATTTTATGAGTGTCTTTTTTTTCCAGAAAGAATAAATGAGACATTTCTGGTTTTATTCCCTCCCTAGCATTTGCCAGTAAACAGTGATGCCAGGGCAATGATGTCTCAGATTCAAAACTTCAGCTAGAAGCCACAGCTATTTTCCTTTACCCATGGAGGGGCTGAATCCAAGTCCTGCTGGTACTGGTAGCCCATCTCCCAAGGGCCACAGGTGAGTCATCTCTTTCCTAAGGACTGGTAGGAAAACAGTTTGGGACTGATTCATTTCAAAGGGAGTTCATAAAAACGCAGGTTGTCTTCCAAGTTTTTCCAATACAACCCATCTGCTTGTATGCCCAGATAAATGAGATATTTTCTGCTATGCATTTCCAGCACAACAGAAAACCCAGACTTCATACCTACCAGAGTAATGCAAATAAACAGAATTCATAAGAGTGTGTTTTAATGTGATAGGATGACCAGAAAGATTAAAAAAGCCAAATATCCCAACAAGATAAATTAGCATTTATCTCATGGTATAACTCAGAGTATTTTTCCACAGGCAAGTCTATAAAATTTGCTCTAATCCTTTTTCTTTTTTAGGAGATGTTCTTTTCCACCTGCTTCCATTTTAATGTATCCTCAATATCAGTTATTTTTGCTTCAACTCTAAGAGGCAAATAACTAGGATGAACAATACCTCTTCCTTTTACAAGCCAAAATATGATATTGCTAGTAGAAGAAAATATAGAAAATTGCCGTGGAAATAAAACCTCAGCAAGCATTTTCATTTGTCAGATTTGCTCAGCAAGAAGGTCCTCAGTAAAGAAAATAAAATCCATAAAACCAGCATCAATTATCACAGACTGTAGGCACTAGGCTGCATTTGTTCTTAATTTTTGCATATCGGAAAATGATGATTACACACACTCTATCAATGGGGGAGCTATGAATTCATAGAAATGGCAAGAATCCACATCCCTTGCTGGGCATTCTGGAAGTCTATGAAAATCTGCAAACTTGTAAACCTGTGAGCTGAAACTAAACTGGATTAATTCAGATCACTGACTCACTAGCAATGGAACATGATGCTTCAGAAAAACATGAGGAAAATCTACAAGAAGGGCCGGAGGGCAGACCCGGGAAACTACAGGCCTGTCAGTTTGACCTCAGTGCCAGGGAAGCTCATGGAGCAGATCCTCCTGAGAGTCATCACGCAGCACTTGCAGGGCAAGCAGGTGATCAGGCCCAGTCAGCATGGGTTTATGAAAGGCAGGTCCTGCTTGACGAACCTGATCTCCTTCTATGACAAAGTGACGCACTGGGTGGATGAGGGAAAGGCTGTGGATGTGGTCTACCTTGACTTCAGCAAGGCTTTTGACACCGTCTCCCACAGCATTCTCCTCAAGAAACTGGCTGCTCTTGGCTTGGACTGGCGCACGCTTCGTTGGGTTAGAAACTGGCTGGATAGCCGGGCCCAAAGAGTCGTGGTGAATGGAGCCAAGTCCAGTTGGAGGCCAGTCACTAGTGGCGTCCCCCAGGGCTCGGTGCTGGGGCCGGTCCTCTTTAATATCTTCATCGATGATCTGGACGAGGGCATTGAGTGCACCCTCAGTAAGTTTGCAGATGACACCAAGTTAGGTGCATGTGTCGATCTGCTTGAGGGTAGGAAAGCTCTGCAGGAGGATCTGGATAGGCTGCACCGATGGGCTGAGGTCAACTGCATGAAGTTCAACAAGGCCAAGTGCCGGGTCCTGCACCTGGGGCGCAATAACCCCAAGCAGAGCTACAGGCTGGGAGAGGAATGGTTGGAGAGCTGCCAGGCAGAGAAGGACCTGGGAGTGATGGTGGATAGTCGGCTGAATATGAGCCAGCAGTGTGTTCAGGTGGCCAAGAAGGCCAACAGCATCCTGGCTTGTATCAGGAACAGTGTGACCAGCAGGGCTAGGGAGGTGATCATCCCCCTGTACTCAGCTCTGGTGAGGCTGCACCTTGAGTACTGTGTTCAGTTTTGGGCCCCTTGCTACAAGAAGGACATCGAGGTGCTTGAGCGGGTGCAGAGAAGGGCGACGAAGCTGGTGAGGGGTCTGGAGAACAAGTCCTACGAGGAGCGGCTGAGGGAGCTGGGCTTGTTCAGCCTGGAGAAGAGGAGGCTCAGGGGCAACCTTATCGCTCTCTATAGGTACCTCAAGGAAGGCTGTAGCGAGGTGGGGGTTGGTCTGTTCTCCCACGTGCCTGGTGACAGGACGAGGGGGAATGGGCTAAAGTTGCGCCAGGGGAGTTTTAGGTTAGATGTTAGGAAGAACTTCTTCACTGAAAGGGCTGTGAGGCATTGGAACAGGCTGCCCAGGGAAGTGGTGGAGTCACCATCCCTGGAAGTCTTCAAAAGAGGTTTAGATGTAGAGCTTAGGGATATGGTTTAGTGGGGACTGCTAGCGTTAGGTCAGAGGTTGGACTCGATGATCTTGAGGTCTCTTCCAACCTAGAAATTCTGTGATTCTGTGAAAAAGTAAGATACCTGCATTCATTCTTGGCAAAGATAAGCCCTTCATGACCTTTCATCCCCTAATGGATTTACACTTTGAAATGTGCTCTTATCTTTGTCCTTGTCTTGAGCCTTTTTATGCAAACATTGTTACAGATGCTGCTTTCAGGCTGTGTACATTTGTTCTCCTAAAATGAGTATATCGACCAGGACTAATACGAAAGAAAATGTATGTAAAATGCCTATTTTGAATCCTAGATTTCTCTCACTGGCTGCTTAAAGCCACATTCTTGACCTCACATCCATAGAACAAGGTAAGAATAAGAGCTAAAAATATTAGGTGCTTTAGCTATAACCAACAGTCGAGTAGGCCTTCATCTTTCATGTCCATCCATTACCCCCCTCCTTCCCTCCACTTTCCTTACTGTCATTGTTGCAGTGCTGAGCTCAGCCTCATTCTTAAAATACACACACATCTTCTGAAGTGTCATCACGCAAATGCTGGAAGCCAGTCCACTCACTCTAAAATAGATTGAGAATATTTAAAATGGGCAGGTGGGACCATGAAAAGCAATTCATAATTATTTCAAACATCCATTTGGAGGCGCAAGGTACTTTTGAAATACTAAATCTTATAGGATGCATCATATGTTGAAATATTCCAATGCCAACATTTCCAAAAGAGGTTTACTAATGGACTAGAAATGAGCAGTATGCTCAGTGCTGTCCTCAACTGTGGTAATCCACTACACACTGACCTTCAGATCCAATTAATTTGCAGTTAATGGAATGTTATGTTCAATGGAATTCTGAGTATTACTTGAAATTCCCAAATGATGCTGTTAGCCAACTATCTTGGAAGGACTGATAAGCAGCACATGCACAGAGGCTACTGGTGGTGCATAATTGAGTATTATTTCTAACATATGCTGCTTGTATTTTGCACACAAATTGTATTTTAAGTGTCTTAAAAGGTTGTTGTATTTTTTTTTCCCATGGTACAAAGGCCTCTGTGACACCGCTTAATGTAAAATGGTCCCAAGAGAGTGCATTCATTTGACCCTCAAATCACCCTGAACATCTTAATTGCTCCAGACCCAACTTCTCCTCTGAGTTTGCAGAGACAGCTGTGAGGTCAGCGATCATTGCTATGCAACAAGTAGGCTTCCTCAACACTTACTTGGTGTTATAGATGCAAGTAGTTACAAAAATAGTTTTTTTTATAGTTACAAAACTTTGTATTATAAATGCATTACTTCCTCTAGCTGCATGGTTTTGGCCAGCTTCTCAGCGTAGTCATCTCATTTTGTGGCAAGGATCTCAAGGCAAAGATTAAGTCTGCTTTTTCCTGGCTGTGGCTGTCAGCCTTCTTCTTGGACTCTCTAAGGGGGTATATGATGTTACATGGGATAACTCAGGAAGATATCAGTCTGCATCAAACATTGTAACCTAAGGGTGTAAGTCACAAGAAGAAAATGAGAATTACAGTCATGGTGCAGCTGGGCATCAGGGCTGTCCCTGTGTGCACACCCAGCACACTTGGTCTTTAACTCCCTGGGAGGACTAGGACTTCCTAAGACAGTCTCTGCACTGATGAAGCAACTTGAGATGAGGCAAATTTGAGTCAAAGGACCAAACTGAGTTGATAGACTGACCTCTTAACCAGTTTCATGGGGAAGCACTTGAATAAGTGTCCAAGGAGCTCTCCAGGAGGTGATTTTGGACTGTCCTAGGTATTTCCCCAGACAGCTCCAGTTATGCATAGACCAATCAATAGGAACAATGTGTATGCTAAGTGACTTGATTAGTACCATGGGTGGAGAATGTGCAGTCCCAGCATTGACCCCAGTCTGCAGAATACTGCAGAATCAACCAAACCATACCTAGATTGGACTCTTTTAATTACTAAAAGCTGTACCTGTAGAGTCAGGAGTGAACAGTTACACAGAACAGCCTTTTTATATAGCTAAAACTGGTGGGAAGTGTTTTGTATAAAGCTTAAAATAATAAATAATAAATATTCATGGATTTTATGTGTATGTGATTGGTCACAAAGTCCACAGGCCAACCAAATAAGTGGAACTCACTGGAACATGTTAGAGTAGTCTAGTCTGATCCTGTTGGTGATACCGTTGCAACGGCCCTCACAGCCAACTCTGTTACGATCTAGACAATACATGTAGATTGGCCATCCTGTTTGACAGACACAGCTTCCTACATAAGCATTAGCTTATTCAAAGGATAAAGCAATTTATTTTTTTTTTTTTGCTTGTTTGCCTGTTTTTGACAAAGATTTGTGAATGTCTGTACAACATTGCAGAGTATCCACAGCAAAAACTGTGGTGCAAGGGCAGTTGCAGAGCTCCTAATACGTTATACTCTCTCATTCAGAAGCCCATAAGAGCAAATCCTCTCTTTAGAAAGGAAGTAGCTATGGGGCTGCACTGCACAGAGTCATCTCCTGTATTCTGGTGCTCACACAGACCTCAGCTAAGCCCATGTTCAGGAGATGTGAAACTTCTATGACATGCTCAGTATTAACCATTAACATTTTTTTTTCCTTTTTTTTTTTTTTAATGAAAGGGAAGAGGTGTTTTATCTTCTAGTGTAAGATTTACCCATAGGAAAACTTTTACTGAATATGAAGCACTGCAATTCTGTAGCTGCATATTTTAAACCTAGTTCTGAAGTATTCAAGTCATTATAAATCCACTGACTTCAGCAGAGCTGTGCAAAGTTATGCCAGCTATGAATCTAGCTGTTCTATATTTAAGTACTTTCCAGGTATTAAAATTCTTTTAAAAGTAAGTTATCCAGGTTATGTTTGCCCACATATAAATCAATTAAGACATGAAAGGTTATATGCATGCATAGGGATAAGAAGGGAACAAGGAACATGGGGGGAAGAGGAAGGGATATTTCCCTTTTTAATTTTCTAGTTTGTTTTTGTTTTTCTCCAGCATGTCCTGTCTTCAGCCCACTTTGTTCTGTATGCCCAGAGCTACCCATTTTCTAACACTCACACTGTCATTAAAGGTTCATCAGGATTTATAGTATACATACTTAAGGTCATATTAATACTATACTGCTTCAAGAAATGGGAGCTTTGCAACCTGAGGTACTTATATGATGAAAGCCTTTTGGTAGAAATACAATTACGAATAACCTCTGCATAGTCTTCCTAATGAAGTGACTGCTTTTTTGTGTGTGTGTGTTTTGTTTTCTGAAACAGGCTATCAATTAAAGGTATTATCCTTTAAAATATAATATCTACATTCTTATACATCAGTCATGTGTGTCCTCCATACAGGTGCTTAAAAATGAATCTTCTCTGAAATTTTGGTTGCCAAGTGATCACTGAATTGTAGATATTTTTTCTTCTTTGGGCCAAACCTCAAAATAAGAAGCTGTTGTTGTTCTACAGTTAATGTCAGGATGAAGGTTGCACTATCAAAGGCTTAAATGTTTCTCAGTTGGAGAATAAACTGTGCTTTTAAACACATGGAACCCTTACAATTTTTTCGGGCATCATCAAGATTCATTTCTTCAATGTGAAATAGTCTTAATGAGAAATATACCAGGTATGTGCTAAACAAACTAACACTTAACAGCGTTAACTTTGGGTCACATATTGACATGTCCAATTGCCTGTAGTGTCAGAGCTGATCACTCCCTTCACTGTAAAAACAAAGGGTCAGGTTTTAAGCCCCACCTGACATTGAAATGTCATTTTAAATGTGGATTAAAGGATTAATATTTTTTTTTTTTTTTTATTTTTAGCATTGTAACTCATTTGGTAAGTAGCACTTACCAGTGATTCCACAGGCGAGGGAGCAATGTGGCCAGGGTTAGCCAAGAACCGGGATTACTGGTCCAAGAACATGTGGCTGCTCCATATCAGAGCTGTCTCTAGCACAGGCAGCCTGACCCATATGATAGGAAGATCATTTCTGATCTTGGTTTGTACAGTGTGCTTCAGGACTGTGGTCATATCTTCTAAGATTTGAAACCTCAACAATGCAGCAACAGGAGTCAAATATCACTGTCTCAAGAGATTAGAAAGTCCAACAAACCATATAAATCTCAGTTAAGATCTCTAGACATAGCAAAATCTTTGTGTTGGTCATCTTTCAAGAGGAGATATAATGCTAATAATTCCTGCAAATTATCAGGCCTTTTTATAGAGCTATTTACCAGTAAAAAACAGTGGTTTTACTTTATTTTTTTTGTTGTTTTAATATAAAATCAGAAAAAAAGAGAGAAATTAAAGGGCTATCTTGGAACTGTTACTATTATTAACCCCAAAACAATTGCAAAGACTAAAATTTCATAACAAATCAGACTCTGAAAATGCACTGAAATGAAGAGAAATCTGATTGTAAGAATTAAGCAGCTGAACATCTGAGTTGAATAGTGGCATCCAGAGTTTCATAAGAAGGCAATATTCCTTCAGCTAAGCAACTCCTTAGTTGCTTAAATTAAGCAACTGCTTAGTTGCTTAATTTGACCCTAAGTCAGGAAAACAGGATCCCAAAACCTAATTTATAACTAAACCCTTATGTTCCGAAGAGTGTTAAGGAGGTCCACTTGGTTGAGATAGAGGCAAAATGGAAGGACTGTGCAGCCTAACAAAACAGGTGTGGTGAAGTCATCACAAAGTAAACAGATCAAAAAATAAGACAGCTTAACTGAAAGTAGATGGAAGAAAAAGTGAGAAGCAAACCATAAAACTGAACCAAGAATCCTGATCAAATACAGCCAATCATAATGGCTTTAAATGGGAATAAATACTCTTTACGTGTCATATAAATCTGCACTGGTTTATAGCAATTTTATTGACAACAAGAGAAAAAGTGAAATTTTCCCTTATTCTTTGCTTTTATTTTACTTATCCATTATAAATTGGCTACTGAGAGCATAAATTTTTCTGATAATAATATTTTTTCATTAAATATTCTCCTGAGATTGTGTTTGGTGAGATATCATACACAAACAGTACACAGAAGACAAGAAAAACAACAATACTATCACTAGGGAAAAGTAACATTGCACTCAAGAAAAGCATTTAATTAGAAGTTAGAGAGTTCTTTGCTGAGTTTGCAACCCTAAAACTGCACCCACAGATTAATGACTGAAAACTCAGAGAGCCTTTAAATATATTGCAAATTGAAATTTCTTTGCTTTCTCTACCTGGCACCTTAAAAATGAGTATAAGAACATAAGGAACATGAAAAAAGATGAATTAGAAATTATGAAAGTATTTTTGTTTTAGAGACATTTAAATCACAAATGAAGACTTCTGCTTTTTCTCGGTTATACTTTTAACCTGATTCTGAATAACTTGAGACAAGCTAAAGGAGGGTTTGATAAAAGAGGAAAAATTCTCTGAGGTTTCAGATTTATCTTTCAGAGAACTTGCTGAACCAAAAACAAAACAAAACAAAACAAAACAAAACAAAAACAAAAACAAACAAACAAAAAAAAAAAAAACACAAAACAAAACCCACAGACGAATAAAATCACAATCCTTAGCTACATGCCCTTTATATTGACTCAGCTCACAGGAATCTGCAGTTAACTCCTCCATTCCTCTGCAGTGTTGGCCCTGCCAAGCTCTTTTGTGACAGCTGGCTCTTAAAGCTTTCATTTCAAGAATTTTGTGAATGTGTGAATAGATCAGTCTTGTTTTTACAAAATGGCCTTGCAAACCCTGATAGCTGCAGAGAAAAGCTTCAAAATGTGACCCAAGTGAATTCTAAAGTGTTCAGAATCTAATAACAAATAAAGCAGCATGGCATCTTTATTAGATTCCATCATTCTTCAATATTTGGGTTCAGCAATATCATCAACATAAAAACAGCACTTACAGAGCTTATGTAAAAAGAAGGGAGGTTGTTTAATGAAAACATAAGGAAGTTCAGCTCCCACCTTTTCCTCAACTTCCTTCATATCCTTGATCATGTCCCTTGCACATGATTTTAGTCAGGTACCTGGTCCAATTCTGTCCACATGAACCCAACACAGGGACAGCAGAGTGTAACTTGAAATCACAGACTACTTTACCCCAGCCCTCAATCCTAACATGTGAACAACATTCCTGATGGAATGACAGTCTCGAGACTCTTTCACTGGTTTATGAATCATGTATCAGGAACAGTATTCATTGTCCATGCAGATTATCAAATCCAACCTTTGATTTCCTCAGACCTCTTCAAAAAGACATGGTACTTCTGCTAAGCATAACTCGCTGGTAAGAATGGCAAACCTCACATTTAAAATGCTGTCTCCTTTTCCTTTTCTCCACTATTCATAAATTCATATTTGGGAGCAAATCTCCTGGCCAAGGGCTGGTTTTTATTGCACCCATAACACGTGCAATGGAGCCCAGAGGGTGATGAGCACCTCTAAGTGCTTTTGTAAAGCAGCATATGATTAATACCAAGTAAAGAGCCATTCTGCCCCTCAGAAATAACATTGATTCTGTGTAACAAGTCTTGCCTATTTATTTATTTACTATCACAGAAGCACAGAATTCTTTAGGTTGGAAGAGACCTCAAGATCATCGAGTCCAACCTCTGACCTAACACTAAACCATATCACTAAGCTCTACATCTAAAAGTCTTTTAAAGACCTCCAGGGGTGGTGACTCCACCACTTCCCTGGGCAACCCATCCCAATGCCTCACAACCCTCTCAGTAAAGAAGTTCTTCCTAATATCCAACCTAAAACACCCCGGCGCAACTTTAGCCCGTTCCCCCTCATCCTGTCACCAGGTACGTGGGAGAACAGACCAACCCCCACCTCTCTACAGCCTCCTTTAATGTACTTATAAAGAGCAATAAGGTCGCCCCTGAGCCTCCTCTTCTCCAGGCTGAACAATCCCAGCTCCCTCAGCCACTCCTCATAGGACTTGTTCTCCAGACCCCTCACCAGCTTCGTCGCCCTTCTCTGGACTCTTTTGAGCACCTCGATGTCCTTCTTGTAGCAAGGGGCCCAAAACTGAACACAGTACTTGAGGTGCAGCCTCACCAGAGCCGAGTACAAGTGGACAATCACTTCCCTAGACCTGCTGGCCACACTGCTTCTTATGCAAGCCAGGATGCCGTTGGCCTTCTTGGCCACCTGAACACACTGCTGGCTCATATTCAGCCGACTATCCACCAATACTCCCAGGTCCTTCTCTGCCTGGCAGTTTTCCAACCACTTACTTCCCAGCCTGTAGCTTTGGGGTTTATTGCGCCCCAGGTGCAGGACCCGGCACTTGGCCTTGCTGAACTTCATACAGTTGGCCTCAGCCCATGGGTGCAGCCTATCCAGATCCTCCTGCAGAGCCTTCCTACCCTCAAGCAGATCAACACACGCACCTAACTTGGTGTCATCTGCGAACTTACTGAGGGTGCACTCGATCCTCTCATCCAGATCATCAATAAAGTTATTAAAGAGGACCAGCCCCAGTACTGAGCCCTGGGGAATGCCACTAGTGACTGGCCTCCATCTGGATTTAACTCCATTCACCATGACTCTTTGGGCCCGGATCACAGAATCACAGAATCACAGAATTTCTAGGTTGGAAGAGACCTCAAGATCATCGAGTCCAACCTCTGACCTAACGCTAACAGTCCCCACTAAACCATATCCCTAAGCTCTACATGCTTACATAACTGGATATCCCTAAGTGCAGTTTATGAACGGCTGGGGAGGGGCGCTGTTGTCTCCTCCTTTGCTGCTGGCACCACCTTCACTGCTGGCTCCGCCTTCACTGCTGGCCTTGCCGACGCCTCGTCCTCACCTCGTTCACCTCCCTCATGAGGTCTGCCGGGTCCTGGTGGCTCCCTGGAGTGGGCTCGGTGCCAGGAAAATTAGCCCTGTCTGTCCAATCCCCCATTCCACTGCAGAATGCATCTGCCCTGGAGCCGATCGCCTCTGCAAGTCAGCCGATCGCCTTATCTCTGCACCTAAAGGAGAAGTCTGGAAAATTTCTACAGCAACACATTGGAAGGCACTGTTCCCAGAAGATTTTCTGGTCAGGTTTCTGCACACCAAAGGTTTGAGAGGTTCCCTCAGTTCACTCACCAAGAGGAGCAAGCAAAGTTGATTATGCTCCTGCAAACCAACAACTAACAAACTACTAGTTGTAAAATCATAATAATGCTACTTTAAATTCTGGTAGCATCTCCACCTGCAATAATACTTGCTGATCTCAAAGGAGTTCTCAGAGTCATAATTATTGCAATTGTCTGTAGGCGTCTGTCTCAGGAAGCAGGAGTGCCGCAGCCTGTGCATAACAATTTCTTTGTCAACAGCACCATCTACCTCTAATAACTGAACACTGGAGCAGACTATGCTTTATTAGTGCTCCGTTGTACCAGTTGTTTCATTCTCCATACCTACCAATAGTCATGTTACCAGAGGGTCTCTTCCATATGTAATTGAGGTTTGGAAACTTATAACCAAGGTTTTCAGTTTGTTTATCTCATAAACCACTCTAAAATGGCCAGCACAATATATTTATCTGAGTAATTACTGAGAAATTGGCAGCACTGATCGGCACTGCAAAAATCATGGCTTTGTTGCCATATGTGACTGGGTGGAAAGCAAGCACAAGCACTGTGTAGCAAAGACAAATCTTGATTAACTTTTTTTGTTTGTTTCAGAAGACACAAATAGGTGATTTGTTAATTTGTTGGGCTTTTTACAGACAATATCTGTTCCTCAAAAACCTCTTCCAACAACATGTAAGGAGCATTCCCGCTGGCAAAATTACCAGGCTGATCTTTAGCATGGAGGTGCCACAAAACACTGTGCAGAAACTGCAGTGGCACAACCATAGTAATAAAAAAATGCAGAAACATCTCTGGGTGCGGTTCATAGCAAGATTAAGACTACCAGCAGCCTCGGGTTTACGTATTGGGTTTACGTGGCAAGGTTTTCATAGCAGGGGTGGGGAAGGGGGGTGGGGTCTGAAGCAGAGCCCAGCAGCTGTCCCATTGTCAGATCAGACCAGAGCCAGGTCCAGGTGACTCCAAAGGGACCTGCTGCTAGCCAGAGCTGAGCCAGTGAGCGATGCTGGTTGGGCCTCTGGAAGAGCAGAGTTAAGAAAGGGGAAAAACAAAAACTGCTGAGCAACAGCAACTGGGAGACAGGACTGAGAACCGGCCCTGCAGCTCCCAAGGTCAATGCAGAAAGAGGGCAGGAGGTGCTCCAGGCAGGGAACAGAAGTTCCCCTGTGGCCTGTGGAGAGGCCCCTGGTGGAGCAGGCTGTCCCCCTGCAGCCCATGGGTCCCACATGGAGCAGATCCCCACGCTGCAGCCCATGGAGGAGCCCCTGGTGGAGCAGGTGGATGTGGCCTGGAGGAGGCTGCAGCTCACGGAGAGCTCCCACAGGAGCAGGCCCCGGGCCAGAGCTGCGGCCCGTGGAGAGAAGCCCATGCAGGAGCAGGGGGTCTGGGGGGAGCTGCTGTTCGTGGGGGACCTGTGCTGGAGAGGATTTGCTCCTGGGGGATGGACCCTGTGCTATGGACCCATGTGGGAACAGTTCTTGAAGAGATGCTGCCTGTGGGCGGCCCATGCAGGCTCAGTTCAGGAAAGATGGCATCCTGTGGGAGGCACCCCACGTGAAGCAAGGGCAGAGAGTGACCATGAAGGCGCAGTGGAGACGAAGCATCAGGGACTGACCACAGCCCCATTTCCCATACACCTGCACGACTCGGGGCAAGGGGGTCAACGATGGGGGGAGGTATGTAGAAGAAGGTGGATGGGGAGGATGTGTTTATAGTTTGCGTTTATTTTCTCACTGTTCCAGTCAACTAGTGATAGGCAATAAATTATACTAATCTCCCTATGCCGAGTCTGTTTTGCCCATGACAATCATTGTTGAGTGATCTTCCTGTCCTTATCTCAGCCCTTGAGCCGTTCTATTTTCTCCCCTTTTGCTTTGAAGAGGAGTCAGACAGTGGTTGTAGTAGAGCTCAGCTGCCCAGCTGGGTAAAACCACCATGGGTATTTATTTGCCAGATTGCCTATCTGTGCTGCATCTTGGGATCACTGTATGACCCATGCTGTTAGAAGAAATGCAGATGAGCTGTGCTATCCACTCAGCCACATCAGATGCTTGGCATGGGATCCACGATAAGCAATAATTTAGTGATATAATTAGCTGAAAAGTGGTACAAAATACCCACTGGGAGTACTGAAAACAAATGTTGTAGGCATAGTGCTTTCATAGTATCTCCAAACCAGCAATGGTCATATGACATTTAAATATGCACTGTACAAAATCCTTCTGGTATTTTGCACTTTTATATGCTCACAGAGCATTTTGCAGGATTGGAATAATAAGAGTTCTGTGGTTTTGCCTTATTACCTTCTTTTCTGAATGCTGGAGATACTGGAGAATGCCACAGCTGCTTTGGTTTCCCTTGTCAGTTCAAGGATGATCAGGTGAACATGGGAGATCATCATAAATAGACACAGAGGTTCCTGGTTCCCTACTGAAAACCACATCCTGAATCAGTGGCAATATGCCACAGCATCAGTGGACTTTGGCCCATGAAAATGGAAAGTTGAGAAAGGTGAAGAACAGTACGAGTGAGTACCTTTAGCAGAGACCTGAACCCTTATATGCAATTCAATGCAGTGTTGGTAAATAAGTAGATAAATTAATAAACAAAAGCTGAATTCATATCAGTCACCTATTTAAAATAGTCTACCACGTGGATTGTAAACATGGCTTGGTAACCTGATACAGTACATGATGTATGTCAGAAAATAAAAACCAATTACTTGCTCTCTGTTTAGATTTTATACATTACGGCCCTTTCCAGCCTGCAGGAAGCACTGATGGAAAACAAACATAATCAAAATCGCTTCATGTTGTCATTCATGTTCACATACATGACAGGAACTCAAGTCCTGTCTAAGCTCTTGAAGTACCATAGAACCAGAAAGAGTAGTTTAAATCTCAAAAGCCAAATTAGTCTAAAATTAACATAGTCAAACTTCCATAAAGTAAAGAAAATACAAGTAAGACAGAAAATAATTGAAAGGTTTGTTAAAAAGCTGCTCCCTGCAATACTGCAGGGTGAGTAAGACCTTCCTTTCAGCATAAACATCAGTGCCGTGATACTTGCTCCCACAAACCTAGGTTGCACCAACCCTGCACCATCCCTCAGAGCCCCTGGCGAGTCTTTTATTCCTTCTTTTCTCAAGTCTGGCTATGTATCTGCTCCTGAGTATTTTCTAGAAAACATGGAGAATTAAGTACCTAAATATTATTATTCAAAAAATATATATAATAAATAAATATATACAAATCCTTAAGTGCTTGAAGCCATTTTTGAAAAACAGACTTTGCAATGTAAATTATCACAAGCTTAAGGATTTAAACACAGTGAAATGCAATGTCTGAACCCCTTTAAAATGCAGGACTTTGCTCTGTTACCAGGAAGGCTCAGCACCTCACAGGACTGGACTGCATTTGTCCAAAATAGGACAGTCCTCAAGGTTATCAGTACCCACACATCAAATGTCACACACATATTTTAGATTTTTTTTTTCTAATTAATAGGATTTAATACGTATACTTTTGTTTCCTCAGAAAATGTGGTCCACCCCTTTTCTTTATCTTGATTCTTTCATATTAATAATAAATAATTAAGAAACTTGAAAATATATTTTATCTTTCTGTTCATTCAGTAATCTGAATTACTGAACTATCTGAATCTGAACTACTTAAAATGAGCAAAGAGGGCTTGTCTGTACAAGGGTGCTGAGAAGCCTTAAATTACGTTCTTTTACCTTCAACTCCCAACTTGCATTTTCCTTTATCACCAACACAACCTTCTTTGAAACAATGTTCTTCCTCTCCTGATTTCAATGGCCTTGGACTTCAGGTTAATTGCCTGATTACCAGACCCAAGCATCTCTGCAAGTAATGGGTGCAAACAATGGCCTTGATATTTTTTGATGGGAGAATTTGTTCAGAATATATATGCAGGAGTAGAAACCCTCTGCACTATTGTCTCCTACATGCACAGGCCAGGGATAAGACCAGCTCCTCCCGGGTGTTTTTTTCGGTAGAGCTGAAGCACGTTACATACTTTTCTTTCTGGTACTCACCCTGCCTTCAACCACAACCAATTCCTTGCAGCTCCCTTGATGTACTCTGAAGAATTAATACACGGGAGGAAGCATCATTTCTCTTTATATAAAAAAGTCCTGTCCCCTTAAAAAAAAAATAATACTTTCACAACCTCAAGAACTGTACTGAGAGAAGCCACCTAAATATTACACAGCTGCTAAAATATACTGGAGAAAATTTAATGTGGCAACTTGTTTATTGTAATGACCTGCATATGGCATTCCCAATAAAACATAAGAGGAAAAGAAAGCTAACAAGCATGCAAAGACTGGGGAAGCAACTGTACTGCTTTGGGAGTTACTTGTTTAAATTCCCAGCCACTGAGATAAGCAGTTTGGGGGCTGAGAGAACAGCAATTATGGATTCAGCACCACCACATGCTAAGCAGTAGCAGGCAGAATGTGGGTGAGAAAGGAGATGCCTACTTTCCCCACTGGACTCTATGAAATACAGCTCTTTCCTTCCGTGCAAAAAAGAGCTGTCGATCTGCTTTAAAATATTAACAGGTGTTACACAAGTCAGCAGCCTCTGTTTCTTAGCAAAATGCCAGAGTCTGGTCTAATAACACAAACTAAAATATAAATAAAAATAAAAAATAAAAAATAAAAATAAAAAATTAGCTTAACAGTATGAAAACATCCTGCACTTTGGGAACAACAAAAAAGGGGGGGGGGGAGGGGAGGAAAGAAGCCACACGTGCTCTTGTTATTAAGGCACTGGGAGATATATGGCAGCAATTTTAACATAATGGATATAAATACTATGGACATTTTCATTTACAACACCCTGAGCTGGACATACAGGAGAAATTGCCTTTCACCTCACTCTTGTAAGGTGTTTTACTTCAACAGCTGTAACTAGATAGTAAAATTATGATAACTATAGACAGATTCTAACATATCTCCTGAAAAATGGTGAAATCTTTTCACTGAGAGGAGACAGACTGCAGAGATTTTTCAGTTGAGGTTTGCACTGTGAAAAAATGTCACCCAGCTATTCTGCTGTGTTGTTCTTATATTTACATGCTGTTTTCACTGTTAAGTCTGGATATTTTTAGCACTGATAGATAATGACTGATAAAAACGAACTCATGCAGTGCTGAGAGGACTGATGTACAGTAGCTAAACCAGTGCCTGAGAGCTGCTTGGGGTTTGGCCAGCCCCTGTGCACCGGGACACTGACCAGTCTGTGTACTGCATAAACATTTGGCATCATGGTACCATGGGACTCAGGTGCATAACCTGACAGAAGTAAGCGTATCCTTTCTATAACCACATGATTTTGGTGGTATTATTCCAAGCGGTATTATTCACAAGTCAGCATATTCTTTGATGCCTTGCTGAACTAAAGCCTCAGGACATTGACACAAGTACCTCTGGTCTGTGAATGCAATAAAGCAGGTAGATAGAGGACTCCTCTGCAGCCATTTCTAGCACACAGCACAAATGTTACTGGTTGGAAAACTCCATCCACTCCCTCACAAAGCTCATACATCACACTACCTCAGGGGGAATGGAGGAAATCAGGGAGAAATAAGCAGAAGGAGAATGGAGGAAATCAGGACAAATAAGCAGAGCATACACAAGCCAGAATGGCACTGACCATCATAGCAAGCTCCTTCACCAGCAGCATTCACATGTACCCAGAGATACCAGAATGTTCAGCTACTGGGTTCAGCTTCACTTCTGGAAGCAGCTCCACGAGATCGTACAGCACCATCAGAAATCCAGCATGCATGGACAAGGCAGCACCTTTGTCCCATCACAGTGAGCAGAGAGACCTCCTCCTTGCAACACAGCACTGTCCCAGACAGTAGCAAGAGGAGATGTCTACTGACTGAGGCTTTATCTGTCCTCCTGAATCACCTTTTTCTGCCAAAGAAATAGCATGGACTCAGACAATAACACTGTGCTTTTAAGGGAAAGTCCTCAAAAATCGGCATAGTGTCCTTGTCTGAATACACTTAGGCTGAGACAAAGAGAAGCTTCCTATAGTGCACAAAGCTGTTTTCCCACATGGGTTTTAATTTTCCTATACAAACTTCTTCCATCAGAATGTGGGTTTTACTGCCCAGTGTGGCTCATCTGCAATGCTTTAGGTAACAGTTCTTCACGTCCTACTTTCCAGTTAAAGAATTTTTAGTAGTAATAACAGTAGCTGTAGTAAATGAGTCTGTTTTCCAGTTCCGAGAAACCATTCTTACCTGTTTAAAGTCTTTCAGTGAAAAACAGTGGTGGAAGGATTCTTTTGTGTCTTATCTCCTAAAACCGAAGAATATGAGGTTCCTGTTACAAAAGCAAATTGTTTTAAAAATATTAAAAATATTTTCTTAAATGAATGTGTTCCCACTCGGAATTCTAAAAAAGAGTGCTCTTACCACATGAATTTGAAGTGCAAAACTTCATCTCCCAAAGTCACATATATTTCTAACACATAGAAGGAAGACACCTGAGTCTATTTCAGAAAACACTATATTGTATCTTGAACAATATACTAGTGTGAGAGAGACCTTAAAGAAAAATACACTCCCAGCTGCTACTCTCATGAGGAACCTTGGGATGGGACTCACTGAAGTTATTTGCCATGGCAGAGGGGCTGGGGGCAGATAAAATTTTGGGCACAGCACCCTAAACCAGTCCCCTGAACATTTCAGGGTGAGCTGGGACCCTGGAGCTGGTGAGCTCTCTTCTTATTTGGGTTTCTTAGCATTGTATGGCAAGTCTATTGTCAAATTTTAATGCAGAAATCCTGAAAAAATATTCAAAAATTCATTACAAATACCAAAGCTACTAGCGCTGCTAGTGTTCTTAGACTAGACTGTGAGAGACTGAAATTATTTGTTATTGCTAAGAAGGTGCAGCATAATTCACTCACCTGAGAGGCTGCTAATGTCTTAAAACTCCTACAGCTTTCCACAGAGACATGGAAATACTGGAGCAAATACTGCAAGGGGCCACAAATTTTATTAAAGGACAGAAGCATTTGACATATGAGAATATGCTGACAGAGCTGTCACTGTTTGGCTTAGAGAAGGGAAGACTTCAGCTCTCTAACAGGAGGATGGAAAGAAAATGAAGCCAGATGCTTCTCAGAGGTGTGTGGAAATAACATAAGAGGCAATGGATGCAAACAATAACAAATAGTATTTTAACTAGATAAGTCCACAAGTCAAAAACAAATTAAAAAAATCCATCATGGTGAACATAAAGCTTCACAAAGTATGACCACTGGATGGAAGTCCGGAATGACAGTTACTAAACGATTAAAAAAAAATATCTTGCACAAGTTTTTTATATTTGGTGTTTACATGTCTTAAAAATCTGACTCCATGGATGTAACTTTATAAATACACAATAGTGGTGTTAAGGTGTAATTGATTCTTTAAGGAACAATTCTTCCTCATCTTGCAAATAACTTTCCTTTATAATCACAGTCAACATCTGTTCAATACTTATCTAGGTGTGATGGTTATCAAGGAAATTTTCATCCCAACTGTTGAATGGGAAGAGTAGATTTCTGTATTAATACAAATAAAAATAAATAAATCCCACATGAAGTGTCTGAGATATCAATCCAAACACAATAATCTGTGTTTTATCACTTTGACTTTGACCTAGTGGTCCCTTAAACATACCCTTTCTTTGTCTGTTAAACACTCAGATATACCCCAGTGCAGTTCTCCAGTGACATGACAGAAATGAGCCTGAGTATTAGAAAGTGAACAGTAAACAGCAGTAAAATGAAATCAGGCACTATACTCAGTCAGGAAGACAAGTTTAATCATTCGAATGCAAAAAAAAAAAAAAAAAGACATTTCTAAGAACACAGAAAAGCATGTTTGCCAAATTTTTCACTTTCTCAAAAATGTTTTCAATATTTGGGATATATTTGTACCCCAAATTATTTTAGAATAAATGTAGAATATGTAGACTTGTATTATTATAGAATAAATTAAACATAAGAAATAATACTAGATTTCTCTTTTGTTGTTGTTGTTTCTTAGTTTTGGTTTGATTTGTTGTTTTTTTTTTTTAGCAATAAGAGGATTGTCACTGTCATTTGTGGACAGCCCCACCTGTCCTTTAATATCCAAAGCATGAGTAGCAGAAAAAAATGTGAATGTTATATTTACAAACAAATTAAGAAAAGTAAAGGTTTTGCACCTTTAAAAATCAGGTTCTTCATTTATATTTCCTCAGTTTATCTCAGGACAGACATACACTCAGAAACATAAGACTGTATTAGCACTAGATACTCCATTCACTAACAGAAGAACAAACTTTTGAAATGAAAATCCAAAAATCACAACAAAAACAAAGTGAACAGAGATTAGTTTGAAGTAGATATAGTTGCATACATAGAGTGAGCTAAATTAATTCAGATTTAACACCTTGGCTCTGCACGGTCTTGACTCAAAACCAGTCAAAATATGTAGCTATGAATATTTCAGTTTAATTTTAACTTGTCAGGTGGCAAATTGCCTCAAGAAGCCACAAGCAGCTGCTCAAAAGACAAAGAAAAATCAGAAAGAGACCCAACAAAGGCAACTCCCCAAATGCTGCCCAGCTCTCATTATCAGTGCTCTTTGTGTTTCTGTCTCTTCAAAGCTAAGAATACCAATCAGCTTTAATGGCTGAAAAGAATTATTCAGTCTGTTTAATAAAACTGCCTTCAAGACATGTACAGGCTGTGACAAAGTTTTCTAATTAAACAGTTTCATTAAGTATCAGAGCATACCTTTCTAAATCCCAAAGCTGCTAGCTTAGGGCATGATCCTCCTCCTACTGAACTCCAGAGGAGCAGGATCCCCTTATTTACATCTCTCCCTGTTCTGGACATTTTCAGAATCAATAATTAAAAGTTATTCTATGTTTCAAAAACCATACATTCTCTTTGGAATTCTCTGGGTAAATTACTTATTGATTTTTTCTCAGCACATACTGCTGATTTTCATACATCTCAGATTGTTGTGGATTTTTTTTTCTGGCATCTTGTCATGTAATCATAAAAAACTTTCATCTGATAATATGGATATGACCCAAATTTATAATGTGTTTGAGTCAACATACACTTAGACTGTCTTAGAACACCAAGATTGTAAGGTTAGTATAACTAATGAACAAACATTATTGCTAGATGCATATCAATCACTTCAGAAGACCCTAGATGAAGACAAACTGCCTGAGATGAATATATAAAAATAAAGTAACTGGCAGGTCTGGGAGGGAGGAAGGTGAGGTTCCTGCTAGTCACATGAGGAAGACCTTTGAATAAGGGAGACTCGAGCCCTCCACCTGCCATGAGGCTCATTTTGGGCTGTGTGGACCCCGTTGTGGTCCCAGTGCAGTGCTGTTAACTCCCACCTGCCTTCCCATATCTGCCATCTGCTCATCTGAGTGAGCCGTATCTTCGGCCCACATGCTATGATGTCCGTGCCAATGAAAGATGTTTGTTTTAGCCCCCTCAATTAAATTAATTCCCTAAGTCCCTGCTACTTATATGCTTTCACTTTCCCTGTATATAGCTTGAATCACAAGTGTTGAAATGCCATAGAGAAACTCCACCTACACCCTTCTAACCTCAGCTGAAGCTAGAAGCATAAAAAATTGGACGTATAATATGTCATGGATGTATTAGAAAGAGTCCAGAGGGGGACCACAAGGATGATCAGGGGGCTGGAGCACCTCTCCTATGAAGAAAAACTGAGACAGATGGGGATGTTCAGTACAGAGATGGGAAGGCTCCAAGGAGACCTTATAGCAGCATTCCAGTACCTAAAGGGTCCTACAAGAAAGATGAAGAGGGTCTTTTTATCAGGGAGTTAGTGACAGGACAAGGAGCAATGGCTTTAATCTACAAGAAAGTAGGTTTAGATTAGACATAAGGAAGAAACTCTTTGCAATGAGGGTGCTGAGGCACTGGCACAGGTTGCCCAGAGATGCTGTGGCTGCCCCATCCCTGGGAGTGTTCAAGGCCAGGCTGGATGGGGCTTTGGGCAACCTGGTCTAGTGGAAGGTGTCCCTGTCCATGGCAGGGGCTTGTACCCAGATGGTCTTTAAGATCCCTTCCAATCCAAACCATCCTATGGTTCTACGAAATTTCAATGGTGTAAGTCAGGAAGTCCCAGGAACACCCAAATGTTACTCGTGGGCTCTGGGCCCCATTTACACATGAAGAAACTTTCTGGAAGCAGTTGTCAAGCAGCCACTGTCAGGTCCTCCCTCCACATGTCTCTAACAGAGTCTGTACCCTACACAGCTGTGTATCTGTTTGTGAGGATTTTCAGCTGAACTGACAGGTTATAGTTCTGGATTCAAAATACGTACTCTATGTGGTATAAGGTATTGCTAGAATTCTCCCATCCAGCTTTGAAAAGCCCAAGCCTTTAGAAAGACTGCCATCAAGCAAGTGTACCAAAGAATTTAAGACTTGGAATGAAATAATTTAGAGAAAATGAAGGTCACAATCTAAAAACCTTGAACACTCTAATTAACCTTCCAGAAGAGTCTCTTTCTCCCTATTTTTAAAATAAATAGGAACAACACGCAGGTCAATGGCAATCTCCCTAGTAAGCAGGAATGTCTGTGTGACTCAGGGAAGATATTAAGGCTGCAAGTGAGAATATGTAATAGGTCGAAGGAAAGCATCAGGGGAAAGAGACATGTCTTCCTGCATCTGTTCATAATCAGCATGACTAAGGAGAACAGGATCTGTATTATCAGTTACATCTTTCCATGACGTTGTTCCAAGCTGTGCAAAATTTTAATGTTGCTTAATTCTTTCACTAGGAAAATCCATCAAGTTTTTTTTCTTTTTCTTTTTCTTTTTCTTTTTCTTTTTCTTTTTCTTTTTCTTTTTCTTTTTCTTTTTCTTTTTCTTTTTCTTTTTCTTTTTCTTTTTCTCTTTCTCTTTCTCTTTCTTTTTCTTTTTCCAGGAATGGAAGTTCATGTTTAAGGAGATTTTTTTTTTATCTCTCTCATCTAAGAGGGAAAAGAAAATAAAGTTTTTTTCCATAACACCATATGTGTTAAGCTGGAGCAAGCATGTGGCTACTCCCTATGGACTGCTTTAACTAGAGAGGAGAGATCCAATGTATCAGACAAAAATAAGCTGGAGCGACCCATCCACTCACGCATATAAATAAAATAGACTATGAGACATTTGTGTGAGCACAGAGATTTCTGGAGGGCACTTTTATATTTTGTTTACATCTAAAAATATATATAGTTTCTTAAACAGCTGCCTCATGATCCCCAGCTGTTTGTAAATATAAAAAGAAAGTGACATGTGCTTCAAAACAGCTAGTAAATTATGTATCTCGAACAAAATCTAGCAACTCTGCTTAGATTTACAGTGCAGTGAAAACTTCATCCATCTTACTTTCCTGCACACTTACTTTCCTGGTAATGACCAGTCTAGATCCTGAGGTGGGAAGAAAACAGATTTTCCTTCCCTGAGTTTTCCCAGCAGCTGACACCTGCGGTGGGGCAGAGCCACTCCTGAGCTGAGATCTCTCCTAGTGCCCCTCATGGCCATGGCTCACCCAGCGAGTTGTGCTTGCATCCCATGTCCTCTGGAGAACTATGGTTGAGGTGGCCCCAAAAGCAGGCTGGAAGGCAATGACTAACCTCATGAGCCTTTTCTGTCACATGCCCTTATCTCCAATCACCCCAGCAAATTCCCACTGAACACCCTGGATGCCATGCTGCTAAGGGGCTTTTTGGAAGGGTCCCATGAAACCTTCCAGCCCCCCAACATCCCTTTGGATCTCCCCCAGCCTTAATCCACCACCCTCTTTCAAGGATCTATTCCATCATTATGGTATAGCTTAAATTTTGCCTGTGCTGCTGAGAAACCTTGAATTACTACTTCTGGGAGTTTTGTTGTTGTTGTTTGGCATGTTGGTTGGGTTTGGTTTTGCTTTTTTGATTGGTATTCGCTTATCTCAAAGGCATATCGTTTGTAGGTTTACTTTTCATTCCTTGGTCTTATACGTATGAGCTTAGGAAGGACTTACATGCCTGAACACTGTTTTTTGTTTTGTTTTGTTTATTTTCCAGATACAGCAATTGTTGTAAATAAAGTAATTAATTAACCTTGTTTGACCGTACCTTGATTATATTAAAATAAATTAATTCTGAGCAAGCTGCTTTGTCGTGGTATCTAGATCGTTCCCAAGCCTCCTCATTATTTACCATTTCATCGGCCCTCTGTCATCTCTACATTTTATCAGCAATGTTTTTGCACTACTTCTAGATAAACATACAGAATAGCTTCTGTCTACTGTTAGTCCATGTAGACCTCAGCTATGGGGGGAAAAAAATGTAAAAAAAATTATTCTCCAGAAACTACATCTTCAACTGTGTCAGTCACTTTTTAATCCAATTAATGTGAATTTCTCCTATATGGTATCACTAATTCTTTTATGGAATGTAATACAGACTAAGTTAAATGCCTTACAAAAACCTACTGAAGTGTATCATACTGACCACTTCCTTTACCAACCAAATTTGTAATCTCATCATGATTAAACAATTCTTGCTTGGCAAGAGCCTATTTCCATAAACCGTGATTTCTGGTGTTTATTCTGTTACTATCCTTTTGTTCCGTTTTCATTCAATACCATATTAAATCTTGCATTGTTACCCATGATTGATGTCATGTTAGCCAAACTGGAAATATTCAGATGACATGTGTACTTTGTATATGGATGGTTGCTCTTTTAAAATATTTAACCATGTTGCAATTTCTGAATCAGTATTAGAGATTTTATCAGCATCTACCAGACACCCTGTAATACTGCAAAACTTTCTTCTGCTAAAGCTACATCAGAACCAGATGTAGCCAGACATGGTTCTCTCAATATCTTTAGATTTCTTATCATATTGGCAGCTATGTCCCTTCTTTGTACCTTTTTGTATTCCTTTTTGATTATTATTATTTTTATTTCTAATTCTTTGCCACTGTACTGGAATGGACGTTAATCTGGATGTGGTTCTTTTTTTTTTTTTGATTTTTTTTTCTCTCATTGCCAATTTGTGGCATTTTGAAGGATTCCATTCACAGTTTGCTCTTTTTATTTTTAATTTAATGAAAAAAAAATAAATCATTTTGTGACTGGCTGACTGCCACATGACCACTAAGCCTCTATCATCTTTAACCAGTCTCAGATGTTCCTACCCTGGCCTTGACTGGCAGTTCACTACAGCCACCTTGTGAAGCCTTTGAGCCTTCGGAGGCACAGCGTATCTATTCTCAGCACCTTACCTGAGACCTGACAGTAGTACAAGCTATTGTCAATGAAGTTTTGAAAAATGAGGTATGTTTGGGGTTGAGCATGCAAAAGCTTCACCCATTCTGAAGTTCATCTGCATGTGAACTGCAGTTCATCAGCACACCTCACCTTTCTAAACACAGAATTTCAGCCCAAACTAAGCCAGTCTAACAGCAAGCAAAATGGAAGGAAAACAAAACAAGGCAAAACAAAACAAAACAAAACAAGAAAACATAGCAAAGCAAAACAAAACAAGAAAACAAAAAAAAAAGCAAGTTAAGAATTCAGCCTCCTGAAGTTCAATCTGAGGTTGTTTGTCCCATTGTAGATGAGATCTTCTGTAGGTATCTTCATATCTTCATGTCCTTCAGGGAAAATAAAACCAGTTCTTCTTAAGATGACAGCTCATTAATGTGTAACAAAAACCCAAACTCTTAGTGCAGTCAAAACACAGAGACTTTACTGTCCCATCCTGTTTTCTGGTTATGATTCTGGTAAGAACATTTGTGGCAGAGGGCAAGTCCACTTTCCACTAAGTTTGCTAAATTAGGCTGATATCTTGAAAACGGTTGTAAGCTTTTCCCCTTTTCTTCTTTATCAGTAGCTGCAGAGACAGCCCGCAAGAATAGATTTCATTTCTGAAGCTGGCCAACAGTAAGTTTTGTCCTGAACTATATTTATTTTTGTGTTTCCTAAAGTTTCTAGTGAGAGTATCAAGTTTAGTTCTTATCAGATAATTACACAGCACTTGCCTCCTGAGGCAATTTTAAATCAATCTCAGGAAAGGCAGTAACTATACACTGTAGATAATTATAGTCCATTAAAGTACCTTAAGATTAGATTCAAAGATCACTAATCACACAAGGTCATAAATGTACTGCACCTTTCTGAGGTGGTATCTGAATTTTGATGTATTTTTGCGGGAAAAAAAATATTTTCTAGGGTTTTTATTGAGTAAAATGTCAGAGGCAAATAGAAAACTAATTAAAAACATGCTAAATTATTAGCCTAAAAGTGATATCAATTCTAACCAGTCAGTCACAGAGAGAAAATCAGAGCATAAAGCAAGACTGTCATTTTAAAGATACTCCTGACAAAACATGTCATATTTTATATTTAAAGTAACGTCTCACCAAACGCCTTCCTTACTTCAGGAAAATGGCTTCTTTAATTGCTGTGAGAGATGTGTGAAGTGTGCTTGACAAGTATTTGATTAAATGAAGAAGCTTCCTTGAGAGTCACACTGATAGGAAATTTTCCATCTAAGTGTTTTCCCTACAGCAAAATATCATTTTTGATCAAAATATATAAAATTCATTAAAAGCATCAAAACAAATCTATCTGAAGTCAGTTTATCCCAAGCTAAAACTCTCCCTTCATTCTTCGATCTCATAGCGAATAGCACTCGGGATGTCCCATCACCATTTTATGTCATTTTTCATGGTTGTTGGTGACTACCAGCAACAGCCATTGGGGTTTTTGCTGTTGCTGTTGTTGTGGGGTGCTCCTTTGCCAGTGCCAAGGTCCCAAGTACTGCAATGCCCATAGACTCTTAGTCAGGAGATCCCTGCCCACAGACGTGTCCAAAGAACAATGTCTGGTGGGTTTAGAGGTGACAGCTTGGACAGAGTTATCAAACCCAAGAAAAGCTACATCCTCAGGCTAGAGAGTTTTATTTCTAAAGGTAAGCCCTGTGTTTCTAGGAAAAATGGAATGACATAGCTCCAAAAGGCTTCCACTGAAGTCACCATATTTGTCGCCAGGTCTTTTTTCTCATTTGATGGCTTATGCAATACATTTCATCCTTATCTTTGCTGTATGGGAATCCTGTCTGAGATCTCCCCTTGCAGCCTCACCTGGATGCTCTCATACCTGGTCCAACCTCTCCTGCCACCAGCCCATTCAGGTTATGCACACAGCACTCTCAGTCACCCTCGGTTTGGAACTTGGCACTTCAGTTTACGTAAAAGGACCGAGTACCTGTCAGACTTGGTAGCAGGGCCAACTTCATCAATTATTTTCATGAGCAATTTATAAGGAGCATTGGCCACAGTATTGGGGTGGAGATGGCCACATATGCTCCCTGCCTTCGGAGGGTAAATAAATACACCCATGTTTGTTAGCTATTTATCAGGTCACTATAAAAGGGCATAGATGCACCATAACTGAAAGATTTCAATGCTTAAGCAGTTTTATCCCTGCCTTGCAGCAGAAAATCTCCAGAAGTATTTCAGAGGTGCCAGCTTCTATAGTGAATATCTGCTAGCAGCCAGCAGCTGAATGCAAACCATCTGACCTCCTGAAGACCACCAAAGGTGGGAGCTTTCTGATACACACTTTCATCTGTCCAAAATTCAAAGATGGAAGGTATTAGACAATGGGAAAGTAAAGATTTATCCTACAGTCAAAACCAAATCTTGATCTGATGTAATTGTAACTCACCATTGCTAATCCTGCAACTACATGGGGAGTGGCTCCTCAGACACTCACAGGGAGCAGACCACAGCTCAGATGAGACATCAGAAAAATGTAGCAGGCATGGATCACTGTCAGACCAAGTCAAAACAAAATGTTTCAACAATTTCCAGCTAATATCTTAAGGCCCTGTTCATTCCACAAACATTTTAAACCTTTTGACCAATACAAAATGAAATCAAATTAAAAAATAAAAAAATAAAAAAAAAATATTTTGCCTTGGGACAGTCATCCAGTTTTGCTTTAGCCCCAGATATTAGCATCACAGAAATTGTGAATTGCTTCCATATAGCATGAAATGCTTCATTAGTGTCATATACCTGGACTAAGTCACCCTTTACTGGGGACTTTCCAGAGCTGTTCGGGCCCATCTTGGCCTATATTATCAAAGCTTCACAGGATTTCAGTAGGCTAGTGTTACTATTTCTGATTCTGCAGTCTAAAGTTGTATACTGGCTCTTCAGAAGCCACCGCATGCTTTTTCCAAGGCCCCAGCTTTCTAGATGAGTTATATTTCAGGTTATCCCTTCTGTAATATTTTGTGGCAAAACAACAATATAGGTTTACAAAGGCTCTTACAATGTTTTAGAAACTTGTCTGCATCCAGACCAAAAATGAGTAATGATAAAAATAAAAAGTTCTACATGTATTTGCCTGCCTTGCCCAAACTGCCACATTCTTTGAGACAGATTCTCTGAAATATTTCAAATTCCTTTTATTTGAAACAAAATAACTGACTTCTTCATAATGCAAGAAAACTTCTTCTGTATACTCCCACAGAAAGAAACTGTCTTCAGAGACATTGAGGCAGGTTCTTTTATCTATCCTGTGCATCCAGATCTGAGTCTTTAGGAGTTTGCCTATGGTCCACTGCAGCAGTATTTGTCTCACCCAACAGCAGGCAATTCATCAGAGCAAATCATCCACACCTTCTACAGAGCAGAGAAACAGGCACTCTTAGACAGTACTCATCTAATTTTCTTAGACAGGAGATTAATTTGTGATACAGTAGCTTTCTAACCTCAGTCAGAATCTATGAAGTGTATGTACAGAAATATCCCAAAACCACTGACTTCTTTTACACACAGAGAATGTCTCATTAATTTTGGGTTGCACATAATTAAAAGACACTAAAAAGCCTGAAATGGCATGGCTTTCCTTATTCCTATAGTGAGACAGCTAATGCAGAGAATGTGGCAGCACTTTCATTGAAAATGACTGTTTTTGAGGGCTGGAATTAATTGTTTGTAAACACGTTCTATATTCAATAACTTGGTCATGCAAGGGTCAGAAATCAGAAATCTTAAGTGCATGTTGGAGAATATTTGTGTGCAAGATCATAAACTAGCATTTCAAAACAATGAAAAAAAGATCATTTCTTATATTTTATTCCAATTCCACAATTCACGCACACACTTAACATTGCAAACATGAGCAGCTCTATTCATCAGTAAAACTACTCAACAGTATGCTCAGATTTGCAGAAAAGTCATTATAGGACTGGGAGCTTAGTTACCAGAATTTAAAGAAAGGAATACAGAAAGTAATATTTTATTTTGTTTTGTTTTGTTTTGTTTTGTTTTAAGATCTGAATATCCTTAGAAATTACTAGCTGCTTTAACTTTCGTAATTGGGCTTTAGGATGCTCATCTGGAATATATTATTAATCATGACTATTATAAATGTGACATGGTCATGACTGAAGTTCCTTGGTCAGGGTTGCATTGTGTTTGCTCTGTACATTTCAGTAAGTAAAAATCACATTCCCTAAAACATTTACATTCTTTGAGAGATGAAGCAGATGAAAGGTAGAAGAGAAATAGGCACAGTTAAGTAATAAGTCTGTGAGTAAATAGGAGGTTTGTGATAAAATCAGGAGTAGAATCGAAGTCTATCACATCCTAGGTCAGTGCCTTATACACAAAATCATTATATTCTAATTAAAAATCTTTGTCAGCAGTAATTGAATGTAGCATAAATCTGGGATGAATCTGGTTTCTATGAGAATGCTATCTAAAAATAATACTCTGAAGAAAATTTTAAGCACAAGGAGGAAAGTCTCCTGAGAACAAAATTTATCATGGAACACATCACCATTTGCTGAACATTAAAGAAATTAGCACAGTGATATGAATGAGGCTCCAATGAAGTGAATAGGAAGACTCATACTGAAAGCTGCTGTCTCATACTCTCTGCAGACTTAGGCAGAAGTGGCTTTTACATTGCATTTATTACATTACATCACATAGGTACATGAGTAACATTTTGAGGGTTTTCTCTGCAACACTTTAACTATGTATTTGAAAAGTACAATCAAGATCTGAGGGATCAACAAAGTCCATCACTCCAAAAAACATCACACTGGAGTAACATCTGTATTGATACAGATCCATGAACAAATACATTCATTCATTCATGTGACAATGCAACTCAAATGGAAAACAATACACTTTGTATTACTAATTACCCATTTGCCATCCTACTGGTTTAAGTAATCTGGGATAGGGGGTAGCACATAGCAGTAAAAAAAAAAAAAAAAAAAAACCACAAACAAACAAACAAACAAACAAACAAAAAAAAAAAAAAACCACAAACACACTGTATGTTGAAAAAGGCAGAAAGAGTAAGGGCAGATCTTAGAGGAGTGCAGTGTGTAGGCACAGCACTACACTGTGATGTGCAATGCAGGAACCAGAGTGAGATGAGCACAGTAAGACCTCAGAGACTCTGGACAAAATCCAACCGAGCTTCAGCTGTCCTTTATTTAGAAGTAGCTAAGAAAGAAACTGAGAACAGAAATAAAACCCAGACATCGTCCCATACCTCTACTCAGGAGTGGAGAAGAGCTTCGGTCTGTGACACTGGAAGAAATATATATGATATATCATATATGTATGTATGATATATATACATGCAGAAAATGGCTATACACCATAACAATTTACCCAGATGTTCAGTGTTCAATTTCCTACTCTGCATAAGAGAAATTAAATCAATCTCTTTAAGAAATGACTTGGAAAGATTATCTTCACCTTGTCCAACATGGAGAAAAAAAACACAAGGAGATTACTGGGCACAAAGAGAGAGGAAACAAGAAAGATGGAGCTTTGCAATGTAGTGACTTACAGATTCATGTGAGTCCTGGTTCTTGTCCTTGTGCCAAAGGCTATTTAGGTATTTCAGCTAACTACTGTATAATTTGAAAGGGCTTTACAGGGAAGAAGTGCAAGTTCTTCCCTGTGCCTGTCTTAGACACAGCCAGGGGAGACAATACTACAGAGCCCTGCAGACTTCTCATGTTTCTATAATCAAATTCATGTTTGCTGAGGCTGCACTAAAGGGGGTTCACTAGCCTTGCTTCTTGGTTGCCTGCAAAAAGGCAAGCAGCAATCTAACACCATGGGAAGATAACAGTATTTATCATGGACACCTTTCATTTCAAACTGCATTTACTTCCTGCAGAGGGCTATACAATTTCCATTTTCATAATATTTCATTTAAATACATCCCATGTAATAGTATCTTGGTATTTTAATATCATATCACTAGTAAATGAAACTTTCATCTCATCTCATTCAGTAAGAACAATGTTTGCTTTTGGCCTAGAGCAGAGAATAGTGATTGAAACACTTGGGAATTCATTTCAAAGCACTTTGGAATGCATTATAATGGCCACATCCTCTCCTTCAGAAAACACCCACAAACAATTCCAGTCCATAGGGTGCAGTTTCTGAAAGCATCCAATTGTCAGAAACTAAATGTGTGCCTAAAGGAATGAATAATTAGAAATACAGCCAGCAAATTGGCACAAATGGTGAACATGAATAACAGTTGTCTCAACAAGCATTTACAATTTCCTTTCATATTGTCAGAGGCAAAGATGAACACAGGATCTATTTTCAAAGTTTTAACTCACTTTGATTGGATCATTCATACAGTACTTGATCGACCTTAATTCCATGAGCAGCAATATTTCTCTTTGTACAACACAGTGGCAGAATCATCATTAAAAACTAAGATGGCCAAGAGAACAAAAAATGAAAGGGAGATGTTACAGGCAGAGGCCGGGAAAATGTGTTTCATATTGCATCAAACTGAAGGAAGAGGACATTACTTAATGATCAGGATAAACTTTTCTATGCTGGAGAATTCACAAAAGGTAGTTACTCCATTTTAGAGATAAGGAAGATCATATCTACATCATGATCCAGGAATTCCTCAATCTGAACAGCTCTCAAGGATTTGTGATCAGGGCAGTGAAGTCTTCCCATTGTTGCATTACAGGCAAAATATTTCTTTGCAAAGATCTATTATCCCTGTTCAGAAAAAAACAAACAAACAAACAAACAAACAAAAAAACAAACACACACACTAGAAATAGAGTATCTAGGCTCATTTTACCTCCATCCATCGCCCGGAAGTGTTCACCAAGCCTTTATCACTTGAGAACTTGAGAAGACCACCATTGAGCCTTCCCTTTTTATCCAAACTAAGATGAAGCATTACTTTCTTTGGAAGCTAGGTGAAGGAAATTGCTAGCATAATATTTCTTCTGCTTGAATACATCTTCAGGGTGCCCTGTTTTTACTGCTTAAGTACACATAGTTATGTTGCAGTGGAGTATGAGTTTTGAGGAATAAAAACATAAAGAAATGAGTTGGAACAAGACATGAGTTCCAGTAGCACATAAACTGAACAGGTTTAGCCTTGAAAAACAGGTAACAGAGGGAATCTAATCCCATTCCGTAAGCGCCAAAGAGACCTTATAAATTCATCTAAGAGCTGTGATGAATAGAAAACAGAATCCATGACCAGCTAAACAAAATGGGCAATTAATAAACACAGCTTCTTTACTGCAGAAGTGCAGGATAACTATTACCAGCTACCAGTATCTTCCATGTCTAGAAATGATTGACAGGCTAAAATTTATTGAGAATCATGATGAAGTAGCTAAGAAAACTCTTGAACCTCAACTACAATAGAAGCCACCAACATGAGTATTATATATAAAGGATAAAGCAATATGTGGTGATTTTTTTCTCAAACTAACACTCTGTTCTTCAAAAAATCTCATAGTATTCAAAAAGACCATTCATACAAAAAAAATTGTTTGAAATTTTTCTGGTAATTTCTTTTCAGTGGAAAGTTTGTCTCAGGTCAGTAACACCTAAGTATGCTAGAAAACTTGTGTTTTCAATACTTTAAGGCATTTTCTCATGAACACTCAGAATTTAAAGGATTCGACCATAGAGTTTATGTTTTGTTTTGGTTTGGTTTGTTTTTTTTTTTGTAATATTTAATATTTTTTTTAGGACAAAATAAAACTTTGACCAGTTTAGCATTACATTAAATAAGATACTACTTAAATAAATATCCAGATGCTGTTGGTATTTCCCTTGTGAAAATAAATACTTCTTTTTCTAATCTGTCAAAAGCCTCTTTGAAAAAGATTAATGAGAAATCATATATGAATATGTGTATACATATAAAAAGGAAAACTGTTTCAGAACATGCAAAGGTTGTAAACACACAACCTCTTATAGAACTGTCTCCAGTTGTTTATTCCTCCACTCTTTTCAGATTACTATCCAATATAATGGGTTCTATGAGAGCTTCTAGTGTCTCTAAAACGAAGATATCCCAGATGTTTTATCATTCTGAATCATCTTCAGAAGTGACTTTCTACCAAGCCAGAGCAGGAGTCCTCAGAAGGGCTGCTGACACAGATCAGCCTTGAAGGGAGGGTGATCTAATAGAAGGGCAGAAAGGAAGGTGGAAGACAATCATGTTCTACACTTGTGCAGTAATTTGCAAAGAGATAACCTGTCTACTGTAAAGATCATAGGGAACTGTCTCAGTATAAGTACTTAGCACTTTATAGAAAGGGGGACTTTGCACGTACCTTATAGCAGACACTTAAAGGTTGCTCATCAAAAATAGATACTAGCTTGCAGGACAGACCAGAAATTTTCTGCTTTCACAGCATATTTCCAATTTTAAGCCTGTGTGTCTCCATATCCTTTTATTCAACAGGCTCTTTATATGCCGTATGTTCCTGTCTTCAGGTGAGCTTTGAACCTCTGCCACACCTACCACCATCTTTGGAAGATTTACTAAACAAAAGAGCAGAAAACATGGTAAGCCAGTTTAGTTTCTTGTGTATAATTATAACAATTGTGATGACAACTCTCTATGATATACATTTTTTAAGGGAATCAGATTGATTTTTAAAATAAAATATTATACAATAAGCTTACAAAAAAGCAGTGATTTAAAGGAGGGAGGATATCTCATACAAATAAGATAGATATTCATTAAAAATACTCCTCTCTTGATCTCTGATCCCAGAGATTCCCTTTACCGTATAACCTAAGGAATGTACAATGAATACAGCTAAAAAGAGTATTATTGCTTTTCAAATATTTAAAATAAGTTAAACAAACAAATAGTCTTAAAATGAAATGTGGATGTGAAATACATGGAGGAGATTGGTTTGTTTATTTTTTTTCTGGAACCTTCATGCCTGCATTGGAGAAAACCTGCATTTAGTATAGTATTATATTTAGTTCAGAAACAGTGCAGTCTATAGACTTTGCCTCTTTCATGGTGGAAAATTCCGTGATCAAATTCCAAAGAATGCAATTGTCCTACCCATAATGAGTGGAAATGGTTCAGAAACCAGAGTGAATCCTGCAAAAAACATTGGCTATCAAAATAGCTGTCCGTAAGAGAAAGCCAGTGCAAAGACGAGAATTGCCTGCTGGTTTTCATGCAGTTTGCTGCAATAGCTATTGTAGGGTACGTAGCGTCATTATTGTATCCATACCAGCATACATTAATTAAATTTAGAGTGTTGTTAGATTTTTCTTTTAAGTAACGTATTCTGTATGAAACACATCCAAAGGTAGGAGGGTTGGATGGAGACTGGAAAATTTACAGTTCAGCTGATTCTCCAAAGGCTCATGCACATCAAGGTTAGATACATTTTGTGAATTTAATTCACAAAACAGACTTGAGATCCTTTTGTGAACAGATACTTGTCTTTAGCTACAAATTCCACAGAAGCAGCCATCCGTTGTCATATTCTCACTCTTCTTATCTTTTTATAGTTTACTTCTGAAATGAAAGATCAAATAATATTTTTTTAATCATTAAAAAACAATCAAAAAATTAAACTGCTTTTTCTTTTACTGGAAACTGCCATAATTATATACATCATGTTGCATTCATGGTCTTTAAATTTAATTGCTTATATACATATTTCTTATATACATATGTATACATGTATACATATTTCTTAATTTCTTCATTCCTGCAGTCCATGAGACTGTATCTCCACTATCCTTATAGAGAAAGGGTAGCTGCAGCAGTTGAAAATGAGGATATTGATATCATTGAAATTACATGAAAGATGTGAAAACATTAATCAGGTAGCAAAAAAACAAACCAAACCAACCAACCAAAAAAACAAACAAACAAACAAACAAAAAAAAAACAGAGAAAGAGAGAACACAAAATAAAAAAGCCTTTTTAAAACAAACTTTTAAGACATGCAGGGCAAGCATGGCTCATAATTTTTCAATATTTCATGAACACAATACTAAGTACTTTCACATAAATGACACAGAAAGAATCTCCTTCTGGATAAAAATTTTGGTTTTGGGTGGGGTTGGTTTGTTTCTTTGTTTTATGGAATCACAGAAGAATGATGAATCATTTCCAAAGGAAGAATTTCTGTTTGGAAAAAGAAAGGTTCAGATTAGTTTATTGGTCTTCACGATAGCAGGATTTAATAAACTCTATGAAGTCCTCGATATACTCTTCCAAGAAACAATGCAATAGGTCACTTGATTCATCAATGGAGGGATTTAATTACAACATAAATCATATTTAGCTGTCTTATCTTCAGCATATTAGCTTTCAAACTAAATCCTCCATGGTACAATGACTTGCTTAGCTTTGTACTGATTCCTTCAGGTGAAGAACTGGTCCAATAGTTTGGCCCAATAATTTTCTAGGTTTTGCTAGTGTTCTCTTACTGCATCAAATTTATCCCTATGCTTTTTTTCTGAAATGGTCTAACAGAGATGAATGAATGAATCTGCATTGTTGCTGTTGTTTCTCATCATCAACTTTACACTAACAAAGTCCACAGAACAGCATAATATCCTTGTTCTTTCATTCTTTTCCTTTCTCTTCATATGGAATGGTAGCTATGTTTTGTTCTTACACATATTTGTCTGATAAAATAAACTGAATAAAATTTGCATGGGAAATCAATGTAAGATCCAACCCAAGAGAAAGATAAATATTTGAAGGCAAATAAGGTAAATTTGAAGGCAAATAACGTTTTCTGAGCCTCCTGCTAATCCACCATACAATTCATTACAGAATGAATCAGAGCTATATTTGTCCTCACTTAATTAGCCCTCAACAGAATAAATTGAACAGAAGAAGATAGCCTGGATGATCCAGCTGTCTCACAAGAATGCCCTGATAGAAAATAAGATATTTTAAACCACTGGTGGTACCATGGCAGCCTGTGAGCAACATAAAAGAAGTGATCTTGGAAGCAGGTGACAAGCAGGAAGGCAACAGCCACCCAACCCACAACACCACCAATCCAAGGTGTCTGCCTTGGTCTTACCAGACTTTCTACATCCCTGCCTTGGGTACATTAGGTCCTTATTGCTCCAAAATTCAAGAGCTGACTGTATAACCATGTCACTGCACTGATCCAAATCCTAAACTGTCAACATGGGGTGATTGGGTTGAGGAGATATATTTTCCAAGCATAAAGAAGTTGTCCATCCAGTCCTAAGCTTTTTGAGACACTATTAAGCCACTGCTTATGTAACTGGTTCTGTCTACAAACATAGGACATGGATAAGTATCTCGTGTTTTTATAGGGATAAACAGGTTGTAGATCTTCCATCCTTGGATATAGAGAGAGAGCAAATGCGCAAAACTCTGAGAAAGCTGGAGTGATTCCAAAAATTAGCTGTGCTCCGAGTGAAGGAAGGAACAAATGACCTCTTGGGTCCCCTTCCAACCTAAAAGGTTGGAATGAATCCAATGAAAATAGAATAGAAATAGAATTAGAATGCTGCAAAATTGTGTGCTCCTTGAATTAAAAAATTGAGCTTTACTACATGAAACAATTCCATTGTTCATGTAGGCTACACATCATACTTCTGTATAAGATAGTTGATAACAAATTCCCACTCAAAGTAAAATTTGCTTTCCACTCTTCTGTAAAGCAGTAGGAATTTATTATAAAATGCTTGAAAACATGTATTTAAAACCAACTTACACATATATTTGAAAAGAATGTGTCCTGATATCGAGTGATATAAAGCCTTTGTTTGTTTGTTTTTGGTTTGGGGGGAGGGGGCAGGGAGGTGATCACAATACTGGATTTTAAAGTACAGTCCATTTTAAAATACAATACAAGGCTAAGATGGAAGGCTATTTGAGGATGAAAAAGTCGGGCATAGAATGAAAACCTTGTAAGGCCTATGGGTCAGTGAAGCACAATTATGCAATGTCTCACTGTGAAGGACAATCTCTCTTCTAGTCATGAGTTCTATCATTGTGTAAACAGCGAACCCCCAGGAAGACAACTGACCGCACAAGTGACATTTGCTACATTGAGATTGACATCTCTTAGTGCTTGGATAAACCTCCCCCCCAAAGCCCCATCACATCACTAAACTAAAGGTCGCCATGTTTACAAGTATTGGTTCAGTAGCATGATTAACATGCTTACATAAAGCAATTGTATTTTATTCTTATTTTCTGGGACTTACACTTGCATGAAATTCACACACTGTGGAAAAATGCTGTGGGATATTTTTCAGTTCTCAGAAATAATGTTCCACCTGGAGTGAAGAAAATAACCTGAACCCTTCAAGTTACTATATTTTCTCTGAGTTATTGAATATTTTATAAGAATTCCATAACAAGGTTGTTGTAAATGTTTGTGCATAAAGAATGATGATATTGATTTAGTTCCCATAGTTATAAAATATAAACCAACTACCAAAGAACAACTATTCCCAATTTTCAGTTGTTGTATTTTGTATTCCATTTCATGTTCACAGGCTGGTACAACACATCTATTTATGTTGTTGGCAAAAATCTTGACTGTATCATGGGAGTTCATTATGGGTGTTTTCAGGGTACCATATACATGAACCTTTCCCCTGGAATTGTAATTCATCACCAAAATATGAGTGATGAGTCTAACAATGATTTGTACATATTTTGTATTCCCTATATGTATCATTATTTATCACAGACATACAAGGACTAACCTGCACAAAGGCAGATTATCCCACAGGTTTAGATTGAGCCTTTTGCCACTTATTCGCTGCATTTCAAAATGAAAACTTTTTAAAAGTACTGAAAGAACATATAGATTCTGTTTCAAAAATAAAAGATCAGAATACACATGTTCACCTAACTGGCTAAATTCATTCCTGGGGAAGTAAAATTACTTTATATACTCAATTTTCTTCTTGTACCAACCAACCTATTTTGAGTGCATAATATGTAATTCACAAATTCATTTCTTTTAGCCAATGAAGTGGGGTTTGGCAGCCCTATCCCTTCTGTATCCTAGCCGTCCATGGATTCTTCTGGGGAAAAGACATGTAAGGAAAGATACAGCAGGATGGACTTCCCAGGAAATGCCACCACATCCTGGCCCATTACCTACAGGAACAGAAAACTCTTCCCAGAGTTTCCTGGAAACGTTACTCTGTTTTCCTCATTCTCTCTTCACAAATGCAGATTTCCCCCTGCCTTTTTTCATCTCTTCTAAGTACCTACTCAGTACGTGACAATGAGCTCAGGGACTCAGGTGGATTTAGAATTAGATGGCTGCGTGACCGGAGAAGAGATATTAAGTCCTTTCTTTCTACCTTGCAATCCACCAGTTCCAGCAATCCTTCTTATTTCACCCAAATCCTCACTGAATTCTTTTTTTTTTTTTTTTTTCCCAGTCCCATTTCCCCCCTAAACCTTCCTGTCTCTTCCCCTCCAATCTCAGCACCCCTCCTCAATGGCTTGTTTTACTGCTCCAGCAAAGCTGATTTTTGTCTGCATAAAGATGGCTTCTCATCTTGGGGTCATTAGTACTAGCTGGTCAAAAAATAATAATAATACATATATATTTTTTTAAATTAAAAATATGTTGAAAGCTCCTTTGACTTTGCAAGTCCAAATTCTGCCTTGTGATCATATGCCTACAGTTCTACAATATACAAAGGCAAAAGAACAAATCCTACATGACTAGACCTGTAAGTAGGAAAAGACTTTTTTAAAGATCTTTTTTAACATCCACAATAAATGTAGTTACAAGAATATTCTTAATCCTCAATCATTTTAACTAGCAACTCCCATCAACTAATTCTACATCACTGTGATCTGTTAATTATTACAGTAAAAATTGAAGAAAAAAAAAAAATGATCACAGGAAGAAGAGAAAAGTAAAACCAACTCATACAAACCTATCACAGCAGCATTTTCATGATGAGTAAAAACTGAAGACATAGAATATAAAGTTAATACAACCCAAATAATTGGGTCATCTCTTATCTATGATGAAATGAGAATGCTACTTTCCTGAAGATGGAGAATGGATTAAAAGCAAAATTAATACCAGAAGGGCAAAAATAAGTTACTCAAAATCTGAATATTTAATTTTCTTTGGCTTAAACAATGTTTAATTTCAGTTTTATTCTAATATAAAAAAAAAAAAAAAAAAAAAAAAAGAGCATAAAACAGTACCTTTTTAGCAAAGAAAAAAAATGGCAGCTAATATTAAGCTATCAACATGTAGTCACTTGTCCTATACAGCATACACAAAATCTACGAAATAAGATGAGTGCTCAAACATTTCAGCAGAACTCAAGCCAGTTTACAGAAATTGAGGATCTGGACTTTCAGATGAAAAAATGAAAGGAAAAAGAAATGGAGTGTCAGTTGCTCTTTGTGTGTGTGTGTGCATGTGTGTGTGCACGTGTGTGTAAGTTAACATCTCAGTTTGGCTTTTGTGTACCTTTTAAAAGAGGAAGGAAGGAAAATAATGTCAAGTCTATTATGCTTTTTTGCATAAAATCATTGGAATCTAAAATTTCCATGCCCCAACTTGCTAAAAATGTCAGAAAACTGTCAGGTTTTATGTCTGCATAAGAGAAAAATAGTAATAATACAGCTTCTGCAAGAGCTCTGATTTTCATCTGACATGCTGATAAGACAGACTGAGCAAAAATTAGACAGGTCTAGAAATGACAAGGGAATAGCAAACTCCAGCACTCATCTAGGTTTTCAACAATCTACATCCCTTCTGCATAGTTATTAAGAAGATGATTTAATTAATAGGATCACAATACATTCAAAACTATCCTTATGAAAAACTATTGCCCATCTTGTTTATCCAGGTGTTCTTAGGATTCCTGAAATAACTCAACTGTCATTGTGTTTTGCTTTTTTTTGGTTTCCATTTGTATTTTTTTATTGTATTACTGTTCCAGTGCTTTTCATCGTAATGTTTTAATTTATGTTTAATATATTTTGAAAATCTTTGAAATACCATGCCTACCAGACAAGCTTTTGCTTTAGCATAATTTTACTTACAGGGAAAAAAAATAAAAAATAAAAAATAAAAAATAAAAAATAAAAAATAAAAAATAAAAAATAAAAAATAAAAAATAAAAAATAAAAAATAAAAAATAAAACCAAATCAATGGATCAATATGGGTCAGGCTTTTGAATTTAATACATCTGAGGAATTCCTCTTCTAGGGTTTTTCACAGATCACTAGCCAGATCATAGAATCATAGAATATCCCGAGTTGGAAGGGACCCACAAGTATCATCGAGTCCAAATCCTGGAATGTAGATGTAGATGTACTCCTAGAATGAGATGTAGAACTACTGAACCACGTTCAGTAACAGAGTTGTCTTAGAAGTTGATTCTGGCAATTACTTTAGCAATAACTGTAGTTCTCCTAAAGTGATATGAAGTTCATGGACCTGAATCATCTTAGAACTTTTGATTGTATGCTTCTAATTCATTAACATAATTCTCAAGAGAATTCTTTGTCATGTGAACGATGACACATGAACCATGTCATGTGAACGATGCTGTTTCCACCCAGTTGTATGTTCTCACCAGTAATGAGCCCACACGAAAGTATGAACTCCCTCAAGGACCTCTCCAACCCCTGTCTTGGATCTGTCACTTACCTCAAGATGTACAGCAAAATTTGGACACATTTCAGCATTGTGGGTATCCACAATCTCCTTCTATAATTTTCATTCTGATGATTATGTACTGTTAAATAGAAGGTAAAATATGAATTTTAGTAGCATTGGACAATTAAATATCATATATTAGTTAAAAACAAAAAAGAGTATTTTTGGAAAAATTGCTCTGCAAAGATAGAGAAAAATAATAGCAATTTGGTAGTCTGTGACTCATTTTAAAGTTTATACCCTGAGGACAAGATGAGAAAATCTTTCCCTCGCTAGGTTATGTCTTATCTGGATGAGACAGAATGCTTTACAACACCTGGTGAACAGCGTGCTGAGAAGTGGTACATGCTTGGGCTATAGATGAGAGAGGCAAAAAGCGTAAGTGTCAGAGGTGCTCAAACTGCAGGCAGTTTAGGATCCAGATTTATGCTCCAGACTTCCCCAGGGGAACATCCTGGAACGATGTTGTTCCTGAACAAATCTCTGATGCATAAATATTCCCCAAACACCTGCAGTTCTGCTTTGTGTCCCCCCTAGAGCTGCATCCATGTGGGTAGACACCATGTTCCCATCTTAGCTCAGTTTAACTCCCACGTGCTTCAGATAACTAATGCAACCTGTCATGTCTAGAGCACACCCACCCAGGCAGGACTGAACATACATGTACATGTATATGGATAGGGAATCCCTCTTCCCCACGACTTTTTGCCTATAAGTGCAAAATGGAAATATGGGATGGTAATACAGAGGGTATCTGCCATGGTGTACATGCTTGTACAGCCTCCTCTTCTTCCTTAAAACTGAGGCCAACAGTTGTGCAGTATGGTAGGCCACTCTTCTTGTATTAAAGGCTGTGCAAGATTGATGGCGTTATATGGGACTGTAAGATTTATGGGGTTAGGCAGAAGTGGAGTACATGTATAACACCTTCCAACCATTTACTTGGACAGGGTGGAAAGAGGCAAAGGTTTCTGTCTCTGCTCTCACAACAGAGCACATTGTACAAAATAATAGTTTTATTAAAAAGAAAAATAAACCTGCCACCTTCCCTTTCCTGCTCAGGCAAATTACATGTACAAGCCATAGAAGAGAGATATTGAATGGTGCTTTCTTCAGCATGTACTGATAATTGGTTAAATAAGAAGGAGCTAAAACTCTTCAGAAAAGGCTTTCTCTTTCCCTGATTTTGATTTTGAAGGGTAAATTAAAAGTCAATATTCACATCTAGCAGCACAAGAAACATTTTGGTGCGTGCATCACTTGGAAAGATTCTCAGTGGATTACAGCACACAGGATTTGCCTTTCTGATGAAGTTTTTGTGGTTGGTAGAATATATCCTTTAATAGAGTTAGCAACATTGCTTGAATTATTTGTCAGTCATGATTAGCACTGACACAACCATGCAATCAACAAGCTAACAAGTGCATCATCTTCAGTACTGTATTATACTAAAACTATTTCAGCAATATAAATTGCCTTGCCTGAATATCTTCAGTAAGGAAAAGGTAAATTAATCAAACTTACATTTTTATGTATTATGGACTGCATTCAACCATGCTCATTTATAATAAAATTCACTCATGTTACTTCTAATATCATCAGAATTAGGTTCATGTTCAGTAAAGGCATCTAACCTCTCCAATGAAGTAACTGAAGGGTAAAAAAATGTTTTTATTCTAATCTGAGGCCTTGACTGTGGTTATAACAGTCCATTAAATCAATTTGGTGCCTCTTTGTCAGGAATGACTTGTACTTAATGTTATGCAGAAGCCTGTCTGAATGACAGAAAAAGCTTCACTTTTTGTATGAATCCTTATCACTTGAGCTGAGTGCTTTGGTTAACCTGTACAATAAATGGTAAAAAAGAATTACTGAATGTACCCAACCTCTTAACTCTAACCACACAATATTTTCAGATAAAAATTAAATGAGAAAATAAGTAATAGGATAGCATTGTGGCTAAAGAGAAATCAGACTGTTACTCTCTATTCACATAGAAATATTAAGTAAAGGAACAAGGCCATGTGGGCTTTCATTGGCCATAAGAATAGCAGGAAACTAAAATTCACACAGCGATAGAACTCAAGGCTGGTGGCAAACATAAGGACAGTGTTATATGCTAAAAAATTGTCAGGGTAAAAAATTACATCATTTCCCAATAGAAATGATTACAGAGAGCACTGGCATTACAGTCCTCTTGAGCTTAATGATAAGAGCTAGGCAAAGTTAGGAGAGCTGTAAGTGCACAAAGTGTATGCACCAGTGATTCAGTAATGGCACTTGGATTTAAGAAACACCACAAACTATGAAGTGCTGATCAAGATCATCACAACAAATTTGGATCCTGGGTCCCCAAGCACAAATCTGGGGTTTCCATAACAAAAACAAACAAACAAAACAAACAAAAAGAGTTTCTTGGTCATTGTACAGTTACTTCGCATTGCAAAACCTGCAAATTTGTCCTTGGAGCAGACACAGGTTGTTGATAACTCCTGTCCTGAGCACCCACCAGATCCTGTGCCATGAATAGTATTACAGACAGCCATCTACAGCATACATGTACAAGGCATTTTTTAAGCAATCTGTGACACTAAGCCATTAGATTAATCTGAGTTAAAGCAAGGTGATTGCACATCTTCAGTGTACATCACACAGATTCCCCACTATGAAACAGTGCTCTCTTTCCAAGCAATCTGTCACAGACAGGAACAACCGGGTTCTCCTGGCAAGAAAGGAAAAAGTTACACCTTGAAATTCCTTGGGTACATCTCTTTCAGACTGCTCCAAATTATGGAAAAGTAGATTTATATGCCTACTATTATATGCTGTTTTAAATCAACTCTTGGAACGATGCCTAGAACTTCTACATTTCAGTGATTTTTCAGAATGAGCATGATAGGTCTGTAAGTAAAAATATTTCCTTACCACTGGTCATAGCGACCAGCAAACAGTGTATGAGCAGTACTTCCCCATCTCCTGTCATCATCAGAAAGCAGCAATATGTGGTAAATCTACCTTAATATGTACTTTTCTCTTTTTTTCTCCTCACTACCTTCCTACTTCCCAGACTGGATGTATAGACACAGATGAAGACAGGATTTGGTCCTGCAATTTTCTACAGTGCCAAAAAAGAGGGGGGAGAGAGAAAAGAAAGCCAGGCTTCTCAAGTACTTTTTATGTTGTTGTGTCTAGTTTGCTGTCTGAGGGATAAAAATACATCCAGCTTCAATAGATCCTCCCACATTCCCTTCAGAAGGCCAGAAAGCCTAAAGCAGCAAAATGCACCCAGTCCTGGTGCAGTTTTACCCACTCACAGACTAGTAAAGTCCCTGTTCTGCTCATTCCCTTCAAGACCCCAAAACTAATGTGATGAGTTCATTGGACCTTGAAGTGCCTCAGCTTTAATCACATCTAAGTGGCTCTATATGGCTCACTGAAGCCACCAGGCTTTTCAAGGGGGAGGCTGTATTAACCTTTGCTAGTCACAACTGAATACAATCCTGAAAATGATGAGATATAGGGAAAACACTCCAGCTCCTTCCTCTCCTTCACCTCTGTGTCATCCTTGGGAGTTTAAATGAAGCTACAATGTGTTACAAAATACCTTCTTATTTTAATCTCCAAGGAGGGTCCTGACTGCAGTTAGCAGTAAAAGAGATCGCTGCTTTATAGGTATGTTTTGACTGGAACCGAATTGCCGCTAGGTCCTTAAATCAAAAACTATATGGAACACAAATAACTTCGAAAGAGCTGTTCAGTAAAGAAAGCTGGTCCCCAAGGATCTGCACTGTATTTCAACTAGGAGGTTTGTTCTTCACAGCTCCTGGCAGCCGTCATTGAAGGGCAATCCAAGCAAAGTGCCGATCTTAAACCTCTGCCAGCAGCCTTACTGCAGCATCCTTGCTGCTAGCCTTGACAGAGTAAGCAATCACAGCTACTGAAGAGTCCTTTGGCTAGCGCAAGGCTTTCCTTCCTCAAATGTGTTGAAACTGTGCCTTCCTACAAAGGGTTGCTCTTGACTGTAGAGAATGGTAGAGAATGTGGCCTTCAATGTACAATAGATTTACTTGGCCATGAATGCTGTTGCAAAGTGCATGTGCTGAGAATAACTTCAGCTACATTCCTAAACGCACACATACACATGTCTTGGAGTACTTCAGAAAATACATTTTTATTGGCTCATTGACAAGGAAAATAAAATTGTGGCAGCAACAACTTCACATGCCCTAAAAACAAGAAATGCATTAGCATCTTTATTACAGATGTAATTGTTTTTTGTTGTTGTTGTTGTTTTTAATTTGTGATTGGGGAAAGGGTCACCAGTTAAAATACACCACTGTAAAATTTGCAATTTAAATTTCATTTCATGCTGGAATTTAGAAACAGTTTACATAAGTAGCAACCATTAATCATTAAAAAGAAAGGTTAGATGTAAATTAGGCTGCTATTATTTTTTTCTTGTGAGTATTTCTGGGTATGTGATGAAATTTGTTTTCCCAGGGAAGAAGAATTAAGGCTTTTTTGCAAACAAAATCACATTCTTACAAAAAGTATAAACTTTAAGCAAGTAAAACGGAGGACTTATTGATCTGACCCACAAGGGCAACCAAAGAAATGCAGAGCTTGCTCTGTTTAACATTAAGGCAGAAGCCTTTCACTTCAACCAAGTTCAACATAGTACCTTTTGTATTTCAAGTCAACATCTCTGCTCAGACTACCACTTTCTACCAATACATTTTACATGCCCTGCTTTACATTTTGAAAGAAAATATATATATATTCTGTGAGTACAGAGTGCTACTTCAGCATCATCTGTAGATTGACTTAATACCTCTGTGATTAACATAGATAATAACAATCAGCAATTTACCCCAAACTTTCAGCATACCCTTTTTGAAGACATCTGGTTCCAGAAGCAGTAACAGTTCTTCTTTTTCTAATGAAAATCACTAAGAACAAATCTGCATACTCTTTCAGAAGAATATATCCAGTCAGCAAAGATGCAAGATGTTCTTTGTCCTCTGCAAAACTATTCACATAGATAATCTTCAAAAAAAATAAAAATTCCCTCCAAAGTTATCAAACTCAGACTATGGGATGTCATGAAAGTTATATCGTACATGATATACCAGTGTGCCATGGTATTGACAGGAATATGTTCTGTTGCGTTGCAGCAGAAGGGGTGGCTGGAAGCCGTGCATTCTGAAGCCGTTCTGATACCGTACTTAGGAATCACAAAGCTGATTTCTTTTTCTAGATCTGAAGACAAAAGAAGAATGTACTGCTACACAACAATGTGTTCTATTATTTTAGGAGGCCTTCTTGCTCCCAGAAAACAGAATATGAGTTTGGTACTCACACCTACACTTAGTATTTAATCTTAGGCTTACAGTAAGCCATGCACCAACTCCTTAATTTGTACATACGCAAGCAAAAGTAATTCCTAATTCCCTCTCAGTCATTTGCACAGCAGCAGAGACTGGTGATATTCACTGAGGAATGCATTTTCATCTTCTCACCATTTATCTGATCTTTTCCCTCACTAGCTCTTTGTTTGTAAAAATATTCGCTATTTATTTTACAGCAGAATTAGTTTTTTCTGTTTACATGCTATGTATTCCCCCATTCCAAAGAAAAACAAGTGCTGCCAAATTTCTCTCAGCAGCCAACCTAAACTAATTCATCTCATCACTCTTTTTGCACTACTGATGAATCAATATTTTCCTCTGGCTCAGAGAGGAATCCTATCTGCTCCTATGTTATAGGAAAAAAAAAAAAAAAAAGCCATCTTCTGATTATCTGAAGCCTAGTAATTTGTAAAAGCATAGCTTTTCTTTTTACTAACTATAGCGGTCTCTAACTCGTGTTGTCAGCTACATTTCCAGTCTTTGAGGGAAAACCCCTCCTCAAGTTTATGCTATATAATAGCACTTTGTTTTATACTTCAATTAAAACTTATGATGTACAACCCTGAAACACACAGATGCATTAACATTCAATAACCCACTCCTCAAGCTCATTTACAGAAGCCCTTATAAGGCTCATTGGGTTGTGTCCAAGTTTCTCATGTGGATCAGGCAGATCCCAGAGAGACCACCAGTGAGAGCCAGTGTGTGAATCCTTCCTTTTCCTCATAGACAACTGAAATGATATGGACATAGGAGGAGTATAGGACAACACCTGGTTTCTGGACCTCCACAAACATTAAGCCTGGTGCACATACATCATCCTGCAAGCAGCAATTTCTCTCCAAAGGCATAAAGAGATAAAGAGATAAAGCTGCATAAAGATGCAGCTATTGCTGCATCTTTAGTTTCAGGGCTCCAGCTTCCAGCTCTTACTGCTGTTGGAAATTTCATATATCAACACATCAGGATTTCACTGCCCCTGAATCCACATATATTAATTTATTCATCCTGGAAAGGGATGTCCCCATCCTTATTACTCACAAGTGGGCTTTATACTACCCTGAATTAATTCCCACTAAAAAAAATATATTAAAAAAAAAACTTTCTCAAACTCACAAAATTTTTTTTGAAACGCAATCATAAAAAATAAAAATAAAAATATAAAAATAAAATAGTAATAAATATCAAAGGAATTCAGTGTCATTCTCTTTTGATAATATTTGTTTATTCACACATTAATACGCAGCCTATGATAATATACAGTTATGGGGTCAAGTCTTTAGTGGCACTCTTTATGTACTATTTGTCTTCTCGTGGGGCCTCAGCTTGCAGCTGCAGCATCATTTAGTTTGTAATTTACTCGAGAAAACCTACTAACACTTGAAAAAACAACACTTGAAAAAAAATCTCTGAAATTAAATAATTTAGTGTTCAAAAATAAAAATGGGGGGTTTTCTTTCTTTGCAATCTAATATTTTCAAGGTTGATATGCCATCTGTTCATGGAGTGCCCACAATAACATGATCTTAAGATACACTTCTGTCTCACAATTGTTAAGGTTTATAATAGCCCATTTTTTCAAGCCTGGCATACCACAATATCTGTTCCCACTTTCATCACTATGTTATTACATTAACTGTCACTACATTAATGTGTTATTGTACAAACCATAAAGGTTTATGAATGCATCTACTTAGGTCCCCATACATGCTACAAAGCACCCCAGGGCTCTTTAGAGTGAAGCAATTTAAACATTGTCCTTTGCTCAAGGCTGTATTCAAAACCACAGTCAAGGCCTCATCAGCAGAAACATTTCTTCCACTGTACATATTGGTTATTTCACCTGTGTATTAAAAACAGCAAGAAGATAGATAGGCATAATGGCTTTTGTAATCTCATTGAAAATGCATACAGAAGGAGTACTCTAAGTTTTAATATATTGTTGACTAGACCATTGACCTGAACTTGTTTCAACTTCTTTTTCTCCCCTCCATTTGAAATGGAAAATCATCTCAAACCTCATTTTATGTCCACTGTTGAGGGGAAAAACAAAAGTAATGTACACCATGTACTCAGGGAGAAAGTGAATAATCTAATGTAAAATTTCAAGAAAAGCTGTTAGACAAAACAAGTTTCTGGTTTTATTCCTGAAGGACAAGCATCAGCCCTTGAACTCTGTATGTGGTCTTCATTATGGTGTCTCAGAATAAACCCAGATGCTGCAGACATCTCTTAAAAAATGTATGAGGACCTAGAGAGCACAGCAGGGCAGCAGAAACCTCCTGAATTCTGCATATTAGCATATTCATTAAGCATAATCAATAATTAATACGTCACTTCAATGAAACATACGGGTTAAATTATGTCTTGGCTTGGACTATTCTGAAAAGATTCTTAAGTATTCAGTCCATAGTTTATTGTACAAATATAATCTTAAAGTTTTGCCTGGTATTAACTCGTATCTAGTTTCCATCTTTTTTTCAACTTATGATGCCAAGAACTTCCCTGTGGAGAAATCCCTCAACAACAAATTCAAACCTATTGTTGATATCCTTCTTTTCTCACCTATCTTTTGCAGATCCTTCAGAAATAGTTGGGTGATCAGGGGTTTTGTAGGGTAGACACAGGAGGGTAGAACAGCACATGGGAAAACATGGGTGCAGTGGCAAACACCAGGCCCCACTACATACAAGTCCAGATTATGGTCACACCTCTTGCACCTCCAGGACTGTATTTAAAACAAGAGCATCTGTATAAAAGGAAAAATGTATACTGAAAAAATATAAAACAACTTCTCTTTTGGTTATTGGAGCAAATTATGACTCTGCTAGCATTAAGGCAGGCCAGAGATTAACCTAGAAAGATCTGTACCACACAGCCTGCAAGTTCCATGAAATAACCTTAACACATTACATGTATGTTACAGCTGAGTTAAGTTCTGATTCCTTTTAGAAGCACCCATCTGAAAGCCTATTTTATAATTCAGAAACAAAATAATGATTCTATACTGGTTTTATTATTACATGGTGAACATACCTTCAAAATGACAAGCATTATAAACACTTATTAGAATAAAAAAAAAAAATGTCCAAAACCAGCCTTTCCCCTTTTAAGTACAACTCTCTTGATTCCATCTTCAGTACAAGCTGCTAGTCTTTTTCTCCCTCATTGCATGGCAATGAGCTATCTAGTACTTATAGCAGAAAAGTTAAAAATAAATATGCTTTCAATGCATTTTCCATTCTCTATTAAATCCTCATACCAAGTGGGAAGGGTAACAGAACAGCAAATTGCAAATTATTTTAGAGAAGTGGTTGGTTGCTCTACCATCAAGTAGAGTAGGGGAGGGAAAAGACAAGATAAAAATGCCTTTGCAAACACGAGAATTTCCTGCTTTCTATTTGTCGCTTCCGTTGTATTTGTCTCAATCAGATTAAAGTGATGTTCTCTTGAGTTTCCAAATCATATTATCATCATTTCAGAAATGTTACAGGACTGTGACACTCTAACAACAGTGTAAACTATTTTTCAACAAATTCTGATTTTAAACGTAGTAAAAAAAAATTAATATATGAGATGGAGAACCCTACAGAAAGATTATATAATACACTCAGGTTTTTCTTCTAAATATCCATTTCCATTGAATTATTATCTTTTAAGAATGAAATATTTCTGAAAGATGATTTAATTTCCCCAAGAGCTATTGGTCTTTGCTTGATATGGGATATTGGGTTCTGTCCCTGATAATTAATTTAGGACATGATGAATAGCATCAGATGTGGAAGTTGTACTTTGCATATATTAATTATATCAGAAGTTAGGTATTTTTTCCCATTTCAAAAAATAATAATGTTATGATAACTAGGAAATATGAAAAAACACAAGTGTATTATTTAAAAACATGATTTATGACAAAAATAAGCAAATTAACAGTCTAGTCCTGTAACTGCTAAACAAGGCTCTGCCCTAGAACACTTTTGCAACAAAACCTTTTTATAGATAAGTATTCTGACCTTGGATGTTGATTAACTTTTGTTTTGAGATTTTTATACTCTTCATTTGTTATTAACAGAATATTTTTTTAGCTAACAAGACACCACTAGTCATTGCTTCAAATAAAATTGGATGCTACAATATAGCAAATTATGCAACTAGAGCCACATACTTGTAAATGCTAACTAAAAGAACAAAAGGCTTCAGATAAGGAATATTATTGTTATGCTAAAAGTACCTTCTACTTGATATGTCTTCATCTTCATTTAGCTGTAACTGACAATGTTTAACACACATTTTTACAATATATTCAGTATCTAAACACAAAGAAATTTCTAATTAAATACAAAACTGCATTTTTTTAATTAAAAAAAAAAAAAAAGAAAGAGTAATATACTCAAAGAACTTTACTCTCTATGTTTTCTGCAGAAGTTCCCCTGCCCCATTCTCTTGTTCTACTTAATATACACTCTACGTGTTAATTAAAAGCAAGACTCAATCAATAGCTCATTCCTGTCTCTATTAGTGTCATGATTATGACTTATTGTCTTTAAGACCATACTGAATTAATTTTTATAATCCAAATGGCACTTCATACATGCCGAAAACCACAGAACATCATTCACTAATTTCCCTTCTGTAATCACAACTTCTCATTCAACTGTCATATATATTTATTTATTAGACAGATATTCAATTCTGTCTTAAAGATTTCAAGTTATAGAAATTTTACCAGATCCCAAGATAAGTTGTTCCCATGGGAAACTGTACTCCTTGGTAAAATCTTGCATCTTCTTTCTTAGTCTGAAATTGTCTAGGTTCAACACTTGAAGTAAACAAGGAATTGACTAGAGGAAGATAATAAACTGGGCATTTTAATGTCTGTGCCATTTTATGCACCGGAAATAGAGCTATATGAAACTTTCATAAGGAAAACAAAGTGTGTCTGATGTCACTTTCAATAAATTTCAATACCAAAAAAAAAAAAGTGTGTGTGTGTGTGCTGAATTTAAACTAGTTTTTATTTCCCAGTTTTCCCCACCATTCCCACAGAAGCCCAATCTGTCATCTTTGGTGTCCTGTAAGTTTGACATAGAAACCTACAGACCTCTTCATTCATTCATACATGTGTTTCTATTTAGCATTCACTGGAATTTTTGAGGAAAATATATCTTTAGTTTGTGAAACACAAGGCCTAATGTTAAACATACATTTTTCATGGACCTTCATGACCCATTTCACTCTCTTCAGATACATTAACCTTTATTGGTTTGACTAGTTCCCACAGTATTTACATAATTTTCTTGGTAATTTATAAGCAAAGTCTGTTGACTCTGTTATTCTGCCCATATAGGCAGATGTCCTTTTTAAACTGCAGAAATATTATTCTCATTTTCCCAGATAGAGCACCTTGGATTTTTTCCTGTTAGTGATGCTGAGATTTCAAATATTGATACCAAGAAGTCACTATGGTCTTTGCGTATTTTTTAATACAAATATTGCAGATATTTAAAGATTTAAATTAGGGAAATGTTCTTGGAATTAAATTTTAAAGTGGCAACTAAAAAAAATAAAAATAAAAAATTAAATTAGACCTCTGTAATTTAATTAATAATCCCACTACTTTTCTTTAGTATAGCTTGATAGATATTTTCCAGTTATATTTTAGTCTCCTTCTCTCCTTAATTAAACATTATGCAGCCTTGCCTTTATCATAAATATGGCAATACAAACTCTGAGTTGTAATGATAATTCATTAAATATTGATCAAATTAAATCTAAAATTGCTTGGATGCCATTCATTTGCTGAATATAAAATAAAATTCTATGACATGTAAATAACTTAGTAGCTATATACATAAACTAATAAAATGAAAATATGAATACATAATATTCTTATTAATAAAAAAGTTTTACTTAAATTAGAACTGTAATTTGATCAAGATGATGATCCCTGATATTGTCCTTGATAACTTGTCATTTTACTGCTGTCACCAGCACCTTAATACAGAATGCAGTGTAAAAAAACATGCATAAACACTTCATCTGCACTTAAGTGTTCGTAAGTACATATCAGACATCAGATTTTTGCAGACAAGAGACTTGCACATACCATTTCATACATAGGCGATTTGCAGTTTCCAACTGTTTCACATACTAGAGCAATTGTACTTTCCTGTGGGTAAGCATCTGATCCAAGACCTGAGGAACACAAAGGCTCCTGCTGTCTGCATTTTGTCCAGGCTCCTTATTGCCTTCAGCACCTACTAGTGGTAGGACGAAAGCCTCACCAAGAACAGAGGACTTAAGCAGTTCTATGGGATGCACAGCAATTTGTTCCCTCTGCTTAGGTTTCTGCCTTGCTTGGAATCACCCAGGCCAGTAGATCAGTACTGAAATTCCCGTGGGATTTACCAACTAGTGAGAACTATCTTCCAACATGACTTACAAGGAAGGTATAGTCATCCATACAGTGGTACTTTGGACAAACAGGGCAAGGAGGTTATTTTTTCCAGAACCTGAGATCTGTTACAATGGTCAAATAACCATCTGACTAAGTAGGAACTGTGTGCCTTTTTGCACCCCCCTTGCTTGCTAGTATTGGAAGATCCCACTGTTTCTTTTCCCACCCTTTTTATATTACCTTGTTATCTGAAAATTGTTTGGCTTTGCATAATTTAAGAGCCCTAAGTAAAAAGTCATTGAAGTCTTAAAAGTTAAAAGTGTCATGAGAGAATTACGAAGATAATTACTTAACTTCCTTTATCATAAACATTTCTGCAGATTTTCTGGATACATTTATTGCTGACCTTAAAAAGTAAGAAAAACTAGAATTAATATATTGTCCGACATGTATAACTTGGGAGTTTATGGCTCTGATTTCTTTTTAGAGAGTTTTCTCACGTAAAGAGGTATTACCCAGAAAAAGATGGCAGTGGGGAAAAAATGACCACCATGACACCTTTGGAAATAGTGAAATTTGAGTTGACATAAATCCTTATCATGAAAGTAACCTAGAAGAGGGTTGTTTGCTTGTTTGTTTTTTAATTTCAATGTGAAATTAAAGCAAAGTTAGATTATTTTTTTTTTCTTTTTTTCTTTTTTTTTCCAAAGCCTTCCTTTAAGAAGCTTTTAAGAGGGTCATCAATTCCATAGGCTCCTGCTTTAGACAAAATATCTCTCTTTTAAAATATACTGTCTCAGAAATGCCTGGTCAGCTCCCATGATTTATTTTTGGGAAGTTCATGAAATAAGATCTCAGATTCGTGGTTAATAGAAAAAGAAGGAAAATATGAGAATCCAAGTCTATTACTGTACAGTTTTGGATACACACAAAGCTTCAATATCTGTGACTGATTCATTTCATTTTACCTGTAAAGGTTGGCACTACATTTTAATTGCAATTTCTTTTTTTTAGAAAAATACAATGTGAAGCATACTGATGACAGCTACTTCCCATTCAGTACTTTTATCCTTGTTTGCAGTTGTACATATTTGGGGTGTACAGCATGTCCCACAGGATGATTTATCAGTCTGTGGGAAAGGATATCTTTTGAATGTATGATGCTGACTTTGATGCTTACTGCACTGTCTTGGAAAACTCAAAAATAACACCAGGCCCTGTGCACTGTCAGCCCAGATGCTTCACCTTCATGTTGCCTTCACAGGCAGCCCAAATTCCTGGTCCCTGGCACCTGAGTTTTTAGCAAGGGTCATAGCTATCTGGTCTGCCTGATATAAGATATATAACTCACTGTTCACCCAGGCTCCATGGTGGCCATTTTCTTCATCCATGTTTGGTTATTCTGATCCTGGTTCAACACGTTTTAATGTTTGATCATAACCTTAAGCCAACACTTCATTGTTTTGGTTAAGTTTTGCTGAGTAAAGATAAGTGTGAGATTTAAAGAAAAAGCAGCTCTTGCCAAGGATTTTGAAGGGAGCCAGATGGGTAGGGATGCTTTGTCAGCACCTGGTATAGAGAGAGCCAGGATCTCAGCAAAAAAACACCCTCTTGAGCATGCTCTAAAGATTTCATTTACATTTACATTGCATGCTATACATAACTGGGACACATCCAGTAATGATACCTACTTTTGTAAAGCTGAGGGACTTGTGATGAATAATAGTATTGTAGAAAGACATAGTAATCCAGCTGGGTCCTGCCAGCCTGCCATGAGTGATTCATCCTGCTCTGATGCTCCCTTCTGCCTAGAGCCTAGATGAAGTTTAGGCTAAATCTAAAAAGAGTCGATTTGACAGGGGTCAGGAGAATAGGGTTTGGAGGTGTTTTTTGTTTTGTTTTGTTTTTTCTTGTTGTAGTTGTTTTTGTTTTATGAGGAAAACAGAAAATTTCTTTCAGGCAGTCTCCCTACTGCAATAATAGCTTTGAGGAGGCAACAGTTGAGTTATTTCTAAAAATAAAAAATATGAGAGAAGATTGCTTTTAAGAGGCATCCCTGCAGCTGAGAACAGGGATGCTCTGAGATGCAGGTAGCAGAGCAGCTGGCAGGGCAGAGCAACCAAGAGCATGCGGCAGGGGCAGCTCATGGAGAACAGAAATAGTAGGAAAGATGAGCAATAAGCAGCTGCTGTGAATGGTGAACCAATTTTGTGAAAAGGCAAGCTTGGTAGTGGGAACAACAAACTCATAAACAAATACAGAGAGCTGCTGAGAGCAAAGCACTTAACTATTTGGGAAACAGCATCTCCAGTGAGATCCCCTTTCTAGCAGCCTGCAGCTAGGACTGGTTGTTGAGACTCAACTATCCTCTGCATTTTTTGTTTGTTATATCAAGAAAATTTTAAAGAATCATTTCAGTTTGCAATTTCCATTACTGTGGGTGCAGCGGAGCACAAACGGGCTGTTAAGATGCACAAAATTTCAACATCTGCAGTCAAACCTGAGTATCCACAACTCAATTTAACACTGATTTAATAGTCAATACCATGGGATGGAAAAATAGGCCATCAAAAAAAAAAAAAAGTTTACATGATAAAATATTTTAAAAACCCTACTTCAGTTGGTTATAATGCAAAATTTTGGAGTTGTGACTATGTCAGACTTGTCATACATACCTTGATTAATTCAGAGGGCAGGTATGAGGGTAACATCAACACAGAGGTAATAAAACAGATTTCTGTCCAATGACTTGTGCAAGGCTGTTTTACTTTCTTGGTGGAAATTTGGATGGACATGCACCAATCTAACCTGTTTTTCAAAACAATTGTTTATTAAAAAAAAAAGAAAAGAAAAGAAAAAAAAAAAAGAGTGTTGTTTTTCTCTGAGCAATGTCATGACTGATAGCTAATATACCATTTATGGAACTACTTCTCTTTTGGGGAAACCAGAGAGTGAGGTTTTTGATACTCAGAACAGTTTGCTACAAATAGATCAATAGAAAACCCAAAGAATGTCAATAAAGTCATTGTACAAACTCACCAGTTATTCATTCACTTAGATCTAAAGCAGGATAGGTGACTACTGACTATGACAGCTACAAGGTCCTATAGTGTCAAAGAAACAATGGGTTACTAAGTTACAGGAAATCTGTGTTGTACTAGTCAAAATCTAGTATTTTTTTTTTTAAAGAGAAAGAAAGAAAGAAAAAAAAAAAAAAAGCAAACATAAAAAGACTGCTAATCAAAATAATATGGCTCTGATCTGTGATTTATACTAGAAACATCATTTAAACTCAGAACCTCTCTCAAATGACAACCAAAAGCTCTACAGTAAGTTCAAGATGATTTGGATAAAACCCTAAAGATGATAATTCTAACTCAAAATTGGCACTTTTGCACTATTTTGAAAATGTTGGTACATTTCCTAGTCTCAGGCTAACACTGAAGAAATAAAGGAAAGTTTGGAGGTACATTCATCCCAGCAGTAATTGGTAGTAAGGCAGACAGGCCATTTTTTGTAGTGCTGAATTTTCACAGCTCTGTTGTATTTCTTCTTTTCCTCCACAAAATGATACCCATAAAAACTTGGACAGAAAAATTATCTAAAATTATTAGAGGAAAATATTATTCAAGGTAAAAAATAAAATGCTAGCAATGTGTAACAAACATTGAAAAGGAAACAAGCAGATGCTTTCATTGACACTGCCAGCTTCAACATGTGTTAATACTTGTTATAATTATTTTACAACCTGCTTATGAATTTTTTATACAATACCTTAGATGTATCTACTTATCAATGATCAGGTTTATGTTGTGATCTCCTAAAAACTGTAACTGGAGTCACTATAGTAAAATATATTTTGACAAACTATTTAATTTTATTGTTTACAGATAAATAGTAGATCATTATTACAAATAATAGATTATCTTAATATTAGATTATAAATAAAGTCAAGACTGCAACTTGCCTTTCTTGTTATGCATTATAGTTACTGGTCTTCTTTTTTAAAGTTTAATTATACACAATGGGAAATAGGGTACCTTTATAAATATAAACTTGATTAAATAAGGGTTTTCTGTAGGCTAAGTTATATGACCTGATTCTTGTTTACACTGTGGTCTATTCATTTTATACTGACAATAGATAAAATAAGTACTATAACAGAACTTGAAATACTGGTATAAATTATGTTTACACAAACTACTGACCTGGTTAGTATAGGGGGTAAACCATGTTCAAAAATTATAATAGATTACACAAGCTGAAAATCTTATTTCAGTTTTAGTTCAGATAAAGAACCAGATAGTGGTATATAATCAGTGAAATTATCACTTGCTGTATTAAGGATATGGATATATGACAAAAACTTCAGCTGACAGGGTGCAATTAAGGAAAGATCTTTATCAGCCTTGTTTAAGCAAATGAAACACCAAATTCTAGGAAAGATTAAGATAATGAGTACGAAAGCAGATATTTTTCTTCTTAATATTGAGACCAATTCTCTGCATTAAAACAACTGAATGTTCAGAATTTGAGTTTGAAGCAAAGCTTTTTTTTCTTTTTTTTTTTCTTTTTTTGAGAAAATGTCGAAAATTGATAGAAATGGGAAGTCTAGCACAAGTTTCAGCCACAAATTGAAAAGTCTGTGCAACAGTTTGCAGAAACACTGAAAATACTTTGACCATGGACTATGCAAAACTGCCACAAGACATCTGGGACCTGAATAAGGTCTTGATTTGAAATGCATCTGAAATGCATCAAGGCACATAATTTAAGATGAAACCTCAATGTGACATACAGATGGAGTCTTCCTAATTGCATAACAACAATGGAAGAAAGTCTGCCTCTTTTTTATGAGGAATAACATTCTTTTGAATTTTACACATTACTTTGAAAACTACATTAAAAAAAATCTCTATTAAACTCATATAATATATTTCCATGGAACCCTACTCAAGGATTTTAGCATACCTTCTGTAGAATTTGCTAGTTGTATATCCACTCATTTTTTAGGGCTGTTCCAAGTGATCTTATGAAAAAGATAACCATCTGCATCACTAAGACCTGTCAACTCCTACCTGCCTACTAAACTTCACGGCTTAAAATATTTTGTGATGCATTCTTATTTGTGTATGTTTAACCTTCTCCAATGTTCATTTTAGGATTTTAAGTGTAAATAATTGCATAATAAATGCTACATTATTTTCTGTTACCTGCTTTATTACTAGTCAAGAGAGAAAAATGAAGAGGCTTCACTGAAGAAATCTTTTTAAAGGTCACCTTTATAAATAACAGAAATTATCTCACCAGGTTATCAATGTTCAACATCATTGTTTTGATTAAACATCATTCTAACAATCAATGACTATAAAACAAAATTTTCCAAGTTACCTTTCTGTCAGTAATAGATAGAAATTCTAAAATACAGTTAATGGTTGAGTATAACCATCTGTTTTATCCAGATTTTCCAAAGCCAAAGCATTGTGACATGTAGGGTGATACATTGATGCCATTGATGTTAAGTAAGCATTTATGTCCTAGGAAAGTACCGTTTTCTGTTTATCATTCACTGTAGTCTAATGGAAGACAGGTAATCTAATATCTGTTAAATGTGTAAATTATGTAGTCATTTACAGACATGAAACAGTAGACGAATCTGTTAAGCACTTTGGTAAGGCCATAATTTGAAAGCTATGACATTATCAGACCTTTCCACAGTTCAGAGCAGTTAATACATTCAAATCCAACACAGTAAATTTGTTAATACTGTCACATCCCCTTTTTTCAGTACTGCTTATCTGCCAGGGACAAATCTTTATGCTATCTCTTCCTCTGAGACATCCCAGTTCTTTTCCATGGAGGGGAGACATTGTCCTTATAGCATGGAACAGAAATATCTGAAATTTTAGCACTTTTTGAACAAAATAAAGAAAACAGATGGTTCAGTTTTATTCTCCATTACTGAGTTATAAATTCTGACAGAGGAAGGCTCAGTGATTTAAATAACATTTCAATCATTAATCACTCGAAATTGTAGATAAAAAAGTTGAGGGTTGAATTTGGAAGAATCAGACTATAGCTGAAGTTGATACTCAAGTAAAACTCTCCTGTTTCAAGGGGAACATTTGGGGGATTGCTCATGTAACAATTTTTACAAGTTTTTCTAAGCCAATCTTTTTAAATTTAAACAAAGACAAATTTAACAAGATTTCTAATCCTTATGTAAAATGGATAAATACATGAACATTTCATGTTTAAAATCCAATTTTTCAAATTATGCAACATTTTTAGCCACCTTGAAAAACCCAGAGCCATTAACATTTCTTCCATTATATTACTACTAGCTTGCATAAACAACGGTTAACTAGTTCATCTAGTACAGAGCCTTGAAAGACACAAAAGATAGCTCTGTACCAAAGGGGTTATTTTCTCCTGTCAGCTTGAGTATCTCTAGTTTATGCTAGCATCTTTGGTACAAAGATACCCAAGCTGGTTTAAGTACTACCTATGGCTCTGCTATCCACTTATCCCTGAATATACAGGATAAGTCCTGATAGGATATAATTTTCTCAATTAACTGAAATATCCAGCTCTTTCCATCTGCTTACATTAGCAACCAAGACCACATTCCATATAGAGGGTAAAGTAAATGACCCCTGTTTGGTATTTCCAGCACATATCTCACAAATACATTGGTGTTGATTTTATAATCCTGTTTTCTGAATGTTACATTTTATAATCACAGCAAATAAACATTATAAATACACCTTCTTGAGCTCACTATCTCCCCTTGCCTATATTCCTTCAGAGAGAGACCACATGTAAGATTAATAGTCTAGATCCTGTTTCTGCATTAGGATGCTTATCTGAGTACTCTTACCTCTAAGCAATTTCAGAAGCTTATGCTCCCACAGTGGCTACAATTTTTTCTTATTTATCTGTGGAGTTTGGGGGGGGGGGAGAAGGGAAGGAGGGAGAAAAGATTGTTGTTTTTTGTTGTTATTTTCAATGATTAGGAGTAAGCAAATGCAGTTGCAGAGCTGAATTCGGATCATAATACAAATTTCTCCTGAGTGCTTTCTTTCCCAGCAAACAATTCTGCTTTGATGTCTCAAATTTTCAAATTATTTCAAATGTATGTATAGATTTTCAAATGCATGTATAGATTTTCAAATGTATGTATAGATTTTCAAATGTATGTATAGAAGGGTGCCAATGCAAGTTTCAGCTCCTTGTTATCAAATGCAAAAATGGTACACATGCATCCATAAAAAGTAACAAACACTCCTTGCAAGTTCTGGACCCTGAGCTGCTGAAAGTGTTATCAGTGATGTAATCATGATTGTAACCTTGAGTTTAGCACAGAGTAAGTGATGTATTCCTAAACCTGCTTTCACTAGAAGCAGGCTTCTAGTGAACATCACTTTTTCTAACGACTTCCAAGGATTCTTGGGAAGATCAGTACACTTTACATAAAGCATCAATCACTGTTCTTTTTGTTATATTAAGCCATGCCATTAACTTCTTTCTCAGGATACTTTCCAAAGGTCTCACTTTATTACAAAACCTGAGAGTTTTCTTCATTTTTTTTGCCATCTGATAGTTAAGGTAGTATAAAAATAAATGAAAAGGGCTGACTAAACCTCTGAAGATCCTTCTTGTATTGTTGCCTATTAAGGAAGAGCCCCAGCAGGCCTACTTCAAAAGAAAAAGCAACTCTACATCATTAACCTGTACAAAAAGCATTCTCTGGAAGAACAGAAGCTATTACATTAGTGGGCAATTATAAACCTCAGATATATTTCATTCCATATTCCATTCACGTGCCAATATTTAAGCATCTGCCAGATAGCAGGTGGTTTGTAAATCATTATATTTTCAAATTATGTTGCTAATGGCATGTGTGAAATGACTGAAAAATTACATGTTTCCCCTTCTACACCATTAAAATAAAATAAATTGCTGCAATACATTATCTGAAGCTCAAGAGCCATCAAGCACTGGCAAACCTGGGTTTCCCACTTTCCCCCCTAGTTTCTGCTAGAGTTGCCTCTCCCATTAAGGGTGTACAATAGATTATGTGATATTTGACTTTCATGACTTCCCTCTACAAGGAATAGCTAAAAACAACTAAAAGCAACATCATCAACTGGTTCTCAAATGGAGCACAGCCTATTAATTAGGAACAATCAGCTAATTCTTTGGACAATATTGGCAGACAACAGGCACAGTCTGGCTATGAAAATAGTGAAAGATCATTGTAACAATGTAGGGACCTCAATGGAGAATAAAAACAAAATCAAACCAAAAAAACACAAACACAACATTGTTAAAGTGTAATAAGACCTAGCATTTTCTTTTACATCAGAGCAGTGAAAAGTCTAACTACTCAAATGTCAAAATATGGCCAAATCTCTCTCTTTTGCTTAGAGCTCATGTTGAGTGCTTCCTCCCAGTTGTCAAGATAACACAGCAAAATTAATAATTTAGCTTTTTTTTTTTTTTTTCTTTCTGCAAGCTTAGCATAAAAATCATGTGTTTTGGAAACACTTTTCTTCCAAGTTGTACTGCCAACAGCTGAAACTTCTGAGGATAAAGCAGTTTTGGAAGTCCTTGGTTTGGTTGCCCAGATGCTGAGCATGGCAATTTTTTTACTATTCCAAAACACTCCACTGGGTGATACACCTGTTTGAAAGTGGAAAGGAAGCATCCAGGACCGTTCTGTTCCTCCTCATATAGAGGAAAACCTATATGAGCCTTTGAATTTCATCTGAAACTGGAAGCATGATGCTTGGAAATCTGTTTTATACCTTATATAAACATAAAGAAGAGGATAGAAACCTACTGCAATGTATAACCACTCTGTTAGGAAGCAACCTAAAAGAGTCACAATAAGTATATTGCTTTCTAAGTCTCCATATATTGTGAGAAAAAGGTGACAGGAAGGACACAGAGGCTGATATAAAATTAAGTAGCCAGCAGTTAAGGATTTGGAGAGCAGTTTGACTTGGTTTTCTGCTGGTAAACTTTTCAGAAATAAATGTAAGTAAAGCAGTTCATTTTTTCCCCCATTCTAACTTTATACCACCTGTATTAAATGAATAGTTGCTTCAAAAATTCATACCATTTCCAGATACTGTGTATGCTAGGTGATTCGAGTCTTCCAGATATTTTACATCAAGATAACTGCCAGTTAAAATGATGGATGTGGAAAGCAAAAGTGTTCATAAGTATTGGAGGATAGTTGTTATGTGCTTTAGCTCAGTAGCCTTCTGGCACAGCCAATAAAGACAAAACAATAGGAAAGATTTACTGTAGAAAGTAGCTGTAAACAAGGCGTTAGTCAATGAAAGAGTGTGCTGCAGTGCAGACACAAACTCAAGTACCATGCAATGCAATATAGGGATATTTCTATTTTACTATCTAAAACAAACAGATAAAAATCATAGATGGTTCAAACTAGATTTTTTTTTTCCCATTTTAGAGGGAAGGATTGGTACATTAGCAAATCCTTGAGGTTTCTAATGACTTCATACAGATCTCACACTGTGAGTTAAAATAGCATGGCATCATCACTGATTACCATTATATTTTGACTGTGTCCATCCTTTATTGCCTTTTCCTTATTACCTTGTAGCATCGCAAGATCTGCTTCATTTACTTTAATCAAAAGTTCTCCACAAATATCTCCAGTTAGTATTTAGTCCAAATGAAGCACCCTGTCAAAATCTCCTATGACTTCACTAAACACAGCCCACACAGCTAAACACAAAATTGGTATAATAAATCACAGAGAATGGGTTTTCTCCTAAATATTTACAGCTTCATTAATTAAGAGAGCTTGATCCAAGCTTGTTGAAGTTTTCAGTGAGTTTTAGAGTAAAGCCATATAAATGTTTTTTTTTTTGTTGTTTATTTGTTTGTTCCTCCCCCCCTCCCTCAGGTTAGCTGCAACACTGCATATTGAATTATTTACCTAGAAAGGCACAAAGGGGTTCAGTACCAGAAACAACATGCTTTAAGGGTTTCTGTAATGCTTGGGTTTAAATTTTCTGTCTAAAACCCAAAGTTAACCATAGCTGAAATTCTATGATATTTTTTTTTCTTCACAATTTTACAATAAAGGAGGTTGGATGGCCAATTCAGCTTTTACGCTGTAGCTAAAACAAGAATCTGCAAAGTGCAGATTAGTTTTATTTCTACATCACTTTTATCACAGCCTCAGATGAATGTGGTGATGAACAACGCATGTAAATCTGTGTTTGAGCATGGAGATACCACATTTTGAGCACATGCATATGATCCAGCAATATGGAGAGGGGCCACAGTTCTTTCAAATCCTATTGATTAAAATAAAATTAAAAAGATGAAATGTAAATGTGAATAAAAGATTCAGGAAAAAGAAAAAAAAAAAAGAAAAGAAATCATTATGAAATCTTGCTACCAAGACAGTGATTCCCATCAGTCCCATTTAACTCTTGCTCTAGTATGTTGTTAGCAAATGCAGCAATTCTGGAGATTTACTTGAGATCCAACCCCCTAGTGGTTCTTCCCATACCCATATTTGATGCTGAAAATGCAGTGGCATATCCAGCACAGCTGGTGTCATGCAGGCCAGCAATATATCAGATTTCAGTATGTTAGTTACAGCCTGTTCAGAAAGTCTCCTCTGCATTTCTGCTGTGTACAAAATGAACCTGCATTTCCCATCTAGAGATGTAATTTAATGTTGTTGATTACATTAAGAAGCTGTCCTTCACAGTTAATGACAGAAACAAATGCTCAGTATAGAATAAACATGTCAGATAAAATATATTAAAACTTTTAAGTAGTCTAAAGTCCAGGGAAGCTCTTACAAGAAAAATAAAAGCAAATAAATTTTATTTCCAGAAAACAGTCACTCGGAGGACAGGTGGCTAAAGGTCACAATTTTAGTGTCATTTACCCAACCAAAGATGCAGACACATTTTAGAATAGGAACATAGATTTTCCAGAGTATCTAAATTTGCATATTTATTCATGTAACCACTTGCACAACTTTTTCCTTTATCCTGATTGAGAATGTAATTTCAACTCCTCATTCACTCAGTCTTTGCAAAACAGGTACCTGCTGTGAAGAACGCTTGTAAAGCAGTTTAAGAGGTAGTTACGCAAAATAAAATGCAAAGTACTACAGCAAGTACACTGAAGTACACTGAGATTGTTATTTAAGCTGAAATCACTGTGGGCATTGCTAAGATGGAGGCTGCCTTATTAAGATTTGTTTCATCTTTAAGTTTGAGATTTCCCCAAAACACTCAAAAGCTTCTGTCTTTACAAGAAAAACATGCCTTTAAAAAAAATAATAATAATTCTTTGCACTTACACCCTAAATCTCAAAAACATCTCATCTTTGAATGAAGCTGGAGAAGAGGATCAACATGAAATCACTCTTGAGTGAACCATGTCAACTGTTACTAAGAACTGAGCCACAATATCATGGATCACTATAGGCTAAGTGCTGAAGGTATGTTTCACTGGAAACTACCAAACACATGCCAGCAGAGTAAAAAGAAAAAAAAAAAAAATCCAGAGAAAACATGACTGGCAACAAGACACAACTTTGATATCCAAGGGTCACAGATCGTGATTTCCAAGGGTGTGGTGTGATTGTCTGAAGTAACTAGGAAAATAAGACTAACATTCACATTTTTTAAGGAAATTGTACAGCATTGAAGAGGCTTTCAGGGTAGGGCATAGCTGCATTAATTGAGCATTCCCTAGGCTCCCAACTTTAGATGCTATCGTGCTGGGGAAACTTGGTTTGCTAGCCCTAAGGAACAGTATGGAGCGTAGAGTGGAGTGGAGACACCATGACTAGGCTCTGTAACCAGGTGGGGACTCCATTGTTCTTGTGCACACCGAGGCCAATAAGCTGCACTTTTTGCCACCCTGAGCCAAGGACCTGTCATGTTTTGACAAATGCTATACCCTAGTGTACTTTTTGCTCATTATAATATCATTATAATACCAAAACACACCTCCATCCCAAAAGCTACCTGCCTCCAAGGTGCGACCACCCCTCACCGAGCATGCGCTCTGAATTTCTCGGAGCCTATTACTTTAAACGGAGACAGGAGAACTTTTCAGCAATCATAACTAAGATATGCTTGACTAGAGTCACTCAAGCTCCACCTAAAAGATAGAAAATAATATAAATTGGCCTAAGAGAGAGAGGATGTCAGGGAAGATACCATCCTGAGGAAATACAACATCCTTAGAACCTCCTGACTCCTGGGATCAGTCAACGGGCTGAGCCTCTCTTCGCCCCCATTGGGACGCCTTTGGGTGAGATCTGAATACTTGCTTATAAATCTCTATAGAGTCTTTGATCCTTTTAATGCATTTATTTCTAGGCTGCGCACCTGTAACACCTGTGTATTTCATGCATGATAGCTTGCTTTTGCAGACGGTCACTATCGCCAGCAATCCAAAAGAACCTGATCATCTGTTGCTGTAATAAACCATACTTGATTGCATTGTGATAGCTCTCATTAAGTGCAACTAGGGTAAGGGTGGTTATCCATGATAGTTCAGTGTTCTGAATCCAACCAGACCCCCAGACGGTTAATGCGTTGTTGGTGAATGTCTGAACAGACCCCCAGATGGTTAATGCGTTGTTGGTGAATGTCTGACTGGACCCTCAGACGGTTAACGCATTGTTGGTGAATGTCCAACTGGTTCAGTACCCTGAATCCGACCAGGCCCATAAAGGTTAATCAGCTACACCCCTTAACAAGACAAAGGGTTACTATAGATAGTGATGTACTTCATAAACAGCATCTCAGGGCCACTAAGGAAGCTGGCCTGCTTTTTAGGGGCAGAGTTGCAACATTTTTTTCATCATTATAAATGACAGTCTTTGATCAATATGTAAAGCATAGTGATTAATATATTTTGGTGAAACTAATGACCACTTTGCACTTGTTTCAGCATACAACACTCTCTCGCATATCTGAAACTCCACTAACACATTCCAGTAGCAGAGAAAGCAAAAAGAGTACAGGAAGAATCTCACAAATTACTCTAAGTACTCCAAAGACAAATTATTTTCTCCAGTGAGCAGCAGGAAAGACAAAAGAGGCAGTGAGTTGGGGGATGGAGAGGGACACACATACACATACATAACATGAAGGAGTGCATGGACTTGGACTTACCCATTGACACTGTCCATTTTCATTATTCTTCACACAGATTATATTCAATTCACTTGCTAACATTTATACTTAGAAGTAAATGTGGACAAATGTGGAGCACTACAAGCAAATCTCTGCCTCTCATTTCTCAGCATGTCATGATTTTTACTCCAAGATCACAACCTTTGCAGATGATTCCTTGTTTCTAACAAGCCTAAAATACATTTAAAGCCTTCTGCTCAGCTTAGCAGGGTTTGTCCTAAATGCCGTTTAAAACACATTCTAGGCAGAGTTTCTAAGATGAGTTATGATGTATGTGAATTAGATGAAAAGAACAGGCTAAAACATTCATTTTCTGAAATAAAACAAAGTTTGAACCTTGTACTGCTGAAGGCATCAGGCCTCAGGATTAAAAAAAAAAAAAAAAAAAAAAAAAAAAAAAAAAAAAACAATGCTTAGAAGAGACTACATTCTTCATTACCTGAAAGTAAAGAAAAGAGAGGTTTTGTTGTTTAAAAAAAGGGGGGGGAGGGGGGCTTAGAACTGCTCTTGCCCATTAATAGATGCTTATAGCACCTTCCTATTGCTGTACTCTTCCCAAATTAGATAAAGCATCACTTAACCAATCAATTCACCTCGCAAAATAAATTAATCTCTGTTCCCCTTCTTCTATTAGAAGCCAAACAAGAGTTTCTCTCTCTCCCTCTCCCTCCCTCCCTCTCTCTCTCTCTCTCTCTCCCCCTCTCTCTCTCTCACAGGAGAGCCGTCTTCCCATGCATCCAACTTCCAATCTCATCACAGGCTTTGGAAACTGAAGTTATACTAGCCAAGAACTGCATGACCAGCCTTACTTAGATAAACAGGAGTGGTGCAATCATCATCATCTCGCCAGCCTGCTGCATGGCAGTTATAGACATCATCACACTTGTTTCATAAAGGTCAAGGGAAATTATGTCAACAGCAATAAGATAGCTTTGTGTAGACACATATACAAGATAATGTAACTGTACATACAAAAGCTACAAAAAATATGTGCATTGGATAGGAGACCAAGCAACAGAACAAGAATTTGCAGGTAATTGAAGCAAGTGGGAGAAAAAATACGGTATGTTTTATTTTTACCTCCTTAATTCTGAATAAATGAGAAAATAAATTCAAGGGTAACTTATCAAGTCTTGGAGAATGACTATGTCTATATCTCAAATAAGCAACTGATCTTAGGCAAACACTAAGTCTGTAACAAAACAAGATAACAAAATGTTGAATTTAAATAAATTCTTAATCCTTATATCCAGTAACAGAACTTGAAAGCAAATCTGGAGCCTCATTTTTGAAACCGGATTTTATTTTGCAAGCTGAAATGTGGGTGAATAATTTTAAGAGCCCAGTTTTTATCATCTTTAATACTGTACATTAATTATAAATGGATTAATTGAGTAATTATGTTAATTAAAATTTCTGCTGGGGAGCGATAGTGAAATATCATATAAATAATTTCATCAAAAGTAATGAGAAAATAACTTAAAAAATAATAGATAGCTGTGTACTTCATAAACAGAATAAGAGGTTGTTATTGCATGTTTGAATACTTCATTTGAAATAACAACTTCTGAGGAATAGAGTACAGAGAGAAAGAATTCAATTTAAAATTTTCATTCTTTTAGTAGAAAGCAAACTTGTCTTAAAAATCATCACATTCAATGAATGAAATAAATGGTTGTAGAAGTGAATGGAAGTCTAATTATGTACAATAGGTAGTAAATGTCATATTATGTTTCAATGATTTTATGGATAAGAAGCTCATTTGTGTTCTATTTACAATATGATTTTATGACTAACGCTAATAAATAAGAGAAAATATGTTCTGTTTTTTTAATATACAGTTTCTTGTAGCAGTGGTTTATATTGGCTAGTACATATCTAGTGACAAGGTGAGGGCAAAGCTTAAAATTCAAGTGAAGAAGTTGTATTAATTCTGCTCAAACCTTTGCATAAATACACACTGTATTCTTTAATTACTTACTACCACCCTAATTCATTCCCATAAAATTAATTGGCAGTAAACTTTCCATCATGATAGTAAGAAAGGACGGAGAGGAGAGAGAGAAGAGAAAGAGGAGAGGGAGAAAAGAGGGAGAGGAAAGGGAGAGGAGAGGCAAGGAATCTTCCAATGATTTTCCAGTCCTTTTGCAGGTCACCTTTCTCTCGCAGTCACCAAACTGCTATTACAATCGTGTGACATCTCCTTTTTTAGTTTCATTTTTCTTCTTGATATTAAAATTTTTGTCCTTCCCTTCAACTCCAAGTTATCCTATTAAGTTATATAAATGAATATATCAGCATTGCCTTTTACAGAACTAAGCCTGTTTATAACAATTGATGATACAACCAGTTGTCCACACACTTAATTAAACATTAATTAAAAACAAACAAACCAAAAATAACAGCAAAAAAATATATACACAGTCTCTATACAGGATTTGAAATCCTCTCCATTGTTATCTTATTTCTACTGACAATAAGGGCATTACTGATCAAAGTTTTAAGAATGAGTGAACTCTGATAGAGGAAAGAAGTGATATACAACCTCCCTACAACTCAGTGCCCAATAGGTTTGAAAATATTCCTCTGCTCAGAGATGTAAGAACTCCAAGGATGTACCTATACTTATAAAGTGTGCAGCACAGTGCTATCTTCCTATTGAAGTCACAGTTCTGTCCTGGTTTATAGCATTAAGAGGAGAAGGTGGATTTACCACATTTTATAATGGGATGGCCTCCCAAGCACGTAATCCGTCTCTGGAAAGAAAGCCAAGACCAGGATGGATTTTACATGGCACATCGTTATTTCAAGATTTAGAAAACTAAAGTATATTTTTCTTGGGATGAAATGTGGAGGAGAAAGGTGCTGTAAACCAGACCAGACAGTTACAGAGGGATAAAGTTACTTCTTAATTCGTTTCAAGGGCATGTCTCAAATCAGCCTTTTAAAAGCAGAATCTCCTGAAAAGGGGAAAAATACTTTTTCAAGGGATTATAAAAATCCTCTTTCCTAACTGCTTACTACCTCTACAGACCTGAAAGAATGTCAACCTACAACTACTATAGGAGCTAATGAGCTTAATGGCCCAGCTAAATTCATCAAGATTATTTGTAGTATGTCACAAGATGCCTACTTGGAGAGAATGGCTAGTTACAGTAGAAAGTCTTGAACACCATCATTGTCACCAGTTCACTTACAAGCATCATAAATCCAGAGATGATGGATGACTCCCTCCTTTTTCTGATAAAAAGAACTGTCACTGTTTTACTACATCTCAAGGTTAAAATCAATGGTTACCTGTTAAAATATCGGTTTGCAAGTTTCTCTGGGACAGACAGTGATCATTTATTTGCCTGGCTACAAAGATATCTGAAGGTGAACAGTCTAAGCTTTTGCCAGCAGATTTTCAATTTGAACCATCTCTAATTAAGAGGAAACCATGTGAAGGGTGATTTCTTAGAAGATAGGTATCTTCAGGTTAAAAGATGTTTTTAGATTTTCCTTATTTCAAAGTAGCTATTGTATAATTTGGATTTTTGAATAATAAATTTCATTAGTGATTTGTCAACTGCTTACTAAGCATATAGTTTTTTTTAAGTATGGGGCTTAGGTCTAGTTTTGATACCACCCTCAGATAAACTTTCCCATTTGTACCCAAAAATTGCCAACAATGTTTGGTCCATAAAAAAAACTTATGGACAAAATGGGTAATCGATCGTGTCTTTATCCAGGCACTGACATAAAGAAGGAGAGAGAACTGGGCTATTTGAAGATTCAAAAGGGCAAAGCAGCTTCTTTTTCCATACTTTATACTTATCCTATGAGTGCTAACGTTTACTTTCGTTACTTTATGTATTCTTGAATTCACACTTAAGTGTGGGAATACATTTTTCAGAGGTGTTGTCTTTAACTTCAGATGGTTAAAGATGTACCTCATGTATCTCACAGAAGTGAAAGAGATTTCACAAAGTGAGATGCCCTTTTTTTTTTTTAATTTTTTCCACAAAACACCTAAGAAAAACAAACATTTAACAGTGTAGAAACAGCAGAAGTCTGACTTATTTTCCATTGAAATTCTGTTTAACCACAGTGTAAAGAAACTTTATCCCTATTCAATATTCATCATCCACCAGGAAAAAAAAAAAATCTTCCCAATATTACTAAGGCACAAGCGACAGTACAGTTCAAATATTCTTCATAGATACTTTAAGGATAAAATGTGAAAGAGGTAAGTACCTGTCAGAAAAACAAACATGAAAGTTCATTTGAATATATTCTGTATCTTCTCTAATACAACAATACCTAGAAAATATCAGAATATTAAAATGAAATTCTGTAAGCCCAGGATGGCAGAAGGTAATGCTGAAATCTAGACCATGAATATAAAGAACAATTAAGAAACAAATTGTATCAGTCGGCAAATATATAAAATTAAGGAACTGCTCTTTGTAGAGTTAAGAGATACATAAGAAATGATAATTAAGTATATATATTTTTACAGAGCAAAGATAGGAATATTTCATTAAAAGTTTTTAAGGTGAAAAATGCATATATGAAATGTATTTGTCTGCCTCAAAAGATTACATGTCAGAATGAAATATTGTTCCCAGAAGTTATATATATATATACATATATATATATTACTAAACATTAGTAAAGCTCCTGTTAGTTCTTTGAAAGCTCTTAGCATTATTCCAATTTCTAATGTCATTACGTATATTAAATCCTGTTTATTGCAATTACTTGCCATCAGACAATTACAGTGGGAATATTTTTGTATACTGTTCCATGGACTATAGAGGACACTGCAACAATGGTATAGCTGGAAAATCTAAGTGTTTCAGGAACTCAGATTGTGTGCCTCTCTTGGACATAAAGATATAAAGCAATTCCTTGATTTCAAACAAATTATCCATAGTCCATTAGTTTAAACACTTTAACACTTTGAAAGGAAAAAGAAAGGACTATGGCAAAATAAGAATTTCACATGAAACTTACTTTAGAAGTTTATAAGAAGAAATATGCAGGATGTTCCTCCTTAAAAATAAATAAATAAATAAATAAATCCAAATTGAGGAGATTTGCAGACCCAAACACTCCATTTTGTATAAATTTTCCATTACTGGAAACTATTTACCAGGTTAAAAAAGTATTCTGCCCCCCCCAGCTTTCAAGAAGTTGGCCGAAATCTGTTCCTAGCAATGAGAACCAAGCACATTTAAGGTTAGAAGGAAAACTTAAAAATCCCAGTAAGAGTTTCCTTCCTTGATTGTTGCATTTATTCTGAAATTTCATAGGCTACAAGAGAAAGAGAGTTGTAGCAGTCCTGACAGATCAATGCAGACCTTAGCCCAAGTCCCAGACTGGTCACAAGACTCTTCTCCTTGCTTCATCCCTGCACAATTGGAACTAACATCAATTCGCCCAGAGAAGCCATGGATGTTCTGTCCCTGGAAGTGTACAAAGACAGGCTGGATGGGGCTTTGGGCAACCTGATGCAGTGGGAGGTGTCCCTGCCATGGGGTGTGTGTGGAGGTTGGACCCAGATCATCCTTAAAAGACCCTTCCAACCTGAACCATTCTATAATTCTATGATTCCATAATGACGCATGTCTGAACAAGGCTTCATATATGAGACAACAAAAGAGTTTTCTGCCAGGTATTCCAAGTAGACATTCATGCTCTACCATTCAGTCTGGTAGTAAGCAACAGTAAGCAATATTCACACGCACAGAGCAGTTTAGTATGAGAGTGTTTAAACCACTGCTTTAATCATAAAACATATCTGAATCCAGTCTTCTTAAAACCTGTTACCTCAGAGTCATTTTCCACTCCTGATTATGTATTGTGTGCAAGTAGCATATAAAGCTCTAAGCTCGTTGTTGTCAGTAAAAGTTTTGGGCATGTAAACAAAGGCTGAACTTTCCTGTTATTTAAGAACAGAGCTCAAGTTTCTTTTTTCACCCAAGCCCATGCTGCTCTTAAAATTTCTGAAGGTTAAAACCAGCCTGCTCTTTAAAATAAAGGTGACACACAAAATCAAATTCTGATTACATTCTGGTCTCTGAATTGGCAATTTAATTTAGCTGTTTTTCATAACTGTCCTACTCATGCTATGATACACTTTAATGTCCTTGTATAATAAATAGCAGGTCATTTAAAAAGAAAAACACCACAGTGAACAAGAAAATGACAAAAAAAAAAAAAAAAAAAAAAAAAAAAAAGAAAAGGAAAAGATATATAAACCATTATGTTTATTCTGCTGCTATGACCTCCCATCTTTCATTCAAGCTGAAACCCATCTGAGGTTCAAATAGATAATAAAAAATTGAAATTTAGTCATAAGAAAATCATAACTAACAAAGAATACAGGAAGAACAAATCCAGCTATACTTGACCTTCTCTGGTAGGCTCATCCATGCCACCAGTAAACTTAGGGCAGCTATCCCTACAGGCAGTTTATGAATGTCTTCCATTACCTTTTTTTGTCAGTAGATACTCAGTGAAATTGGCATCAAATTCTTGAAAGCAATTTCCACTGCTTAAGTGAGCTCGAGCACTTGATCGTACCACAGATACAAGGGACTGAGGTTCTACAGACTTGTTACGTGCCAGATAATTCATGTGTCCACGTCCTACAGATGTCCCTTAGCTGTGTTCCAGTGGAGACCCTACTCCATACTACTCCATAGCATGTCCATAGTAATCGAAGTAGTTGAAGCATACCTAGTCCTTTACAGATAATGCTTTCCAAAGTCTTCACACACATAAAATGAAGTTTCAGAACAGGCAAGTAGTGTATGATAGTTTGAAGTGAAGATTTTGTGAAGTGTTGTGAAGATCTTGTGAAAGCGGAGTGTGTTCCCCCCCGTGCCCATTAGCATCCCATTATTAGAGGATAAAGAACAGACCAAATGCAAAGGAAGCTAATTTGTAGCATGGTTTCTACCATCCTTCTCACTGAGGCCACATACAAATCCAAGTTAGGAATTATAACCCCCATTTTAAGGAATAGAAAGTAAAAAAAATATATTAAGCACCCCATAAAGCATTTCACACGTACTAGAAACTACAAATACAAGAAACTAGCCCCAAATTACCTGCACAATACCACACAGTGAGTCTGTGGTAGACACAGAACAAGAATGACAAATTTCTGACTATTGAAGTGGCTCTAACATGGATTTAATTTGGGATTGTTTTTTTCTAGCACATGGAAATTGGATCAGGCTCTCCGAAGCTTTAAATATGGGAAGACAGACATATTCTCTCTATTATTTCCAAATCCAATAACTAAGACTAGCTTTATTAAAAAAAAAAAAAAAAAAGAAAAAAAGAAAAAAAAAAAAAAAAAGAAGAAGGCAAAAATAAAAGAAAAAAAGCTTGAATTTCAGCTGTCTGTAAACAGTATTCCAGCAGCAAAAGCGAAAATACCCAAATGCATTATTCAGGAATATAATAAGAAATCGTTGTTTAAATTTAAAATCAAATTATGTTGCATACATACAAAGCAAAGATAGCTATTTAGGAATATACAACATGTGTCTAAACTGACATTTTCTAAACTATCTTCAAGAACAAAGAAAATACTAGATAAAGCAGTATTATTGTATTAATAAATATTTCACAATTTCCATCGCCATTCTTGGCATCTTACTGCTGTCTTAAGCTCCTACATGGTTGCCATGAGATAAAACATAACTCAATAGGCAGCTGCCCACAGTGGTAGCTCATCTTAGACTTAGGGACAAATTTAAGCACTTTTCTGAGTGCAGACATACTTAAGTACATCCTTAAATGTAATGCACACATTTAAGTGATTGACTAGAGTGTGGCCTACAGAAGGGAGGACTGCAAAAAGCTTAAATATCCAGTAAAAGGATCAAAATTACAGTGAATCCATTCATCATAAATGACCTGTTACAAGTCATGGTGCACTTCCATACTCTTCAGTACATAGCTGTCAGAAATGCTCATGTTATCTCACTGACTTCAAGGGCACAGTATCATTGCAGATGACAGCAGAAGTTGCCCTGTGGGCAATTGCAAACAATTTCAGGCAGATACCTGCCTTAACCCTGGGCTGCCCTCCATCACTGAGAAGTTTTCATATTAATATCGTGGGGCATGGAGATGATCATTTTGTTCTGTCTTTGTTCAGCAAGAAGCACAGTGCTCTATCACTTGTGATTTCAGAGGGACCTAAGTGCTCAATTTCCCTAAAAAAAATAAATCAGAAATTCTCTCAGGAAATTTGAGACCATCCAGCTCATAGATCAGTATATTATCCCCTCATACATACAGCATTAAAAACTTAACATTCTAAATTCAAGCCTTCTTAAAATGGTATTTTCTGCAAAATCATTTACCATTGTATAACATCATGTCAGAAAGTTTCTTTACAGATGTTGATGGATATTTTAATAAAGAGTGTAATTTAATGAAACATTTACTCTCTTTCATGAAGGAGTAATTGAAATGTTAATTTAAATTGGATTGGACAGATCCAAAATCAGGCTAATTGAACGTAAACAAAAGACAATAAGGACTAGCAGTATGCCAAGTTGACATCTTTTGCAATAACAAGGGAATCGTGGTTATCAGTTCTATTCTTTATTATTTTCCTAAATGATCTGGAAGAGTGAGAAATAAACATATTAAGAAAGGCAGTGAATGCTTCTATATTGGGAGGCACCATCAATACCAGAAAGGCTGACAGAGTAAGAAAAATGGGGAGGAGAGGGAGAGGGAGAGGGAGAGGGAGAGGGAGAGGGAGAGGGAGAGGGAGAGGGAGAGGGAGAGGGAGAGGGAGAGGGAGAGGGAGAGGGAGAGGGAGAGGGAGAGGGAGAGGGAGAGGGAGAGGGAGAGGGAGAGATCTTACATCTAACAGAGATGGTAAAAAATGATCTGAAGTATACCCTGAATAAATGAGAAACTGTGGGAGAAGCAATAAGGAAAATAATCAACTGGCAGTGATGACAACACAGTTAAAGATAGCTGGAAAGACAAAGCTGGGAATACATATGCATAGAATAGCATGTCCACACAAGAACCACACATCTGCTCAGTACAGGAATACCTGTTCTCAAGTAAACTATCTGGAGTTGAACTCTAGGAACAGTCTGGAGGAATGGTAACCAAAGGAAAAATGGGAGCAGCTAGGCCAGCTGAAATGTCTGCATGTGTAAAGCTAATCACAAGCTTAAATGAAATCTTAAGGGGCTTCAAGGACCAAAATATCCTGTTTAAAAAGAGGTAAGAATTAGTTTGCACTGGCCTACATATATTTTTTTCAAATGACTCAATAGCTCCCAAAGGACTCACATAGTCTTTTATTCTGGTGCAAGGTGTGTACTATTATAAAATACTATAAAAATAGACTGAAGTTACCATTAAAAATACATGAGCTGGATCTCTGAAAGGAAAACGAGTGATTCAACATGGTGAGATGAACTGCAGTTATACTGGGTAAAGAGAAAAAAATTAGAAGCAATTAATGGGCTGAACACCTATAAAATCTGCATGAAAGTCTTCTCAAGGAACACTGGAAGCTTGAAGGAGTATTAAAGAGGCATTAGAAAATGGATGGTCCTTTTGATCAGAGTTGGGCTAGCTTATAAAATAGACCTGTCTTCCACCTATAAATTATGACTTCATATTAAATAATAGGAAATTGGAAATTCAAACATCTCTATTTTTTCTGAATGTAAATGGCATTTCAATAAACAAATGTAACTGCAAATTTTAGAACAATATATATCACTCTCTCCTCTAACTGCAGCTTTCAGCAAAAATATCATTTTATCCTCCTCATTTTTGAAGCTGACATGTTATTAACATCATACATTATGTCTAAGACAATTGGAGGAAATAGAATTGATAAAACAGAAATAGAAAGTGTCCACAAATGAAAAAGTAAAACAATAACATACTTTGAAACATTCATCAAAGCATATTAGCAATAAATTTTAATCAAGGGTATGTCACTTCCCATTGAGCGAAAACAGAGGTGCTATGCTATTTGCACTTACTGACGTAATATAACCAGAGTTACAGAAAAAAAAAAAAAAAAAAAAAAAAAAAAAGGTTATCATCAGCTGGACTTTCAGCTAAAATCACTAGAAAGAAGCAGAATAAAATAAAATCTACATGGGGAAAGATCAGCGTGGAAGAGAGTGGAAGAATGTGCAAGTCCAAGAAGAAAATTGTTAAAAGAAGGCATAGCTGCAAAAGATGTGCTAAAGGCATGAAGTGATAGTTTGTGCCCATCAGGTCAGTGGAATTTTTTCCATCAGCTTAAGGCACATGGTCTGCCCCTGAGCCACCTGTAAGGAGTCCGGCATACTGCTGTATGTGCAGCACATGCCTGATTTGTTTTGTGAGGCTTACTGCAAATGGGCACATGCAGTGAACCAAGGCAAGTGGAATACCCTAAAACAGTAATAACCCAGTAAGCAATAACAACTACCTTGGCTACCAACTGCCTAAATTAGTTCATAGCTTAAAGACCAATCCCAAAAGAAGTGATATATGCATGGGAAGTCCCATGATGCCACAACTATAGGATCTTTTATATACTGACTCCCCAGCAGAAAGCCTCCACTAACTTCTACCAGCTCAGGATCTGTTGCCTTAAATCGTACTTTATTACCCCAGTGATACAGGAAAACTATTTGAATAATATTCAAAATGCAATTAATGATCTTCTCTCTTGGCCTTGGGAGAGAATTACATTTGCAGCTTGTCAATCAAGAGCCAGATCTGCCCATGCAGAACACTTTTAGATAGTGATGTGTCTGACAATTAATAATCGCAACGTGAAAAAATTACCATTGATATCAGTATTAAATTCACTTGCAGACTAGGGTTACAAAAATAATCTTATAATCTGAAAAATGCTGTTGGAGTATAACAGCAGTTTGTACGTTGGGCTACCACCATTTAGACTTAGGCAGAAGACACAAGCACAGCAAAGCAAAGGGTATTTCTCTTTACTACCTAAGGAACTAAAGCTAGCATTTTAGGAATGATGATTGAATCAAACAGATATTACTGTTATGGTGTCCACGATCCCAGCAGAAAATAATCATTTTTCACAAATCAGTGTTCTGCTACTTGAGGAACTGAAGCATTTAATTTTAAAATTGGCCAAGTTTTGACTCCTACAGCATGACTTTGAGAGTCAAAGTTATCTCAGTGCATAAGATTTAGACTAAGGAGAAATGCTCATTATCCTTCAAAATACTGTTCCTATAAAATGCTATGCAGCTTGTCCATAAAGCATGTTCTGCCATAATCTAACTTTGTGACTAGATACATGGAAGATTTTTGAACCATATCTATGCAGTAAATCCAAATCTCATGTAACATCAAATTTTCAAAAGGAAAATAGATTTAAAAATGTGAAAAATACATTTCCAGCATTTACACAAAAATAATAATTCACATTCGTAAATATCACCAAAATATATTTAATATTATACATTCACAAGTACAAAACAATTTATATGGTCTAGTACCTCAGTATCATTTAACAATTTTGCTCTTATCTGCCATCTAGGTGATAATGCTTTACCAAATAAAAGAAAGGAACATGATCTTTCGATCATGTTAGAGTCTCAACATCAAAATCAAGAAATCTAATGGAGAGCAGCACATTTTTCTTATACTGAAAAAGTTAGAACATCTTTTTCTTTGTCAGACTTCATCAAATACTCTTTGCATTCTTCCCTCTGTCTATTCAACCATAGAGTTATGATCTTTAATTAATGAAAGAAGTTAAAAGAAAAGTTAATAATACCATGCTAAAACTATTAATTAAAAGCAGAAACATCCCTCTTTGGGTTGAATGGCTCTCTATATTTCTAAAGGCAAATAATGATACTGAGATCTGAAGTAATCCATCCTCAATGACTACCATTCCTTGTCATTTGATTGCCTCGATACAGCAGATAAATTCAAATGGCTTCTGTCCAATTTGAGGCATATGAGTGTGAAGAGCACAGTAATAATAAAACCAATTCACTTAAACTGGCTCTGCTTGGGGAACTGACTAGAGTGATATCCCTTTTTCTGCTGCTAATAAAGGCAAGTAGATTACATCTTTGCATCAAGGTCTGCAATTACAAAAGAATTTAAAATAATCTACAGATACCTAGAAACAGAGCTTAATATCAGCACTAGGCATATAAATGCCAAATAAATGTGCTATAAACTGATTAGCCATAGGCTTCCCTGAAAGGCAATTTAATTCAATGGGAATACACTCAGTGGTACAAAGGAGCCTTCAAACATCTTTACCATCATGTTTGTTAAATAACTTCATTCTAAACAAGCTGGAACAATCTGCTCTTCCACTGAAAAATGCATCTGAAAAATATCACTGAAATGAACGTAACCAAAACTAAGGACAAAGAGCAGAGGACAAGGCAATACATACATTTGGCAGCAAGCAAAATAAAAAGAACAGTGCAAAATAATGCAAAACAAAAGCAAGGAAAATAGCTTATTAACAGAATAGCCCTGAAAACAAAGGTTGATGAACAGTGAAAAGCTTTTATCTTTACCCTACGTTGAAATCAACTTTAAAACACCTCTTGCAGAAGAAAGGACTGCAGCTGTGTCAATCCTCCTCCACTTTAAATCGTCTCTTTCAAAAATTCTGTGCTCCCCAAGGCAATTCATCCCTGCAGAGGCAATCTGAAATTATGGCTAAAGTAAAAGTCAATGGATTTGAAAGGGACATTCTTTTTTCATCAGGATAAGTCAAAGACATAGTCTCCACGGAAGAAAATAGTCTGACCCATTGCATATAAAAAGGCCTCATGTATATTCAAGCATGTGCTGTACCACAGTTTACACCTTCAGGAGGTACATTTGTAACAGCCACCATTCCTGCTACATTTCAGTCTTTCCATAGACCCATGACTCTAAACTAAGCGAAGAATCATCAGAAATTATATCTTCTATCTTCCCTATATCTTCTTAGCTGAAGATGCTTTAAGTTCAGTTAATGTTTCTGGCATCAAAGAAGAGTTGTTTTGTTTTCAAAAGCATTAACACATCCTGTGGTTCCATAGGAGTTCATGGAGATATGAGTTCAGAGCACTGGTTGGTTCAGATACCAACTATCCCAGTCTCAAACCTGTAAGTAAAAATTAAATACTTTCCTCTAGACTAATAGCAGGGACACTGCATGGAAAGCTTGGAGCACATGAAGTCAGTATTACCCCTCTTTGAAACCTGAATACTTTTAAAAGCTATATTGTTGTAATATTAGCTCTAGGTATCTGAAATGCAATTTCAATTTCAAAACCCTTATGAGGTTTCATGGTATTAGATTCAGTACCCTAGTGCAAATATTAGCTTAGATATGCCTATTCTCCCTCTCCACATCCCTGAAGTTGTAGCTGAACATAGGATTTCTATTCACTCTTGGTTGTAATCTACTGTGAATCTTTGCTGTCACAGTCCCTCTGCTACATTCTACTGTCAGAAGGCTGTAAACTGAACTGGAGCTAAAGCTCTTATAAAATCCAGTATTGCCACATAAACCCACAACCTACTGAATAGAGAACAGGTTTAAAAATTATTAATCATTATTTTCCGAGTCTTCTGGGATCAGGAAATTAGTTCATTTTGTGGGTGGAAGTTAAGGGTTTGTATTTATTCTCATTTACAGCAATGCAGTATAGCACTCTTTACTATGACGAGATGAGAAAAGTCAAATGTCACCATAAAACTCAGGGTCAGCTTGAGCTGCCTCTTCCTCTCCACAAACCTCTTTTAAAATCTCTCCTTGCTTTTTTCATTGGCTGAAGTGAGCAGAGAGCAAAAACCTCCCCAGAGGCCGCAGGCTGTGAGACTTGTCTTGGTCACCAAGTCTGGAAAAGTCAGGTCTCCTCACTCCAGCAGAAAGGCCTCAGGTGCCCAGCTGAGGTAGCCCAAGCACATGGGGTATTCCATTATCAAGTTAATTTTTCCATTTGTTACCCTGTTGGTTTGAATAATCCCATTCTTTGTATATACGCTTCACAGTCCATGAGAGTTTAATGCACTGAATTTCCTTAACTTTTATGCTGGGACATGTTGTTCTTTGACCTCTGTCTGTTTTCACTGAAATCAATAAAAAGCTGCCCAACTATTTCAGTGAAATTTCAGGGGAGTTACACCAGGAGAGTTTGGTTACTTGTTAAACTTGATCTCAGTCACCCATTAGTCCATGTGCATTTTTCTTTTAAAAACAGATAAAAACATCAAATGTATAGAGATAGGGAACAAATCCTATCAAACTTGAAAAAAAAAATAGAATAAAGAAAAAAAAAAGTTAAAAACACATGAGCACTATTTCATTAAGTTACCTCAAAAAAATTAAAAAAAAAAAAAAAAAAGCACAACCCTATGTGCATAATACATGAACCAAGGTGAAGTTAAGGTTTTGTATTTATTCTCCTTTAATTCTTTCTCCCACTAAACAAGCTCCCCTGAGTCTAAAACAAAGTTTTTACCCTTTTGATGCTCCAATATTTCACGATTGGGGCTGAAAATTTCTACCAAGCCTGATAAATGAATTTACTCTGTGCTGTTGCCTTTTTTCCTATATGGGCTGAGTGCTGAAAGGAGTCTTGACAGCACATCCAATTACAGCAATGCAGCTCTTTACCATTTCTGACTAGAAGGGCACCACAAACGAAAATACTTAGTTATTTTTTAATATATTAACTGTCATTGGTTACTCTCCTTTTCCCCTCCACTGCTGTATCTCAGCAGTTTGGTGCCCTGCATTGCCACAGCTTTGCTCATTTCCCTTCCAAACTCTTACCCTTACTACAGCTCCAAAAAACCAGTTTGATCAACTGACTCCACAAGTCAAGAGTTCCCTTCTTGGGTCAGCTTATGGAAATCCCAGCATTTTGTTGGCATAGGAGTTACCTGTCCTTCTCCAGAGCCCCCATGGAAGCAACCTTATAGAGCTGACACAAAGAGTTGCAACGCGTGAATTTTCCATTCAAGAACCAAGCAAAAAGGATCATGAAAATACTTAAAGTGTGGATAACACCAAATTTAATGTATTGTTGTTTTCTCTTCTGAACTGAAATAGCCCATAGGCAGAAAATTACAAGTTAAACATACCCAGTAAGTTTATACTCAACTTTTGGGGTTCCTTGGAAGGAAAAGAGCTGGGGGCACATTCACAGACCTGAAGGAGAAGGAAGAAGATATGATTCCATACCATGGAAGTACAACATAGTTTGGATTTCTTCCTCTGCACAGGATTGATTCTTGACTCCTCTAAAAGCATGAACCCTTTAGCATAGTCTCAGATGGATTTGTATGCAAGGAGACTACTGCTACTTCCCTCCTCTAGACAAGAAAATCTGCATTTCAGCTACATTTTATTACATCTTCAAGCCTTCAAAATGGAAATCAATTTTTCACAGTTCTGGAGCTGGGACAAGGCATCTCCATAGCTCTAACTCACCCTGTCCCCGCAGAGAGCACAGTGGGGCTTTCTAACCTCTTCACAAACTGTAGGCAAGAACTTCACGTAGATGACAAAGAAAATTTAAAATTATTGTTGCCCTTTGCATTGTTTTCACAGATGACAGGAATATATTTAACCGTCTGTTAGGGATTTAATTTACTCACAAACAGTAGTTTCATCTTTTTGTTACAAAACTTACAAATTTTGCTGAAAGTCTGGTTTTCAGCCAGTTACAAATCCCCTATCAACTTTCCTGGGATCTGGAGTTCTTCTTTAGCTTTCTGTAAACTGAAAGTGTTCATTATCAAGCAGAGCAAGATGGAATCCTGAATGGATTACAGTGAGTGCCGCATTCTTTTTCATAGATGAAAAGGAATTATCGCCTTAGGAGTGAAACACTTATCTATGTATAGTTTTAATGTAAAAAAAAAAAAAAAAACAAAGCTTTTGAGGTACTTTTGAGATAAATTTGGTAGGAAACACACGTGGTAGGAAAAATGAACTAATCCCAATATTACCATAGGGCTAATGTTCAGAAATGTGTCTGCATATACTGCAATAGGAGAGGCTGGGAAGACTGAATACCTTAGGAAACTGCTCTGTAATATGCTGAAATCAGATATGAGGCAGAGGCTGGAAGAAAGAACAAGAAATAACAGGTTTTAGCTTTCAAATAACTCGGGGATTTGTGGCTTCAATAAGGAGTAGGTACTTTTTTTTCCTTTTTTCTTTTTTTTTTTTTTTTCAGTCTAGGCAAGACCATCTAAAGAGGTTGCCCCCAGACAAACTGTAGATTTCCACTTAGACCCAATTCCAATCTGTAGAATCAAGACAGGTCCCAACCTAAGGCTCAGTTTCACCTATCACAAAGTTAAAGAGAATCTGCAAAAGAGAATTCACAGGTCATAATCAGGGGGTTTTAAAACACATTATTCCATACCTTTTGATAAACATTTTGTGAGGCTCAGAGGTGAGTGTTTTTATTGGGATTTAGGATATGCCTGTGAAATGAAATCAAAGGAAAACAAGAACAATAAATATCCCTTATAGTAGTACTATAGGTGAAAATTACTCTACTCTTGGGGTTTTTTTAGTTCACTAATTCAGGTTTATTCTTAGCAGCACATTGCCTGAAGAAAATCTGTCTCTGCCTGTGCAATTTGCAGGTGAATTATGATGGTGGATATGGGCTCCAAGATTTGCTTTCAGGGGAGATCACATCCTGGCCAGGATTTTGAAACCACCAATTCCAAATTTTTGCAATCCATAACCTCAGTATAGAAAGGATGCTGAGCCCAAGAAGAGGTTTTGCCTGCTCTTCATACAAAGCTGTGCCCAAACATCTGGTGCTTTCTTCAGGAATTTGTTTAGACTTGAAGATACCTTATTTTCTGTAGCTGAATTGAAGATATCTAGGAAAGAGAGAAGAAAAAAAAAAAAAGAGAGAGAGAGAGAGAGACAGTAAAAAAGCTTACAGCGAGAACAGGGAGTTATGAATTTATAAGTATTTATATTTGCCATATTTCTATCTCTCTGAAAGTTTTGTGGTCTTATTATGCTCAAAGAGTCCAATTTTCTGGTAAAACTTACATGGAATAAAATACAGCAAGTAGAGGATTTGTTGGGGTTATTAAACTTAAATTATTTTTTTTTTTCCATTTCTTATTACCACCCTCAGACTGTCCCAAAAAAATAAAAACAAACAAACAAAAAAATCTATTACAGAAATTACAGGAATACTATTAAACATCCGTTCTTGTCAGAACTGGGGATTTTATCCAAGACAAAGACAAGGCAAATTGCACCATATTTCTTTTTCCAATTGAAAATAGGATTCTGCAGATCCAAGATTCTGCCCTTTTTGTAATTCTCCCCCTTTCCAAAACAAAATTCTCCACCTTTCCTTCATGTCAGTGGGTTATGTCATATTAGGGACTAATAAGAGTATCAACACCAGGAAGCCAGACTCTGTGCTAGGAGTGATGGCTCTCCATGTGTGTGGCTTTCACATGTTACTGAAAAAGTGTCCACTAGGCTTGACCTCATCTCTGATTTGGCATTCTATTCTCTCTTCATAGCATCTTGTATCACAAAAAATGCATCTTCCCCTGTCTTTCCACCTACAGCGGAAAGCCAAATTCTGTTTCATTTTTTAAAAAGAAGATGGTAAGTATATTCCAGGAAAATTTTGCACATTTGGCTAGCTAGTAGTTTCATTTGGCTCTGTATCCATCCTTTGTTATTGATTGCTTTTTTTTGGTTTGTGGTGGGTTTGTTGTTGTTGTTTGTTTGTTTATAAAATGCTGGTGCAGGGTGGTTCAAACACCAGGGGCTGCTTCCCACTTCATTTGACTCAGCTGTTGTTCCATCATTCCACATTCCAGTTTTCTCTTCAAACCCAACTCGCTGTGTTTCTCTCTAGCCACCTACTTCATACCTCTTTGCTTTTCAAGTCCTTTTCTGGAACCTACATTATTCTTTCATTCCAGCACCACATTACAAAAGCTTTCGTATTCAGGAAAGCACTGGAACATGTTTGCTTTTACCACAAGGGTTTTGTGTACGGGGATGGAGGGGGGAGGGATTGAATCAGAACTTCTATTTAATCCACTTAATTTTCTTATTGATGAGTTCCAATGACAACAGGCTCAAGTCAGCAAACCATTTATGCATATTTAACATCTACTGACTCCAGTGGATCACTTAGAGTTAAGCACATGCTTAGATGTTTCTCTAAATTGGAGCCGGGACTATTTTTTCTTCCGCAGGGACACAGCAGTAGGACTACGATTCTAATTCCAGAGGGTGTAAAAAGAAACTGACTGCTTTGCAATTAAGCCACTTTATCAGGCAGCACATCAAGTCTTAAAAGATTCAGTGACACCTCTAACCAGTTTCACAAACACAAAACCAATATCATTGCTTTATCTAATTGCACAGCTGGCAACAAGAAGTAATACTAAAAAAGAGGCCATTTGAACTGGGCACAAAGCATAAATATGGCACCATACTCTGGACAAGACTTGTTCATTACTTTTTCCCTTTGAATTCATATTTCTGTACTTTATTAGAGGCATTTATATTAAATGTCTTTCTGCCATAGTATTACTAAAATTCATATAATAAATAAGAAATGAGAATCCTGAGACACAACATGAACTTTTACATTGATTTTCCTCAGGTACTACTCCAAAGTTAAATCCCAAGAATAAGAGAGACAAGCATTACTATCAATGTTCTCACCCTGAATAATACATTGATACCAATAACTACCATCTCTGTGAAGCAGAAAGATTTATTTAATGTATGAATTCCACACTTACATGCAACTACTTTGAATTAAATGCTGATTGCTTTACCGACCCTGACAAATACTGCACACTGTAATTGCAGAAAAAAAAGGCTCTTTAGGGGAACTCCTGAGCATATACCCAAAACAAAGCACATGTTAAAAGCAGCTATGGCATGGTCATAGAAGTTCCCAGTTAAGTGAAAAATTGTCCAGCTCATGTTGCACAGTCTGGAAAAATACACTTTGGCACGTTGGCAGTACTAAAAGCATCTCAGTAGCCTCAGAGGAATTCCTATATTCTTCAAGATTTTTACATGACAAAAACAGCTCCATGTCTGAAATGGATTACACTCAGTAAGAGGATCACATTTGAACTGGTATCTTAGAAAATAGGAGGTTTACAGTGCTTTATGAACTAGTTTCCTCACTCCACAATTTTTCTTCATTATCCTGCAGCTCCTGCTGTATTAACTAACAGCCCTGCTTCCTGTAAAAATTAACTGCATTTCCACACTGTTAAAAGAACTTTGGAAATAGCACTTTAGACTTTCTAAAACGTCTCCCATAGATGATCTGCAAAGTCATTGCACAGATTTCTTGAGGTTGTTTTATCATCAACATCTAACATAAACACCTTAATAGGAAAGGCAATAAAAGAAATAAGTAATGAGAGTTTTTACACAAAGTATTTACACCTGAAGAAGGCAAACTGGCTTGGAAGTCAGTGTTACACAACACTCAGCATTTCCAGCACTCAACTATAAATGACACATCAGATTTTAATAGGACAGTACTGATAGGTCTGCAGTAGGGATTATTTACTTGTCCCTCACCCACGATGAAAAAGTCAGGAGCTGCCCTTCATTGCAGTACATGTTTCATCCTCTGCTCTCTCTCAGCTTGCCTTAAGACAAGTGAGGACAGTCCCTGGCTTGTGGAGCGACCACAGGAACAATTCAGCTTCAGAGGGTGGCTGATAACAACGCCTTTGTGTCACATGAGTTCAAGGCTGCCCCAAGGACTGAACAGGCAGCACAGAGGAGAGAACAGCTTTTGCTAGTGCTGTGAACTGTGGCCTCTGATGTGCTGGGCTTACCCTTAGTCCTTGTATATGATTTAATTAAGGGACTACGTAAGGACAATTTGATTTTGGATGCCTTCATTGAGATGTATGAAACCTCCCTGTTATTCAAACTGCTTTCTTCTGTCTCTACCACTTACAGATTTTCTTTTCCAACCTCATGAGCTGAAAGAAGACAGCCATTGAAATATTTTTTCGTTAATATCACCTTCCTACCACACATTACTCATGTGAGTGAGGTTGGGAAACGGCAGTTGTAGTCATGTCAGCAAGTCCACTGAGGTGAACAGTACTTGTAGCTTTAATATTATTTTTCTGGATTAAATATAAAATCCAATTCTGAGGAAGGAAAGTAACATAAAGAAGGATTGTAACATAGAGAGGAAAATAATATTGGTGTTAAAGAGAATGTGCAAAATCTTTGTTATTCTAAAAACGGTACACCACATAGACTTGAAGCTATGAAATACAAGGAGAAACATGGCTAAACAGAACTGAGCATTACCTTTCATGGGGCTTCAGTTCATCATTACTGCATGACCTGTGACCACAATATACCACTTCTTCCTCACTGAAAATCTTCACTCAGCAGGACATCTGTTGTGAATGAAATCCAGGTTAATGCTGCATGGAGGAGCAATGTATTTCAGCTTTCCAAAGCAGATGAATTTTTGCCTCTTTAAATAATTTACTGACATTATGAGGATGCTTCATGCATTTGTTGATGGCGTTATGCCAGAATTACACTGATGTAACTCTATATACTGGGCCTTTTGATACAGACACATTTTCTGCAGAAAAAGTGGTGTGTTGTAAAATCAATTTATGGCATAGTGAGAGCTTTTCATTTCAATCACATACAAACATCCTTCGTGGGCATGAAGTCCCAGATTGATACAACCTATTGATCATTTAGCAGTCCACATTATTTATTCCACTTTTAAAGAGAGACAACACAGGTAGTATGGGACAGATTCCCATACTAGCTTAATACATATTTCCTCATGTAGACAAGCCTTTGGGCAGACAGAGCTGATTTTAAAGTCAATGAAATAATGGATGAGAAACGCTGCAAGCAGATTGCATCCAAAGTAAAAAGCTACTGAGTCTTCCTTCATAAGAAAACAAACCAAACAACCAAAAACCTTAGTAACAATTATTTATCACTCTAACATTTCATAGAAACCTATTCCAAGGCCAGCTAGACCTGTTACAGAACCTGTAATTGGCTTGAGACCAGAGAATTTGTTTTCAGCACAACGCTCAATTCAGCTTTACCAGGGAGTATACAGTACATCTGTGAAAAGCTGAATTGAGGTATTGAAATTTGCTGGCAAAGTCCTCCAAGAATTACTTTACATTCTCTACCAAACTCACGATAAAAAAATACTAGAAAGCACATAGTTATTTAGATGTGCACCAGACATCTAATCTGTCCTCATCCCGAAGTAGATTGAGAGTTCAATTCAAATTTTGAGGTTGTACAAGAAATCAGAGCGAGTCATAGGAAGTGGAAATCCCATGCAGGAAATCCCTTGCCACTGTCTTTCTGCACTGGGTATTCCCACACCTACAAAGCACAAAAACTGCTAAACTGCTTTTTTAATGACTGTGCTATTAAGAACTGCAAGAAACTGGCTGTTTTGATTATTCTCTCATTAAACACACATGAAAAGAAATCCTAACTAGAAAGCAGTACAGCACAAAGGTCAAACTGTCTTTTTTCCACTAGAATTTGCATGGAATATTAAACAACAGAAAATTTGGATAATTTATGCTCAAGACAAAGGTTGTAACAAGAACAAGAAATGGAAGCAACTAATTCTTCATCTGAGAAACAGTAAAATTATAATTCATTGTGATCGCTGCCTTTAGATCATAATTTTCTGGTTCCCCTGGGCTCTACAATAGGAGAAACCAAAGGACCTTGCAAAAGGATTTTAAAAAAAATTTATATCAGTGAAAGAAATTAACTCATAAATAGTTACAGAATATATCATAAGTTGTTCAGGAGACCTGTTAAAACCAAAGCAGAAAGTATTAACTAGCTTGTCAGAGATTCTTAGTAACAGTCCTTTCAATTAAAAAAAAAAATCAATAAGTATGTAATTGAAAATGTTGCTTCCAGTAAACAAATTTGTGAAAAGAGCTAGTGGAAAAGAACACACCAACCAAAACTCCTCTTCCCTCCTGTCAGGTTTACTCTCCCATTTTACATAGTTTTGACCCAGTGTTTAGCTAAAACAAGGAAACACAAAGCATGACCAGCTCACCATTAGCTTAGAAAGCATAGCACGTCATGTGAAGTCTGGCTCCCTGCCTGCACATAACAGGAACATTGCCCTGTCAATGCCCAGCAGTGACAGCACAGAAAGATTATACATTCTTTTTCTTTCCAAAAATGTAGTTCATAATGATGACAACAGAGACCAGAGAGCTGGAAAGATTTTCAAAACAGACACTTGCTATTAGGGCAGAATTTTTGTGCTCATGCTTACATAGGTTCCACTTGGTCTGTGGTCATTGGAGGTGGATGAAGGGAAGGGGGTGAAAAGTATATATAGTAAATATAAGTGTATATATATATATCTTCATAGGTGGTAAGTCCTTCTTTTACAGCATGTTACAACACAGGTTTAACAGCACCTCTGCCATTTCAAAGCTGCACGTCTCTGATCCCATTATGACCAGTGGGATCTATCAGTCTCACAGTGGGAGCAGCAGAAAGGAAAAATATTTCCTTGAGCACTAGGAGGTATGAAGGCTCCCTGTTACACCTGTCCTTTTCATCGCAGTCCACACAACTTTGTCTCTGCGAGAGAGACACCTACTACACCCACAGTACCGTCTGATGAAAACAAAGACATTTAGAAGCACTGGAGCACCTGAGAAAATATATAAAAGCGTTTTATTTGCCAGGGAAAGAAAATGATTAATTTTGGTGGGAGGGTAGATTTCTGGATTAAAAATGTGTTTTTCTCTCTCATGCTTGAGTTAGCAAGGAAAATGGAAAAAGAGAATCATTGACTGATTATTTTTGTTGTTGTTTTTGCATCAGGTTCTTAATCGTGCTTTGCTGAAACTGTTTCTTTGCGTGTCTGTCTAATAACCTGCATAGTTTACATCATCTGATTTAATAAACCCACAATTTATGAGATTTCATTGTACCCCACACACCATCTTTCTATCCTTTTCTTTTACTGTGCAGCACCTCAGTGCAGCATGTAGCTAACTGCCTTGGTGACTTAAAATCAGGTTTTTCTCCTGCACCTGTGCCCTGTCTCCTCGATGGCACAGCTGAGCTGAGCAGGCCAAATTGGGTTTGCCCAAAATAGTTCTCTGCAGTTTTCTCTGTCTCTCTCCAAGCAGCTGAAGAACTTGGTTCCCTCTCCATACCAACAGATGCAGGAAGTTATAATTTACAACAATTAACTGAGAGAAAAAAAAATTTTATATATATATATATATATTTTAAAAAAAAGTACCGTCTGCCATACTGTTTCATTTTAAAGATACAGAGATTTAATACTGAGTATAATAGAATAAAAAAGGCTGTTAACGTAAACACATGTTCTTCTCCAAAATATTGGGGCATGTTTATCTTAGTCAAAAGATTTTACCATTACAGTTGGGTCTTAACCTGCAAAGTTGTCTCTTCGCCAGTGCGAGTGTTACCTAATAAGCCATAGGCAAAAAGGCAAAAACAAACAAACAAACAAAATTTTAAATGCAGAGAGGATGGTTTGTATTCAGCTGTGGACTTCTAGATACTTCATCCCCAAGGCTAAATATTAGCACCATGAAAAAGGAATGGAACCAATCCACAAGACTATATACCTTCTTGAAGAATTAACCAGATTAGGTTATTATTTACTACTATACGCAGACAGATTGGAGTTATTTTCTGTAATACATTACACTAGAAAAAAAAGTTCTTTTTCATGTTTCAATTTGCACTGATATAAGGATATATCTTTGTTAAAAAAAAAAAAAAAAAAAAAAAACTTTAAACTATTTTTCTACTTCAAACAAATCCTTTTATCTAAGGGTGAGCCCAGGTTGTTACTTGAGATTGTTTGCATAAAATCTCATTAGCCTATTGATTCTACTTCTAACACCTAAGGTAGTACTTCATTACCATGCAAATAAAGACAGACTTTTTACTTGTAGCTTAATACAGGACTGATTATTCTCTTTTACATAGCGTGACAACAAAGCACTATTAATGAAAGTCATCAATAATTGTTCAACAGGTGAAAAAGATTAGAATCAAACAGAGCCTTTCTTACCAGCAGGAACCTGCATTCCCTCTAAAATACAAATTTTGCAGATTACCATCTTTCAGAAACTGCATGACACCAAGTTGCATCTTTTTTCTGCCCCAGATGGACACACTGCCCTAACAGAGTAAAATATTCCAAAATTCATGACCCCAATGTAAGTGGTGAGGCTCTCAGCTTCAGTTTGTTTCCCAAAATCCCAACTCGATCCTTTCAGCTCAGTCTAGTTATAGCTCTCTAGTATGCACTACCTTTCCTTTTAGTTTAAGCACTCCTGATGACATGCAATCTGTGGAAAACAATAACGTATTCTGTTAACTTGCACTGTCTTCTTTATCTAGTCTATAATAATAATAGCCAGATAGACTGTTATTACAAAGATTTTAAGTCCTTACAAAAGTTTATCATGCACTTCAGAGTAGACAGTATTTCTAGAAAATTGAGAAGAGGCTGAGATTTCAGATAGCCTCCTAGAGATCTTATTTTATAGAGAAATTCTTCAGATGCTCTAGAGGTACTGCCTTTAGCAATGTTATCTATTTACTCCTTTTATATATCTACTCTTTTTACACTATGTGGTAAATGCTAAGGAGAAAGCAAAGCTTATAACAAATCATTGCTTCTCTTATGAGAGGTGTGGGGAGGCAGATGCAAAATATGGAAGTTTTAGAAGTTTTAACAACCTGAAATTATATGCATGTTAACCTCATCGGTTAAATAGCAACTGGTTTAAATAGCATAGACCTTGACAGAGATCTTCCACTGCCCTCATCCTATAAAATGGTATTTTCTATACAGTAGGCTCCAAAGCTACATTAAATTTAACTGTAACTACCCTCCAGGAGATAATCAAAATGTCACTGTGACACCCCTTGGGACACAGATCATAAGTGCAGAAACTCAAAAAGAGAACATTTGATGGCAAAAATCTCCATTCAGATAACATGAGTAAAGTTGATCCTGCAAGCAGTATTGCCCAAATTACCTTTTTTTTTTTTTCTTTTTTTCCCTGAAAGCCCTCAACACAGATCCTGTACATAGCAGGAAAGAAACCAGACAAGAAGGAAAAAATAATCCCCAAAACATATCTGAATGGCAGTAAAATGTAACTGAGTTCAGTGGAACAAAAATTTCTGGACAGAAAAAGCAGCATGAAGAAAGTAAATGACTAGGTCTATTCAAGCTGTAATTTTATGGCTTTTCCTTTGGAGTGAACACACACACAGGAAACTTGCTGCCATTTCAGATGCCATAAACAGATGGGAGCATCCAAATAGAGATGGGAACTGATGAAATTTGAGTAAAGCCTTGCTGAAGCCTAAAATCTTCTCTTCGGTTCACCATCTGCATAAGTAATCAGAGGTAGTTGTCAACAAAAAAGGAAAACAAAATAAATAACCTGTTGGACCTACAATACAAAACCGAGACGTGAACAAGATCAACCAGAAGCAGAGGAGCGCAGACAAGAAAAGCAAGGGTGCTACAGAAATGCTAGAAGAACTTTCCAGCAATTTTTCAGACATATTTACAAATGCATGGACAAAGTAACAGATGGACTGCAGCAGCATCAGCACTGGAAATGTGGCCATGAGAGATAGTAAAAAAAGACCTTTCTGAGCAAGTGTTAGCAGTATAAAAAATAATAATAATAATAATACTTAGGAGTGTAAGTGGAGAAAACACTCCCTATCTGTTTTCTGCAAAGTTCAGGGCAATGGGGCTTCCTGCATAAGAATACAGGACTTGGCTATAAATTTCTCCTGCAAAAGAGAACCTGCAAGAAAGAAAACATCAAGCAACTGGTCAAATCAAAAAAAAAAGAAAAAAAAAAATTGTTTACTACATGTGCATCTTGTTAGTACCGAAAATATAATCTAAGGAAGAACAGCAAGATGCACACACCTATTGTGTTTGTTGCTGTTCTCACTACCTCATCTCGTTCTGCAATCTTCTGCAGCCCAGCAGAAATTCTGATAATTACTTGATTGTCAGCTTGAGCTTTTCCCTTAATTAATGATAAGAGATACACGTATTTTGGGAACAGGTTTATGTAAAAAGAAAGGAAATTTCAATTACATGTGCATACAGTATATAATGAGTTGAGCCCAATTTCTGAAGCAATTGCTAGCTGAAAGCCAAGGCTTTACTATAATTCAGTTTGGTTACTGTTGTTGATTTCTTTTTCATTATTTTTTCCAAAAGAGACAGCTTCTATATAGAGGTAGTAGCAAAAGCTAAGAAATGATTACCCAAAAATACAACAAAGGAGAAATAAGGACTGAATACATGAAATAACAAAAAAAAAAAAAAAAAAAAAAAAAAAAGGATGGGGGGGAGGTCAAGCAGAATCTCCTGCTTAAAAGAAGAGGATTTTGCTTCACAGGCAAATGGTACTTAATTGCCAAAAAAATAACAAGCAAAAGGGTAAATATACATATATGAAAGAAATACTGTTTTGTGTATTTAATGTAAACCCAATTGTGTAAGTATATATAAAATACTCATAACATTATACAAGTCAAGAAAAAATAGCTAATGAATCCCACTGACTACAAATGCCTAGTTGAGCTGTTAACATTCCAGTCACAACTGCTACAATTTCCACTTACACTGTCGGAAGGCAGGGAAGACATTTTTTAAAAAAAGCAAAATCTTAGTAATGTGTATGTAATACTTCCTAATCACCAAAAATTCAGAAAGATTCAAGAATTCATATGCCTTGTACTGCCAAATATCTTCTGCAATGTTTTAATATGCTTTAAGACCCTTACTGTCCTTTGACTTGCAAATTTTATAGAGAGAATTACATTTTCTTGTATTTTTTTTCCACAAAAACTGTACTCTCTGCAAGGAAACAACATTATATGATTAACACAGATAAGAAATGAATGGTAATGTTAGTACTGCAAAAGCAGCAAGCACTACCTACATATGATAGGAAAGAAATGTTATATTCCTGGTATTATTAAGTGAATGGCTCCATCTCATATATTAACATGACATGATTGACAGGCCTCCTAGAAAACTTAAATCAGAAAACTTCTCATCTTTAATAGAAGAAATACTAATGCTTTCATCATGAACAGGTCAGGCCCATGATCATTTAAATATAAATTTACTTCACTACAGATGCTGTTATTGATCTCAGCAAACCTTCTCCATGCTCACTTCCTTGATATACTTCAGCAAAGAAAAAATAAGCAAGTGGATGAAAAACACAGTCCCAGAGGTTACCACAAAAGATGTGAAGGCTTTTTTTGGTTTTGTTTGTTTTCTGCTTTTTAAAAGTTATAACCTATATATCAACATTTTTATTTGATTATCAAAACCCATATTTTGTGAAAACAGTTATCAAAGGACCTTTCTGATGGGAAGAAAGAAAAAAGGAGCCCACAGATTCTGATAGCCAAAGGTAATTATTTGACCATGTAAGTGTTATGGTTCCCACTTGATGCTGAAGCAAATATGTTAATATACCCTTAGGTATATGGTAAGCTTAGTTGTTTCTTTTACAATTCACTTCTGAAGGTATTAGGCTAAATTGAGCTACTACAAATTGTGACACAATTTGCATTCCTGTTTAAAAAATCTATAGTCTGAGTAAATCACCCTCAAAGCTTTATCTCAGTTAAACTAAAATATAAGACAATATTAAGGAGTAAAACTTATCTGTTGACAGTAGTGATGGACTATCTTTGCTTAAAACACATTGTTTAATTAAAAATAAATGGAGTTAACATGAATTAAAGCTACTAGTGCAAGTGCAATCAACAGCCAAGTCAATCTAAGAACAGTCTGACCTTTAAAGGAGAATGTTTCCACTTGTTAAACACGTCGCTGACTTTTTGGAAAGAAACAGAAAGTGGGGAGAAAGAGAAAAAAAAAAAAAAAAAAAAAAAAAAAAAAAAAAGAGAGAGAGAGAAGGGAATGTTAACAGGTTGTGAAAAAAGAATCTAAAGAAAAGCAATCTTACCGTGTTTCAGTGGTAAGGCAGAGACCTATATTTTTAATGAATATTTTGTGGATACTTTTACTTGTCTCCTATTTGTTGTTCTCCTGAACTGACTACAATTAAATCAAAAGGGATGATTACTAAGGGAAGAAAAAGAAAACAAAAACAAACAAAAGTGACCCTGACAACTACACAGATAAAATACTATTACCATAGGAATAACACAACTGCTAACAAAAAAATAAATAAATAAATTAGGAAAGTATGAAAACTGGGGGCTCTAATTAGAAAATTAGTTCCAACCAAGCTAGCAAGGTTTATTTTTATGTGTAAAATGGGAATGTTGCCACTCAGATCTCTTGGAGGCATTTAGTGATAGTGGCTACAGAGAAAGTTAGGAAAGGTCAAAGAGAAAGGATTTCTCCATGCTACACAGCTCTGAGGCAGAAGAATCAGCAAATGACCCCACCCTCCTGCAGCCCCACGTAACCAAAGCCGTGGGCTGGGACCAGGGCAGAGGCCTGCTCCCAGCCCTGCATGTGTGGGGAGTGAGGAGGTGGCTGAATGGGTTCATCACACCACATACTGCTTACCTACATTGATCTCTAAATGCTGGGGAGAAGTTTATTGCCCTCCTTTCTGAGAATTACTGATAAAAGAACTTATATTGCCAACAGAGCCCCAGTCCTATCCATTCAGGGACTGGCCCAACACACGAGGACAGAGACTTGGGCCTTTGGGAACCTTCCCAGTGAATGCGGTTGTAAGTTATAAAGCATATCTGCCTGCAGAAAAGTTATTTTGTCTTTTAGAGCTGACTTGATTGCTTTTCCCCATTATTGTTAGAAAGTCATTCCAGAACCTCATTTCCTCTATCTGTGAGCAAACTTCTAAAGTCTAGCTTGAATTTATGGCCACACTATCAGAAACCACTCATTCTTATGCTAACATTTTCCTATAACTTTCTCCATTTATTACATTTCTCTCTCAAGTACTGCTAAAGAGAAAGTATATCACCTGTCAAGCTTAATTTCACAAGGTACCATCATATAAAGTAGATCTCTATTTCTTTGGTCAATCTAATCATTTTAGAAAAATATGAGACATTTTGCAAGATAAATGTTATAGAGTTAGGATTTAATGTGAGTAATAGGACTTTGACTCAGGGAGAGCCTCGAGGAAGGAGCCTTTTTGTTCTCAGTCTCTCTCTTCTCTAAAGTGACATATCCAAATGATACTTTGATGAGTCCAATATATGCATCAACACTCTAGAAGTACATATCCTCTACAAATAAAATAAACTGAGAGTTGTCCTCACTAACCCAGGAATTTTCAGGGGGTTGAAGCATAAAATTCTTTTCTTTCTCCATAACTAAGAACAGCTTCCCCCAAACACACCTGGGCAAATTTGCCCAGTCAGCAAATATTTGCCCATTGTCAAGCATAGGTAAACAGCATCATTCAGCTATCTTTAAGAATCCGTGCTCTCCAGAGTACCCTTCAACGTTGAGCAAACTCACCTTGGCTGCAGATAAAAAGTAATCTGTCCTTTTCCCTTTCCCAGAAAGAGCATGTATTACTCTAAGTGCAGCAGCCAAAACAAGGGTGTATGTGAATCTTTCTTTTCTTAGATAAAGAACAACTTGAGATTATCTTCCAAGGAATATTAAAGGCTACAAGAGATGAACAGTCTCACAATTTATTTTCTCAGCAAAGTTCCCAGAGTCCCAGACTGAATATTAAATGAACTAGGTGGACTGGTCATTCACAGCTCCCAAAGCCAGGAGAAGAACAAGTTCTGTCTGCACACTACAGAAAAAATATATGGAGTCCTTCATTTACACATGGCATCAGAAAACAAATGTGTAAGAAGAAAAGTCCATTAGGCAAAGAATTCTGGGAACAACCACTGACTCCAAAATGACAGACTGATTGAGATAAGACATAGATTTTTCCATGTCTTCTTTCTATGTCTTCTTTGCCTTTTCTACATCTGGTTTATAAAAACAAGGTTAAAAAAAATAATAATTTTTCATGTTTGCAGGATTCTACCAGGAGCCTTTGGGCTCTTAAACCTGGAACACATTCAAATCACCTCATCCATACCATCCCACCACATGCTAGTCCTATCAAGTGCACTAAGGTTTATGAAAATGACATTTTGGGTTGAATGAGAAGAGTCAAGAGGCAGTACCACAGATCTGAACAATTTTGGAAAACTACAAACAATTCAACTAAAATTAAACTGCCAAAAATGTATTTCATGAGATCTTTGGAGCTGCTGTAAAATGTGAAACAAACAATAGGATAGTTTAGTGTCTCATGAAAGTTCACGTAAGGTTTCTGCCAGACAAAAACACAAAGCATTTCTTCTCCATCACAAACACAGGGCCATTCTTCCATCTCTTATTTTACTTCTCCACATCAAGGTTATTTGCCTGTCCATGTCCTAATTTGTAGACAGAGATCCTTTTTCATGTTCCTTTGTTCAAAATTAAATAGAAGTTAGACAATTAGGCTGCACAAAATGTCCCCTCAGAGGTATTCAGTGATACACAACATCATCTCAAGTCTCCCTGATGTGAGGAGCTAGAACTCATTTACCATCTTGCCTGGTGTAAACCAAGTATAAACAACAGCATTTACTATGACCTGAGATGTGCTACTTTCCCTTCTGTCTTTCCTCTTTCAGGCATATTTTATATGTTTCAGAGAAATAAAACTGTGGAAAGAAGCTACTATGTGACAAGAATAATTTACTGAACCTGAGAGATTCACATCCCTCTTGATTTTAACACAACAGTAGCTTTCACTGCCTATAAAAAGAAAACTAAGGAACTCAGCACTCTACAATGGCCAGGTTTGAAACTCTCTCTAGATGTTAGCAGTTTCTTTGAAGTATGTATGTGAAAAGAAAACAAGCTGCTGCACTGAGCCAGGACCAAGAGTCAGGGATTTAACAAAAACTACCAAAAGGAATAAATAAGCCCAAACCACTCCTGTCTGGAGTCAGTGTTGAAATAAGGAATTTAAAAGAAGCACTTGCTGCTGACAGTATCCACAAACCTGCCAGACCAGCTCTGCTGTTCCTGGGGCTCAAGTAGACTTTAGGGAACCAAGAAGAAAGCCTGAGCTTCTAAAACCAGCCTGCCTACCTCCACCTTTCCTCCCTCAAGTGCTTTGAAAGAATTTACTTTATTGAGGATGTCTGGCTCTGAATTGACACCCCAACAAACATCTCTGACAGCTTTGGGAGAGCTTCTGCCATTTTGGAGAGTATTTCTGAGGTTAGCACAGATTGTCATTAACCCTCTCTCTGCCAGGAGTGGAGGAGAACAAACAAAGCCTGAGGTGTACTTCAGTATGGTTGTCTGGCTCAACAGATGTCTGCCAAGATGGGATAGGAGATTCCACCTTCACACAGGGAGGACCGTGGTCACACAGGGTCAGCAACAGCAGCCCGCAGTCTCCTGTAATGCTCTCCTAGAAGAAGAGTGTCGTGTGATTTGCTTGCATTATTGCTTTTGCCCTGAGCACTGATAAAAAGCTGGCCTGGATAAAGTAACAGTATATGAAACATAAGAGAAATAAAATATTATGACTATTTTTATCATCATCACTGCACTTATTTCAGAGGTCAGGAGACGGCTCTCCCATGAAACACTGGTTTTATTAAAGACCTACTGATATCACATCAAAATCACCACCACTATGAGAGCACAAAGAAAGAGAATGGTATAAGGAAACGGTAGCACTCATGGACACTTTGGCTTTATCACCATAGCTTTCTTGTCAGATGGGGGAAAGGCTTGGCCTCTGGTAGCAGCTCTCAGTGCAGTTGTGGCACAGGAGATCCACCACTGACTGCCCAGCAAACCTCCAGTGGCAGGACTGCGTGAGGGCTGATCATCACCTGCTGCTGCTGGGGCTGCTATCCACAACACTAACACACCTCTGATGTTGCAGGAGTATCAGATGTCTGGAGGAACAAAAAGTGCTTTAGAGCTAACGCCTTGTCTATGGCATGGGGTTACTTTTTTCTTTGGCAACTTTCAAGTCTACTGGTCTGTTCTGATTGCAGAAGGAAATGCACCTGGCACCTCAACACTACCAATCCTAGTATGTTAAGCTAGTATGCTAGCTTAATTTATTGGTAATACAGAGTGTGAATCGAAACAGCTATTGCACAAATGTTCAATCCCTACTGCCACTCAATAGCAGAATTAATAAAATCCATTAAAAGGGCAAAGCAGACAACTGAACAGTAAAATCATAATCTGTTAATCTTGAAGACACAATGCAAATCTTTTCCAAAAATATCCTGCAGAAGAGAAAAATACAATAAGGTTTCAAATAAGAGGGGAAAAGACTGAGTTTAAAGCACATTTAATGCATTGGTAACAGGGTTTTGTGATGGAGTAGCCATAGCAACATAATGTACTAGTGCATTTAAAAGAAAAACAACACCACAAAATCCCACACAGCTCTAGATAAAGCCTTGCACTCTTTTAAAAGACTGGGCTGTCAAGGGGCTCTGGATCCACTCACTGAGTATATTCCATTTGAAAAGCCAAGTATACATGTGTGTGTCTGCTTGAAAGCATATATTACCTCTTAGTATTTCAAGTGCTCACGCAGTAGTTTGATCTGATGACTACAAATATGTGAATAACAACTTATTGTGTGTAAATCAATTAACATTCTACTCATCAACCTGTACATAGAGTAAGCATTATCTATGTTATATATGAGACAAATAGTTAACAAATTGCTTAATTTCTGTAAGAAATATTTTTTATGACAGTGATTCCCAAACTAATGCTAGGAAACTGTAGCTAAATTAGAGGCCTCTGATACCTCTAAATTATAAATTCACCACTCATAATATAATTAATATTAGTCCATATATAATTAATATTAGCTTGCCCGGAATCCAGACATACTGAAATAGTATATTTTTGTCCATGGTATATATCTATTTTGTAACACCATTGTGACATAGCCAGGCACAATGTGTAAGCATGTGGGCAATGTGACCACAAAAAGGGTAACAACAGATGTGTGTAGCTGCATATCAGAGACACAAAAGTAACAGAGCTTGTCAGAAAAAGGACAAGAAAAGCAGAAGGAGGCTTGAGGCTGCTGAATACACAGGAAGGATAACTGGCAAGTCAGAAGAGAACAAGATAAACCGCATCAGCAATGCTTTGTGGGAAGAAGAATGTAGCATTAAAACATGAGGTGTAAGCAAGGAGAACAAAGACAACAGTCCACTTCAGTTTGGCTTTTCTCATGGATGAGCTCTCAGGCTTGTTCACCTGGACCTCAGCCTCCAGGACCAGGAAGAAATCAGGGCCACCAACACAAGGTGGCCTTGCCTCCCTGGTCCTTTGCAATCACAGCTAATTTAGAAGATTAGTGTTAAAGACTAATGGTTTTGTGTGTACAGCGCTAATATTTAATGCTGTACAAGAAGTGACTGCTAGCCAGGAGTGTGTTGTTAATGAACAAGTTTAATAATGTCCTGCTTTATCAGCCTTTGAAGCACCCTGTCACAGTGATCTCTAATTGCTTAATTGAAATGTATATGCATGTGTATTCATTTGCAACAAAAACTGTTGATCTTTTATTAAAATGTACACAAGAAACTTGACTTCAGTTTTGAAGCTGATCTCTCTAGAGATTTGCCATGTCACCCAGTCCCTCCCTCCATCCTTCCTTCCTCCTCTGCAGTACAGAGTAAAGAAGCTCCATTTTCCCATTACTTATACACCTCATCCATTTTGATTTAAACAGTCTCTTACAAAGTGTTCAGTTCATTCTTTGTGCACCAACACTTGCAAATAAACTACACAAACTACTTGTAAATGAATCCAATGTGAATACAGGTTGGTTCCACCTCTCTCTCAGCATGATTTAGGGCAACAAGTGTTTTTCTAAGAGCATAACGAGATGGAGTTGCACAGCTCCTGCTCCATCTCCAAACATGTCGCTACTGTACGTCCACAATATTTCTGAGTTGAATATTTCAAAACCCCAAGCTAAAGTAGCAGCCTAGTATAATTTCAGTATGCCACTGAAATTAAAGTTAACAGACACTAGGAGACTTCCTGAGGCATCTTTGAAACCGCCTCTAAGAAATAACAATGGGATATTGTGAATATATTATCTCTTGGTAAAGATAAAAGTGGGAGTCATGCTGTGGTCATCAGAAAATCTTTCTCTTTTGCTTTCTGATGTTATTCCACATATCTCTAAGAGAAAGTTTCAAGCAGTTTGTCATCTCACAGTGAATCTCTTCTTCAGATTCCTCTCCAAGTTTTATTTATCTAAATTTTATCACAGAGGGGGCATGAATGACATTTCTAGCTGACTAACAATCTCTCTGGATATGTGCCACCAGATAAATGAACACATAAATGTGCTTTCTGAGGCTGCTGAAAATCCAAGCGAATTCCTCGTGGGTAATTTGCACATGTATCATACAGTGACATGCTGGAGGTACATCTAAAGCAGTGTTTAGGAATGAGAGAGGAACTGGTAGCCCACCTGCACAAACAAACAGTGGCACCTCTTCTGAAGAGAAGCAAAGCCTCCTTCTAAATGCCAGTGTTGACAGCTTGTTAAGGAAACTTTTGATTAAAACAAATGCAATAAAACGGATATTCCTTACTTCAAGACCAAATAAAACACGGTACTTAGCTTTCCAAAATCAGCTGAAGCATGTAGACCCATGCCATCTGTTTCTTTCAATGAAAAAGATGTGTCTATATTTGCCAGAACAGTCTGAAAATCTATAGTGGCACGGCACCAGCTCACTGTAGGAATGCAGATCTAGAAACACTCATGATCCAGAAATCTACCCGTGGCATGGATGGCATTTTGCATAGAACAACATATTACCATGATTGCAGAGAAAACAGTTGAGTGAGACACCATGTTTGAAAGCCACCAAATGTCTCATACCAAAATTCTGAAATCCTGCCCACTTTGCTAGTACATTTATTTTGGTTGCAATATGCACTCTCAAATTCTGTCTGCATGGTCTGGTGGGAAATATCCTTCCTGTGCAAGTCACAGAAAGATCAAATCAACTACCATATAAAAAGTTATATTTATCATCACAATATTTTTTTAAGGAGCTGGAAGTCTGGGAAGCAGTTTCTGGTTAAAGATGAACCAGCTTGATAAGATTAGGTGATTTGTGAAGTGAAAATTGTCACCTGTGTAAATGAAATCATGTTGTACTAAAAAAAACTGCAAAAGCCACAGCACCCTCCACTGGGGTAAGCCAGAGTAATTAAAACAGATATCATGCCTATTTATATCAGCAAAGAATATGACTCTAGTACAATCTGTTAAAAGAAAACAAACAAGGGGGGTGGCGATGGGGGGAGGAGGACGCAGAGGAGGTGAAATGATATAATTTCATAAAAAGCAGTTGATTAACAGTAAGGTGCTGGGGCTGAAATATCTAATTATCCGTTGGTATAGTAACCTCCTTGCTCACAGATGTCAAAGTGTGAAATGGGAGCAGCACATCCAGTGCAGTGAAATGTTTCCTGAGCCTCCATTGACATGTAATGTTATCAGTTGCTTCCAGAAGATAACATTTTAATTTGTTGAGAAGGTTCAGGTAATGTGTTCTGCTCCCTAAAGCCCACCCCTCCACATTACATAAATGTTAACCAAAGATGTCTGCTAGAGAAAAAAAAAAAAAAAAAAAAAAAAAAAAAAAAGTGTTGACAGAAAGATTTTGGAGCAAGGAAAGAACTGTTGCACACAAGTTAGGATAACCCAAAATAGAAGATTACCCAGACTGCTGAGTCAAGGAAGCCCTACCTCAGCTCTCATCTCATATGTCCAGACTCTAATATTCTTGATCACTCTCTCTCTTCCCATATTTCTTGGAGAAAAAAATAATGATCATTAAGATCTAAATATCCTCCAAAGGAAGCTAAGATAACTAGTGAAGACATAAGGCTTATTAATTTCTTGGCTATTATCAATGTTTCTATAATTCCCAGATGTTATTGCGCTTTGAGGGGCAGAGTGGCTTTGTTTTTGTTTTGTTTTGTTTTGTTTTGTTTTTAATTAAACAAGCAGACAATCTGCACTTACACAGTAGTTTTCCCCCCACCAACAGAAGACCTTCAAATAGCAATTCCTTCTTCCAATTCTCTCCATTTCACTTATGAACTCAATGCTGACTTTCCTCTATTGCTGACAAAGTGAACTCAAACAGTGGGAAGCTAGTAAATCTGTAACAGCAGTGATGCTTTATGTACCTTAAGTACTGTAAGATTAAAAATGTGGTTTTATCACGGTGTGATACCAATGTTAATAACTAGTCCAGAGCAAAGATTCAAGAATTCAAAGCTTTCAGTATTCTATAATTGAAAGTAGCTCAGTTGTGCATGGACTCATCTAGCAATGAAGCTGCTCAGATCATCTTAGTATTTCACTCAAATACCTAAGCCTGAGTAGGGCAACGAAGCATCCCTCTGTTGTGTTTTATCAACAATGGTGCATCAAACATGTTTTTTGCATTTGCAAATGAAGCTACATGTAAGTAACAAAACAACACCATCTGATTTTAAAGAAGGTCAGGCATACAGAAAAAATAAATAAATAATAATTTGTGGCACTTAGCGAAAGCAGAGCAAGCATTAAAATTTTAGATTTTTAGCCCTCCAACTATAACTAACAGCAGTTACGTTCTCAGTTGTCACAGCACCAAGCAATTATTTTTCTTTCATTTTTTTTAATTGTTGTTTCTCCTTTCCAATACACTTTTGTTAAAGTTAATAATTTCATAAATGTTATTTGTTGTTTCATATTTTGACTGAATTCAAGGGCTCATTATTATGCCATGTTACAGATCCCTCACAAGCATGGGAACAGATAATGTGTATCACACTACAGCACTGGCATCCAGCTGAATTCATTACCTATCAAAAGCAAAAGTTGCAGAGGAATAGCAGTAAGAGAGACTCAAGGAATTACACAACAGGGCAAAGGTCCGGCTGCCCCAAGCATGAACGCACTGCCTGGGATGCAAGCAGGAGGAAGTAGGAGCAAGCTCCATGTGCAGTCACAGAGCTGCAGCGTCACTGGAATAGCAGAGTGTCGTGGTTTAACCCGGCTGGCAGCTAAACACCACGCAGCCGTTCGCTCACCCTCCCCCCTCCCTCTCTGGGACGGGGGAGAGAAATGGAAAGTGAAGCCCGTGAGTTGAGATAAAGACAGTTTAATAAGACAGGAAAATAATAATAATAATAGTAATAATAATAATAATAATAATAATACAATGATGATAATAGTACTACTAATAATAATATGTACAAACAAGTGATGCACAATGCAATTGCTCACCACCCACTGACCGATGCCCAGCTTAACCCCGAGCAGTCCGGCCCCCTCCCCTGGCTAGCCACCCCTATATATTGTTTAGCATGACGTCAGATGGTATGGAATACCCCTTTGGCTAGTTCGGGTCACCTGTCCTGGGTCTGTCCCCTCCCAGCTCTTACTGCACCCCCAGCCTGCCTGTTGGCAGGACAGAGCGAAAGGCTGAGATGTCCTTGGCTTGGTATAAGCACTGCTCTGCAACAATTAAAACATCGGGGTGTTATCAGCACTCTTCTCATCCTAAGCCAAAACACAGCATTCCACCAGCTACTAGGAAGAAAATTAATTCTGTTCTAACTGAAACCAGGACACAGAGACAGGGTGGGATAGTGTGGTAGATAGAGGGACAAGCTCACCACGAAAGTCAGGCAGGGATGAAGAGGAATGTGCTTGCTCTCCATGTGAAGGAGGATGTTGCAGCACTGCCAAGGGATGGAGGATGATGGGTGAGAGCTGTGGGTCAGAGGCAGAGGAGAGGCGAACAGGGTGACACAGTGCTGGGACCACCCAGACAGGGTGAGGAATCAGAGGAAACCTTCCCTAAACATCTTCAAGACTCATCCCTGGCTGTCCACCATTCCTCCAGGAGCTGCTTTAACCCAAGGCTCTCACCCTTGGTCCCCAGCTGCTGCAGCTCCAGCTCCAGCCCCATCACACTACCCAATATTTATCTGAATGGCAACACCATTGTTGTATCACTTTTTAGCTTCTGATACTATTAAATTTAGCAGAAAAACAGAACTTGAAATTATTTCCATGCAAAGCAATACTTTTGTATCTACCGTATAGTTCTACATGTATTAAACAGTGACCACTTTCAGTGATGGGAACTGCATAATTTTTTTATGTTGCTTAATTCCTTCATTGACTGCAGCTAGAAAACAAGCTCTTCTTCGCATGCCTTGCATGTCGTGCTCCAGCAGCATGCAATGCAGCCCTCTGTTCACACTGCTGTGCCAAAAATATGAGCTTAGCTCAGCATGTGTTTCTTCCCCAGACTTCTCTGGGACTTGCTGCTATTACATCCTTTGCTGCTTCCTTATTCTCTAGTTCTTGTGCTATAACAGGAGAAGTGCACCTCCTTTAACTTTTAAGGATTAACTAAAACAATCAGAAACATAAACACTGCTATTTTGTAGCTGCAACCAGCTGGAAGTTGTTGATTCTCTTCAAAAAGACCACATGTCTGCAGTGTGGTGCAGATAGCAGCTGATTTTCTCTATTAGAAGACATCAGAATACAGAACGGCAATGAACTGTGAATAAAGTGGTATTATATACAACACACTAATTCTCAGGAGAAATTGACACATTTTGGATCTAATAAAAAATGTCAGAATGTAATTTTTACATCTTTAGATCACTATTTCATACCCCTTTCTGCCAGTACAGATACCTTCACCTGAAACTATATTATGAAAATGCGAAGGAGACAAAAATGATCTCTCTGTGTCTTCACGGGTATTGGTCAAAATCAACTCTACAGGGACATTTGTTTCTGAAAAACAACGAAAGTCTCCCGATGCAAATTGTCACCTTTTTTTTTTTTCCTAAATCTGCTTAAATATAGGCTAATATATAGGACTCAATTCCTGTAAGCCTGTTCAAATGGCTCTCTGTGCATATACTTTGCTCATTCCCTGCATGGATTTTCTGGTAATGCATGGCATTTGTGCAGAGCCAACCAAGCACATGTTCTTGTTCCATATCAGCCTGCAGAGGAGCAGAATGAAGAAAGAACACCAAAAAATAAAGCAATTCAATCCTCCTCATAAATTGTGTTGAAATGAGGTAGGTATACTGCAACAAACTCAGACAATCCCAACATTTCTGATGAAAGAAACCTAAGGGCAGCAAGCAGAAATTTGCCAGAGACCCACAGTAATAAAAACAAAAGAAAAGAAAAAAAAAAAAGTAAACTAATGCAGACACTTAGACTATTAAAAAACTTCCATAAGAATATTTAAACAAAGTGGATAAAAGCCCTCACGTGAAATTGCAGCCATAATTTGAATGAACAGTATAAAATAACACTTCATAATTCAAATCTTATACATCATTCTGCTTTCACTTTACAGTTGCTGGAAATGCCATCATAAGAAAATGCTATATACTATTTCTGGTAGTACATGTTTATAGCTTATAGTTTCTTTATCCCAGGAGTTGTCACATATGTAAAGAAAAGCAGCAATTTCAATTTCAAATCTGCTTAAGGATTTATGTATATTTTCTATTATAAGCATTTGACTGGGTCTATGAAAAACCAGATGGAAAAGTTTCTACCCTTTATGGGCAGGAAAATATCTTCTTGAGTAATTTTAGACCATGCGATACACAGCTTTTAAAGCTTGAAATACTGCTTCCATGTTAAAGGAACTGGCTTACAGATGGCACGGGCAGTATTAAGCAGTTTCTGTGCATTCAACAAAAAACAGATATGAAATCATAGAACATTCTTAGTTATATTTATGACCAAACATTACATTTAAAGATTGACATGTGTGCAAAGTAGGCAAAACAGAAATAACAATAATGGCCACACCTCCAAAATTGAAAGTGAAAAAGATGGTATAGAATGCTCTCCTACTGATCTGAAAGGGAAAATATGTTGCCAGCATGGCTTAAAAAAACACAGCTAGACTTTTTCATTTGTCCGTTGGAATACATTTGTCTGTCTGTCTGGAATAACCAGACATGTTATCAAAATTAAAAATGAACCTCACAAAACAAAACAAAGCAAAATAAATCAAAACAAAAACAAAAACAAAAAAAAAAAGATGCTCAAAACCCCAACTGCAAGCAGCACTCTTATCTCACAACTCAATATCGCAGAAAAGACTGAAATAAGGCAGACATATCTCAGCACATCCTAAAACACACAGCCCTGGCCAGGCCCAGCTGTGCTGCCTTAGCAGGTGAGGTTACTGCCCTTGGTTCCCCCCACCTCAGCCCTTTGCAGATGAAGAAGAAATGTCTCCCACTCACAGATTTTGCACTACAGAGGATTGCACAAAGATGATCCCACAAGGGATTCGAACAAGGTCGAAAAGGTCACCTCCTCCAGTGTAAACCATTAGCTTGAAAATCAACATCAAAATCAAATGATGTGTGGTGTGATTTATGAATAGTCTACTGGTAAGGAAGGTACTGCCCATGCAGACTGGAAAGAGGACTGACCCCCAGATTGCAAGTAGATAAAAGTATCTATGAAAAAAAGTCATAAAAGATGTCACTGTTTTCTGTCAGCACTGAGACTACACTAGGTTCTGATCATCATAAATAAGAACTGGGGAGAGAAATAAGAAACTTCAGTGCACTGCATGAGAGAGGAGGAGTATTTCCCCAAGATTACTCTCTAAATTGATTTAAATTTAGTGTACTGGGGTAAAATTAAAATGTAAGATGTACACTTGGAGAAGTATTTTATGAGCTTGAAGGATCTGCTGTTTGACAGGAATAACTTAGCAATGTAGAGAGGGGAGATGAAAAAGCACTGAAGTGAAGAAGTAATTCCAATACTCTCTTCACTCGTTTTTGACAGCAGAATTCTTAAAGGACATAGGAAAAACTCAAATCCATAGTAATATTGAGAGTTTGAAAGCCTCTGCCAACAATATTATGGGTATTTTTTGCCTGCTGGAAATCTGTAGCTTAGTACGATTTCAAAAGCTATGTTGCAGTTAAACTCAAGAATGAAGTGAGATACTCGTGGGTTGTAGCATTCTCATGAAAATCCTCTTCTGTTAGAAAAGATTATGATTTGTAGTACTTCCTTCCTCTTTCCTTCGGATGTGGAAATCAACACACATATACCTACCTCACAATTCTTGCCCACTGAAAGATCACGGCATAAATATACTGGGGACAGAAAAGGAAATAACTCCACCACCAAATGAACTGGAGAGGTTTTGCTTACGTAAATGCAGAAAGAAATCTTGTGGATTTCTGTACTAACAAAACTGGGCAATACTTATGTTTTTGTGTTGTTGTCACTGCTTAATCATATTTTCAGCGCTATTGCCAGCAAAATGCATCTCCCAGCATTTAATCACAGCCATTTGATGATGATTCTGGAAAAGTGTCAAGATTTTAGAAGCTAAATCTAACATAATATAATTGAAGTAAACATGCAAATATGGTTAGGAAAAAGGTACAGTTTGTCTCTTTATCCTGTTTACACATCACTGGTATTTTTTCTGCTGTTTCAATTATTGTTTTCTGGGAAAAGAGGTTGGTCATGGGAATTGTAATATAATTGCAAAATGTAAAGGTTACCATGCACTTATATTTTCATTTATCCTATTTAACTCTGAAGGATACCACAAATCTGCTAATATCTAATAATCCATTTACAGAAGCTGAATGTTATCTGTAAAAATTAAATTGTTTACATTCACTTTGTCATACAGCAAATATAAATACTCATTCATTATTTAAAATGTATGCCTCTTCACAGCACATTTGCATCATAACAAATTTTATGTTTTCTCTACTCAGTTCTGGCTAACCAGCTCCGCAGATATGTTAGCACCATCTTTTGGTTAAACTGTATCTTGACTTACCTATGTTTATATCTGTTTATTACAAAAGGTCTTACAGATGGGATTATGGTAAGAGAGCAGGAGTGGGAGGATGTATAAAATTCATATTGCTGCCATTAGCATTTGGTGAAAGTTGTGGTAAGCTTTGGAAGTAAAGGTCCATGCAGTAGGTTACTTATTCTCTCTAAATGGAAGATATAAACTCGGCCATGAAATGGGGACTGACATGAAGATCTACCCTGCCACCACCTCTGATATTTCCCTGGAGAACATCTTCTGAACATGGACAAGAGCCAAAATGGATAGGTGGAGCTGCTCTTTGTGGCACTGAGCGTTTCAAAGCATACCACCATGAAGAAATGAAATTCAGTGGGAAGCAATCTCAGATGAGGAGGATCTCCAAAAACAGAAATGGTTATTGTAGAATCATAGAATGGTTTGGGTTAGAGGGGACCTTAAGGATCTTCTGATTCAAACCCCCTGCCAAGGGCAGGGACACCTCCCACTAGACCAAGGTGCTCAAAGCCCTAGCCAGAAATGTCAGAGTTTTTAAAATCTTTACCTGTTCCCACACAAACTGCTGGCTAGAAGTTCATTCTACTCTTTAGATAACCAGAATGCATCCCTTTAATTACCCACCTAATCCCATGGTGACTATAGCATGGGTATCAAAGGTTGGCCCTGGATGATAACCCAGAGAGAAATCTATTGGTCTTGATTTATATTTATGCTGAGGTATTCTTACATTGTTGTAGCACTAAAGTGTGTTTTGTTTTGTAATTAATTTATTGTCCTAGGATTGAGTAAAGATGATTTTTTGTATAAATGAAAATCAGGTCACTTAATCACTTAATCATCTATGGACACTTGTTTGCATCACATAATTTTCCTAAAACATGTAATGTGGGCCTACTTCAGTGGTTTTCTGTTACTTTGCCATTCACTTTTACTTTATATTTTACATTAACTAGTATAAATACCTCTAAATTCAGACTGAAGATGACTTGTAAAAATTATTTTTCCCTCTATATTTTGTGTTGCTTTTTTAAAAAGTGTTTATTGATATCAATTAAAAAGAGGAATTAAAACATTTCCTATTTATACAAAAAACTCTATACCTGTATTAACATTACATGAATAAAAATTGTCATATGTTATATCTCACTGATGGACCTCTCTACAGGATCATGTAAAAGCACATACTTATACACTGACAGGTATGGAGGGAATATATGCCAAATAAGGTGTAAGTTCAGGACTTCAGAATGTGGTTCAAGCTGAACTGCTGGCATGTGCTAGAACTTTGAGAATATTCCAAAAGACAGAAAAGAAATAACAATTTTAAAAACATTTTTTCCTCAGATTTGGAGTGGTCCTGGAGAACTAACAAAATTTTCCTAACTCCAAAAATTAGGAGTAGTGTAGCAAAGGCTGCAGAGCACAAAGGACCTCAGAAAGCACAGAATCTCCTTGCTGTCCTGAAGGCAGAGGGCCTTCTTGGTCCCCTCCTAGTTTCATCAAAGTGAGGTGTCACATTCTGCTTCTAATAAGGCCCTTGGAATTTACCCAACATGAAAACAACTAGGTTAACCTAAACCTGCAAAGCATGCTAGGATGACCAAGGTCCTTATCTAATTGCTTAGATATTTCGAGTTCTGTTTGGTCTCTCCATACAGAACAGAGGAGTCCCTTTCCCATCAGAGCATATCACCACATATACTCATCTGGATCCACCACCTTTTGTATGGAAGGAAGTACAATTTCAGAGCAAGGCAAAACCAGTAAACTGCAAACGTAGGTGATTACTGAATAGACAAGGACAGAATTCGATTTACTGTGCTGCTGAGTTCGTGTCATCTGCAGAGCTGTTCATGCCACCAGAATCCCATCTACCTCACATGCAAAATATATATATATTCTCCCAGGGCAAAACAGTGTATATCATTAGGTCTTTTTAGTATGATGCTTTATATTCCAACTACTGCAATATGTAATCAATTTGGCATTCTGCTTTGCAAAGCAGTCATCATTCATTGCCACCCTGATCTATGAGTGTAGATGCATCATGCTTTACCTTTGGCATTGAGTATTGCAGCTTTTTTAATTTATAGGAGAAAGATAATTTATTGTATTGTAGCAGCAATATCAGTGCAAAACTTAGAAGCAATAGCACTTTGAGAGAAATACATATTACTTTTATATTTAATATGGACATATTAGGCATATGTATTTGCTAGTAGCAATCACTGGTGCAAGGTCAGATTCTGGCATCAGCACTGCTTTGGATTAGTGCCTTGACCCACAACTAAGGTACACAAAACCAGACTCTTTATGATGAATTATTGTAATGAAGTTGTTTTTTGTATATTTCTAAATTGCAAGTCAGAGTATAGTCTGGTTGTCTGGCAGCTCTGCCACAGACTTCATTGGGACTGTGTTCATAGGGATCTTACCTGAAACTGTCCATTGGAAGCTGTCTGATCTAAAGGCATTTTTATTTTCTTCAAGTTCTTCCTTGGAGTTATTTAGACACAATATTAGAAGCAAAATTTTTAACGATTAGTGCAATTATAAACCATGTGTAAAGCCATGCAACTCAATCTCCTTTACCCCTTTGGTAGGCTTATTCATACACTTGGAGACAGAGGTGCTCTTGTAACAGTGCACAACAGCATAGGCAGGAAGCCTAGAAAAGGGTTTTGTAGTCTTAAGGATGTCAAATGAATTTCAGTAAAGAGGTCTGATAGCTACTGATAACATTGCCGCAAACAGATGTCTGTTAAGATGTGAATAACAAGTACTTAGAAAGGTATTATTTGTGTAATACAACATATGTCTATATAGTATGTATCTATAAAATACAACATATCAAAAGATACTCTATTACCTCTGTTATGTAATTTGATTTTCCAGGGCATAGAAATCTGGGAATCTTGAAGTAAAAATGTATACGTGGAGAAGAAAGTTTTAAGGTCATGTGGAACCATGTCTGGAAAAAAGGACTAAGATAACTATGCCATAAAAGAATATCGATCTGTATCTGAAGAAAAATATAACAAAATGGATAGTCCAAAGAGACACAGGCCATTTAAGAAAAGATACATTGATGGATAGTAACTTGAATGGATATGCTATCAAGGAAAAAGGAGTAGCAAACCTGCTGACTGTGTAGAGAATCACATAATTCAGCCATGCAGGCTATCATAAATGTTGACTACAAAATAGCAAAGGAGGAGCCACCTCTAGGCTGGGTATGTAAAACTTTGACAAACTGTGCTTAGTTGTTTCTTCAGAATTGGAGAGGCAGAAGGGATCATGCTGATATCCCACACTAGTATACATTAATACTATCTTGTTTTTATTAAAGCAAAATGTATCTCAGTATTTGGTCTTTATATGTATGGACTCCTTGATTGGTCTGGTTGACTGCCCGTTAGGTGTAGCCACTAAATCTGACTGCTACAAGAAACTGCTCAGAGTCTTCCCAAGTCTAACTCTGGTATTGGTTTGCTGATATTTGAGAATTTATGTGAAATTTTGTGTTGGCAGACATGATACAGGAGTGAACCAGAAGGCAGACAAGTCAGCAAGAAAGCACAATAACTTGTCTCATTCTATCTGGCAGCAATTAAATTAACCAGGAATTGTACAATATCATAACTGGAGATTAATAGGATAAAAAAGAACATAACATGAAATCCCAAAGGTGGAGGAGCTTTCTGCTCCCATTATTCAGTAAATAAGGGAAAAAAGTGTTTACAGAGCTACATTGTATATATGCTTATATTTCTCATATTTTCCAGCAATGGAAAAGCTTCAAGGGACAAGTAGCTCTTTGCTTGCCTTCTAAGTAGCCAGCATATTGCAACTGTGCATCATTGACTCAAATTACAGTGTTCATAAAATGGTTATCAAGGGACCCAGCCTAGCTGAAGCTCATTCTAGTTTCTTCCAACCACATCTAGCAGAAAAGCTACCCTGAATAGAATAAAATCTATTACAGCAAAATTTAATATAAGAAAAGAGAAGAGAGAAGAACAAAACCAAAGGAAAACATTTATCATTATGTGGACAACATAAAGGCAAAACCTGAAATCACCTAATGCAAGTTAAAACTGCTTGAATGAAAAAATAAGTTTTTCTGTGAATTTTGCAAGTCTAAAAAGTCTTTCACGGTACACTGGTGAAACCATGTTATTGAAAGGTTTCCTGAAATTTGGAAGGACTGGCATGCAACAGTTGAGAGGTAAACCAACTGTGCGTAAAGTAAAAGTTTATTCACACGGAAAAGTTTATGGAGAGATTTTGGACAGATAAAAAGAGATTCTAAAGCCAACATGTTTAAACATATCCCATGTTGTTGCAATTAGCTATATTGATTCAGAAAGAGTTTTAGCTACATCAGAAGGTTTCCAAATGGAAATATGGTGAAATAAGGGGGTGGAAGGGGCTGTAAACTTGCAAGGGGGATTTTTCTCCCTGTTGCACTGACTTTGCTGGTTATTTTTGAAAATTTCTGTAAGGTTTCTTAATCTACAGTTCATCCTTGTTAATTTTTTTTAAGTGAAACTGTGAAATTCAAGCCGGAAGGGTACAAAACATACCCTTTTTTCACCTTCCCAGTTAATATTTTATAATTGGTTATGAAAGCATATATTTGAACAGAATCCAGACAATCTCAAGTACTTTGGGTACCTGCCGTTAAAAGCAGTATTGTTATGCAACTTACAAATGACAATTTTCCCATGCCAACAGCAAATTATTTTTAACAGTCATTTGGCACAGTGTGTGTCTGCTGTATCATTATCATGGTAAATGTTTTGTTTATTGAAAACCCACTCTCTTTGAACAAGTAAGCCAACTAACATTAGGTATTAAATAGTACTCTTCACATTCGTCCCTGAGCAAATGCTATTGCACTAATGTATTCACTTAGATTATTGCAAGCAGCAGAATATTAGTTACTGCCAAGTAGCTAAGTATTCTTTTTTAAACCAGCTATGAGTGTTTTGTAGAAACTGGTCTGTTTGAAAGATTTGATATCACTATTATAGCTGAGATGACATGGAATTGCCATTGCCTCCTTGTGCATGAACGGGGAGACACAAAGGAATTACTGTGACTTTGGGGTGCCCCAGTTCTCAAAGGGCACACAGCTGGGTCAGCTGAGAGGAACATTCGAGCAGGGGACTGACTTCATCCTTCTGATTTCCATCGTCCTCCCAAGATACAACAGCAAGAGAGAAAGATGGAAGAGGCAGCTGTCAGGGACATGATCTTTCTGGGTAAGACAGAGAGAATAACCACACTTTTCTTCTGCAGTAAGTGAGAAAAGGAAGAAAATTGGCTTGTCTATCTAATGTCATTTTATTTTAATGTCATGCATTAAAAATAAAGTACTGGAAGTGGAAGGAAGGAAGGAAGGAAGGAAGGAAGGAAGGAAGGAAGGAAGGAAGGAAGGAAGGAAGGAAGGAAGGAAGGAAGGAAGGAAGGAAGGAAGGAAGGAAGGAAGGAAGGAAGGAAGCTCCTTTTCACAGGAGCTGAAAAGAAACACACTGAAGTTAATTGCTGTCATTGTGGAAAATCCATCCATTTCTAGGAATCTGAACACTGCATCCCTTTTGGCAGGAAAGCGTCATTTTAAACATCCCTAACAGACATGCTTCACTGCTCAGCATGGTTTACTTACCGTATAAAACCATCTATCACAAGTCAGAAAAGACCCAGGAAGAGACGAAATACTAAGCAGGACAAGATCTCCTCTGCTTTTAAAAATCAAACTAAATGTGAAGACAGATATCAAACTGCTCGCAAGTGCTGCATTTTACAGGCTAAACAATAAATTTATTCAACCATGTCAGTCTTTGAAACTTTTCATTTAGCTCTATGATGATAAACAGGAGATCAGCATTTTCATTAAAAAAAAAAGTCATGGCTCATTCCTTTCTGTGATTGAAGATGATGTAGCAACATCTTTAAAAACTCGACAGAAAAACATATGCTTGCAATAAAAAAATAAAATAAAATAAAAATGTGGTTGTTTTTCTATTAAAAACTGTGATTATAATTACATCCTGATTGGGTGGAATTCCCATGTTAAAAACTCTGTGTAAAACACCTAAAGTAGATCAGAAGAGAAATGGTAGATCTCACTAGATCAGCCAGGGGTTGCTTCCCTAGACAAGGTGCACAGAAGGAAACTTAACTGCTCTTCATGTGCTCTTTTTTCACAGAAGCACAGAATGGATGAGGTTGGAGAAGATATCTGAAAGCCATCTGGTAAAACCCCCATGCTCAACTAGGCACCACCTAGAGCAGGTTGCCCACAACCAAGTCCAGACAGCAAATGTTTATTATAATTGTGCAACTGAACAGACTTTCATCCACTGAAAAGTCTCTGTTCTCCCTCTCCTATCCATATTATTTATGAGTAAAGAGTAGAGAAAATCAGGAACTTTTTGACAAAATGTATTCTTTCATTGCAGATCTTTCAAGAACAGAGCTTTTCATTGGAAAGTGTAAGTTTCAAATAAATATTTATCTAGGAATCTCTTTTCAGGATAAAATGACTGGTTCAAAGGGAGGATTGATAGAGAAAATGAGGGAAGAGGAAGGACAGAGCCTCAAGCAGCAGTAGCTGACCTTCCCAACATTATGAACAGTGTATCTAGTCCTTATCATGACCCAAAAACATAAGGCATGAAAACATGAAAAGCAGGAGGTACAGCAGCTCTGTCTTACAGGCAACATACAGCTGCTCCTCTAGGGTCCAGGGCAAGATGACATTAAAGGGGATGTAGCCAACTTCCAGGCAAACTTAGCCAGATGGCTAAGGTATTAGAGACAGGTATTAGATCAAAGACTGAAAATAAAATGTCCACAGGTTAAATCCAGATTTGCAGAAAGAAGGCCTCCTGGGAATTTGTAGACACATTCATAACACACAGAAAATCTCTCAACTTTTGCATCAGTGTTTGGATGCTCCATACCAAAATATGACGGCATCCAAATTCCTCTACTTGATAAGCAGCAAAACGTACACTGATTACTGGACAAGCATTGCTGAGTTGGGATCGTTCAGAGCAACCTCAAGCCAAAAGTAAGCTTCTAAAGTCCACAGTTTCTCACTGCTACCTAAGGCTTATTGCCCAAGTATACAAACTCCAGTCAAAAGCAGAAATCACTGGTAACCTTTAGAGAGTGAGTTTCTTTCTCTAGGAATCTGAGCCCAAATTTGCAAACCAAAATGAAGACCTAAGGGAGTTTTGGATGTTTACAAAAGATTGTCCTCCAGCTCTTTAGTACCACAATGTAGCATATTAGTAATTTAACATGAATGTATAAATGTACTTAAAAAATATACACAAAGACACTCAAAAAAAAGCATCCAGAAAACTTAAAGACAAGATAATGGAAACCTCTGGTGTTGATCATGACTACTTTCTTTGTGTTAACTTTAAAATCACAATGATTTTCTTTTATCTTAAATACACGAACAATGAAGTAAAACAATGTCAAGTCAGATAAGAAAAACCTAAGTCACTTCAAACAATTGAGATCTGGTGCATACTGCAAGTACAGTTCTGCTTTCAACAGATTAGACTTTAAAAGACTTTCAGATCTATTTTTTTTGTCCTAGTCAAAGAAAGACACATCGCATAAAATATCCGGGGGCTTTCTTTGATCAGATGAATATCTTTACATTTCATGTTAAACAGTTATAAAAATAAAAAAAGTCTTATAAGAGGTAAACTCAGAGTATATTTATACTTTCAAAATGACAACACAATCAGGCTCCAGAATTCAGTACCACTTTAAGTATGTGAAAATAATTATTTGTACAGTAAATTTTGGTGTTATATCTCTAGAGGAGATAAAGAAATAATCCGCCACTCTGTGCAAAACAAGGCACACATGGAGAGGGTTGTTACCTCCATTGAAATAAACCTCTGCTTAATATCACTGGATTAGAATAGTGAGAGTTTCCGAGCATTAATATGGCCTTTTTGTGCCACTCTGGAAGTTAACAGGAATGATAAAACTCTCTTAATTAAGTATAAAGATTTCCTCTGCATAAGGGATTATCCCTCTGAGAGACAGCCAGAACAGTTCTTTGTCTTTAACAATTAGATCAGATCTTAGCTATGAACACAAAGCCCAGAACAGGAGTTTCTAAAAATAAAGCACGACAAGGGTGGGGTGGATTTTAGCCTCAATCTATAGCCTCATGTATCCTTTTTTTAAAGATTTTTCCAAAACTAAGATTGAATTTGAGCTATCAAGGTTTTTTTTCTATTGATTTTTCTCTGCAGCATGAAAGAAAAAGGAAAAAAAAATGTTAATCAATTGCTAAGAAATTGGAAAGAGATTACCCATAGAAAGGAACTAATATTACAAAGCCCCAAAAATGGGGCTGTTAAGACCATCATGCTTAGAGTGAGATAAAAGCCAGTCTGGAATGAAGAAAGTTGATTTCCACATCCTCTTTTTATCTTGCCACTTCATAGACTTTAGCACCCAGCAAAATAAATCTAACCACACAATGGAAGGCTGCTTTTCCTTGGACCATATTTGTTTGTCAGATCACTGAGTTACACTGAACACCACAAATGCATCGTAACAGTTTTCCTTTTCTGTGTTACCTAGGCAACTTAGTTTTAACAGACAGAGGAAAACAGAAAGAATTCTTCTTAAAACATCAAGAAATCAAATAACATTCTAATAGATTAAAGGATTTTTACCATCATTTATCTGGACTATTTGTCAGAGTACTTAAACACAAAGTGATGTAGGTCAGCTTGCTTTTCTGTCCCTTCTTGAGTCTTATCTTAAACCAAGACAAGGCAATCACTTTGAACAGCATCTTCTTAGCATCTGCTTGCCAGTCCCACCCCTCATCTCAGGAATTATAACTCTTATCATCCAAGACATTTAGGGATTTTTCAGGAGGGCCCTGCTTTTGTTTTAAAAAGTGCATGTGTTTCTTATGACAGCAGTGGGTCAAGGACCAGGCAGCATACCCGAAAGCTTTCAAAAAATGCTTACTCACTATGCAGAGAATCCCAGCTCAAAAATCTATGAGGAATGAATACAGAGAAATGAATATGTATAAAGAATTTTTTCAGACTGCAGAAAGCAAGTTCACCCTGACTTGAAAGCCCACAAGTAAGAGCTATGTAGCTTCATTTCATCAGTGGTCCACTCTCTGCATAATCCCTGCATCTGTTTTATAACGTTTAAAGACACTATTAGATCTATATGTTAGTTAAATTCCAACTAGACACATATAAAAATTATACGTGTATATATGCTGTATATCTGCCAATATGCAATTTACTCTCTTTCCAAAAACTAAACTAGATAGTACTCATGAAAATTGTTTGGTTTTTTGTTTGTCTGTTTTTAACCAACATCTCTGCATGCACACTGCAGTATCTTTGCAGCACAGTTAAAGCAATGCTGACATTTTCGTGCTTTCTTAAACTGAGTGCAACATTTGTACCTAAGGTAGGCTTTCCAATAAACTAATGTAAGAGGTAAGGAATTATTCCAAATTGGTTTTACAAGATGGTTATTCTCCTTTTCACTATAGGACTAGAATTTCTATAGCCTACTAAAATTTGGAGAGATAACGAATAGCCATTGGAAAATATTTTTCTCTGCAGGTGAAGCTTTGAGCTCTCAGCCAAGGCTGTGGGCGAGGTGGCCAATTCATGACATACATTGCAGTGTTTCTTCACATGTATGAGGTGATGATCCATCCAGCAGGAAACCCACTGAGACTTTTGGTTCATCTTTCAATTGCATATTAAGCATTTCAGGACAAACATCCTCACAGTAAACAAATGCCCTCAGTATCATAGCTTGGAAAAAACAGCTCCTATGTGACAACTTCCAATATTAGACATTCTCTCATGTCCACATTCGTCCAAAATAATTTGCAAATACCAGGGTACAAGGTAGAGGTGAACCATGAGAAAAACTCTTTTTTGCATTCATAGGCTTCAGTGTATTCTTTTCAAGCAGTTCAACATGGCTATGTGTTAAAATGCTAATGCCTACCATTTGCATAGTCTCTTCTGAATAATAAATAGTGGAGACTCACTGAATAAGAATCACAGAGTAAATTCCTTGTGTGCACAGACATAGCAGACCTTAGAGTCTCCTTTACCAGTTTCATGACATTTTGTTTTCTCTTTTCCTTCAGAAACATCGAGTGATATTTTGCTTTTATTTCAATGTTTATATTTATCATGATTTATTCTTTGCTGAAGTGATCCCCACTGCATGGGCTTCCCCACCCCTTGCCTCGTAAAACCTTTTTCACTCTCTGTGACTCTCTCACTCTCCATGTCTTGGTTTTCACGCTGGTTTTGACTGCTCTTTTACATAGCTGCAATAAAATTCCTGATTCCAAGTAGTGGTGTCTCTTCAAAGAAGAAATTCTGTCATAGTAGCCAGTGGTCGCTGGAATGCACTGGGATGAAACGTCCTCAGTCTTACAGGAACGCATGCATCTATAGGTGACAAATGGGAACATTTTGGCAAACCAATCCATATTTGGACACAATAGCTATTTAACCATCCTGTGCCTTTGCCAGCTGGCTTTTTGGACCTTGTTTCTAGGATGGCTAGTATATCATGTAAGTAATGTATTCAATTCTTCATTTCAATTATGCAAAAAACAAATCTTCATAGAAAAGTTTCCCTCTGGCTCTAATTTTAATGTCAGAGAAACCTTCTAACCAGAAAATGCAATATGAAGCCAAGATAGAGAGAAAAACCTAACTTCATTTTCTAGGGGTTTGAGGGTAAAAGAACCACATTTAGGATGATGAAAATGTTATAGCTGTCTGCTTCTTTCAAACTAACCACATTTGAGGTTATACAAAATAAGAATGCAAGAAAAACAATTTGCACAACATTTGATTTTAGGTGCAGTTTCTATTGGTGCCAGACTCCAACCCTGCACAATGTACTTGCATTCATCCTTGCACACATGAGGAGCTGATTTCTGCAGGGCACGAGGAAGTAGTTCCTCACAGTGCTTTTTCAGAGGACATATTATTTTGCAAGACGATGTTGCTGCTGTGTAGGTTTTGTGGGGTGAGGGACTTTTTAAAGACAGCACACAGATCCACAGAACATGTGGCCTCTAATCCAAGCTCAACAGCTTTCATTCCTCTAATTACTTATCAGAGAGCATAAGAGCACAGAAATAGGAGCTGAACATATTAAACGGAAATAAAAGAGAATCAAAGAATGGAAATACTAAATTGCAGAGTTATTAAGGAGGAAGACTTTTTTTTTTTTTTTTTTTTGACTAGGAGATGAGACAAGAGAAGGGAGTTTCTGTTCCCTCATGGGCACAGACTTTCCATGCACTTTAGATTTCAGATGGCTTATCCTCAGCTTCCTCTTATCTATGACTCAGCTAGCAATATTTATGCACTCCACAGGAGCACTGGAAAATGCATTTGTGCCTGAAGTATCCAGGCATTTTCCTTATCAGAAAGTTTTGATTAAGTATCACATATGGTTTGATAAAGTAACTAGTACTACAGAAAAATCATCATGGCAGCTGCTGCATCACTACCTAGCAGCTCTTGAAATAATAAAGGGGAAAATCATAGAAAGGCACAGAATTGAACAGGAATGTTTTCAGCAGGGTCCCACAAGGATGAATTCTTGCTTTTCATGTTTTTTATTGTGATAGTGATTAGATTCGTTATGAGAAGAAAGCTTTGCATCATACCATCACTAACATTTTCAGGGGAAATAAAGAACAGAGGTGGGGGGAAACCACTGAAAAGGAACAGACATTGATAAAGAATAAAACTTGCATTTATCTTTTGAGGACCAGGTAAAGCAAACAGCATTCTTCTAAATGGAGTAAAATAAATTGTACATCTGGAAGGATCTTCCAGAGCGCTAACACCAAACCCTGCCTTGTCTTGATGCACACAGTTCAAAAATCCTAGCGATAAATCAGAGATTTTGGGGGGTTTACTCCACATGGAAATCAACCATCTTAGTTTAACCAAAAGAAAAGTAAAAAAAAAAAAAAAAAAAAAAAAAGAGAGAGAGAGAGATTTAATCATGATATACAAACCCCAATAAAAGCAATTTATCTACTGCATTGAACTCTTCAATTTTAGCCAATAAATCTCCTGAAGGATCAGATACAAGAACAACCACCAAACAAAATAAGGCAGAAGATTAGATTATTGTATTTTAACAGTGACAGCTGTAGCAGTTTTGAATGATCACAGAAGTTTTGTTTTGTATTTAAAAAAAAAAAAAAAAAAAAAAAAAAGATATGTTCCATCTCCTTTTTTCACTAAAAGTTAAATTAAATAGTCAGAACACTTCCAGATAAGATTTGTCTCTTCATTTATGAGATGAAACATTTTATTTCATATCAGAATAAGAAAGAATTGTTGGCACTTCTAAGGGGACTTCTAAACAAACACAGGATTCAGAGACTTCCTTTTATTATCACTGAGGTCAACTGTGAACAAACATCATCTACCACAGGGTGAAACTGGTGACTAGTGTCACCATCTGAAATAAACTCTAGGGAGGCACCAAGACCATCATCACCCTCTCATCAGAAAGCACTGCAAATTCTACTCTGGTGCAATGCTTGAAATCCATAAGACCAATCACTGCTCTTTCATCTCCAATATTTAAGAGTTATGTATTTACTTGAACCAATTTAATCATAAGTCAATAACTTGATGGCTTTGGGTTGTTCTTCATTGCCCTGACAATACAGAGATACGTTTCAAAAGAGAATTCAAGGGAAATTATCTATTCTCAAACTTTGCCTTTAAAATATGAGGAGGAATAGCAAGCTAGCCAAGATCATCAAGATATTTCAAACAGATTCTAAATACAGAGCCAAGAGTTGCTGAAGTTTGCAGTCAAATGTTTTATATTAGGACGATCTCAAGTAGACATGCCAGTAAAGCCTAGTCTGTTCATTTCAGGTAGAAAGTGAGTTGTTATAAAAGGACGGCAAAAGAAAATTTAATAAAACCTTGACTGACATTCAGATTGAACCCTAGTTAATTCATACACAGAGATATTACCTTTTAGAGGATTTAAAAGGCATTGCTGACATTGATACATCAGAGCCAAACCTGCTCAAATCCCAGAACTGATAGGTTGCTTGATATTGCCTGAATGAGAAGAAACAGAAATTACAAATGGCCAACACCTGCTGCATCACTGATTTGGATTCTTCTCTTTTAAGCCTGTGGAAATAATTTGAAATTTCAGTTCCATTTATTCTAGACCAAAGTTTTCTGTCAAGGCACCATCTGTAGCAATGAAATTCTAATCCACTTGCAATTCCTGACACAAACCAAACCAAACCAAATGAAAATTATACCTGTAAAACATCTAGAAGAATGTACACAACTTCAAAATATCGAACACCTTACACATAAACAAAAACATTATTTATCAGATCATGCTTATCTTCCGAATAGAATGGCCTCTGGGGTGATTTGGAACAGCCACTTGGAGTAAATGCCTCAATAAAATCAAAAGAACAGCAATCTCACTGGTCTGCATTCCCAAGACACCATCTCCAAAACCACTCCAATTTTAGCTTTGGGGGCAGATGTGACTGTGTGGGCCCCTTCAGCCACAGCAGGTGTTCTGGTCTCGGTGCATACAGACGTGCATGTGCACTGTGCAACTGCACACAGGTGAGACAAGCAGTCAGGAGGATAAAATGGGAATATTGCTGATATAAAAGAACATCTCTGAATTTCTCCACTTCATTTTCTTTTTTATCTTTCATGATCTTCTGAAGTAAATGACTGGTGATGGGAAGAGATCCAGAAGCTTTGCATAGATTTTTCCCAGGAACACTCAAAAGTGACTTGGATTCTCAGCCAGGTGACAAAATAGGCATGATTATCTTACAAGGGAAGAAACTGAAGGGCTTTCAACACTTCGCATATTTTAAGCTGGGACAAGGCACACTGCAGGGTGGTGCCTAAATATAGAATACATGCAGAGAAACTTGTTCACATTCTTGGTTCATGCTTCTTGAGCTGTGATAGTGAGGAAGGAAAGATGTTGTGACATGCAACTGAGCTCCTGCAAGGGCTATTGTGCAACACTTCACTGGAAGTGGAACCGGGAAACGCTCTAACCATCAGGGTCACGCTCAGTACTTTCCTCATCCCAGTAAATATTAATTATTTTGGACTGGTTATACAGTAGAACTATTTGCCATTCACACTTTTTCTCTCCTTTGAAATAGAATTTGAGAACCTGAATGCCTTTGAAACCACTGTGGTGATGATTACTAACTAATATTAATGTTCAGCTTGGAGGAAGACAAAGAGAGAACTAATCTGCCGGTGAAAGTACTCTTCTCAGAGGCATGAGCTAAAAAAAATTTAGATGGAAGAGAAAGCTGTATAAAGCTTTCTTCTGCATGCCAGACGACTGTGAGCCCTACAATATCTTTACCCTGGACGAGCTTTACAGGAAAGAGATCCCACAGGTTCCTAACACCAAAAGATGGTTCAAGGTCTGATCCTGCAGTGATCCTTCCCTGCCAGCCACAGACAGACAGAAGCAGAGCCAGCCCTGCCTGGGCCCATGCAGCATGAATGCTACCAGGCTGCTTGTTTTCCCACCTTTTTTGTGGCCTATGCAGCCAAGACCAATCTCCAAATCATACCTGCCTGTTGCCTCTCTTCTGATGCTGAAACATTACATAGTTCCTGCTAGAGATATGGTTGGCTTGATCAAGGCAGCTTATTGAACTGTTACCATAAATAGTGAAAATGTATGAACGGCTTTGGTTTAATTACTTTGTACATAAATGTTTTAAAATAAGGCACAAAGAAATAACTAGGAACATGAACTAAAGCCACCAGGACTTGCTTTGAGAGATGTGCAATTTTCCTCTGAAAGCATGTATGTTTGACCACAGAGTACACCACATGTATGTCATAGACAATCAGAGAGACTTTGTGGCTTTTGTTCAAAGTTGCTTAACAGCTTTGAAACAACCACCATCCTCCAAGGACATGGATGAAGCATTTGTTGTACATACCTTTTCTGGGCTTTGAAAAGAGCATTCAAAATGGTGAAGAACCAGCTCTTCTACAGCGCAAGTTGTCTACCATTAATTCACATTTGTACCATACTCAGCATACAAGGCCATTCCCCTGGTTGCTGCACATGGTGATAATGAAGGACAGACCAGTGCATTTTAAGAACTATGACTGGAGAGGCACAGAAAGTCTGAGGTCTCCCATCAAGTCACTGACTGATACAGGAATGTGATCCAGCTTGTAAACAGCCTAACCCTGCTGAGGCCAGTATCTCTCTGCACATTGAGCTCTGGAACAACCTCAGAAGCTGCTGCTGTTCCCTAAAGCTCTGGTTGCAGAGATAGCCACTGACTTGAGATTTCAGTGTAGATAGTGCAATATTGCCTTCCTGGAGGACAAAATCCCAAAGAAGATGGAAGATGTGATCCTGCCCGTGACCACTCAGTGTCTGTCTGCAACAAAGCTCACTTCTTCAGAAGAAAGATTTTCTTTTTTTTTTTTTTTTTTTTTCTGGGTTCATTATCTGCTATATTAATGACAGCATGAGTAAAGTGTTGAAGCTGGTGCAATGGGAGCCATGACTGTGTGTGACCTGATAAAGGAAGTCAGTAAGGGCTTGCACCAGCCCTTCTCATTTGGCTGTGTTCTTAAATGAGGGGAGGAAGGGAGAGCAAACATGACAGAAGAGATGAAAAGACACAATAACTTTCTTTAAAATGAATTTTCCTAAGTGCTAACATAACAAAATAGAACAAATCAAAACAAAAACAAAGTAAAAGACAAAAACATGAGAACCAAAAGTCAAAAGTAATGACAGATCTTGCAGTTTGATCCCTGTACTAATTACACAGAATGCAGTGATCATTAGTAATTCTTTGCAGGACTGAAGCCACAGAAGAGTTAAAAAAGATAGCCTTACTTCTTGCTGTTCTGCTCCTTAAAGTGTTGCCATGTACTGGATGCATATAATGTGCTTAGAAAAAGGGCAAAAAGAGGTCTCCACAACTAGGAGATTTAGAAGAAAATTGTCACTTTCTACTCTTAAGTGACAATTTTGTAAATTCTAGATGTGACAGTAACAATTGAAAAAGTAAATTATGGATGGGGGAGAGGTTGTTGGTGATGGAGAAAGGTTTGGCACAGAAAGAGCTCACACTGTTACAGAGGTTGCTAAGGAATTTAGATTATATATTTCTACAGAGCAACAGTAGCATCTAGTGGATATGGGGGAAACTTCTGCAGCAGGACATTGTGGTTCCACATTCACCATTAGGAATGGAAGCATATTAAAGAAAGTAAGGTTATGCCTTTTTCCACTTTTCCACTTTTTCCTTTTGCCTTTTTTTTTTTTTTAATATATGCACGCACATATACCTACCTAACAGCACTAGTCTATTCTCACTGTAAATGTGCCAAAGTTAAATGGGAAAATTTGGCATTTCTGATAACAAAAGAGGTATTACTCTTATCCGAAAACAAAACACAAATCCCACAGCATCTGGGAAGAGTACTGTGTGTTGCAGGACAGGAGAACTTGGAGGAGATGCTAAAATCAGTCCATTTACTACTATATTATTCATTTAAAAAAAAAATCATAGCTGACACAATGCCCAGCTATGTGAGCAGAATTACCCAGCACTTTTTTGAACTGCCATGTCCTTACAGTTAGAAAACAAAGATGGCCTCCATAAAAAGGCAATAGGCACGTAGGTTGAAGCTGCCCCAAATCAAATAAGATGTGAAGGCTTTAGGATCAATTCCCTCTAAGCCCTTCAATGGTTGTATTACACTCCCAAGAGACAACCACTCATTGCAGATGGCTGACACCCGAAACTTTCACAAAGCTTATCGGTATTGTCTTCTCTCTTCCAATTCTGTTCTTTACAGCAAAGATGTTGCCAAAATAGTTCCCTGTTTTCTGGCCTGGATGATAGGCCTCACTAGGTTCTTTTAGATATTTTGCCCTGGCTAGCCTTATAATCTCCCTGTTTTAGAGGAATGGGTCAGAAATATTAACATTTTCGAGAATAATTTTTCAACTATTATATTAGTAGTGACATACCTAGTTTTGACAAACCCCTTGTACCACATTTTTTTCATCCTGAAAGATCACAAAAAGCCCTTTAATCTGTTGTACATATTGCTTCACCCAGAATTTACGACAGTTTTCAAGGGCAGGCAACCAGATGAACACCTTACTCAATCTGTGTGATCACACACACACCTTGTACGTAGGGCTGAGAATTTATTGATAGTCTAATTAAAGTCTTGACAGACTAATCCAAGATTCATTATTAGTCCAACTATGATGATATGAACCTCTATAGTCCAAAGCATCCAATTATAACATCTCTATTGAAAAAAATGACATGATTAAAACCGATATATGCAAAACTTTCTCACAGCTACCCTTTTCCTTGGTGCTATGCCTACCCTTCACCAAATGTTGTTGTATCAGCATCAGCATCCCATGTTCTGTACCAGAACAGCTATAAAGCTGATAATGGGACTTCTTCCTCTTCATTCCTGGGTCTGCATGGGTTATTTTTATGGCTTTCTGAGTACAATTTGCTTCTTTGCTCCAGAGGATGCACTTAAATGCCATGTTATCCCAAGTTTTACTGTACATGGCAGAGATGGTGTGCATTGGATACTTGTTCTTTGCTTTCTTTACTACACCTACAATCAGCGTTACCCAGTGTTCATGGTTACACCCTTCAAGGAACAGTAATGACTACTTATGACATGTTTGTAGCTGACAAGCAGTTGCCATTCTGTGCTCCATACTCTCAAGGCCTCTGTAGCATCTTGTGCTTGCACTTTTGGGGCCCTCTACTATAATATTTTAAGTTTTTCCCCCATCTAGCTAAAATTTTATTAGCACAAGCTGTGCACACATGTATCCTTGTTCCAGGGCCACTGAATTGTTCACCCCATAAAAACAGTGATTAGAAAGATTAGAAAGTAGCCATACACATGTATACAGAAAGCCACAATCTGTAGAGGAAATATTACATTTCTCTCATTTACACATGAAGCCAAGCATATCTGAATTACTCTACCACCAACTATTTAGTTTTCTTCAATCTTTTGGCAAATTAACACCTTTCTACTCAATGCAGACCTTTCCCTGAACCCTTCAACCAACCTTAATTAATGATTACTTGAAATTTTATTTAAAATTCTAAAGAAATAAATATGAATAACTCAATTTACCTTCTCTGAGGGAAAAAAAAAAAAAAAAAAAAAAAAAAAAGCAGGACAATCAGACTTAGGTTCATTTATTCATCTTCCTAAATATTCATCACTGTTCACTTTAGTTTTTGCTTTAGCTCCTTGTATGAAGTTAATGGCTGTGGTAAAGGAAGGATTTACATTTGCTCCATATGAGTTTTAACACGGTTACCAGCTTGTAACTTGTTTTCTTGAAAATCAGATTCCACCTACGATTCTAGTGTTCTCCTAAATACATCCAGAATTATCAGTTGATATTGTTAGGAGTCAGTTTGATGGTGGGATTTTTTGCTTATTGCTAGTTGGTCACTGGAGAAGTCAGGCCCCTGCAGTCTGCTCTCCCCCACAAGCCCATAGCTCCTTCCTAGATAAGTTGGCTGTTGTGAAAGCTGCAAAAGAGCATGCTACCAAGTCTTTGACTTGTTCTGTCCTTACAACAGCAGTCTGAGGTTTGATGGAGGATGGCAGCTATTTGGCTGTCTTTAATCAAAGGGTACTTTTCCTCTTCCTTTTTGCTTGAATTGAAGGCAATGAGGATCTCCCAAAGACACTCTCACAAATTTGCCTGAAGTGTAGCTTAACAAGTCCATAATCAAATTTCTCTTTTTTACCTTTACCTTTCCTGTCTGTGACACAATGAACACATTATCAACATTGCAGTTAGCTCTTTATTCACTGAAATATCTCTAGTCCAGACTGATGATTTCCACATAAATAACATATTAGGTATCATCCCCTTCCCTCTACTCTCTCCCTATCACCAGTTACTATATATTAAAGTAGCTCTGAATAAGTGGTTACTACTTTTTTAAGTTTCCCAAAGGTAACCAAAACTTCATTAAGTTGGCCACAAGGATTTCACCATCAGGAATAAACTGGAAGTGGAATTCAGAAATAGAAATCAGTTCTGCCAGCAGGCAGGCCCTGCGAGACAGTCTTGCTGTCACCCCGATATAATGTCCTGGTTCACTGTGGTCATCTGGGGACACAGGTATGCTGGGCAGGGGAACTCCTGAGGACCAAGCTACCAAAAGAAAGAGGTCAAAAGCAGCACAGAAGTTAAAGAATATCTGGAGAGAGAGACACCCAGAAGAGTCTGCACAGTCTTTTACTTTCCACAGAAAATATTGCATGGTATAGTATGTCACCCAAGCAAATTGTGCGTAAATATGTTCCTACAGAGAATTTCTCCACAGCTCCATCCACTGGGAAAGCAATAAAGCTTTATATTACTTTGGAGGCAGCCTTGTGTACTTCATGCAAACATAGGCCTGACTAATAGCACAGCCTTGAAAGCAAATTCCCAAACACTCCATTTTAGGACCATCTGACTTAATATTCAAGGTTCCTCAACTAAAATGCTTTAAAGCCCTGAAGGATAACAATCTGTCATGTTATACTCCTTTAGCTTTAAAGACAGGTGCACTAGCTAGAGAAGAGGCTCAATTCTCACGTAGTGCTAGACCAGTTTAGCAACCTAAATGGCTCTGTGCAAATTAGAACTTCTCCAATGGCATCTATATCCCAGTATTCAGGGCAGGTTTGCTGGGCCCCAAAGTGACATATTAGCATCATTCCCATCTCATTCCCTCTGTCTTCCTCTCTTCAAGGAAATAAAAATGCAGTTTTGAACAAGATGCCATGAACTGACATTACTGATAAAAGAAGTTCCCCCCAAAAAAAAAAATAAAAATAAAAAAAAAAAATAAATAAATTTGTTGCTTACTGCTTAATTGGCCTATAAATTGCCTGCTTCAGTGCTAATCTATCCTTTCCCATCTATTGTTTATATTAAAATACTGACCAATGGCCAAATCTGAGGTTAAAATTAGGAAGGGAAATCCATGACATTTTCACTGCATTTAATGCATTTGCAGAGCTGTTGAAGGACCAAGGACGGGGCCTACCACCAGCTTGAAGTGTCTGAGAGCAGAGGCTGTGTTTGGACAAGGAGCCACGTGACATCTGCGCAGGATGGCGGCCTCACCAAGCTGGCACTCAGCCGTAACCGAACACAAATGCTGCAAGAGCAAATACTTCCATATTGACGCCTTGGGAAATTTATAGTAGCATTCCTTCAAATCTCCAGTTCATGAGATCAGATCAGAGCATACATCGGTTAAACCCTCCTTTGAGACTCTTTCATTTTTCCCTGATGTATAACTGAATACATCAGTGTATTATAATATAAATAAATACAAATATAAATATAAATATAAATACAAATACAAATACAAATACAAATATAAATATAAATATAAATATAAATATAAATATAAATATAAATATAAATATAAATTCAGTTTGTATTAGGCCCAGGAGGTGCACCCAAATTTTCAAAACCCTATATTAACTAATTTCCTCAGTCTGTGCCTTGACTCAACATGGACATAATATATGTGCAAAATTTACCTGAAATTTCTATTTAAAATGAAATATTTGCATTCATATAGCTTTTTAAACTCAGACTCACAGAATTTCTAGGTTGGAAGAGACCTCAAGATCATCAAGTCCAACCTCTACCTAACACTAACAATCCCCACTAAACTATATCCCTAAGCTCTACGTCTAAACGTCTTTTAAAGACTTCCAGGGGTGGTGACTCCACCACTTCCCTGGGCAGCCTGTTCCAGTGTCTAACAACCTTTTCGGTAAAGAAGTTCTTCCTAACATCTAATCTAAAACTCCCCTGGCGCAACTTTAGCCCATTCCCCCTCGTCCTGTCACCAGGCACGTGGGAGAACAGACCAACCCCCACCCCACTACAGCCTCCTTTAAGGTATCTGTAGAGAGCAATAAGGTGGTCCCTGAGCCTCCTCTTCTCCAGGCTGAACAAGCCCAGCTCCCTCAGCCACTCCTCATAGGACTTGTTCTCCAGGCCCCTCACCAGCTTCGTCGCCCTTCTCTGGACCCGCTCAAGCACCTCCATGTCCTTCTTGTAGCAAGGGGCCCAAAACTGAACACAGTACTCGAGGTGCGGCCTCACAAGAGCCGAGTACAGGGGGACGATCACCTCCCTAGCCCTGCTGGTCACACTGTTTCTGATACAAGCCAGGATGCCGTTGGCCTTCTTGGCCACCTGAGCACACTGCTGGCTCATATTCAGCCGACTATCCACCATCACTCCCAGGTCCTTCTCTGCCTGGCAGCTCTCCAACCACTCATCTCCCAGCCTGTAGCTCTGTATGGGGTTATTGTGCCCCAGGTGCAGGACCCGGCACTTGGCCTTGTTGAACTTCATGCAGTTGACCTCAGCCCATCGGTGCAGCCTATTCAGATCCTCCTGCAGAGCTTTCCTACCCTCGAGCAGATCGACACACACACCTAACTTGGTGTCATCTGCAAACTTACTGAGGGTGCACTCAATGCCCTCGTCCAGATCATCAATGAAGATATTAAAGAGGACCAGCCCCAGCACCGAGCCCTGGGAGACACCACTAGTGACTGGCCTCCAACTGGACTTGGCTCCATTCACCACGACTCTTTGGGCCCAGCTATCCAGCCAGTTTCTAACCCAATGAAGCGTGCGCCAGTCCAAGCCAAGAGCAGCCAGTTTCTTGAGGAGAATGCTGTGGGAGACGGTGTCAAAAGCCTTGCTGAAGTCAAGGTAGACCACATCCACAGCCTTTCCCTCATCCACCCAGCGCGTCACTTTGTCATAGAAGGAGATCAGGTTCGTCAAGCAGGACCTGCCTTTCATAAACCCATGCTGACTGGGCCTGATTGCCTGCTTGCCCTGCAAGTGCTGCGTGATGACTGTCAAGAGGATCTGCTCCATGAGCTTCCCTGGCACTGAGGTCAAATTCCAGATTAAACAATTAAAATTGGCAGTTTTATTCCATCTTGCTTCCATGCCAAATAGGACAGAAAACAGAAAACATGAAGGTTTTTAGCAGACTCAATTTCTACCTTTCTTTCTTTCATTTTCCTTGTCTTTTGCTTGACCCTGGGAAAGTCTGGGCATTTTCTTAGTAAGTGAAAAAAAGAAAAAAAGGCAAGGAGATTTGATGGAATAATTCCAGTTTTGGTGCTTACCACATGGAGCTCAATAAATAAATCAATCAAATACTGAGAAATAATAAATCAAATACTGAGAAACAAGAATACTGAGAAACAAGATGGCAGTGGCAGAAGCCTTGTGAGTATGTAGGTGGATAGGCAGAAAGACACCACCAAGCCTACCAACTTTTGCATGTATCATCCAGACAATGAGAATATAGGTCTTTAAGATACTGTATGGAAAATGGGCAATGATATATCCTCTAAGACAGGTGGAAACAGGAATGGTCCTCTAGGACAACATGGCTGAGCATGTCCTGATACAGGTTCCTCACAAATGGTTTGTAATTATATAAACTCCCTGCTGTATTCAGGAATACAGTAATATATATTAATCCATATATTCGTTAATATTCAAGAGTAAGAAATGAAATTATCCTAGGTGGGCAGTGCTTCCTTCAAACATATTTCTGTTGATGAAAACCAGTCCGTAATCTATTCCTCAAAGTTCAGACCCAAATATAACATTCACAACAGTTTTACGTTTTACATCAGGACCTAGAACAAATCTGGTCCCTTAAATTATGACTGGCTATTGAATAAAAAAATTTATAAAATAAAATTTTTGAATATGATGGTAATTTATAGAGCTGTTATCATTGTGCACTTGTAATAAATCCCTTTATACATTTGTGGAGGGAACAGGGACACAGATTACACCCTTTTCATCTCCTAAAGAACAAGAGAAAAAAAAAAAAAAAAAGGAAGAAAAAATCAACTCATGTCACTTTATTCCCTGGTGTTTTGCTCTTACCATGCTGGTGTTGCTGTCCTAGTTAATTCAAGTTGTAATGAGAATAAATTATCAACCAGTCAGAGATGTACCAACTTCCAATTTATTTCCTTCTTAATGACTGCACTAACTCTGGACATACATTGAGCTGAGTTCTGCCAAAAAAGAAACAACCCAAAAAGGATTGCTGTCACTGCAAACTCTGCCAAGAGGAAAGTGTCGGCTTACCGAGTTTTCTTCAGAGCACACAAATGGTGGTCTCCTGCTCCTGAATAACAGTGGTTGTAAAATCCTGGTCTTTTCTCAGGTGGGATGGGTGCTCAAGCCATACCTTTGAGAAGCATGAAGACTGCTTGTGGAGGGGAACATTTAAATTAGATTTTCACCGCTGCAGCTTAATCCCATTACTTTTTGCTTTGCCTTCACTACCGATACTTCTCAGCCTATCCTTCAAAAATTTGTAGGCCTTTCTCCAGGACTTTAAAGGTTTCTATTGCTTCATTTAAGGTTTCTTTAATACCTGGTTAAGATTGGAAGGTATATCCTCATGCTTTTCCAAACCAATGCACAGTCCTATAAACTCACATAGTTATTAGTTGCATTGCTCTCTCTCTACCTGCTGGCAATTAATGTTGTCTCCCCCAGCTAGAGCCAAACTGCAAATAAAGAGGAGCATTAAAGTGTCAAAGTCCCATCCATAACAAAATGCAAAGGTTGGCACCCCTTGTTACTGGAATTTATGGACTGCTTTTTAGTTTTATCATTTTATCTTCCTTTAATGGCTAAATCAGTTAATCCTGGGTGGCATCATAAAACTCGCAAACAGAGGAAGACCGTAAGTCAACAAGTCATTTCTGGAGCTTTGCAGTACAAATCTCTGTTGTAAAAAGCAGCAGCAGTTAACTCTTTCAATTTCTGCTCCTCTTTCAAGGACTTTAAGCGAGGCTACAAAACTGCTGTTTATCTAGTTCACACCACTATCATTGGTGCGATTCCTGCTACTATGCCCTTTGAAGGTAGGAAGTGGTCAAAAGACACAAGTCCCTTAATTAGTAAGTAAAGTAAATTTCTCTTTAGAGCATGGATGTGAACCTGTTTGATGAGAAGGCTCAAAAGATGGTGACCTTTGATGGCTCAGATATGGTGACAGCTTGGACACTGCAGACACAGGGCAGAAAGGTTCACTTTAAAATAAATGATTTCATGGCACACCTACCACCCCATCCATAGTTGTGCAGACCTCCTTCATCTGCAGTTCCTCACATAATGCTGGAAGAATCACTCAAACACTCGGCATTAAGGGACTAACAAATTTAATTTTCATCCAAATGTTAGGAGGGGATCCCAAGAGAAAGACATCTCCATCTGCTCAGTGTTCTTTCCACATGCCACCAGGGGCTCACAGGCCATCATACAGTCTCATACATACTGTGCAGGGAGTCTGTTTTCACAAGAACAATAGAAGAGAAACTGAAATGCATTGTCTTGGTTATCGGGAAGCTAACAAATTACCTAAGAGTTTGGACAAACAAAAAGAAAATCAATGGAAAGCTGAACCAAGAAGTACCTGCATTTCCATTAGTTAATTGAAAGGATGATTCTCATCCTTTGATGCTTCATATCAGCTTACTTTCACCCTGTAAATCAGCTTTCTTTGAAACATCTGACACTAGCTAACCTTAGGGATTAAAACACACACTCAAACAAAAAATCCAAACATAAACAAACAACCAGACAAACCTGATCTGATTCAAAACATTGCATTCTGTTTCTGCTCACAAATGCGTGGTTTATAGAGGCAGACTTGGAACTGATTTTAGAGAGGAAGATTTTTCTTATTTCCTTGGTGTGCTGTCACTGAATTTCTAGCTGATGCTGGAGGGATGTTCCAAATGACCTGCTGCCACTCATATTCATTGACAAGCAGAGCTCCAGGGCAGATCCCATCCATCAGCCCCACGTACAACACCGAATGGAGACAACCTGACCACATGTCCCAGGCCTCAGCAACATACAGAAAAGCTCAGGAGCATGACATAGAAAATGCAGAGACAATACAGTCGTGCAGTCCCAGTTGAGCTCTTGCTAACACCACTTCAAGTTTTGCTGCGAGTTTTTGCAGAAGACCAACTTGAAGACCACTTTGCAGAGCACTGGTGTAACATTATTCTTCTTTTATTCAAATCGTGATTAATTTGACCAAATTTTGGAAAGTTCTTATTTACATTTTGTTTGTTTTAATATTATTTTCCAGAATGTCTGATGTGAAATGAACAGAGCATGTTGAAAGATCTTCCCAAGCCCCGCAGAAGCCATGATCCACCTGCAGCGCCCAAGAGGTGGCGCCCAAAAACCAGCGGACATCGCTCGCGAGAGTGGTTTTGGGTGGGTTCCTCCTCAGCAGAGCGCTGCTCACACCGGACTTCAGGCAAGCCAAAAAGTATCAGAACCTGGCAAACTTCAGGTGAAGTTTATTAAAAGGGGAGAATCACCTTCCAGCCTTGATTCGAGCCTCCAAGCACCTGTATCTCACGTTACTGCAGCCCTGAACAGAGCAAACGAGTAATTTGCTCCTTTCCCACATCTTTGCTGATTGCTTTATGCCAGACAGGCTCTTGGCTTCTTGTATTGGCCCCAGTTTCAGCTTTATGCATCCCCTTAGAAGAACATTTGAACAAAGCACATGCTTGATTCCACCATATAAGCTCCCATAGGCTTTCCTCCTTTTCCAGTTTGGCTAGCCTTCATTAAACTGAGATTTCTTAGATTTGAAGTTAGGAATGAATATCCGATGTTCATATTTTAAGCACATGCTAATGGAGGTTCAAAGACCTATACTGTATCTTGAAGTTTCAGACATTGTTGATACCTTAATAACAAAGCTTACAAGCATTCAAGGATAAAACAGAATAAATAGAAGTATATGCACAAAATGTACTAGGGAGGGGAGGAGGGGAAAACAACCTTTCAAGACACTGTCAGAAATATCTATCACCACATGTCTCAGCTTTCCTGGGTGGGGAAGATGTAACAGGGTTATACATGTTAAATGCTTCTGTAACCTAATGATGATGGGTACCATGTAAGAGCCATTCTGTTGGAAAAACTGGACAGACAACTGGCTTGACTTGCAGCTTCAGTGTACTCTCATATGGGGAAAAACAAACCTGTTACTGTAGAAAGGAAAATCATAATGCTAAACAAATAAGGACTATCACTCCTTGCTTTTTCAGGTTATAGACACAAGCTGATGATTGGCAATACACACAGAGAGAGAAAAGAAAGGAATGGGGAGGGGGGAGGTGTATGGTTAAAATTTCCCTATGAAATTCACTGAGGCTAAGACATTAAAAGACTTAAAAATACATTTTGATACAGATAAATAAAATCTTTGCAGAATTATGAGAGATTGATAAACCAGTATTTCAGCATACCCAGACACTGAGAAGGGCCCTAACTACTATGGGCTGGTTCTTCTACAGCTGCATGTATTAAAGCTTTTCTGAACACAGATGAAGGATGCACCAAGATTAACCCCAATTAGCATCATGGAAAATATCCTGTAAACCCACTGCATGATTTTATCAAGGGAAAGGAGCTTAAGCTGAAGCAACCTTTTAATAACTGTATTAAGCTGTATTTTTCCATGTTCATAGCAACTTTTCGATAGCTGCTTCTTGCTGAAATAAATAGTAAGTGGGAAGGCTGCCATATTTAAACGTGCTTTTGAGAAAATCCCAAAATGTTCATCCTGTACAGAACCCAATGGACCATTTTCTGTCTCCAGAAGAAGGAAAAAGAGCCCTGGAGATTTTATGCTATATGCACCTGTTTTAAAGCCATGTTCCATCTGGAATGCTCTAAGAGCTTTAATTAAGCTATTTTCATGGTATAATAGCAAGACAACAGAGCACTGAAGTCAAATACAGCCTCAGTGTCTTTTTGCCTTTTGCCTTTGCAGATAATTCCTAGGAAGTCTATAGGCTGATTTGCAGCATAGGCTTGTTCTCTCCCTGCATAGCATACTTTTTTTTTTTAATTTTTCCCCTTGTATTGCTCTCTACCTAACAGCAGGACAGCAACAGACTCAAAAGCCATTAGCACAACAGGCAATCTTCGTGTGACTAGCAAAAACCAACACAGATGCAAGTAGCTGCTTTGCCAGCAAGGTGCTGATTTAACTAGAAATTTTGCAAACTGAAGAATATTTTTATTTACCCCATGAAGCTTAACATACAGTTGAATTATTTAGCTTAAAAAGAGAGTCTTCCATGCATATATTAATACAGCAAAAGCTTATTACATTTTTCCATTCCTTATAGCATACTTTTTTTTGGCTTATGTATAAAGTCACCTCAAGCTGCCTTTGTAATTTGCTTGATCTTCCTAGAAGTAAGCAATCAGTGGAAAACTCTGCTGCTTTTCTTGCCTTCTACATTTTTCCCCTAAGCATAAATTACTGTAGAAGAGCACTCTCCATCTTTTCTATGAGATTTTTCAAGCACAGGGAAATTAACCTCTTATCCAATATAGTGCGTGTTCTGTATTTATTTACACCATTTATTGTGCCAAGCAGTGAAATAGGTAAACAAATTTCTTCAAAGTACTTGCAAAAATGACATCTGAAATTAAGCACTTCACCTACCGGGATAAAAAGTCTTTACAGTGGCTTGAATTATGGTGTTTCACCCTATGCACCCCTGCCCACACTACTGGGCCTGCCTTATCTTTTCTATCACGGGAATTTAGATGGCAACACGCAGAGAAAAGCAGAACATTTTTGGAAGGTTCAACTGGATGGACATTCAAGTTACAGAAGTAGTATGGTTGATTCATTTTGTTTAAGAGGAAAAGGAACAAAATTTAAACATTGCTGCAAGCATGAAAAATGTTGGACTTTTGAACCAGCAGATAGCTCTTGTTCCCAAGTGGATGAATGGATGAGGTATCAAGTCGGGTTACATGTGGCACAGGCAGGAATTCACCGGACTTAATTGCAAACTCATTTTGACATGTATTTTAGAACTAAAACAGACTTTAACTTACCCTTTCACTGCTATAATGATGGTAGCCATATGTGGGTGAAATAGCCTCCTTTTTTGATACAAGGGTCTGTTAAAGTAACTCAGAAAAATGAGTTTAATATGTCATTATTCCTACCAAGTTCACCATGGTGTGTGTTTTCAGAATGTTAAAAAGGACTTGAGATTTCAGTACCAAGCTGTACCTTCAGCTCCTTTATCAGTTCAAATTTTTACTGAGGAACATGGAACATGCAATTAAGAGTTTCCAAAATTTGAATTTAAAATTCAGGTGTAAAATTAATTTAGACTGACAAAAAGTTCAGTAATCTTTCTTCTGTTTACATCAAATAAAAATATTCAGTATTAATACTAAACACCAGAACTGTAACAGGCATTAAAATCTTACCCTTATAAAATTCAGGACCTTTTTATATATTTCTAGTAGTTTTTAAGCAATTCTGAAATTTTTCTTAAATATTGAAATAAGTTTCATTATGGACTTAGTGAATTCCAAGACAAATTTAGTTATTAATGAGACAGATTGTTTTGCGTACAAATACAGATCCTAGCATGACTGTTCTTAAACAGCAATCAAGATGAATATGAGCTAGAGTTTGATACATATTTTATTGTCTTCCATCCTCAGGATTTCGTAATTCATCATCAGGAAGAAAAAATAGAAACAAGAAGGTATTGCAAGACATCCTGAGAAATAACCACCGACTTACTTGCATGGTTAAATATTAACTAAGAAGGAACTAAAAGTTTGTTCAGTTCTGGGTTGGAGACTTAAAACAATGCTATACACACAAGGAAAAAACATGATAGCAAATTAGTATTCCTGCTTGGTTGAAGAATAGGGGAGTTTGAAAGCGTTACTAGCTAGCAACCAGAGAAAAACACAGCAGGATGACTTTCACTAGTCTTCTGATGGATGTCCAGATACGGTAGATACCTATGGCAATGTATGGAGCAGGCATGCAGACTGGAGGATACCCAAGCACAGTACTTTATACCTATCCTTAAAGAATTAATACAAATCCTCAAAGAATTGAAGAATCCTTAAAGTAACCGCGAGGTTGGATCTGAATCCTTTTATTTCTCAAATCTGATGTATTTTTCCTGAAATGTATTCTTTTTTGCCTGGTTGACATCCTTTGTTCCAGCTCTTCCTCCATCCTAGCAGCTGTGTGACTCCCATCACTGTAAAATTCTGAAAAAATATACATTTAACCAGAGATTCTCATCTATTGCTTACAAAACATGACAAGTTCCAGAGGCCAGTATATACCATGAGGATATGGATAAACCAGTAGGTGGTATAACCAATTCTCATAGCCGTCTTGGTAACAGAAACAGAAGAAAATGAAGAGGTGGGAGAAAAGCAGGCAAGTCTGGGATACAGTGGCTGGAATTTTTACTGCTGGTAAAAAAATAAAAGGGGGGGGAGGGGTTAAGATAAAATCTCCCATCATAATATCAGCACATGCATGTATTCTACACTCTAACTGAATCAAACCTTTATTTTATTAATTTATTTTTTAACAGCTAACCAACTGCATGCATGAAAATATGCTATGTCAATGATTGCACTTAAAACTGCCACAAGCTGTGGTAAGAGCACACACAAAAGCTGATGCACAAGACACAACCCAAACCCACAAAAAGCTGGGGATGTCTCCATCAGCTGATATTAAGTCCAACACATTTTGAATACTGTGTTGTATCCATCTCTTCTAAAGAACAACTACTATAAATACACATTTGCATGTGTATCTATATATGTGTATCTATGTATAAAATTGTAATGTGTAAAAATTAATGAGTCTGGCTACAGTCTTATTTTCTTTCTTGCCTGATCAGGAAAGAGTGATACATCATAATATATTTGCAATGAAGTTATTAGTTCTTTACATAGGAAAATACCTAAAGGCAAGAAAAACAACAGGGCAAAGAGCAAAATTTTAGGAAGTCTGGGAAGGAAACCCTGTTACAACGCAGGAATTTGTCCCTAGTTCCTAACTTTTAAGACCAAATCTTCAGCAGGGACTGATTGCAGAAGTTGCCTCACTTGATGTGTAGATGTCCTACATTTTTTTTTACTTCTGTTGCCTATGGTTGAAATTCACCCTAAACTACTATCAGCCCATCTGTAACTTGACAGTGGCATAAGTGTTTATTAGATCCAAAACAGAAGCACAACGCCCCCAAGGTACAGCTACTCTTCAGTAGCCTACATGCGGATAGGGCAGAAACTTAAGACACATGTACACTGATAGCCCCACTGGAGGAGACGTGGGAGCATCACAGGCTGTGATTGCCAACAACACAGCCAAGGCCACTGTCTGTGTGGACATCAGCTCATTCCAATTCCTACTAGATAAGAAAAATGGCTGACAGCTCTTCTTCAATTCGTCAGCACCATAAAACCATTGGAAATCTGAAATTTCCTAACTTTGGTAGCAAGGGATTGTTGCTTTAACACACAGTTATCCTTGTTCATAATGTGAATTACAGGATGGCAAGAGGTTTTTTTATAGCTACAGACTATTAATGAAGCTAGTGGATTGAAACATAACTTGCTTGGCAAATAACTGCATTTTAACTAACTAAACGAGCAATCTCAAACAGCTTCCACAGGTGGAGTGAACACAGATAGCCTTAGAGGCTCAGCTCATCCGAGGCACTGAGAGTATCTTCTTAGACTATGAAAAAGCAAATCTGTTCAATAATTCATTCATGAATGTCTCATAACCATATACATAATTCATCAGCACAAATAAGTAGACTTACAATCATTTTTATTGTGATAACACTCAGAAGTTTGAAAATCTGGGGGATAAGATTCCTCAAAAGAATCTTGTGGCAAATGGCAGACATCCCCTGCCATAAAGGAAGAAGGAAAACTATTCAGTTTTACTCTGAATTCATTTCTATTCCAATGGTAGTCAGCTTTTTTTTGAGCTTGATAGATTGATTCATGGTGGCCTGTCCTGGAGTCACGGGAAGGATTCACTTGGGTGCAGCAAGTGACATGCTCCACACCTGATAGGCAATCAAATCCATCAGGCTGCTCGGAGGCATTTAGTGCTAGCGCCCTGCTACCAGCGTGTTTGTTCCTTGGGAAGAAATCTCATGAATCATTAAAGCCCCATCTACCAGGCTGCCTGCGCTACAAAGCCCTCAGCCTGCAGTGGAGAGCAGGGGACAGTGTGGCAAGGCAAATGCATAGGAGCCAAAGCTGGGGTTACAAAGGCACTTAAGCAATGTGTCCTCCTGCTGGGATCTGAAGGTCACTTTGCTGCTATTTTCTTTTCCCTAAATAACCTTTGTTTATTCAGCACGCAAAAGCACATTACTTGGGCATTATTACCTATGGACTCATAGGACAAAGTTTTGTGTTTCACAACAGCTTTCCTCAGTGTGCTGGCACATGGAGAACATGGAAGTTGTTAGTAAAGGATATTTTTCACTGTGGTTTGCCATCAGAAAGTGGTGATTCAATTGCATCCATTAAGTCAACACATTTTGCTAAGTGCATCTTACAACACCACAGGCAGTTATAAAAAGACATTTTGATTAAGTTGAATTTTTCAGGCTGACATCTATTACATTACACAATATAGCGGAAAAGTTGGCTTTCATCATACTGTAACATGAATGTTGAAATTTCACATTTAAGTGAAATGTTAAAACTTTACCAAAACAAATGATGTAAGTAGTTCAATTCTCATTCTGATCTGAGAGAAAACTAAATCTAAAACAGAAAATTCTCCATAGGGTTTTGATACAAGGATCAAGTTAGCAACCTTTTGTATACAGTTCTCGTATTTTTCTTATTTAGCAGCCACTCTATATTTTTTTCAAGAACAGATTTATCCTTTTTTTTCTAACATGCCAGTTCTTCTTTAAACACAAACACTGAGGAGACAAAACGATGTCTGGCAGATGGTGTTTAGATGACACTGGAAGGGTACAATTCACTTGTAACCTAAGCTTTCTGGTAGCCTTCATGTACTCCCTCTATTGGGTTTATGTGGCAAGGTTTTGGTAGGGGGGGGCGCAGTGGCAGCCTCTGTGAGCAGAGCCCAGCACCTGTCCCATGTCAGATCAGAGCCAGCTTCAGCCAGCTCCAAAGGGGCCCGCTGGTGGCCAGAGCTGAGACAGCGAGGCTGTGCCTCTGAGAGAGCAGAGTTAAGAAAGGGAGGAAAACAAACAAACAAACAAAACAAACAAACAAACAATAATAATAAAATAAATAAATAAATAAATAAATAAATAAATAAAACTGCTGCACAACAGCAGCTGGGAGAGAGGAGTGGGAAAACGTAGAGAAAAAAAACCCTGCAGCTCCCAAGGTCAGTGCAGCAGGAGGGCAAGAGGTGCTCCAGACATGCAGCAGCAGCTCCTTTGCGGCCTGTGGAGAGGCCCCTGGTGGAGCAGGTGGATGTGGCCTGGAGGAGGCTGCAGCCCATGGAGAGCCCCCGCAGGAGCAGGCCCTGGGCCGGAGCTGCAGCCTGTGGAGAGGAGCCCATGCAGGAGCAGGGGGTCTGGGGGGAGCTGCCACCCATGGGGGACCCGTGCTGGAGCAGTTTGCTCTTGACGGATGGACCCCGTGGTACAGAGCCATGTGGGAGCAATTCTTGAAGAGCTGCTGCCTGTGGGCAGCCCCTGCAGGGGGGGAGAAGAGGGTGGATAGGGAGGAGGTGTTTGCTTTTGTTGTTGTTTATTTCAGTTTGCTTTTATCTTCTCACTTTTCTAGTCGACTACTGATAGGCAATAAATTATACTAATCTCCCTACACCGAGTCTGCTTTGCCTTGTTTGCCTGTGACAATAACTGGGGAGTGATCTCCCTGTCTGTGTGTCTCAGCCCTTGAGCCCTTCCCATTCTATTCCCCCCCCACACACACACCTTTCCTTTGAGCAGGGGGAGTGAGAGCACAGTTGTGGTAGGGTTCAGCTGCCCAGCTGGGTAAAACCACCACACCCCCATGCACATGCTAAGGAATGAAGAAGTGTATACTAAAGTCTGTGCCTTAGAATTGTCATTCAAATTGATTGATTTTTGGCTAGTACTGAGGACAGCCAGTTACCGTCACTGTAAGGAAAACAGTGTGTTTAAGTGTATGCTGCATGAAACAACTGAGGTTGCAGTCTTCAAGGTTCAGGGATGCTTTCTGCCTCTGTTCATGTGTAAACCTGATACAAGGCAATTTGATATTTCTCAGAGTTTATCTGTTTTTCATGTCCGTCCAGTCTTAGGCATTTTTTTAAACCTTAAACATAGTTTTCATCATGTTTTGCTGCACACATAACTCACCACTGCTCTTTTCACTACCAATATCAATTCATTTACAAGCCAAAAGACAGACCCTGACCCCATCACTATGCTGCCTGTATGAACTCAGTATCATGGCAGTGATCATTTTTACTTTTAATATTACCTTTAGCTGAAAACATGCTCTGGTCCACAGGGACAAGAAAAATACTTACAGTTCAGTAGCTTGAGCATAAATTTTAAATACATATATTTATCTGTATAAACATGTATCTGAATTCTTCATCTAGAAGATGATAGTTCTTAACTGGGTAGTTAGGGGCATTTAAAATAGTTTCAGACACCTGCATGCCTTCTTGCTTCATTGCAGCTGAATATTAAGGGAAGACTTCTATTATTCCAACATGGCTTGAAAGCAAGGAGCAGGCAGGAGGAGGTAGGATTTGTGAAAAATACAATTGTCCTATTTTCTCTCCACAGTTACACTTGGCAAATACAAAGCCTAAGGTGAGTGGCGGTGCATTACAGCCCCCTACACTTTTTTGCAGAACATGGGTTACCTGCAAGCAGCAGTCTTTTCCTCCAGCAGGCAGCAGGAGGGATGGCAGCCTTTCCATGCACCATGGTGCTGCTGTGCTTCCGTATCTTGTTCCAAAAGTGCCCAGAGGGGTGATGAGGAACAGAGAGCACAGATTGTTCCCTTAGGGAATCAAGAATACACAATGCCCACCCACAGTTTCTGCATCTTGCTTTCACAGCGGCACCCTGAGACCACTGCCCCCTTGCTGCTGAACAGCATTTGCTGGGCATAGTGCAGGAAATGAGGAAGAAATGGTTCAGGCTCAAGAAGAGTGATAATACAGAGTAATGCATGCAGGGAAAGAGCACCAAGCTCTGATGCCAAAATGGAGGGAAGGGAGTAGCCAATACAGACACACTGAAGACATGGGATGTCAAATGATTGTACCTGTTGTTTCCAACACCCCCTTGTCACCCGCAAAGTGGAAGAGGAAGAGGAAGAGAGAAAAAAATGACACCTGGGCATGCGACAAGAGAAACAGGTCTGTGGTGTGTTGGTTATTGAAACCTGCTCAAAACATGCTCAGAAGAGGCATCTCCACCTACAGATGGAAGGGAAAATAATGGGGGAGAAACGGCTGATGAGCTTGTCAGCATTACTAACTTTCTGGACCTCTGCAAGGTTGAGTGAGGTCCTGCTGAAAACACGAAGAGGTTACCAAAAGCAAAAACACCTCATCAGTGTTCTCTGCTGGCTTTCCTAGGCAAATGGAAAAACACTGAATGCTGCAGGCCACCAGTTCATCGCCACATGAATGGCCCCAGGATGGTAAAACTGCCTTCAGTGCCCACAGCACACATGGGCCCTGTGTGTTTTTTGCCCATGGGCTCCAATGGGGCCCAGCCCTCCCCAGGGCCATGCCTCTGACCGGATGGGAGTGGCAGCCAAACAGATGGACATTCACAGGCAGACAGATTGACATTCGGGGCCGGGTCTGCCAATATGCAGGTATCAGCCATTCAGGCTGTCTGTTAGCACAGATTAGTTAGCCTCATAAACAGCGTTCGGCCATAAGACAAAAATGTCCTGTAGCAAAGCCCCAGGATTTAGCAAAACTGGACCAGAAGGAAGCATTTGTATTAAATCAGCAGCTGCAAAGCATCAGCGTTTCTTCTTCCCAACCACACTGGCAAAATACTTGTCTCGATTTCTTTTCATGTCATCGCATTAATTCCTTCTCATATTTTTCCATAACACACCCTAAAAAATGTGTTGGCAAAAGAATGGCTATAATGTGCGGTGGGGAACATGCCTGCACTGTTACCTCCTCGTCTGAAGCGCTACGGGTGCCTGGCAGAGGGGGCAAGTGCCTGTGTCCCTCACAGGGCAGATGCTGGCCCCAGGGACCCATCCCATGGAGCCCTTCCAGAAAGCTGGGCTGGGAACAGAGGTGAGGCTAAATAGAAAATGGTAAGAAAGAAATCGTGTGACTTCATCACGGCAGAAGTTCTTGTTTGATACTGAATAAAAACGCAGCTGCCTAGTTTTCTCTGCTCAGTTGAACAAGAAGGTCAAAAGTCACCCTAAAGTGCTCAAGTTTCTGTTTCTAGCTTGGCCACAGGCTTCCAGGAGAAAGCACGGGAGGAGCACTACTCTGATCAAAGGCAAAATATTCTTTAGGCAGAAAGTTGGGTCAGTGCTCAGGTCTCCAAGGCAGTGGGAACGCTTTAACACAACCAAGGCATGGACGTCCAGCGCAGCTCTTCCCTTCTCCCCTTCTATTCCAACACTTCTTCTGACAAGACGTAAACAGAGCAGAAGCCTGCTGGCTTGGGCTTCAGTCCCTGATTTCTGCTTGAGCCAAATACCTGCAGCATGGCACTCAGGGATTAAACAGTCACACAAGAAATTGCTGTTACTATTGTACTGAAAATTTTAACTTTTTGGCTAGCCCAAAGGTGAACAGGTCACTCTGTGAACTTTATCATTGTGCTCTTTTCTTCACATGCAAAATAGTCTCATAATTTTGTTGTCATGGGGAATTCTTTGCTATGACGATCTGCTTACCTAGCGTGAGAAGAGCCAGTGTGTAACAACTTAATTGGGTGAGTCAGATTGATACACAAATCTAACCCATATGTGAAATGAAAAAGCAGTAAGAGTGATGGGTGTATTTACAGCTTCAGGAAATGTCTACATGCTTTTGCTTTGAGTGAGCATCAGAGCAAACATGTGGTATGTAAATGTCTTTGGTTGCACAACCTCCTGTGCCGCACTGCTAAAATCCCATCCATTTGGTCGTCCAGAGCAGCTGAGCCTCAAAATCAAGCTAGTGCTCTAAAAGCTGAGATCTGTGGGCGATCCAGCCTGCAAAGAGAATACCAGAACCTGCTTACACTTCTCAGGTTGCATCCCCCAGACAAAACATGCTGGGTCAAAACAGAAAGCACATTTGCCACAACCCTAGCTCCCTGCCAGAATGTTTTCTACATGCTGATGCTAACAGTCTTGAGGCCAATGTCCTTGTGCTCTCATGCTTTCCGGCACAGATTTCATTCTGAGCATTCATTCCCTCTAAAAAATTCCAATTCCTCCCCTGGCAGCAGGGGGCTCAGCCTGAAGCTCTGCAAAGCTGCATGCCCGCCTTCCCCAGACACCCAGCTAACAGCAGGGCTGAGCACTCTGCAGGCACCGGGCCAGCATGGGGGCACCTCCATTTTTGCACAAATTGCAAAAATTATATTTTTTTCCCCCTCAAAATCCATCTTCTACTATCTTATAGGTAGATTTTGAGAAAATCCACACCCAAGCACACGTGTTTGTACTTGCATTTGAGAAGAATCTCCTCCAAACATAAATATGCTTGATGGAAAAAAATATCACAGGGATAAAAGAGATCAAGCAGAGTTAGGAGACGGATGGGGAAACAGAAGACTAGATCTTTAGGCTAAGGAAAACAAACAAACAAACAAGCAAACAAAGTGTTCTTAGTTTCCCATCACTTGTCAGAAGTGGAAGGGTTTTTATGTTTTTTTGTTTGTTTGTTTTCCTTTTTTTTTTGTCCTTTGATGTAATTCTTAATATACTAGGTAAGACTGCAGACTTTAATATACTGTCTAAGAATATTAAGACTACAGACTATTTTTAATATACTGGGTAAGACTCTAAAGCTGAGCTGAAATAGTTTTCAATTTCTGAGTTTCTGATCATATCACGATGAATTTCTCTACTTGAAGTTAAACTAAAATTAGGTGAGGTTTTAGTTTGAGACTAATGAAATTATAATTATGAACTTACCAATGAGCTTATGGAGAGGCTGAGACATTTCAAATGCTTGAAAAAGTTAGAACAAGGTTTTGTTCTGATAGATTTGGTTTTAGCAGAGGTAAACATTTGTTTACCCCCCCATATGCATGTTAGACCTAAAGCTTTTGATGCCTCTACTATTTTATTCGGAGATCTACTGGTCATAGCTAACTCCTAGCCTTACTTGCCAAAGAGCGATGAGGAGTATTTATGCATCTCTCATCACAATGATGACCTTGCATTTCTGAAGAACCTGCAGATGACACACTGTGCTCGGTTTTCAGCAAAAGGAAGCAACAAGCCAAAAGCTATTTGACCCAAACAGGTTTGAGGAACTTTTACCTGCTTTTTAAGAACTCTGAGATTAAAGATAGTAAAAACCCAGCATCCAAGCCCATGCTGTCAAGCTCTTAAGATAAAGCACAAAGCAGCTGGCAGAGCGGTGGCAGCAAAATACAACAGTGGGGATTGAAATGGATTGACGCATGATCAGCACACATTGGGCTGCTCAAAGAAGTTGCATTTGTAACATTTAAACTAGAAAGAAAGACTAACAAGGAAAGCCCTGAATTCCCTGCATATGAGCTGCTCCACCAGGTTCCACATACACCACAAAGTTGTTCCACAACCCTTCACCAAAAAAAAGTGAAAATATCATGTAAATGATCAAAATAAACTGAAAACAGTAGGTGCCAAATATAGTTTTTTATTGTTTGATAACACTGTAATATTATAAACTGTGTAAAGTATGATAAAACTTCTATAAAACAGAGAAGGTGCATCTTACAAAATACAAACATTACCTCATTAACAAAAAGGGGAAAATATAAAGAAAATATTACAATAGCAGTACCAGTTTCTTCCTGTATTCCAAAATTTACTGAAAAATGTTTAAGTTATGCAGCACTAAGATAAGTTACTTTTATTTTCTCTCTTGATTTCAAACATGCATTACATCAAACAGAAATAAAACCTATTAATCAATACAGAAAATTTAATTAATTACCTAGCATTGCATGTAGATTTAAGGAGGGATGATGCAGCATCTATTATGCATTACAATTACTTCCCTTCCTCTGGGCTTACAGATTTTAGCAATTAAAAATAGCTCAATTATTCACAATAAGATGAACAGTCACTGAATTAGCAATAAACTTGGATAAAGGAGCAGTTATAGTAAAGTTGTTTTGTCGCAAAATTATCAAACAAGATCAGATATGCTTTGGGTAGTCTTTACACAAAATGATACCCTTGTGACAATTATCTCTGTGCCTGCCAGAATCCTGAAAGCCCTATCATAAAGGTAAGGGAGTGAAATATGAACCCCAGTAATGTCAACTGAAATACAGAGAGCAAAATTTCATTTACAGTTCTTGCAAAGAAACACCCATACCATCCGACTGCGCTACTGTGAACAATCCCACCTACACCTTCTGTTTTCACCACAATGCAATTCCTAAAGAAAGGAGTGCTGTTCTCAACCTGCTGCTGGCCAAGCAGCACGCAGGGCAGTTGGAAATGGTTTCCACCTTCTCACCTCTACAAGTACCTTCACATGTCCATTAACTCTCCCAAACAGTTAAATTCACCTTCACCCAAACTGCTCAGCCCCTGCCACCTTCTCCAAACCCCACAAGAAAGCAAGTAACAAAAAATTGCTGGGACTACCAGGTGCACCCACTGAGAGTTAATCCCATAGGGGTTTTTGGTTGGTTGGTTGTTGCTGTTTTAAGTGAAACCCGTCAGACCAAGCATCCTAAACTTTGCAGCTCTCAGATCTGGTATGCAGGCAGTGCTGATGTGTGTCACCTGGTGGCCCTGTCAGTTCCTTTTGTTCGTTTCACACTTGCTGATGACATTATTCCAAAGGAGGCTGGAAGTGTTTGGAGGTGTGACTACCCTTTCCTATGCATTTGCACAGTTATCTAATATGAAGGTTTTAATCATGTTTTCAGATGGTACTAAAATAATCTATCTTTATTTGCAGTCTTTTGCTATTCAAAGTACTAAAAATAGACTTTAAATATAGCCCTTAACAGATGAACTACTTCACATTCTTACACGGGAACAATTTATTTATCCACTGTAAATATTGCCACTGTCCCTTTGCAGAAATGTATTGCTTTTAATCATAATCAAATGCAAAATCATGTTTAATTTACCTGGAAACATTTGGGGCAGAAATATGTGAACTTAACCACTTAACACACAGGTGCTACTAGCTAAAACTCAAGCAATGTAATTTCGTGGAACAAAAGAGAAATAGAAAATGCAAGAGGCTGGATTTTTTGCTGAGTGGATGTATATATTCTTAAACAACAGTAAAGTGGACTTCAATTTTTGTGAAAATATGTGTGATTCTGAGATTCAAGACCAGATCCTTCTTAGTATCAACAACAACAGTTTTCCTCACATTAACAACCAGCTGAGGATCCTACTGATCATATCAAAGATGTACAGAGCCCATTTCTTTGACAGCCATTTGTTACAAAGTGTTGTTTAAGAGCCACCACTCACAGAAGAAAATTAAAAGGTGAAACACAAGCTTGATGATGGAGTTTTGGTTGGGCCAACATAGCCAACAGTTACTGTCAAGCAAAACACCTTCCAGTCTAAGAAATCAATAGTGTAGCAAGCAAGCAACAGTGCTCGTAAGCAGACAAGCAACTTAATACACAAGGAAGCTGCTACTGACTAGCAGTAATAGTCAGCTTTTATCGATTTTTCAAACTAAATTTGAAGACAATCTTCTCATTCGTGTAAAGCAGAGAGGAATCTGGGCCTGAGGCCAGGTATATACCTGTACCATCTCTGCTATTAAAGATTTATTCTATTGTGTTTCATTCTGTGTTACATTTCAAGATATGCCCAGTTTACATCAATTAAATATAAGACAATTGTCCCGCTAAAAGAAACCAGTGTTTACAATTTTGTAAGAAAAAAGAAGAAAAAAAAAAAAGACACTGAAGTCAGTGACTTTATAGCCAAAATAACCTAATTACACAGTTTTTAAACTAAGGATATCAATATACTGAAATGTTTTCAATGTTTTTTAAAAAAAAGAAATACAAAATAATATTGAAAATTCACAAGAAAAGGTTTTCAGGACCTTTGCACAGCCCTTTTCAAGAGTAGTGATGCTCTTAAATGTCTTTACAACTCCAGTTATAAAGATAGAATCAGCTTCTTGAAGGAATAGGACCTGTGACACATCTTCTACGTATGGTTGTTGTTAAGATTGTTCTTATTAAAGAATCTCCTTGCTTCGACACTGCTAAGTGACACAGAACAGCGAGACGGATTCTCCTTTCTGTATTCAATGCTTTCCATCATAGCCTGCTTGATCACCTGGAAAACAATTTAAAATGTGTCACTCTGGGAAAGTTAACTAAGTTTTAATGATATATTAACTGAAAGAAAAGACCCCTTCAGATCTTAACAGCTGTTGCTCCTAATTTCATCTCCACTCCATCCTCTGATCAAAGTGATTGCTGAGTATCAGTATGAATTCTATTTGTTTTATTGTAAAAAACAGTTATTTAGATGTAGTTAATAGGTATGACAGGGTATCTATCACCAACATCAAACAAGTCACACAGGAACATACTAAATGAACCATCTCACCTGAGTCCCTGCACAACACTGAAGGGTAAATCAAAACAACGTAAAAATACATACTTAAAGGGCGTATGAAATCATGACTATATTGAAACATTAAATCCCCACTTTCACTTCCTTGTTCCCAAAGCAACACGATTTGCTCGCTACATTGAAAAAAAAAAAAACATAAATCCTTTCTTTATCTGGGATGATGATTTACACCTGTGAATATGGAAAGCCACTCTGCAGATACTGTGAGAAAAGGGTTACCAATCACAGACCTGTGTTACTACTAGTATCAGTTAGAAAGTATAATTAAATACCATAGAGTTAGCTGAGAAGAAAATTTCCACAGATCTTCACAAAATAAGTTCAATTTTTTTTATTTTTTTTTTAAACTTAGAAAATCATCATTATACATAAAGGCCTGAGTATAAAAACCTGACCATAAAATCCTACATCCTCTGCAGTCACATTTGCTCAGTTACCTTGCAGGGCTTTTGATGCTAAAATGACAAAAACAACACAGAAATGGCAGTAGAACAGAGCAGGAATGGGAGTGGATCCTAACAAGCACAGGGTCAACCATTATGGAAAGCACACAGACCATACTCCAATAGTTCTATTTGGAAGACAGCCACCATATTAAGTCAATCTTCTTGGTCCTGAAAATATCTAGAATTTTTATCTTCTGGAAAGTATCCCCTGGCCCTTTCCAGCCGCCTCACATATTATTATTGACAGAGGATCATACATAGTTATGCTTACTACAAAACTGATATTTAGACACTATATAAATGGAGGTCAAGTGAAAGACCAAATTCTCTTCACCCAATTGTTACTGAGCACCTCATCCAACTTTCTTCTGGTAAGTCCAGTCACTGGGTTACTTCCAGTAACTGGATTCTCTACTTCCTTTCCCAGGCCAGAAGGATGCAAGTTGTCTATAGAATCATAGAATCATTAAGGCTGGAAAAGATCTTCAGGATCATCTGGTCCAACCATCACACAGTTTGTCTGCGCACCCATAATCAGCATGCTTATACACAAGTTCATAAAGAACCTACCTTAAGTTTACTCCATCTCTCATTAAAATAAAGCAGATTTTTTCCACTGACTATAATGGGCTTTGATCTAGCTCAATTTTCAAAATAACAACGGGCACAACTAAATGCAGGAAGCACTTTATATGCCAAAATAATCAGGCAAATACTGAAGTAAACTTCTGTACCTTTAGGATGGCAGACCCTGGGGTTTACCTACTTTCCCCTTTAACAGTCTAGACCCTTTAAGCCCCTTCCACGCTGGCATACATACATCTATATTATTGAGGGTGTTGAACTCCATTAGATCATGAAGCCTCTTGAAAGCAACGTTGGGATACTGGAAGTTGAAAGTAGAGAATGGTGTATTTGGATCATCAAAAATGTCAAAGTCTGCAAAATCCTTCTCTTCTGGTGTCTCTCTTGGAACACCTGCATACAAAACAAAAACACAACTAAAACTTACCAACTTACTTTTTAATTTTTTTTTGAAATCCCTAACTACTACAGATAGACTTAAGAGTCATTTCAGGGACAAAGCATTTGTAGTCTATAAACACTACATCATTATAAAACTTCAAAGGAACACCTAGATTCAGCATCCAAAACTACTTGCTCACCTGGAGCTTTATACTTCCGGAAGTTGATGTTTGCCAAAACAAAATGGATTATAGTAGGGCAGTCTTTCTCTGAAGAGGTATCCTTTGGTTTAAAAACATAGCACTCCTTCAAGCCCTCTCGATCAAATACATTTGGATCTATTTTGGGGAAAGGAAGCTTGTTCATTTTGGCCCATTTTTCAGCAAGCAAAATTTCCTGAAAAGATAACATAATATATATAAGCACTCACAGCAAAAAGGGATTTTCTCTAGATGGATACAGGTATCCACACTAGAAGCAGTTTTATTATCTCACACTTCTTTAGCACAGAAGGACTGATCAAGTCCATCTTTGGACAAGAGACCCAGTCTAGTAACTGAGCAACTCATTCAGCCTGCCCAATCTTCATCACCTGTGATGATTCACAGGAAGGAAAGAGTTGGTCTGTCATATAAATCTTTGGGTGAATTTACAGAGCTGACAGCTAGAAAAAACCATCTGTAATTTTACTTGCAAACTGAGTATCAGTGCTATGGAAACCAGTGAGGGTTAATAAACACCGATCCACACGTTGTTAGGTTTGTAGTCACATCACAGCACAGAAGAACATTTGAAAGCATGCTAAGCAAAGAAGTAAGTTAGGAAAACAGTCTTCTTTTTCCTCGTGACAATTGAGTAAACAAAATAATTTGTAAATAATGACTCAAAAGGATGTAATGAGGGTGTGTGAGAGGAAGGGGAGGGAAGGTCAACGTATTTAATCTTTGTTTTGAATGAAATTGGGGCAACTGTTGTGGATACACAAGAGATTAAAAGACAGTGGGTGTAAAATGATAAAACAAGAGTCGAGTTATCAACTTTAGCTGGCTGATTTTCCTATGTGTTGGAGTAATAAAAGTATATTAGAGTGCAACCATAGATACAACAGACCCAACTCTTGAACTGACATTTACTCTTTGTAATGCAAGAGCCAATGGGATTGCAGAGTCAGTAAACAAAACTGGTTTCTGTCCTTTAGGCCATCACCATACAACCTCTGCCTGTGGACTATAGCTGTGTATTAAGTGGAGGTACGTCACTCTTTTTATTATACACATACTTGTGCATCAGAAACAAATGAACCATTCCCTTCACCGGCAGCTTCACGAAAACCTAAGGCATTATTTAATTTTCCCATTGTCTTTTCTTGTGTAAAATGACTTTGCATTTAAAAAATTACAGTTTATAGAAAAACTTTCAGGATGACATCCTGATACTCCAACCAATCTCTCCATGTTATGGTATGTTCACCAAAATGGCGCAGAAAATTGCAACTGCTGGAAACAGAAAGTTGAATGCCTAGGCAGACTAATAAAGACAACTATAAACAGCTTTTTACACAGACTCCGTGTGCTGAACATAAAAAACGGGTGGGAAGAAGCATTTCAGGGGAGATGATGGCACTGCATCAGTAAATCTAGCAGACAGGGGAAATAGTCCCAACAAAAAAGGAGAGAAATTCTTAAACGAATAGAAACTTAAAGGAAGAAAGTAGACTCTGGGATTGAATCAATTAAAAGATGAAAGGCACTGCTCCAATTCCTCTCAGTGCTCTACTCTTCCAGGTGGCCCCCACAAGACCCAGAGATTACAGAGGTTACTCCTTTCTAGTCATCTGAGGCTTGTTTTTCTCTGCGTTTGACAACAATGATCTCGAGTTCATTTTGGTGTTATTTTCACTGTTGCTGTGAGCTCTTGTCCTTTGGTAGTAAGAAGGAAAAAAATGTTTTTCCCATGTTCTAATTGAAATTTGTCTGTAAAGCACTTTTACAAAGAATGCCAGGTGTTTCTCAAACAGTTATAAAAGTTCTTTTTAAAAATTCACTTGGGTTTCCAGTAAGTGTTGCCTCTTCTTTAAGACCCTCTCAACAGACATTTCAAGTGTTACTGTTTCTATGTCAGCTACCAAATCATCCAATATTAACCTTTTCTGACCAACTAGAGCTGTCTGGATGCAGAACTTGTACAGGTTGCACAGACAGACAGCTATGCTTTCGACACTTGCTACAGAAATTAAGCAGGTAATTTAATCTGTATTTTTCTGTGGTTGTTTTGCTCTGGCATGACTGGTCTTAGGAATTATACTTAAACCAGTACTGGGATTATCCTACAGACATGAAAATGAACAGTTAGTCCCACTTTCAAAATGTTAAATATTTAGCAATACCAGACTGAAAACACATTTCTACAAGATGATGACAGAAAACCATTCATTTGCATCACTGAGAATGGTTGTACAGAGCTAGAGTGCTAGCACAACAGTAAATTTAATTATTTCCCATTGACATAACATTCTGCAGTTCAATGTGAAGGCAAGACTTTCATAAAAAACAACATAGTTACTACTTCAAACAATTATTTACAGAGACCAAAACTGTATTTGTCTACTTTGTGTCGGTTGCATCACGTGAGTCACACATATAGAAACTAAGGCAAAGCGGAATATTCTGCCTTGATGTGGAAACAAGTTGCTCCAATGCTGTAGATGGGCAATATGGCCTTTTGGAACCATGAAATGTGCAGCCAACCCAACTGAAAGAAACAAACTGGAAGAAAGAGTCAACATAAATTTATTAACACAAAGAAAGGAATGGCCTGTCTTACTTACTTTGAAGGGAGGGCTGGAATCACTTGGCCTTGCTGAAAAATCAAAAGAGATGATGAGATCAACCCCTCTTTGAGGTCTTAAGATAAGTGGATACGGCAGGTTAAATGTAAGCCCGCTGTCCACGATATGAATCTTTTTGCTCTTCACATCTAGTGGTTCATATATCCTCTCAAACTCATCGGGATCTATGTAGAACAAATAAAAACAAAACAATACAGGAAAACACCAATTAAGAACTGCAATTTTGATGGGGTTTCTAGTGTTTCCCCAAGTACTGAACATTCCACAGAATCTAATCTTTGGTGTTCCAGCTACACATACCATGAACATATGTATAACCTTAATTCTCATCTTAACAACTGGAGAAGGAGAAAAAAAACATGGCTGGCAGGGACCTCAGTAGGCCATGCACACCAACAGCCTGTCCCAAGGCAGAAGCAGAGGTGGCTCAAAGCATAATGGATGGGGACAGATGCCCAGGTTTGACCCTTGCATTCCCAGCTTTATCCCTTCAACCCTAACAACCCCAAGATACAAAGGAAAGTCTTTACAGGATGTTGAGACAGATTCCTAACATACATCTCTGGTCCTACACTCCCTGCCCAACCTTCTCCTCCTGGTTTCCTCCCAAACCTTCTGTCCTTCCCAGATCTTGTTCACCCAAGTAACTAGAATTTGCCCACAAAGCTATGAAGTGGCTCTGCTCCTGCTTGCTGCTCATCTTTGTTTCTGACCATTAAAATTAAGACTAACAAGTCAAACAACTTGCTTTTCAACATACTGCAAACCTCATGACCTCATATTCATTACTATACTAGGAACAAAAAGAAGTGAGAACTCATATTAGTATACAAAATTTAAGCACTGAACAGAATTAGCTACTTACTGCCATGGTATTGTATAAAATAGTCTTCTATCCCTAATGACCAAACTGAGGGCAAAATAAGATATGTTTTCTCTTTAATTCCAACATTCCCTGGATGCAACTCAGGAAAGAACAAGCAATCTTTGCACTTATCCAAGTCCCTGGATACTGCTAAACTACTCCTGCAGTAGTTTAACTACTTTGCTCCTGACAGTCTTTTCTTGCTCTAGATTTTAAAACTATTTCTAATGCGTGTTTTGGCCATTTGATTAAAAACTAATGATTATATCTGTAGAGGGCAGTGTAATCTAAGCAATGATGAACTGTAACTATTTCTTGTATAATTAAATTTCCTAATACCAAACTATTGGCAATAAAAGTCATCTGAAAGTATGAGCAATGTGAATAAAATCCATCAAAATCGATTAAAATTCTATTTCATTACAACAACTTTCCTTCTTCATTTCAGGATGCATGAGAAAAATGTACAGTTATGAGCAGCAAAAATTCTTAGATCACGTATTTTTTAATTTTTATTTCTGTTATTATTTTTTACCAAACTTTGATGAGAAATGATCCGCCTATTTCCTAAAATTTGCACTGATTTCCATGAGAGAAAACACTTTCAAATGACTGCCTAGTGTTAAAGAGCTGAGTGAGAGCTTATTTTAGAATTCCTGGTTTATATGCTCAAAATACTTGGCATCGTTACCTTATTTTCTTCTTATTTTAGAGTTAGATATATTTAATAGCCATGAATTGCCATAAATATATAGTGAAAATATATTAGTGTTTATCAAATTCACTATAATTCAAAACCCACTGTTATAAACATACACCTACTACAGATACTTTTAAGATAACTAAAATAGTTTTGTTTCCCCCTTCCTTCTTTAAAGGCAATATTTCAAACACAATTTATAGTTTATTTTAAAACCTTATTCTCAATAGAATTCCTAAAAATTACAAAAACGTCTTTTTAGCTTACTCTTAGTTCACTTCACAAAATCTGAATTTGAAGCCAAAATCAAGTCATCAATTATCTTTTAAACAAAACTTGTACCACCCAGATTAAGATATTTTAAATGCTAAACCACTGTAATATCATCAATAAATTTATAATTACCACATACATTTTTTTTATTAGTTTTGGACTCCTGTAATTACAGGAGAAATTCAACTTAAGATTTTTGCTTTTTTTTTTTTTGGTTATAATTCCTTTCAGAAGTCTACTTGTAATTGCTGAACTGAGAATAAAATTAAATGTAACTTATGTCTCTGTTACTGGGCCAGAATTACAAAAGCAATGAACATTATCCAGTGCCTATTTATTTATCTTAATGACACGAATTTCAAGGCAGGCTCGGCATGGAGTTTGATTTGATTTACACAATGGAGATGGAGGCCAGAAGCAGCACACACCAACCCAGTGAAATAAGGTACGCAGCCAGACTGAGCCACAGGTCAGGGCACTGCAGGTGAGGCTGCAATTGCCATGGGAGATGTGTAATGTACAATGTGAGTCCCTGGTGCTAAAAGAAGCCTTGTCTACTTTATGCCCTGTGCTGTAGTTATTCTGAAGAGCTGAATAAGAAGCCTTTATTCTTTTTACATTTTACAACACATGAATCCAGGACAATCACTCTACATACTCTAGTAGCCCTGCTCAACCAACCCATCACTATTCATCAAGCAGTGTGAAGACTGAAAGGAGTATTTATGCTTTGAGAGCCTGCGGCATTAATTTTCAGCTCATGCAGACTGCTTTTATAAAAGATGCATCCATATTACAAGAAGCTTTCAGCCCAAACTACCAGCTGAGAGAAGCACAACATGTTTGGGAGTATAGCTCTGTGTGAAACCAGCACAGCATGCCTATCTCATTTGCAGTAATTGGATACACAAACGGGTATTAAGAATGGTTTAGAAATAAAAGAAAGAGAATGTTCCGGAGGCCAAACTTTGTCACAGACGGCAGCTTCAATGAAAGTAAGAGAGATAAAGAGGGCATTTGCTACTGACGTGCATTTACCATAACAGTTTCCATAAATACTGAAGTAAGGAAGCAGAGAGTGAGTTATTTTTTTCCTTATTGTTATTCACTTGGCATTTTCTCAAGCAATTTTGGTGTGTTGTAATATTAAGGCACAGAAACAAAACAACTCCAAGTTCACAGTTAAACTATTCATGAGGTGTAAAGTTTTAAAGCATATTTGAGATCAATTAAGAAAATGCTCAGCAAAAACTGAATCCACAGCAGAACGATGCCAACTATTTTGAGCATATAAACCAGGAATGTAAGCACTAAAAAGCTAGAATTACCAAACTACGGTACACGATAAAAAGACAATAAAATCACAGTATAGTTCAAATATAGGAACTAAGTTGGCATTTTCACTGACTTAAAGTCCTTAATGATCTCACACTTCTACTGCAAAAGCAGTTTTTGTATATATACTCTCTGCTCCTGCACTGGAAGGAGTTAGATGCTGGTCCACTGAAGTAAGCAGCAGTAATCCCACTGATTGCTGTATGAACAGAACCTGGGGCTGTAAGAATGTTCCCTTCTAAGTAGACAGCACACCCGTGCAGAAGTCCTAAAACTCAGGCATGATTTGTACTCCTGGGAAAAGGGAAATATTTAAATGCCATGGGTTTGTTGGAGAACAATACCACCAGGTATGTGCATGCTGGGAACACTGAGCATGTGATCCCATTTCTACACTACTGCCTGGTTGTACCTGTTTCACTTCCTAAAGGATTTTTACTTTCAGATCAAGCAGCTGGGATCTCTTCAGGGTACTCCAGAGCCTAAATTCTGCCCTCCATAATGCCTGTAGGATCGGTTTAAGCCTATCACAGTTCATTCTCCACAGTCCGACTCAGTGTGTCTGTGAAAGGCTTGAGACAACTGGAGATGTAAAGCATTATTTATATCACAGAATCACAGAATTTCTAGGTTGGAAGAGACCTCAAGATCATCGAATCCAACCTCTGACCTAACACTAACAGTCCCCACTAAACCTAAGCTCTACGTCTAAACGTCTTTTAAAGACCTCCAGTGATATCCTTTCTGATTCACTTCTCCCTTTGGGGCCTGTTAATAAAAAAAAAAAAAAAAAAAAAAAAAAAAAGTTCTAAAGCAATTGAGACTTCTCACTGTACTCAAACTGCTAGCTAAATTCTCACTGATAGGAATAAATATGCAATGCTTAAATGCAGCCAGTGCCTTGCTAATACAAAATATTTCAAATTTATTCTAAAGTTTCCTTTCTATTTACTCCTCTGGACTCCTAGGTTCTTACATATTCACTAGTAAAATTCACTAACACCATTAAAATGTAGATACACTTATCACACTACTGAATGATTAAATTTTATATCAACTACTGAAATTTCATCTTTTGTTTTGTCTTTCTACTACCCTTGGCTACATTGTGACTATTCGCAGCTGTTAGATTTGAGCTGTTAGTTCAGGTTTATGAGTGTGGGCTTCAACAAACACTAAAAATTGCAGCTAAATCAAACTTCTGCCAGACATTTTAGCCAGAGAATTTTCAGGTGATAGGCACTCAAAAGTAATTGTATCAGAGGAGCAGGCTCATTCTGTCAAACCTGCATTTTATTTCATCTGAAATTAAGACCCAGGAAGTTGATAGTTGATACCGAAGATTATCCACATCTTAATTAGGCAAAATTCTCATCAACTGTCATTTTTTCCTACCATGAATCTATTACCCGCTTTCCTGCCTCTTTTACAAGCACTATAAATATTAAGATTACCCAGTTGTAAACACCTCTGAGATGGTAAAAATATTTAGAAAGTGGAGCACAGATGGAAATTACTATACAACCACTCAAAGGGATTTGTTACATTAACAAATCTACATTAGAGACTGTCTGCTACTTAAGCTTTTAAACGACATCTGGTATTTATTATTGCATAATGACCAACTAGGACAATCTGTTTCCTCTGAACAGAAAATAGGGGCTGCAGTGACTGTTATTATTATGAGGTATGGTTGGCAGTGCTGTGCTGCCACGTGAGAGCATAGAAGGAATGGAGATTTGCAGTTCCTATACTTGAAGGATGTCAACAATAAACCCCAAGCATTGCAACTTGAATCACAGAAACTGTGTGTGGAGGCTCCACAAAGTATGCATCTTCCCATATAACTTTTCTATGGGGAAAGTCATATCGTTAACTCAGTGCTCTGTTGCCTACCAAGGAAGAAAAAAGAAAGGCACCAGTGCCAGAAGAATACTCAGAAATTCATAGGCTTCCAATGAGCAGAGTATAAGTAACACTGTCTACAGGAAATCTTCAAAATACTGATCAAATATGATTCCTAATTCTGTGCAGCTGCTGTCCTAGCCACCATGCACTTCACAGTTTGAGTAAATGTTACCACACTGAGGAACTCACAGCTTCACAATAAATATGCAGCAACATGGGCTTTCTGCGAACTAACCTGCTACGGCTGCATCTAGTTCATCTTCTTCCACAGATTCCTGAGTTAGAAGGTCTGCCAGAGGAGAGAGTGGGTAGCAGCTGTTGAGGTTCAATCCCAGCATGAAGTTGTGCACTTTTCCAGCACGCCCTTCCCTGGTGTTGAAAAGGGCACTATCACCCACCAAAGCCATCAGCATTCGCTGCACCCAGCTTTCTTGGCTGCTGTTCTGATATTCTTGGTTTGCCTCAGAATTCTCAGTGCCTGTAGAGGAAAATGAAAATAACCAATGGTGAGACTGTTAATGTGTGGAGTATAAACCAAGATCTAGAAAAATCAGGGTCTAGTAAAATAAAGGACCTATTACAAAGAACTATATCCTTCTTTCAAGAAGCTATGGATTAAATGAAGGAGCTTTGCTGCAAGAATTTTACTAAGAAAATAGAAATCATCCTCTTACCTTCACAGGCCAGTGAAACTTCTCATTGCGGTACAGTAGTGTAGATGTGTCCATCAGGAAAATATGCTGGGACTGTGTTAGAGGACCTGAACTGCTCTTAGTTAGTCTGGCAAGGGCAATGAGGATTTAACTTTAGCTGTGCTGACAGCCAAAATGTAAACTCTCCTGCCCTCAGGTAACAAACTTGAATCAGGAATGTCCATACTATGCATACCTAAATTCATCCTGATGTGCATTACACCCTCCTCCATCCTTTGGGTGTAATGCAAACTGCTAGAAACAGCTCTCCTTAAGGAGCCGAAGTTTGTCCTCTGAGTCTTTTACAGAAGCAGATTCAGTTATTCTCCTTAAAACATCCCTCTACTTTGTCCTTGGAAAATACCACTCTTTTAGGTTTAGAAAGAAACCTTTGGGTGGACTCTGCTCAAAAAGAGGTCATTTGTATTTCACTTTACTGCAAGCAGTCACAGACTTAGATGCATTCTTTGCAGCCACAGTAGATACAGGGTACATATAAAGTTGCAGATACTAAATATAAATTCTGTAATATCTGTATAAACAAGAATGCTATCACACAGCAATTCTAAAATATCTGAAAATATCATTTAAAAAAACTATAGACTACAATGAATATTAAGTTCTAATCAAAGAGTACAATAAAATGTCCAAACTTGGATGTCTATAGCTAGATAGATGCTATAGACATTAAAATGACTTGGACTGGTGTTACCTTACATTCATAACCTGTCATAACTTGACTTTTTTGATTGTTTTGTGTAAGAAAATAACTCAGGCTCAGGCTTTTTATATAAACAGAGAGAAAACAAACATCAAACACCACAGGGTTTTGAGGTCCAACATCTGTACAAAAGTATCCTATAGAATTAAGAAAGATTACTAAGTGCATACAAATCAGCTTTTTAGGTTGTCCACTACGGCTACAAACTGAAAGAAATGTAGTGTTTCTTGCTGCTGGCTTATACAGTGCTTCTAGTACTTAAACAGGAAATCTGCAAATAAACATAAGATGTGGTATCACCCACTCTCTATTATTTTACACATAAGGGGAAGTGAAGAAGTAATCATTCAGCTGAGCTAATGACCCAATCACAGTCTCATTTCACAGAATTTTGTTTTCTTCCTGCAGATCCTAAAATTACAAAGAAGAGCTTCATTCCTGTCCTTGCTTTAGTTTTCAAAAAATAATCAAAATTTTCAGGTGAAAATCACTATTCTCCAAAAAGATCATCAAATACAGAAAGCATTATTAGAATGAGATAGAGAACCTGACTAAAATCACAGACCTGTAGGTGGTTCAGGTGCCTAAATTTTTAAATAGGGTCTTTTTTTTTTCCCCACTGTCCAGTATTCCATATGTGCTTGTGCCTCTTTTGGGAAACTGGATTTGGGCACTGTTTAAAACACTGTGCCAGCTTGGAATTCCCTGTATCAGATGTCATTTGTACTGGAGCTAAAAGACATCTGTGAATGCTGTAAACACGAAGTAAACCATTCTCAAGTATTTGACAAGTAACCCTTAAAACAACGGGTAGAGCTAGTTTGCTGTGCTGATAACAATTCAAACATGCCTCTGAGCACAGTATCTTGCTGGACTTCAGGAGATCCCTGACTCAAAAAGGCTAATTTTTGGATGTACATGAAATCTAAGAGCACTGTGAAGCCTTGTTGTGCTGATGCCAAGACTGAAGACATGCAAGAGAATTTGTCATTGACTTGAGCAGCAGACATGAGGCCAAGCCAAAGGCCTTCTAAGGTCTCTTGTTCAAGATTTCTCTATTTTGCTGAGCCACTGGCTTCTTTAAGACCCTTGTACTAAGCAGGCAAGTTTTACTATTGGTATAAATGACCACCCTCTTTTCTAAGGGACTCTTGATATGACTAAGAATGGGATTTGACAATCCACAAACTTGAATATGCTACAAGAAAGCTGATGAAGAAAGTAAACCATGAAATAAAATGTGGTGATTTCCTTACCTTTTGGATGCTGTGATTCATCTTCACTGTCTGAACTGTCATTACTTACAAGGTGCTTTAGCCTAATATTTTCTGTTGAAAGAAATAAAAAATTACTTGAAACTGCTATGACTTAATTGTCAAAATAGCTAAGAAGTTTTTTAAAAAAATAAGGCATAAAACTGATACTTTTCGTAACAGGAAATACAGCTAAGAGATTTTATCTGTTGTGGACATCTCTATAGTCAGAATCTGATCACAATATATTGGCTTTAGTTTGCAATTTTTGGATAGCTCCTGCACTAAGAAGATAAGCCAAAAGGCTGAGAAAGCAAAAGGAAAATGTAAAGCAGTACACACCACCTGCTACTTCTTCACGTATCTGATGCATTCATCTTAAATAAAATTTATAGTTTTTATTGTCTCAATAACTCCTAGCAAACTTGAAAGACAACAGGAGTTCTGTTAATTCAATACTAATTTTTGAAAAAAGAAGAACACAGCCTCATTCATACATATATGAACCCATTAAAATAGTGGGGAAAAAACAAAAGCCAAGAGGGCTATTAAAGTGTTACTCAAGTATGTCTGAAAAATAAAGGCCAGTGCAGTTACAAAGGCAGAGGAGACAATTGTTTTTACCTCAAAACATGAAGTGGAAGAAATAAAAACAGAAATGAAGGAACTCCTCTGGCAAAAATATGTATTTTGTTAGAGTTAAAGCTTTGTTTCTAAAATAACCACAAAGTCATTACAAACTGTTCACCACTATCTTGAGAATTATTTCAATGTCAAAAATGAGTATGGAAAAAGAAACGCATTCCACTCCCAAGTGAAAATGGATTATGGACTGACAACATTATTTTTGCTGAAGTCTTGTTTATACCACATATAAAGTAATTAACCAAGTTTAAAATTATGGAAGAAAGTCTTTCTTGAAATACATTCAATTTTCTACGTTTTATGAGCAGCCTCATCTTGGAAGCTCATATTCTACAGAAACTGGAAATGTAAGCTGAGGTCCAGTGCTGAAATTGTATCAAAGAGACCTCTGGAAAATAAAACCCTTTTGTTCCCTAGTATAATGTATGTTAGGAATTATCTCTATAATTCAAATTTGGAACCAGTTGAAATAAACTGAATTGGAATGAACTTGATTGTATGATCAAGTAATTATTTTTCCCAAGGAAAAGTGAAAGTAAATAATCATCTACTTTTTCTCACAGAAGGCTAGTTTAGATGTTGGTCTCTGTTGGGCTCACAAGGGGAGTGGAGGGACAGGCGCTGAGCTCTGCTCTCTGGGGACAGCAACAGGGCCCAAGGGAACAGCATGGAGATGGGACAGGGGAGGGTCAGGCTGGGTGTTAGGAAAAGGTTCTGCACCCAGAGGTGGTCAGGCACTGGGGCAGGCTCCCCAGGGCAGTGGTCATGGCACCAAGCCTGCTGGAGTTCGAAGACCATTTGGACAGTGCTCTCACACACAGGGTCTGATTTTTGGGTGTTCCTGTGTGGAGCCAGGAGTTGGACTCGGTGATCTTTGTGCGTCCCCTCCAACTCAGGGTATTTTATGATTCTATTCTATGATGGCACACACATCAATTAGTCTGTAATTTCTATCATATGCAGTATCAAAGCAATGGCAAGTTTAACTGTAGTTTTTGCTCAAGGATAAAATCTGATTTCTTACAGGCATACTAGGTTGAAAGAGAAGATTGAAGAGAGATTCACTGTAATATCAAGTATAAAAAAATACAGCTTTGTTAAATAAAAAATGAAAAATAAACACAAATGACCACCATTACTGTTTTTTTCTGAAGAGGATTACGCCCTCTTAGACTTGCATACAAGACTATAAGAATACCTACAGAAAGAAAAGAGCTCCTGTCATCATCTATTTTTCTTTAGATACTTTTTCTTTTTAATACTTGGTAGATCTTCTCAAACACTACCCAAAAATATCAACAGTAGACAAGCATACACAAATGCCTACCATGTACGAATTCTTAAGCAATAACATGAAAAACAGGTAAAAATAAACACCGGTGACCCCAAAAGGAAGGTAACAAGAAGAAATGCAATTTTTGGACATCAAATAATCTCTTTAAAGCAAACCCCATGAAAAATTGATTATTTATTGCTTCTACATATGAATAATACCTGATGTGTGCAACTGTGTCTTTTCTATGTCCACTGGCATTTTGCCATTCACTTTGGTGGTACCAAGATTTTACTGGGACATTTGCAACTCTGGCAACAGATTGTGGTTCTGCTCAAATCAGTATTTTCACATCTTATTCCATATTTGTGCATACTTTTTAAAAGTTTATGTGAAATGAATACAGACTTTGGCCAGGGATGGGAGATAAAATTCTGTCTCTCAGAATCTTAAAAAGCATAACATAGACCCTTCCACTATCAGTCATTGACAAAGATCCTCCATTAGTAGGCGTTAACATTCACGAGGTGTACTAGAAACATGATCCTGAAGGAACAGGTTTCATTTTCATCCATAAATAATACGGTATCAAACAACTGAAAAACATCTATTAGGAGAGAGATATAGCTTAGGAGTTTAGGGATTTATTTTTTAATCATTTCAGTCTGCACTCTCTCTCCACACTTTTAGAAAAATCTGGCTAGTACAATTTATTTTTTGTTTTAAAGACATTTCCCTGTAATGCCCTCTGAATAGGAAAAACTTATAAAAGAAACTTTTTCATTATCAACAACATTCTCAAACAAAGCATAATAAAGTCTATCCCAAGCAAATTGCAACTCTTTTCTTACAGTTATTTTGCCATTTGAGCATTAGCAGTGGAACCGAACTCACTGAATTAGTAAGCAAAGGATCACATACCAACAGCTTGTGGCTAGAAAGGAATAATCTAACAATCCAGAGACTATAAATTTTCTTTTTACTCATTTAACTCCTAGAATAGCAAAGTACAGTGTTTAGAAATTTAGAAGTAGCTATTTGTCATCTTTTAATCTCCAAAAACTAGCAAAACATAAGAAAGGGTGTTGGAATCCGACCTCAGTGAAAATATTAGGTGGACATATTCATGTGATGTTCATTACCTCTGATACTGATCAGAAACAAAAGTGAAAGAAAGAAAGAAAATTATTAATCCTTTTTCCCTGACCTCACTAGCACCTAGCAATACCAGTAGTTAAACTTCTTTGCATTACATATTCTCAAAATGACTACCTGCACAGGGCCAACCTTCCACAGAGAATTCACTGAATCTTGTTAGCAATTGTTTTGCTTAGTAGTACAAGTGTTTACTAAAATTACCTAATTCTTCTTCCATGGTGGGACCTTTATTTTGGGAATTGGAGACACCGAGCACTCTGTTAAATAATATAGAAAATGCACTGCCCCAGACACCTGAAAAGGAAAAGTAAACAATGAATGGAGGCTGGTAGAAGGAAAAAAAAAAAAAAGAAAAAAGAAAGGAAAAAAAAAAAAGAAAGAAACCACCACTTACCGCACTATTTAAGTAGTTGCTTTCATTCTGAACAGACCCCTGATTTTAGAACAAACTCAGGTTTACCAGAAACCAAAACCTCAAAATTTCAACCCATGTTTCTGAAATCTTTCAAACGTCTAGCTTCCAGCAAATAGCAAATTAATAACTGTACTTCTCGTTTTATTCTTTCTGTGAATGCATTTAAAACCACTAATGCTCAACGCTACTGAAATTAGTTTTAAGTTTCCCTCTGTCGCATACTCACCCATTAAGAAATGCAAAGGATTTTCATTGTACTTCTTCACCACTGTCCCCATAAAAAACTTGCTTCCAAACAAATCAGGAGACATAAAAGTGCCATACTTTGCCATACCAATCTCATATGGACTGAATTCCACCCAGTCTGCAAAATAAGAAATAAAAAGTTTGTTCTGTTAGCAATATCAATCTGAAATAGAGGATGAGCATACCTGAATGAATAAGACCCTGTCCAAGGAAAGTAACTGACGGTAAATTAAATACTAAATTTACAGCCAACAGTAATGACTCTTACATCATGCAAAGTCAAAAGTTTTATTTCAAATGAAGAACAATCTCATGCCACAGTGAAGAAAGAATTCTCATTCTCTTTTATCACAACAAAATTTGGTGGAAAAATAGAAGGTTGGAAAAACAGATGTAAAAAAGTAGCCATCAGGAATGAGAAAAAACAAAATGACATCTGTTTTTCATCTCATGCTTCCATGCAATTCCCCATCACATGAAGTGCCAACATGGCAAAGTTTTCTTTTCACTGGGATCCTACCAAATATATCATCCAAATATGCAGATGAAGACAACAAAGGCAGCAGAAACATTGTTTGAAATCACAAGGAAGGTTGTTATGTTGTGAAGGATTACAGAAGAGGAGACATTTGGATTCCATCAAAAATAGTTCCCAACAAGAAAATGCAAAGCTAAGAGACAGTCAAAGAAATTATTAGTACCAAATTATGACAACAAAATGTTGTAATGTTGTTTCTGATTCAATCAAAAAAACTTCAAAAGCAATTTCCATTCTACAGTGTATGTCCTTTTGGAAAATGGATTTTTAGCTGACTTTGAAATATTTTCTTTGGTACCAGTGGAGTTGCTAATATCTGAGAACTCACTTCAAAAAGTGAGCAAAAAGGAACAAAAATATGTTTTCATTATTTCATTCAATCGTCTATCTTAACTTCCACATTTTTAATAGTCATCAATTTGACTGCTTCTATAACTAAATTAGAAAAAAAAAATTCTGAAGCGGAAAGTCAAAAGAAAGAGCTTTAAAAATCCCCCCAGGTCATAGGATGCCATCCACTCATCCAGGTATTCAATATTTCCATTGAAATGTTAACCAGAACGTTAACCACTTGTACTGAAAAGGAAAGATTTAATTATGACTATTGTGAGTTTCACTGGTGGGGCAACACTATCTACATTGTCAGAGACAACATCCTATTTTCCATATCAACCACACAAAAATAAATTTTCATTGTTACTGGAACAGAGGGAAATTCCTTTGAAGACCCAGTCCAGGAATTTAAAGCTATTTCCCTTTGAGTACCATCAACAGCAGTTGGCAGATATATATTTCAGAACCATGTTGATAATTAAACTATTTAGAATTAGAATTAATTTTATCTGTGATAGTCCACCTTTTTTTTTCCACTAAAGATGATTATTTCTCAAATCATGTACCCCACTCAGGAAATAAGATGTCTGTCTTAAAATTAAAGGACTTTAACTCTGCCATTCCTGAAGCTTCTTGAGATAGCAGCCATTCAAATGAGCAGGACTTGAATGTCCCAAGACACAAGTCTCTCCCCGAAGGTCAGAAAGTGAGAGTGGAACCCCATACAAAGAGAAATACTTGGTGTTTCAGGGAATTTCTGTCTCAGTTAAGCAGGTTAGTTCCTTGCTAGTGGCTTGAGCCAAAATGTACTGAAGTCAAAAGTCTCAGTCGTGCTCACTGATTGCAGTTTGGATGTGGTCCTCATGTAAGAGCATATACATACCAGCCTTCAGCTGGCTCTCAGAAGGGAAGACAAAGGTAATAATTTCCCAACAATATACACCTAGCAGCTTCAGGATAGGGCACATAAATGCACAGACAGCACTCACACACACACACACTCACACAAATGCTGATAGCTACCGTCAGTTTACTACAAGTAGTTTCAAGAGCAAAACCCTATAATCCAAATTTCAACTGGTCTGGCATTACAGCAGTAGGAGAAGTGGCAAATGAGGCTGTTAGAGGGATGGAAGCATGCAATACCAAAGCCAAACGTTAAATTACACTCCCCTCTTTAACACTGGATATCAGTATCTCCTTATCATTAAAGAAGCTATCTTAATAATAATAATAAATAAAAAATAAAATAAAAAGCTGTCACTTAACTAAATCACTGCAATTATGTTCAGTTATAATGATTATTGCAGTTCTGAGTATGTCCGGAGCAACCAGGGTCAGGAATACTATGGGTTGGGAAAACATGCAGAGCCTGGGGCATGAAAACTATTACTAGCTACATGAAATCTTGCACCATCACTTCTCAAAGGAATGTTACCTGATATAATTAATGCATTTCAACTTGAAACAACATGAACTCACCTATGACTATAATCTAGTAAATAAGAAAGTGTAAACATTTTTATTCAAAACCTTCTACATACTTCATACAAGAAGTAGCTGTTCAGTTCTAAAAGGAGAAAAGAAGCTTAAACAGAAACAATCAAGATCTAGCATTCTATATGATAACAAATGTGATGGTCTCAAAAAGGGAAAACAAGATCCATTGACAGAGGCAATGCCTTTTTTGTAAGCTTGAGAATGATAAGGCTTGAGAAACTTGACCAGCCTTCAGGTAGTTCTGGACTTCTTTAGAGACCATTTCCAACCTTACTAATTCTATGATTATTACTGAAATATCATTTTGTTTTTTAGAAAGAACAAATTAGGAACCCAAATAAAATTCCTCAGAAAACAGAAGGTCATCTGTAGTGGGTTTACGTGGCAGGGTTTTGGTAGCAGGGGGACCACAGGGGTGGCTTCTGCAAGAAGAATCCAGAACCTGCCCCATGTTAGGTAAGGGCCCCGCTGCTGGCCAGAGCCAGGCCAATAAGCAAGGTTCTTTGCGCCACTGTGAGACCATATTTAAGACAGGTAAAAAAAAAAAGTTTTGGACACAGCAGCTGGGAGAGAGAGAGGAGTGAGAAACAGCCTTGCAGGCACCAAGGTGAGTGAAGAAGGAGGGGGAGAGGTGCTCCAAGCACTGGAGCAGAAGTCCCCTGCGGTCTGTGGTTAGGACCATGGTGAAGTATGCTGTCCCCCTGCAGACCATGGATTACCACGGTGGAGCAGGGTTCCACGCTGCAGCCCATGGAGGAGACCATGGTGGAGCAGGTGGAGCAGCACTGACAGAGGCTGTGGCCTGTGGAGGACTGCTGCTGGAACAGATTCCGTGCTGGACCTGTAGCCTGTGGAGAGGAGCAGTTTGCTGCTGAGGGATGGACCCCGTGGTACGGACTCATATCTGGAGCAGTACTTGAAGATCTGCTGCCTGTGGCCAGCCCACACAGGATCAGTTCGGGAAGGACAACATCCCATGGGGGGACCCCACGTGAAGCAGGGGCAGAGAGTGACCGAGAAGGTGCAGTGGAGATGAAGCATCAGGGACTGACCACAGCCCCCATTCCCCCATTCCCCTGTGCCACTTGGGAGGAGGAGGTAGAAAAGGGTGGATGGGGGGAAGGCATTTTTGGTTTCTTTCCTTTGTTTCTCACTTCTCTAGCTTGTTAGTAATAGGCAATAAATCTTACTATCTCCCTACTCTGAGTCTGTTTTGCCTGTGACAATAATTGTTGAGTGATCTCAGTGATCTCCTCATCCTTATCTCAACCCTTGAGCAATTTGTGTCATATTTTCTCCCCCTTCCCATTTGAGGAGGGGTAGTGAGACAGCGGCCGTGGTGGAACTCGGCCACCCACCCAAGTAAAACCACCACATCATCAAAAACCAAAATAGTTACACATATGTTCAAATGAAAAGCCTTCAGACTTTTAAGGAAAAACGCAGACATTCTTCTATGAAAACTATAAATTCATTTACAACTTTGTTTTCTATTATGAACAAATTTTTGGCAGCAACTCTCCCACATACTCTTTTTCAGAAATCTGGATATTATTTGATTTCTAAACCTTGGGCAAGCTGCTTGGTGCTTCCCTTCTCAGTCACAGATAACTACATAGGCATATATATTCCTGTGTTTGTACAGCACCTAGCAAAACTGGATCGTTTCTCAAGTGAGGCTACTGGATGGCACTAAAAGCTGTGAAATAAATGAAAGCAAAAGCCTCTTTTATATTACCAACAGTACTTTACACTGTGCAAGAAGTAAAAAGGAGTTCATTTTTAATTTCAGTCTTCTTATAAAGAAGAATAATCCTGCCTGTCTGAAAACGTTTCCCTTTTACTGTTTGATATATTAATGTTAAGCAGCTTTCTGCTGTTGGAGAAACACCAGTTTTTTATTTTGACTCCTGTAATCTGCTTACCTACTTTCTGTATAAGCAACATTCTTTTCAGTTGGTAGGAATTTTTTTTTTTTTTTTTTTTTTTTTTTTAGAAGATAGAGAACAAAGCTTGGCCATCACTTATCATTCCACAGAAACCGAAAACAGTGGTAGGACTCACTTCCAGGGACAAAGAGTGAAAAAAGGCAGTTGATCTAAAATACACTCATTTTGTCTTTCCATTTTACTTGGTAATACAGACAAGTAAAGATGCATCTTAAAAGCCAAGAAAAGGCTCAGTTCCAGGATTTGCCATGAGGAATATGCCTATTCAATATCTGTTCTCCAAAGCCTGTAACTCTGATAGACAGGTGCCCACATACTGCACCAACCAAATTAGTATCCACATAAGGATCTGTTTGCTTACTCCTGAGTAACTCCTTGTAATCAGATTCTGCTGTCAGATTCCTAGAAGTCACTGAGCACATGTCCATTTCCCCATCATATTCTAAAACTATCACAACTGTCCTTCTGATGTGTTGCTTTGGTATATACTTTGGCATCACAGCTTCCTATTCTTGTTTTAAATTAAATCTCCCTGTAGTTGGTTCACAACAGTGTGAATTTTGTTAAGCCCCAAGGAATGTTTAGTATCATGCCAAATTCTTTCTTAACCCTTGCCATGACAATAATAATTTCAAAGTGTACCCAAGTTGCATGATGGAATTATTCTCGGAAGTTTTTCAAAAACAACCACGCACATCTCTCTTCTTTTCTCAAATGACTCCACACAGATTGAAAACATACCTGCAAACATAAGCTCTGAGACATCTGGTTTGACATGGAGACATGTAAAGAGTGGGAGAGCACACTGTGCTTTATTGATTTTCTCCTTCATGTTACTCAGAGTGGTGTCCATTCTCTGCACGAAAAGAAAGAAGTTATGTCCAAAAGGATCCTATAACAGCCTGCTGATATTTCAGAGACTACTTTTTTTTTCTAGAGTTCTCAAATACAGGACAATGGGCAAATTCGTTTACTTCCAAGAAAAACAGACCAAAAGAATTTGTAAAAGGAAGCAATTTGCTTGAATGCCTTTTATCTGCACAATTCAGGAGGAAAGGAGTAGGCAAAGAGTTGATAGGAAGGTGCATTGCATCATTATATAATGCATTATAGAATCCAAGATAACATGACCACAAACAAAACTGTATTGTTGGACAGTGCAAGTTCTTCCCCTCCGTTACTTTAACGAATAAAACTAGGAAAAACCTTCTCTTATTCAGAACTGTCATTAATGATCATATGTTTTCCAATCTACGCTGTTTCTGAGAAGTCAGGAAAGATTGTCACTAGGAAAAGCAAACAGACCATTAAGAGGCTTACATTCGCTAAGCAAAGGCCTGCATCTTCCTCAAATAATATTCTGGTGTCAGCAACCAAAAACAGACTGAAAATAATTACAGCATAATAGTACTAGGAAATGTTATCTCTGAATAACCAAGAGCTTTATATCCATTTTTCACCAAGTGTATCAGCTTCAGATTTAAGCTAAATATCTGTGCATTTGTTTAACTCCTTAATAAACAGGGACTTCTAACCAACCTCACAGGATCATCAACACTCCTTTATCGTCAGAAACTCACTTTATATATCAGTTACTAAAAGCTATGTTGCCTGTTTTTCAGTATTTTAGTGTTTAAAAACTAACTGTAAAGCACACTTATGAAATTTGTAAGTGTATATATAAAACAAGTCTGTGAATCTATTAACACATTGCAATCTTATGATAAAATCAAATCTAAATTCTGCTTACCTGACTCGCTTGAACTTGAAGACTATGTGCCCAATTCAGTCAAATAGGATTTGTCAATAATAAAATACAACGCTATGAAGTGCTACTGCTATTTCTCAGAAAAAACAATACTAGAGATGTGTATCTGGTCTTTCCCCTTGTAAGTAATATTTCATTAAGTAAATGCTGCTTTTCTTATAGCAAAATGTGCATAAAGGGGTTGCAATATTTTGTAAACTTGTGTTGAAAATGCTTGAGCTGTAATTTTCATGGATGATATATAATGCTGAAAGGATGCTGCAAATATCCAGCAGTTGAGTTCATTTCCACTGCACATGAATGCATGATGTTTTCCTAGCTCTTAAAGAAATGAGTACCATTCAGAAACACATCCCGGAGCAAGAAGGTATTTTATGAGTTTATTATCTAGTATCCACTCAACTATAACTTTAAATATTAAAAAAAAAAAAAAGCATCAGACTTATTACACAATAGTTTCACAACTCCAATAATCATAAAAATGCACTCACATTATGGATAAGTGTTTCACCTATTAGCATTCCAAAGATATCTGTGAATGTGACAGGCTGTCCTGAGCTTTTTTTATTCCACAGTGCTTCAATGTAGCGTTTGACTTTCTGAGGAGTGAGCAGCAGAAGTGGGTTGTGACTCACAGAGTTCATCAATTCTTGATTAATCTCCTTTGGTCCTTTTTCTGGAAAATCCGGATGTGAATACAAAGTTGACATGTACCTGCAACAGAAATAGGCTCTGTGAGTGCCAAACCCTGTTGTTTTTTTTAGGTGCCCGAACCATACAACAATCCCATAAATAATTGGATACAATAACTGATTAAATCAGATTTTTTACTCACTGTTTACACAATAGTCATTTTTTTTTTCAAGACATAGAAAGCTAAATAATTTGTTCTAAATAGAAACATACAAACACATATTCTTCAGACACTTACATAACATTTATGATGTAAAAGATTAAAGCGTTAATCGTTTACCTGTTTAAGGGATAATGGACAGAATTGTTGAAGGCTGAAAAATCAGACTTTCAAGTTGTCACAGTGTGCCTAAGTTTGGAGGACTGGATATTCTATAAGCATACATAGATAGTTCATTCACTCCAAGATCTACCCCTTTTTGTTGCTCTTCAGTGCATAATCACTATTCAAAAATTACTAAAATATACTAGTTTATTAGTGTATTTTCCAGGATCTAGGTGTTTTCATAATAGCACGAAGCATTATGACAACAACATGTGCAGGGATTTGAGTCTGAGGATTTGGAAGAAGCCTATCAGGCAAATCTCAATTTTGTCATTGAGTAACTTTGGAAACTAAAGTTTTGTTTACTCAAAACAAAGTTTAGACACGCATGTAGACAACTGTGGTTTTCACTTTATTGGTTTAGGTAACAGGATGGTTGAAGACTCTAGACAGGCTTTCCTAATCTACCAGAGGCTCCTTTCACTATTATTTATTCCATTAGTTGGCTCAGGTATACATACCATACTGCAGGCATAATTTTGCGTAGCAGTTTCACACACACTGTGTAAGTTTGGCTCTGAGATCACTGCCCTGCAATTTACTTGACAGAATGATGAACCTTGTCACATGCATGATGTAAGGACTTGATTCATTAAGGCCTTGCACAGTTGCTAAAGCTTAGCATGCACGTCAGCTCGTGGGTGGAACAAACACAGCAGCAAGCTTCCATCTAAGCAGAGAAAGGAAAATGCAGGATGAAGAATTCAGTACAAGGTTGAAGCAAGATGACAGAAACAATCAGGGAAGTAAACGCATTGCTCCGAAGTTCGGCATGCATCTGAGTGAACAAGCAAAAACCTGCCTCTCCCTCCAGGAAAGGGATACTCCACCCTTCAGAAAAAAAAGAGAAGAAGAGAGTATTATTCCCAACTAACAGACTGCATAGAAGAAAAGAAAGGAAAAAGGAAAGGAAGAAGGGGAAGGAAGAAGGGGAAGACGGAAAGGGGAGAGGGAGAGTGAAAGGAAGAAGGAGAGAAAGAGAGAGGGGGAAGGGGAAGGGGAAGGGGAGGGGGAGGGGGAGGGGGAGGGGGAGGGAAGAGAAAAGAGAAGAGAAGAGAAGAGAAGAGAAGAGAAGAGAAGAGAAGAGAAGAGAAGAGAAGAGAAGAGAAGAGAAGAGAAGAGAAGAGAAGAGAAGAGAAGAGAAGAGAAGAGAAGAGAAGAGAAGAGAAGAGAAGAGAAGAGAAGAGAAGAGAAGAGAAGAGAAGAGAAGAGAAGAGAAGAGAAGAGAAGAGAAGAGAAGAGAAGAGAAGAGAAGAGAAGAGAAGAGAAGAGAAGAGAAGAGAAGAGAAGAGAAGAGAGAAGTCAAAGTGTTAATTTATTTATTCATCAAGCAAGGAAAGTCCAAATAGGTGACAGTAAAAGTGAATTTGTTTAAATACAACTTTTTGCAGCATATGTTTCTGACTGAATCAGTTTGGATAATCTTGCTATTTTAATAAATATTCTACAGGTTTCCATTGGGTCAACCTTGTATTCACACCTGAGTTTTCTAGAAAAAAGACCACATGCCCAGCTGAGACCTTTCAAGAATATGGACTATAAATCCAACCCTAGAAAGACAACGAAAAGTCTTCATGTAGCATTGCACAACTCAATTGCTCCTCATCCAGTCAAATGAAACCTTCAACTTTTGAGGAAAATTTGAAACAGTACATCTGGATGGCTGAATAGTCAGTGGTAAATCTGCCTCTCCAACCATTAGTGACAGAAAATGCAACAAAGGCAAGTTTGGGATGCCAACCTCTTGTAGTTAAATCTGAACACAAGCTGTTATTTTAGTCCATAGGTTGTTCTGTCAATTCAAATGCTTCCAGCATTCTGAAAACTTCCTATTTAGTATGGGAGCAGGGAGCAAGCTTCACCCAAAATCACCCAAAAGGGTAATTTGCAACAATTTTTATAAAAGCCAACAAGACAAAAGGCAGTGGATTCATAACACTGGGCAGGGCGAAGAGCAACCCTCTTATTCAGAAGACTGGTTAAGGCAGACGTAACACAGGTTCAAATTAGTCTACTGCCTACAAAGCTCTGAGCCTGTAACACCCAGAGAGTGCCTTTCACAGTGACATCACTGATTTTCTCCTGCTGATGTTGTTCCTGTTAATGACAGGATGAAGTATTCATTGAGTCAGACAGAAGGACATCATAACTACTTGATTAGGGCATTCTCAAGTTGAGACATCTTGGAAGATCTTCTCTCGCATCTGATTGACAAATTGTTTTAAAAAGCCACGGTACTTTGTAAACGAAACAGTGACAATAACAGTGATACAAAGCAAATCACATCACATATCGGCATGGCCATCAGCATTCTTCCCTTCAAGCTGGAATACATCTGCTCAAATTTCCTCATGCTAAGAAATGATCCCTGAACACGTCTTGGACATTCCCAGTAAATCTACTATGAAGTTTATCTACTACTGAGTCTAAAATGGGACAAAAGATCTTTCAATGATTTTGAGAATCTTCAAGAAGTACCCCAAAAGGATATAATCCACTTGGAATGGAATGAGTCATCATTCAGTCTAATTGATTTTTTTCTTTTATTTAATAAGAAAAAGAAAACCAATCAAAAATATTTCGAGTTTATATCAATAGCTTGATTTTTTTGGTTCACCTAATAAGAAGAAAAACTCAGTTACACAGTTCTAATATGCACAGCATTGACCACTGATACAGAATCGTGGGTGTATATGTGTAGCATCTCTTTCCATCTATTCCTGCTACCAAAGCTAGGAAGACCACCTGGAGTCTGAGCTGTCCTCATCCATCCTTCCAGGCACTCTAGAACACCTCCACTAGCAGATCTGCTCCACTGCCATGCTGTATAGTAAGACAGCTGGCTCCCTAAGCAATTTACCTGTTGATAGTGTGTACATAAAATAGGCTGTGAATCACAACCTTAGAAATAAGTTAATTCTCATGAAAAATTGTTCTTGAGCTTCCTGAAGAAATACTGAAAGAAAAACAAAAGAAAAAATCCTTACCATGTGGATCCAGAGAGGCCAGCAATGTAAGTTGCACAGTCTAAAACTCCTGATTCATAAAGTGCTTTCATAACTCCAGCAAACCCTACCATGGCACGAAATCCACCTCCTGAACCCAATACTGCTATCACTGGTACCTGCATAGATGAGAAGAACACAGTATGAACAACTCACTTCTGATAAAGACTTAAAGTAGCAAATAAACGTTACTCATCAGTCACTGGCCAAGCATACCGTCCTTGTGCTAATAAGGTCACAATTGAGTGATCCTCACAGCAGAGATGAAACCTACAATTTTTCTAGCCTGTGCACAGACACAGGTTAGCCAAACAGAAAGTATTCTGCAGTGTCTTAGTGTCACGTGTGTAAGAGCTTCCTATTTATGTTGCACCCAGGGGCGGGCCACCAGTAACCAAGAGGTGCCAACAAAAGGCGTGTAACAGCACCTCAGTGCTCATCCATGTGGGCACAAGTGATATAAATGAGCAGATGAGAGACGTTTTTCCCCCTCTTGTAGCAGAAATGCGGGGCACAGGGGGCCACAGCTGTGGCCTGTGGAGTTGATCTTTCCCGTTTTGAAGTGGAATGGTTTAGGCAGATGTTACCACGCCCAGGCAACATCAGAAGAAGACTCCTGTAGTCTTGCTCATGAAGCCTTGCTTGATGATGAGGATGGTCCATTCAGAAAATAACTATCAACTTAACCAAAAGAGTGAGGAACATCCTCCTGAACAGACTCTCTAATTAAATGAGGAAGACTTCAGACTAACTAGTCATCAACAGAGAACTACACGAGCAAAGGGTGCAAACACTGCAAATGCAGGAGGTATGCACGGGAGAAAGCTAGTGGGGAGACTTGCATATTCCCTCTCAGGAGGGAGAGGGCTCAGAGGCTCACCTCAGAAAGTCTCTGTATTAACATACAGAGACTGGACATGAAACAAATAAAGATGGAAGCTCATGTGCATTCACAGTCACGGGATGGCACAGCCAGTGATAAAGACCTGGTGGGACAACAGGCACACCTGATGCACTGCCATGGAGGTGTGGAGACTGCTGAGGAGGGATAGGCAGGGAAGACGGTGCAGGGGGCTATGCTCTACAAGAAGGCAGCTCCTTGACTGCACAGAACATCGGGATGAAATTAGACACACATCTTTTGGGATTTTGTGTGTCAAGACGAAAGAAAGTTGTGGCAGTCCTATTCACATTGCCTAATCAATTGGATGAGGTAGGTAAGGCTCTCCCTAAAAGAACAGCAGAAGTCTCCTGATCTGGCTGTGGTCCTCACAGGGCAGTTTAATCCCCTGCTCGAAGGGCAGCACTGTGCAAGCCATCAAAGAAGTTTGTAACAATGACCTAAAGCACATGCTGGAGGGGCTGACTAGTAGTGCTGCACCTCACTGCTGCTCACAGACATTAAAGGATCAGGGGACAAATGTGGCCACTGATAGCTTCCTGGGCTGCTAGTCCTCATGAGGTGATGGAATTCAGGATCAGACCAAGGCTGGGACGATGAATATCAGAGTCGATGAATATCAGAGTTGGGACTCTGCAATATTCTAAACTCTGGATTATCCTGGGACTTGCTAGACGGAATCCTCCCAATTTTCTCTGTTGACTGTAAATTAAGCACTGATAATGTAGTCCTTTCAGAGACACCTGGGACTAGCTGACCTCCAGAGCTTCCTTCCAAACACTATTTCTATAATTCTGTTGAATCATATTTTTCATTTACTACATGCTGACAGGGGACAATATAGTCACTGTGCAGAATCCTTCATTTTAGGTTCTTTACAGGCACAGAAGGGTAGTGCTTCAGTTTTTCAATTCTTCAGGTCAAATAGTAAAACATATAGAGAGGGTGAAAGTCAAATACTGACTCTCCTTTGCATCCCGTCTACTGAAAAAATGTACAGAATTCCCAGCTCAATTTACTAGCACAGATTTGCGGCACTGCTTCAGACTTTAAAATACAGCCAATAAGTCTACAAATCAGCTGTAAACCAAGTCAGGTCTCAGCAACAGTAAGCTATTGCCCCCACAATGTTCTCGTACTTAGAACACTAATTGCTGAATATCTTTAGAAGTAGAATTTATTTGAAGATATCTCCACCTGTAGTAAGACTTCTTAATAAAAATATACTCTGATTTTTTTTTGAATGTTTGTCCTGATTATCCCTAATTGAGGAAATAAACAAAGTAGAGAAGATATTAAATGCAGTTATTTAATAACTTCTTAGTCACTAAACCACAGAAATTTTTAAAGCAATCTAAAGACCAGCTTTAATCCAAATGATATCTAAGTGACAGAGCCAAAGACAGCAAAAGTTACTAATAAGAAACAGAAGAGAGACTAATAGTATTTTGGTTAGGAGTTTAAAAGGAGTTTAAACCCACATTTGATAATAAAAAAAAAGAATATTACTAAATAGCATGAAGACAGTCTCAGATTTAAAACAACCTTGCAAAAACTATCAGTGAGATAAGGAGAATTTATGTGCATCCTTACACCTATTTAACTGCTAAGAGAAAACTGAGCAAGAGCAGATTCAGTTACAAGTGATACCATATTGAAAACATATTTATAGGAGTTTTATGTTATACTTCTTTCCTTCTTCTGGAAATATGACAGAAAAAAAGAAATGCCCGCTTGATACCAGCATGAAGAGTTTTAGACTAAGCAAGAGTCCCACCTGGCTTTCAGAAACCAAGAAGAATTTTCCACTGTTCAATGGTGATAAGACAAAAACCTCTTAGTTGTTACTAAGCGTAAAAAAATCACACACTTGTGCAGAAAGCCTGTATCTGATCAAACCAGTAATCAGTCAAAAATTTCACTGAAACTCAACGTAAGCTGCCAATGGATGGGATTAGTTATAAGAAAAGGGACCACGTGATTACTGAGTTTTTTTCTATAGGCTCCATACTTTAAGCAGTGAAATTCCCTTGTGGACCAAAAATGTATAGCCCCTTGGAAATGACCAAATAAGGTGAGACATTTCCTGAGGCTTCTGTTCTGCAAAAATTACTTACTCTTGATGCAGTAAGATTATTTGATTATCTTCTTTATAAGCGTTAAGATTTAGTAATAGAAACCACAGGTATTTATTGGCATCAGCATTCATCATGCATATCCAGAGATAGCTATCTATCCAAAAATGACAAAACAAAGGTAAAGATTTAGGACATGCCTGTTTTGTTAAGCCAACACCCCAATAACGGAGCAGTTGCTTTGAACAGAAGAGCCATATTACTAATCAGAAATTTAATAATGTACGTTAGGCTTTGAAAGCTCTTTACAAACACTACCTCATTAATCCACATAGACAAATCCTAACAGGATGAAGAGGGTGGTTTGCAGGTGCAAGCCTGGAAAAAGTATGCATGAACACTTCCAAAGCACCACTATTCAACTAATCTATTCATCAGTAATGTGGCACGAGCACAAGGGAAAATGTGAGTTTCCTTCAGAATGCAGAGATGTCTGTAAGGAGGATCAACAAAGAATGTCAAGAAGAGTCACTAGCATCCTGGCTGCAAATTCTTCCTGTATACTTAACCCACAGAATCAGAGATTCCTACACTGGGGGAGGATGGATATACAGAGAGGTATGTGTATATATAGGAATCTCTCAATTTCCACTTGGTATCAAAGCAAAGGATGAAGAGTTGAAATCTCTACTTTATTTCCAGAAGTGCAGTTCAATGAAAGAGTTCTAGAGTAGAGGGCAGTAGCTGAAGCAAGCTTCCCACATTAAATAAACCTCTTAAACACTGAAAAAAAAAATAAATGGAGAGAAGCATCTACTGCACTTTTGCATCCATTTATTTTAGCCAATCTAATCCTAGTTGACATGTAGATCATAAGCAAGGTTATGACAATAAAAGTTCTCTCCTGCTATGAAGAGGAAAGCAAAGAACATATTTGCTACTACCAAATAGGTAGCTTTATTAAAGCAGCATTTCAGCTGCAATTCAGTTTCCAGCAGGTTTAAGTGAAAGAAATGGTGAAATCTGAAATTACATACACCCATCTTACATGTTCTGCTCTAGGATAAGTAAGGGAGAGGCAGGGTGGAAGTAGCTGCAGGCAGAGGACAAAGGGAAAAGAAGCAAGAAACCATCTCATCGGTGAAAAAGAATGGAGAAATGAGATTGAGGCATGCATATGTCTCCATGTATACAGGCTGTGGCTAATGCACTCCGCTCATCTGAGGGACTCTGCAGCTGAAATCCTTTGTAAAAGCTGTGTAGAGAGAGGTACTAATTCCACTCAAGCAGATTAGTAAACATAGATTCACAAGTGGTACACAAGAGAAGTCACACAGGAAGCCAACAGCAAAACTGTGAGTTCAGTTCAAGAGTCCTGGTGACAAAAGCCTACTGCTCTAATCCCTGGCCATACTGCCACGCTTATTTCTATATGGTGGCATCTTTTCCTAAACAACCAAAGGGCCAGGCCAGCATGGCTTTCTTTTTCCTATGGTTGGTCTGCACAGCACCCAAGCTAGTTTTGAACAAACCAGTCTAGATATAATCCAAACAAGCTCCGCTGAGCAGGATTTAACAATCTCGATGAAGCATTTCATCAACGCATTTGTATTGCTTCTAGAAACCAAGCAGCATTGTAACACGGGGAAAGGCTCAGTGCAAAACATTTCTACTTCAACCCTTGGGCACCTCATTTCACCAAGAGCTGACTGTTTAATCTCTTTAACTGGATGTGAAAATAAAAAGCATTTGGGAAACAAGATCTCAGAAAAGCGAGCTCTGAAAAAGACCATCTCAGTCATACTTTTCAGTAACCTGGCAAAAAAAAAAAAAGCTGAAATACATTAAATCCTGTTTTGGGAATGAATGGTGCAGATGTTTTCGTCCAACTGCCCTGGAAACACAGTGCACAAAATCCAGACAAAAATGCCTGTGGTGTGAAAATATTTGCTATGGGGGACATATATATTATTAAAAATTGTTCTGCAAATCCAGTCTGAGAGAATTAGAGAAGTCTAATTGATTTTTGTATTTTTAGAAAATTGTTTAAAGCAACAAAAAGTATCAAATGAAGTAATAACACAGGTACGAGAAATCTCATCCTTTGTGTTTTCAGAATGTGTTTCAACATTAAGCAAGGAGATTTGGAAGTACACACTTATCTACCATTCAGGGATGCATAATTATTTCACAGGTATTAAAATCCCACAGCATCCCTGCAAGGCACACATGTTGCTATTCACAGATGAAGAAACTTAGATGAACTCTGAGTAAGTGACTTGTTTAAGATCAAACAATGACTCATAGGCAGCTAAGAATACTTATGTCTCCTGATGCCATGTTAAGACTTCAAACATCCTATAAATCCTCCTGCTATCTCACATCTCTAGCAATAAAAATAAAAATGACAGGCTATAAGGACAAAACTGTATTTTAATTTGAACAAAAAGGATTTTTCATCACTAGAAGCAGCTAAAAAATTTGACAAGTCAGCTTAGAAATACACACTTGGCGTATGAAAAAGGGGAGGATCACATTACCTCAGTCCTTCTAGGGTTGATAAGCCTACAAAAAGAGATTACTGCCTGGTCTTGGAAGATGCAGCTACACTGATGAACTTTGAGACAGCGAAGGATACCAAGGGAAGATGATGATAAAAAGAATATGAAAGCTTACCTAGCTTTTGCAATAATGAGATTTACTGATGCATATATACCACCTGCATAGAACTGACACTTTAGGCACTAAGCATCACTCCAATCCTACCTGGATCTTGGCAGAACATCTTTGCATCTTTTCTGAGAAAGATATGTCTGCTGAAGAAGATCAGAACAATGTCATCCAGAAATATCTGCTCAGATAAGATTTACATGTATCAACAATAAAATAACTTCATTGATTTTATTTTTTTTTACAAAAACAACCTTCAAAATGTTTGTACACAATGTGCGTGATATATATCTCTACAAATAAAATATCCACAATATTCTCAAATTCTTTCATCTTCCTCAGAAAAAACATTCAAGCACATTTTATTAAGCAAGAAAAAGTTCAAAAGTGCATGTCAATAACACCTTTATTACCTACTGAAAACTTAATAGAAATTTAGAAGGCAATTCTTCTATGTTGGTTCCAGTTTCTGCATAAGACTGTCATATTCTGTTCATACTAAAATGCACAGAAGGAACCAGTGTCTTAAAGCCAGACTAATTCACTGATTCTGTTAACTGCTTGACCCACCCCGAACAGTCATCCTGTCCCAATGCTGGAAGCAAAACACTAGGCAGGGAACAAACAGGGAAGAAAGAGGAGGATGGAAAAGCTAGAACAATAAAAGTAACTGGACCTGGACCAAGCGTATCCTTCATTAACTTGAAATAAAGCACTGCTGTACAAAATCACTGAAAGCGTAAGTAGGGTTCAGCACACTTCCTCACTTTAATGTGACCCAAACCTTCATCAGTCTATCTAGCTCTACTGGGTTGACATTTTAAAGTACAGAGCACTTGTGAGTTGATGAAAGCTGCAGCTTCTGATACCCTCTAAGAATTAAGCTCCATAATCCTAATCCTATAAAACAAGCAAAGGAAAAAGAGAGGAAGGAAAGAAAATCAATTCTCAACTGACTCTGACATCAAAACAGCTCGTTTCCTGCCTGATCCTTTAGACACGAAGGCCATACAGCCAAGGCGATGTTAAAGAGCACAATCTGAAGATCAAGCATGCAAGGGCAGGTTCCACCATTGTGTGCATGCCCAGAGCCACCACATGCTCCTTGTGCAGCAGATACTGCACGTGCCCTTCAGGTGTTTTTTCAGATGACGATCTCGGCTCAGAATCGAGACCTTAACAAAGGTCTTCAGCATCAGGAATAACAAAGGAATTCAGCATCAGAGTAGAATAAAACACAGGGATACATCTCCTTCCATGCAGAATTCTAACCCCAGCATAGCCTTCAAAGAATTAAAACAAGCCAGATTAGAAGTTACATCAGTTTGTTTAAGGTGCCAGTGCAGATGACGAGCTGTGATTTCTATCTGATGATGGCATTTATGCAGTCTTGTCCTCTTGCATATAATGGACATAACTTATTTAAGTGCATCTTTTCTCCTGCCTTAGGGCAGGAGAAAAATTGTTCCCCATCCTAAACGCAGTATGTACACAGAGGAAAAAGAAACTTTTCTGCTTTTCTTCTCTCTCTTTACATTAACCCCTTCTACTATCCACAGGGGATACTAATCTTGATGTGAACTCTCCAAACTTACATCACGGGAAGTGGTCAAGTTCTTGCTGTTTTCTTCTCCTAGAAATGACTTCATGCTATGCATGATATTATCTTTTCGTTGCTGCCGGAATTTCTTCTCCTCATCACACAAAGCCATACTGAATCGGAGATCTGTTGAAGAGCTATTTTGCAAAACAGATAGGCTTTAGGAAAAGGCATAATTCAAAAAAGAACTAAAAAAACACACCTAATAAAACAAAGAAAAATAACAAACTTGAATAAAACAAAATAAAAGGTTACACATGCAACAACTGCATCACGTGGGTCTATGGAATGAAGGAAGCAAGGAACAATGACACATTGTGTGGTTAAGATGTGGATTTTATACACATCTTTTAATCCACATTTAAAATCCACATTTAAGATGTGGATTTTATACAGGAACTTCACTGTTCACATACTAGTGAAAACCAGACATTAAATATGCAGCTTCTGGTGGTGTATTGTGCAGTCTTAAAAATAAATACATAAACAATATATATGTGAGTGGACAAGTTCATATACAATAGCCTTGATCCTACAAGCATTTGGAAAGGGGAAAACTATTCATACAAGTAAAGTTGTTTAGTCAATGATACAATTGCTTGGTATTCCAATGTTAAATTTTCGGCTTAGAAATTTGAATTTTCTGCTTATCCATTGTAAAAAGAACTGCAATGAACAACGTTCATACACACCTACTAACATTTACTCTTAAGTAAAAGGTACATATTTAGGGAGGAAAGGCCAATTTTGATGCTTTATCCATTCAGCCTTACAATTAATAAGTGTTTGGCTTTTAGCAGGAACTGTCCTGACTGCCAACTGGAGAAACGAAGCCTCTTTTCTTCAGCTTTTTCCCTGCCTTTCGCAATCAGAATTGCAAATAGGGCTGTGTAAAGACCTCAATCCTGTACTTAAATAATAGCTACAACTTCGGCTCCCACTTCTCATTTCAGATAAGGTAGGACAAACAATTCAAGCAGTCTCCTCCTTCGGACCGGTTAACTCACCCAGTCTCATTCCAAGGGTTTGAACTACAATACTTCCAGGCTCAGAGTTTGACAGACCTTGTTTTTTATCAAAAGGTCTTCAGAAAAAGCCTCAATATTGCCAGCCCAGAAGCTATCACATGCTGAACACTCCTTTTGTGGATGTGCACCGCTGAATTCAGCAGGATCCCTCCCACATAACCGCGTGTGTGTGAGCAACAGATACTTGCACTCAGCGATTTGCTGAGATAGCAGTGAGGAGCACACGGATTCTTCCTGGTATCTGCCTCACTGAAACTCCCATTTTTGTAAAAATGTGCTGAAAAATGTTGTGGATACTTTGACACATTCGTTATACTTTTGATAGCACTTTCACAAATCCTTTATGAAAAACACATAATAGTGAATTGGATCTATCTAGTCACACACAATGACTCCTTAGATTTATCTTAAAAACTATTATGTAATAAAATACTGGTAATTAAGAAAAAAGAGGAAAAAAGACTGTCTAGAGGCAATGTTCCATGGAAGTATATATGACACCATGAACTAGAAATCCATACAAGAATCCAAAATCCACATGCCCATCAGAGAACAGCAGAGTTGAACTTGATCGGATGCTTTTGTTTTACCGCTTCAATGCCTACTGCCTATATAGCAGCAACACATAGCCACCTTACATTCACCTCGTCTGAGACATGAAATATCTATAATGTACAAGCCCTCAAAGTTTTAGGGGTGGTCTTTGAGGACCACACACATATCATCTCTAAAAGAATAAAATGATGAGCAAAAATTATCCCTGGGGGATGTCTGTCAGCCTCCAGAGTCATTACATTTATAGTTACAGTGCTCAGCACTGCTATTTATAGTTCCTGCCAAAATAAAAGGACTCTTTAAATGCCTTGTGTTCAGTAACTCATTTTTAGACTTAAAAGGTATTTTTCTGATTATGCCTCAAGACAATTTTTGGTCTTTCACCTAGACAGGCTGAGAAAGGAGAAAGGCATCTAGAGAAAGAAACAAAATTAAAAACATTTTTTAAAAATGTAGGCATCCGCATAGCTTTAACGGAAATCCTGCTCCTACTGAGATCTTCACCTTTGACTTCAGTACTGCATGGTATTAACACTTTTTTTTATTAACCTGGTATTAATACTGCATGGTATCAACACATTTCAGGGAGGCTTTGTAATGAGTATTCATATATGGTGAAAGCTAACGTGAGATGCAAAGTTACTAAAGAAGGTAAAATAATGAGGGTAATAGCTGAAGCTTATGTCTAAGAGCCCTTAAAAAGGAAAGTACTTAACATAAGCCATGATGAGAAATTCATATACAATAGCCTGGATCCTACAAGCATTTGCAAAGGGGAAAAGTATTCATACAAGTAATGTCAAGTCAATGATACAATTGCTTTGTGAACTGCTTGGTATTTCAGTGTTAAAACCAGGAATCTCTACATGATGTTTTCAAGAAAATTATAACAGAATAAAATTAAAAATGTCTTTGCTGCTATTATGTTTTCCAGTTATCTTTTTTTTTTTGATATGAAATACTTACCACACTTCAAGAGACAACTCCAAAGTCATTTCTGTGACCTACACAAAAGAGATTCAAATCTGGTCACATCTCTTACAGAGGAAAAAAAAACACAACATTAACACACCTGGAATATAAAAATACTACTGTCAAGGTGTTTTTAAAATTGTGAGTTTCTTTGAAATGTAACTTTTTTTTTTCTTTTTAAAATCACACAGTATGATTTCAAAATATACCACTTTATGACAATTACTCATCTTCAGTCTGAAGGGATATAATTGTCTTCACACACTTAAGATCCTTTGTTTCTATTGCCAGCTACAGTTCATCTGGTCCTTGCTTCCCAGTTCCCTGGGCAAATTTCATGCTCAAATGGCATCTGAAACCTGCAAGAGAATGACTGCTCTGTGCTCCATGTGAGCTACCCAATGTCTTTCCATAGTCAAATAAGTCTAAATTATCAATCAAGAAGAGTGATTGATTACAATTTCTGAAAGATGCAAGTAAATTAATGAATGTCACTACAGAATGCTTTCACTTCCATTAAGCATCTGCTAGGCAATATGTTAAAAAGAACAAAACAAAGTAAGAATTCTCCTGCCTCTTCAGAAAAGTAAGTCCAACAAAATGCTAGTTCATTGTCAATACTAAAAGGAACAATTTGACTGTTTTTTAGCACATCTAACAGCTCTGGTGATAACTAGCTGAATAGCTGCATGCACAAAAAATATTTGTGTGGCAAGAGGTGGGAATTTCAGAGCACTCTTGCAGGCTAAATGCGTCTACCTGGCCCATAAGCTACAGAATGGTCTCCTCTGCCTCATTCATAGAGCACTTAAAGGGGTTCCTAGCACACAAAAGGCTAAAAACGATGATTAAAGCACCAATTACACTTGCTAGGCAAAACCCAAAAGCACAGGGCTGCTGGAACTAAGAATAGGCAAGCATCTTCATGTCCCCAGCTCTCTCACAGGGAATGGCCACTGACACATCGGTCCAGCCTTGGAGGTGTGTAACACTCACACGGCATATTCTTTTGCTCCACCTCAAGCTATGAAGGAATCATTCTCCTCCTCTCTGTTGTGTACTCAGCAGGAACAGGGTTAGAACTGGGCCAGCTCCTTGCTCTGCACATTTGCTTCACCCTTGTACAGAGTAGCTACTGAGAGGAAATTGCAAAGCTCCCTGTGGCCTCCCCCCTCCTGCATACCTGCCCAGGTAAAACCTGGTGCTCACCTGGTGCCTTCCACAGTGGGTGCTGTAATGAGGTGGCTAATTAACAAGGTGTAGGGGGGAGGAAGAAAAGGCAAAGAAATAAAGGGTGAACATGAAGAAACAGAGCAAAGAGTCATTTACGGAAACACTTCAAAGGCAGATTAGCAATTACATTATTCCAGCACCTGATATTACTAATTTAGAAAGCACTTCAGAAAACATGCAGTGATCCAATCATTGAAAAAATGTATGTGCACACTATTAAATAAGCCCTTCCAGTGAAATGTTCCAATACAGAAAGCGTATGTCTTTTTTTTTTTTTCCCTTATACAGACTGCCATGGAAATCTCTGGAGTACATGTTGTGCATGCAAATAGTCTACACTGGGCTCAGCCTGACTTGATGTTCCTTTACCATTTGCCTATAAATTTCCTAAGGCATTTCCTAGTTAAATGCTATATTTTATGCACAAAACTCTCCTTTTCCAGTAAATGGGCTTTAAGCAGTTATTTGCTGTAACTAAACATACTTTTAAAGTTGTATCACAGTGATACAAAACAGCAGAGCAATCACAGATCACGACCTCTGCTCATATAATAAACCACAGCCCCAAAGAGAAATGCATATGGTATTTATATGTATCGTATGGTATATATAAAGATGAGCAGATGTGAGGAATATAATTACAGCTGCTGAATTACATTCAGAACGGCCTCCCATATGTTACTCTAATAGGTCATGATATTTCAATACATGCAGAACAAATTCAATTACACACGGACTTAACAACTACTTCCAGGAGCTTCCGTGCAGACAGGCAATCCTTGTTAAATTGACACATCCTTGTTAAATTGACACCATTTGTTTTGTATACGAGTTTAAAGAGAATAATCCAATCGGGGTTTGTTTGCTGTTTTTTTTTTTTGTTTTTTTTTTTTAAGCAGCATTCACACTAATGCATTATTACATGCTAACTAGGGCTGTGTTACAACCAGCCATTTATTATAAGTGCAATGTATGCTAATAAATTAATTCCTGTTAGCTTTCTGGAAGCCACAGGCATATGTAGTAGAGATAATATACTGAACAGCAAAACCCATGTAACCTCTCTCACTAACAAAGACCATTAAACTAAATTGAACTAAGTGGTGCAGAAACTTTTCTAGAGAGCAAAAGTTTGAAACTAGGCTTTTAAAGAGGATCCTCTCAGAAACAAAAGCATTCAGTGCTGCCGATTTTCTTAATTCTTCTCTCAGTAAGAGCGTAAGGAGATAAATAGTGCCAGTGGGTCAGCCTTATGTTTAACCATAGCCAACACTTAATGAACAGGGCCTGCAGAGAACCATCCTTGCCTGAGATACCCCTCCCCAGCCTCCACATTTAGTTAATTTAGCTATTTCCTGACTGGCATGCTGCTGCCATCACCCCATCTATGATATATTCTAATCCTTTACTGAATTCAAAATTTGGTTCTATATTGAGAAAGTATGGCCATAAATACTAATGAGGCATACTGATGCAATTGGAAATAGTCTTGGATTTCCTTTTATCTAGGAACGTGTACTTCCAACCAGTATCATGAGCAGGCTAAATGTTTTTCTTATGCTTCAACAAAGTGACTAAGGGAAAACTCTGAGTAATATCACACTCAGTGAGATTCCTTAGGAAACATCACAGCCTTTATAAGCAGCAAGTTTCCCGTGATTTGTGAAGAAGCTCTGTCTAACCACAACACAGCACAGTTAAAATTCAGACACCTGATACTGGACTGAAACTATCCAGATCTACACAGCAGTTTAGGTGGTCTCAGTTCAGGTTTAAAAACTTCCCATCACATTTGAAGCTGCATCAACACAGGTAAAGCTTCAAATGTTGCCACTCACATTGTTGAAAGTTAACTGGACCTCCTTCTTCTCTCCCAGTTTCAGAGAGGATATAGGAAATGTGGATGTGCCAAGAGTCTCATCCATCACATAGTTGGCATCCATCAAAGTAACCTAGAAAAGATACAAGGACATTCAATTCTACACTGATAAATCTCTTATTAATTCCATACAGTCTATGCCTAAAATTAAAATTTACAAAAGGGACAGGGAAATTAATATGACTAACCCAACCCAGTCAACACCCAGTGATATCATTTTAAAACAGGATAAGTTAACGCATAGCGTAGGTGGCATTTTCAAGGCATTCAATGGCAAGAGTAGGACAGCATCATTTACAAAGCATTTTTCATGCGAGCACCTTTCTGTCAGTAAAAATCACCACCTGACTAAGCAGATGTAATTACTTCAAATTATATATAGTACATACATAATTATTTCAAATTTCCAGTTAGCAAAACTTCTCCATAGAGAAACTTTAAGTATTTTAAATGCAATATGCCAAAAAACATACAGCAGCTTTTCAGCAAAGATGGAATCCATATGTCCTAACCTTCTATCCACAGACCAAGAATTTCACAGCAATGATTTGGCAAAATACACAGCATTCCAAATTACACAAAGCTTTTCTCTGTATCCAACCAGATCTTCAAGTCTCTTCTCATCCTCCATGTCAAAGCACATGCCTTTTCAAAATGTGGTACTATACAAACACTCATGCAGACACAGCAGAATGTTGTTCAATGCATTTGCTCTAACCCACATTGGTCTACATCTGGCAGTCTTTTATCTCAGTGGTAGCCTTTCAAGTTCTCAAGATGTTCAGAAAGAATTTCAAATTACCATTTCCATGGTTTCTAGTAAATGAGTTCTCCAAACTCGTTTGGTTTATGAGTTTTTTCTGCTTTGTGAAATAGTTTCTTCTAAAATATCGTGTTTTCAGCTTAGAATGTTTCTTTTGCATAAAATAAATGGAATCAAGACACAACCACTTGAATGACTAGTTGTTATATCTGGGTTCGACCTCTTCTTGGCTAAGAAGAATCTTTTTCATCCTATGCCACAATCAACCCATTGAGATGAGGAACTGTGTTTTAGTATAGAACTCATTATTTTAATGGTATCTACATTTCTCTGTTTTCTCACAGAACTTTATGCCCTTTGCTGTAATCTCTGAGGGCTGACATAAAACAAATAGCAATAGCAAGAACTTCTTAAGAGGATTTTGGAGAGTTTCTTACACTTCACAGAGTAAAAACTGCACTTGGGACATAGTTAAAGATTTAGATTAAAATAATCCAAGAAGTAGAGAGGATCGCGAAGTCTGCACTCAGAAGATAGCCTAGGTAGTTTCACAGATTTGAATTCTGACACTGTACCCCCCACAAGACCCCAAAGGCTCTGCTAGGAACTGTAAGCGTGTACAACACTGACAGAACACAAATACTGGCTTTAACCTAGAGAATATATTTCTCATGGTGAAGAGAACATTTACCATGAACAGCATATATGTATGTATGCAGATATATATCAAACAGGTCCAAAATTAACCATTATTACATGGTATCACTGAAGCTTTGCAGGCAATTTTCATGATTTTTTTAGCATGTGTCTCAGAAAACATTCTTTAGGTACTATAAAGATACATTTCCAAATTCTAACTCTAATGAAGTTTACTGTGTTCTGCTACAGGAAATAGGGACTTGCATAATCCTAGCAGTAAACTACAGCCACACTATGCTGGAAATCAACCACCTGGCAGCTCATAAAATCCTATACTTTCTAATGACTGAATAAATCAATGCTAGAAAATGCAGAAGTCCTGATAACTGTTTGCCTGTATTATTATAAGAAAGCAGTAACTATGTGAGAGATTTCAACCTTTTCTCTAGTTTCACTTAGCCAGGTTGCATGTCTATGACCAAAACAGATCAAATCAACTCAGGTGACTCTTGCACCTGATAAACTGGAAGCTATTTTGCATAACCTCCTTTCTGCAAAAACTAGTGTTGTTACATGTGCATGATTGTTCTTCATGCTCCAGTGCGATAAGCATGCAATTCTTCCTGTCCAAACAGTAAATCCTGATCCTCACCCAAGGAAGACAGGGAGCACTACTGCAGACACAACACAGTTTTAGGATCTTGAACAGTTTAGTCTCAAGAGATTATAGTTATTAGCTTCACAGGCTCTGGCTTCTGTCCTGTCTATCCAACTAATTTAGATGGAAAACCTGTAAGCTTGGGTCAGAGGACTTTGCATGTTAGGGCCATACCCTATGAAGAACCAAGCTAACAGCACTGTAAAACTTACATGCTTACCATGCGCACTGATAAAATAATTATACTTACCACTCATTTATTGTACACAACCCTGAAAGGCTTAACATATTGATATTAGATGGTGGCTTGGTGAACAAGCCTGCACATGGTGTAAGAGTTCCCAAAACACCACTGGATGGGCACAAGGAGAAAGCAGAACCATGATTCTGCTTTCTACCTTCTGAGGGAGAAGCAGGGAAAGAGCAGAGACTTGACTTTACCCCCAGCTATTCACAGTCTGTAATAGTTGAATCAGTGAAGGAAGCAGAGACAAAATAATTTATGGCTGATGCAAGGAACAGTAAGCCACTAGCCCTCATGAGCACTCTGAAGGATGACTCAGAGAACTATCTTACAATGACTCTCAAGACTATTCCCTGAATAAAAGAATTCATACAATACTTCCTGCTGAGCACCATGCCTAAACACAAAATCTAGCCTGTAATATTAAAAAACAAACCCTTCAATCTTCACACAACAGATGCCATACACACAGAAGGTACTGTTATTTTAACCATCCAGACATTGTTCGAGTTCCATTTTCACAGATGCAGATCAGTAACTTGATTTACCTCAAGAACATTCTCTTGGTTGGGGTCCAGAATGAACTCAAAAGTCTCGTTCCACACGGGATTGATGTCATTATTGAAATGTTTAGTTCTCTTCCTGCAGTCAGGGGCAGAGGGGATGAAGAGCTCCACATAGGGGTCTGGAGTGTCAACTACACAGCAAAACAATGCAAACATTAGATAAAATTCAAGTTTGGGTTGTAACAGTTATGTTAAACTACAGATCATCTCTTGGTCTATGACAGGAATATATTTAAATGGAACTATATAAATCTATGAATATAGTGACGTAAATGATACAGTGGCATTACCAATATGCCAAAAGAAACAGAAATTATGTGTTTAAGAGAGGAGAGCACCTTGAACAAACAGGACACCGAGATAAATTCAATTTTATTGGAAACATGTATACCTCTATGAAGCAGTGGTAATTATTTTTAAAAGCTCTTATCCTTTCCTCTCTTTCTAGCCTTTAATTACTTTGGCTTCTATCACACCAAGAAGTATTCCACAGAAACAGTCTTTAATTAAAAATGAAAGCAAGTAACTGGGAGTACAGTTTTGGAGCCTCTTACACCTGCAGTTTTGTGGAGGTCACCACAGTACCAACACTTTATGAACATGCTGCATTTGAAAAATAACTGTGCAGAACACTGATTGAAAATATAGTAACATACGCCAACAGTACCTAATCAGAATTACTAGTAGGAGAAAAAATACACCTTGAAAAAATTCACCTGACATGTTCAGTGATGGCTATTTCTTCCTGAAAGCAAAGCACGCATTGTTGGCAGCCTGACAAATCCAAACAGTTAAAGCTAGTAATTTTCTTCTGTCAAATGAGATTTTTCCATCAAATTAGATTCTTTTCTGTCTGAGATTTAACCATCACCAGTGTCAACATCTCTATTATGAATGACAGTTCATTCCTAAATGAGAAATTCCAGTTGTCGCAATCCTTGTATAGCACTGCATTGTATTTCCAGAAGAGATTATATCGTGTTTTCACATTTCAGTTAAACTTCTAAAAGACAGAGCACTGTGTAAATAGGAACTTCATGCTATCAGTTTTGAATGCAAGGTCCAAAGTATAAAATAGGCTGTGTTTGAAACTGCACCAACATTTCTCTGACTTATTTTTTCTAAGTCCATATTAGTTTATTTCACTTCAAACACATATCCAGTAACAGTAAGGAATTTCTTTTTTTCTCCATTTCACCATTGTCAATCAAATATTTATAGAAAGTAGATTTTTCAACAATTTCTTATCCTACAAATCCAAGAGCCAGTCTGATGAAGCCCGTTCCAGACTCTACAACACTGCTGCACAGGAGAGCATGGAAAGTTATCTCCAAGATTTTTGTGATCATTAAAAGCCATTTGCTGTAACATGGCAAAACACATACATGTACATCAATAGTTGCACTTGATGGACTTAATGGTCTCTTCCAACCTAAGCAATTCTATGATTCTATTATCTTTTCAGTATCCTCTCTGCAAAGGTTGCCCTTGACTCTTGGGAAACACTTTCAAGAAAATGCAATAATCACTACAAATAAGAATCCTTTTCTTTTAAATAGGTCTTTGTGAAAGTGATTGAAACCCATCTCAAGGTCAAACAGGTCTGAACATCCCTCCTTGTACATACTTGAAGTCTGAAGACTTCTTTCAACAAAGCCAAATGTGTTTAGGAACTCCAGAATTTCAATAAAACATTATCAGTGAGTGCTGAAGCCCAGAACCACCGGGTCCTTCAGCTAGGAGAAAGAAAAGAGCAAAACAAAAACAGCTCAATACCTTCAAATGGGTATCAATCTCATTCCAGAAAACACAAAACCGAAATAATGCTTTTTGCAAACACTCAGGAGGTTTTGTTTGTGTAACAGGGAAGAATGGAATCGAAACTTCCAGTGGGGAACATCAGCTGGACCCAACATGCTTTCTGTTGCCACCACCCAACAGAAGCATTGAACCTCCACAAAAAGTGGGTCAAATAGTGTGGCAGAGTCAGAGTAACATCTGAGTGTCATGCTGTGAATTAGATGTTCTTCAAGGACAGTAAGCAAACCTGTTCAGAAATGGAGACTCAAGAAACTAAAAATCTGTATGTAAACAGACTCTGAGGGAGTTTTACACTGTGCTCCATACCTGTGGGTCTCAGCTAATTGCCACCACTTGGCAGGGTACACCACTACCTGTTAACTAACACTCAGCTACTGAAAGTTGGGGAACAGCGAGAAAAGCCTTTAAATGGCAATCTTCATTAGCTCCTAAGAATTGATCTTAGCTTGCCTCTTACCTCAAGTCAGAGGAAGAGGGGGGATCAACCCCTAGGTGCCTTTCACATCTTTTTGTTTTCCCACTGACAGATTTTTTAAAATTTATTTTTTAATTGCCAGCTCCTACTGAATGCATTAGCTCCCTTGAATCACTACACAAAACTGTTCCAGAAGGCAGGGAATCGAAGCCCTGTGAAACTAAACAGCAAAACACCTACCAAAATGAGCAGCGACAAGATCTTATATGCTAAGTCCAAGCATCGAGCAGTATTTTGGCAACAAACACTACAGACTCGCAGTGCCAAGAGGCTGAACTTGCCCCCAAAAACTTGCTTTTTAACAAAAATACTGGCACTAAGCAGTGTTCTGAGCTTACATCAATGCTGCTCTTTCCGTTCCATTTTTATGTGGTTAGGGGATCAAATCTAAGTTACAAAACTCGCATTTTTCTTTTAAACACAAAGAGCAAAATGGCTTGCTACCTGCTTTCCAAATCCCAAAGCACATGGAAATGCCAAACCACGGCACAGCTGGCACACAGCTGCCGTTTCTAACTTCCTATGAGACAGACTCCAAGTGAGTGTTGAAACAGAAACTAAACCCAAGGCACAGAACAACTAAACTTAGAAAATCAGTCACTAAAATAAATAAAAGAAATATCTTGGTAACTCTGTCTTGCCAAGCCTCCCCCTCACTCCCTGCCTTTATTATGTTTTTTAACCCAAGGCGAAGAGTTAATCATCTGCCCTTTAATGTTTTAAAGTTTATTTTGTGCTATTTTCAATTAAGAAAATGAAAATCTATTCTTTCCAAACTTCCTTCTTCAGCTGAAGAGGAAAAATACTGGAAGACTGTGCTCTGATTAAGATATTGCTATAAGCTATGCTATGTAAATCAAAATTTTATTCCTTGTTATCAGTTGGGGATGACACTCAAAAACTAGCTACTGGCAAACTGGCAAGTCATGCAAAATTATTCACTTAATGTGTTTTAAAACATTTTATCATATGCAGATAAAATAGATGAAGTGTATATCCTCTTGCACAGATCTATTTAGCCCTGTATGTGGTTTTGCTAGTTGATTTCCCAGGTATGTTTTTCAGAAAATGAATCCGAAAGTATCAGTGAGAAGTAGCTTGATCACTCCTATTATCTATATTTTGATGGAAAAAGAAAGCATCCTTATGAAACAGCTTATGAGTCAAAAGCTGATGCTTTAGAAGTATAATCACTACAAGATAATGAAGATTCTATATGTAGGGGCAGCACTGTCACAGATTTGCTCCTTCATTAAAATAAAGCAAAACTTGGAAGAAAACCTATGTGAAAGACCAACCACACACTTCTCAAGAGAGACAACGTGTAAGCAATCGTACTTCTCCCTCAAGCTACTTCTGCAGAAAATGGCACTTCCACACAGCTCTGCAGGGCTATGCTTTGCACACAGATTCCTGCATGACTCTTTTATAATTTGTGGGCCAGCAATCTGCCCTGCATTTGAATTTTGTAATGCAGGTAAAGTACGTGGACGGTTTGCAAATGACAGAGCTACGGACACAAGCACTATTGCCAGACAGTGACTGTAGAGTGTGATTTCATATTCCTCCCTTCCTGGCAGTCTCCAACGCTTTATGGTGTCTCATTGTGTGTATGCAACTAAAATATCATTCTTCTACAGTGCCTAAGCGCTGCCTATGTAATGGCACAGATGTGAAGAGTATGAGCTGACATATACATGTATCTAAAAACCTACCTTTACACAACACTGGTCTCGGTGTTGATTTCAATAAGACTAACACAGGGTCCTCCAATTATCAGCTTCGAGCTGGACTAATTATAAAGGAAGTTAACAAACTGATCATAATAAGCCTTCTGAAAGATTTACAGCATCTGCCAAATTCCCAGGGGTTGAAAACAGATATCTAAGATCTAAAGCAGACTCGGCATGAAGTTATTTTTAAACATGCTGGCTTAACAAATGGCCGAGAGGTAGGAAGTAACAATTTAATGACTTTTCATCTATCTCTACATATATAATTCCTATAGAATCCTATCTCTAAATTATACTGTGAATCATAAGTGAAACACACAATGGACACTAATTAGGATCAATCATTCTCACATTAAAAATGAGTAATGCTCAAAGCAATCTATTAAAGAAACCTGTAAAATTTTCTATGAGTGTTTCTTTTGTTACTGATTTGGTAGGATGACTGTCATCGGGCCCCCATATTAATATAATTAACTGTACATATTTCAGTCATTCCAATTGCAATTATTTCTATAGCATAACAGAGAAACAATATTAAGGTTGTTCAAATCTCAACCACCAAGGATAAACCCACCTCAACCATACATTAAACTTTATCTAATATCCATCAAGCCTTGAAAGAAAAGCAAAGCTCTTGAAGTATTGCAAAATCTGATTTGTCACAAAAGAATCTGTCTTTTTCTCCCACGAGCATGTTGTGAATACCAGCGACCATAATGGATTATTAAATAAAACTAAATTAACATTAATTTCAGTTAATATATGCATCACTGTTATAGAAAGTAAATCTGGATCCAGGTTTTTTGGACCCATGATCTCCAGCTACCACACCTATGCACCTACAGGAATATTCCAGCAAGCATACTGCAGAACTTCCTTAAAGAAGAATGTTAGTTTGGTTTATTGGAGTTTTTTGCCTCCTGGTTAACCAACATCCTCTAAGAGTAAGTGCTATCCGGTTCATAAATTATTACTAGGTCCCAGAAGACCACCTTTACCACCTTCCATCAGCTTTTTGGATTACAATACTGAAGTACAACTTTATTAACCTTATTAACATGGGAGCTCTAACTTCCTTGTATCTCATTCTCCTTTAAACACAAACAGTGAGGTTTGAGGTATGAAACTAGACGTGAATGACCACAAACTCCTCGAGCCTTTCCCCATCAGTGTACCATTCAATCTACGTTCCCAATGCCTGATATTCTTTCCTCTCGTGACACTGAGAGCCACACAGATAACTCTCCCTGTGCCACATGCTGCTTTGTTGTTTTGATTTAAGCACTAACAACACGAATTTTGGTGCTGCTCAGCTGAGGCCCCTACTGGGAACTGCTGGACTGCCCTCCTCACAGAGTCACAGAATGGCCGAGGTTGGAAGGGACCTCTGAAGATCATCTAGTCCAACGCCAGCTCTGCCCTAGGCACAAGCAGTTCTGCTCGGGGAAGGGACTCAAGGAGGAATGTGTGCCACATTTCCACTGCCTTATGGAAGCTATCAGACCTGCTGGGTCCTGAGAGAAACCCTAAGCAAGGTGCTTGAAGGCATTTTCAACAGGCTGAAAATGCATTAGCATCGATCACTGTAAACCAGCATGACACATGCTACATAAATCTTTTCATAGGTTTCAATGCGTGCTTATAAATGATTACCCAATTTTTTATTCAAATAGTGAATTTTATGTGTAAAGAGAGTAAAATGGGAACTACAAGCAGTGTTCATTAATACCTGTCCAACATCAGTAAGTCCCAAATAGTGTTCCTCAAACAATGTATTTGCAAACATTTGTATCATTAGATTTGGCTTCCCCTTGCTTTGCTGACAGTAGCTGAAATGACAGGCTAAGGCAAGGTCTGACAAGGTGGCTCCCGTGTTCAAGAGAACAGAGGCACCATTAATTAATTACATACCTCACTCTCAGGCAGGCAGGAATGGAAAAAGGAGCCAGAGCCACAAGGTGCCCTACACAGCAGCCAGCAGTGCTACTGCCGTGGAAAGAGGCAGCAAAATGTCTGACCAAGCCACCAGGCACTCAGGGCGAGGACTGCTCAGTGTACCTTCCCTGCCAACTCGCAGGCAACACGTAAGCGGGTACTGTCTTTAATGGAGGCTGGAGGTGTGATTTTGGAAACCGAAAAGCTCTTCTCCTACTTGGAGAGGTGGAGCCTGGGAATGCAACACAGCAGATCTGGCTGTGTCGGGCTGCAAGGCAGCCAAGCACCTCGTGGCTCTCTTGGGTAACCTTCACGTTAACACCTCCTGCAGCCAACAGAAGGACCCAAAAAGCAGCAAGGCCTGACTTCTGATCTTCTTGGTTTGTTCTCAGTTTCCACTTTCCAAGAAGACTGTGGCTTAGCCCATGCCACCTAAGCCAGTGGCAGTGGCCTCCAGCCCTGTCTGTAACACAGGTATCAGACAAGACTGTTTCAGCTATTTCAGTTTTTCAGATTGGTTGATTTTGTAGCTCTTGATACATAAGCAACTAATGAAATAAACAAATAACTTGTGAAGCACATTGGCTAAATTTATTTAAACCCATATGTGGTCCATCTCATCACTGAATTTTACTTCAGTTATTTTAATTCTGAAAGAGTGTTCACAATAGATACTGATGCAGTTTAACTGCTACATTTACATTCAGGCTTCCCATTACTTTGGAGTGGATATTTTGGAAGCTTTCAAACACAGCCATAGTCTATCTGTAAGGAGTCACAAGCTGAAGGCCATAGGTTATTTGCTGTCACGTTCAAGGTATGATAAGGACTGCCAAGATTTCTGTCCCTCATCTTACAGAGGGATTTGGCAAGGGTGATAATGCAGGGCTCGATTTCATGAGCAGAAGGTGACTACAAGTGAGGCAAGACTGCTCCTGAGACAGCAGCTTTGCTGTGAGAAATCCTGTCATTGAGTAATGCATTTATTAGAGATTATTAGTGCCTTGCATTGCAGCGCTTTTCATCTCCGGCATAATTTAGAAGATGGAAAGGACTGAGCTCCCAGCTCTGGGAGTGCACTACTACCTAGTTTACTGGCAGGCGGGATGCCACTGGCAGTTTTGCTGATGAGGCCCTGAACAAAACAAAGTAAAATAAAAGTCAGATGAACCCTTTAACAGGTTCATATCAAATCTGTAAAAGAGCCAAGAGGAAAAAAAAAAAAAAAAAAAAGTAAATCCCTTCTCTGGATTCTCTAGCTCCCTTTGTGGAGAGACAGCAGTGAAAAGCAACTAAAACATTAGCTTACAATAATCCAGAGAAAAATGCATTTTTCTGGTGATTTGACAGAATCTAAGGGTTGCTTTTTTTTTTTTTTTTTTTTTTTGCCTTCTTCAGTTGAAATGCTTAGCTCCTAAGAGGTTTTACAGTGTTAAATTTGTGAATCATCTCACTTTGTCAATACAGACAGCAGCAGGAGAGGCAGGAGGAGGCAGCATTGCTGCCCAGCTCCCCTGTGACTGCAGGTCCATGTTAATGCCAGATCCAGGCAGCGATAATTTGGTCTAGAGTAGGTTTAGGCAGATCGTCACATTCCTGGTAAATTACTCAAAACCCACAATGTGACTCTGACTCCAGATTTTTGTTCGCTGATGGAGTATAGATTACTCCTAGTCTGGCATAGTCTGCTAAAGTAAATTTAAACTGTCAACATTTTCTGAACATCCCTGAATCCACAGAACAAGTTTATACTAGATCTGTATTTGGTATTATGAGGCTTTAGAGGTTTTGGTCCTCTACCAGCAGCCCTAGAGCTTGATGTACTAAGCTGCTGAGGCCTGGCCTCAACGCCTTGCAGGGAGAAGAGGCTCTTCCCTGGGCCTGTCAGGAAGCCTCCACAAACGTGGAGCTGCGCAAACGAGCCAGAACCGTGGGTAAACACAGGCTCAGGGTGGTTACCTAAACACCACGTTCCAGGAGAACCATCACTACTGCTGCTGTGAGCAGTCATGGGAGGTTTTAAAATCAAGTGACACCTGCAAAGTGTTTCTGCACTAACACTGCTGTTCAGGTTGGTTATCACAGGCATTTCATTTGCAGCGCTGAGCAACAGATGGTTGTGCACTTGGTCAGAACAGCATATGTACACCGACATTAACAGGCCCATAAAGGGAAAAGGATGGTCGTGCATGTGAGCTAGTCTGCCCTACTAAGCATGGCACAACCTTGCACTGAGTCAGCAGACATTCCTCGTGTTTCAACAGATTAGCACTTTTTGTTATTTGTGAGAACCTCCTTTGCTACAGACAGATATGTGGGCAAGTTAACGTCCAACAAATGCAAGACAGTAACCAAGGGAAGCTCCAAGTCACACTTACAAAACCCAGTTTTAACACAAATTTAAAAAGTGATTATTCTGCACAGTACATAGTAACCTGCAGAACTCCTGATCAAAGGAGCTGTGGATGAGAAGACTTATGTGGATGTAAGGAAAACCAGTGAAGTTTATGCAAGAGAAACTCTGCTTTTGATGTAATTAGGAGCCCTCACATCCAGTTCAGGGAGTCCCTTACTGAGAACAGATGATTGCTTCGAGAGGATCTGAAGAAAACATCACATACTTATCCTGTTCTTATTTTTGCTCGGTATCCAACTATGACCAATGTTCGTCTTGGTTCTCCCTTGGGATCAGGCATTAGCCCAACCCTAACAAAACTTCAAAGTCCTCCCTGAGAAAGGGGATGAGAGGGAAAAGAAAAGAAAGCAGGAAGAAATCAAACTATTACAGAGCACAAACAGACAAAAAGGAGGGAGACCCCTTACAGAAAAGGGGTGAAAGGCTCAAATTGCAGAAACAGCAGTGTCCACAGCTCCTGGGAGGGATACAGAGAGCCCCACCACAAAGTTCTGCCTGCTGATGTGACAGCACATGAAACACAACCATTTCCAGTCACCATCAAGCTCCCTTCTCTTGGGGCTGCACATGGCCACGGCTTGGAGAGGGAGGTCCTACAGCCAGAGTATCAGGCAAGATGGGTCCTTGGTCTAAGCTCGCATGCCTGCTTTGATGTTATCACTGCAGCATAATAGAGTACCAGAAAAGCCTTTCTCTAGGATGAAAACAAGCTTTCACTAATATTTTACAAAATCCAGTCCCTGCCTCAATAGCTACATGGCAAGCGTTCAGAGATAGAATTTTTCATCAAAAAGATATTTTTATGAGTAGGAAGAGCAGCATTTTTTGCATCAGTTTCACTGTGGAACTCATAAGCCTGTTTCCAATAAAGCTTGCACCTCCCAGCACTACTTCTGGATGCAGCAGCCTACAACAGGGCAAAACCACAGCATGTATCCATGAAACCATAATCAAGCCTACAGTTGCATCGATGTTTGGCTGAGATATGCAGTAGACATTTCATGAGCAGCTGTTATTCGTAGTGCTCCTTTTTGAAGATGGGCATACCCGTGTCTTCTGAAGATACCTACCCATGGCTCTGGAGTCAGACAGCTCCTATGGTTGGCAGTAGAGCACTGACCTCCACAAAACATGACTGATGGAAGAGATGGTACAAGGCTGTTGGAAAGAGTCAGATCGAGAAGGAATGCTGAAGCCCACAAAGCATGGTCATCCTGGGACTCTGCTGCCCATCCAGGCCACCCGAACACAGATCAATGCAGCATGGGTCCAAACAGAAATTCTTGTATCTCATCACAGTGAGCTAATTCCAGCACTTCTTTGCCCTGCTAGGTATGCAGCACATCTTAGGGCTTCTGGCCACGTGAAGATCTGCATGTGCAGCTTGTAGGACTTGGAAAACTGGCCAACTCTGACCTACTTTTTCCAGGTTGTTGGGCTGACAAAGGGGAAGGGTTTGGCTTGTTTTCCTGTTGGAGCTCCCTTGCAAAATTCAGGTCCTGCTTCATGGCCTTGTAGGAAGAGCATTATCTGATGACATGTCAACAGTTAAATCAAGTATTGTAGCTAAGTTAGGGTGCTAAACCTGCCAGAAGTTATAAAGTGAGCAGCTGGATTAGTACTAAATGAGCTGTTGTAATGGAAACTGTTGCATCCCTGATCTATTACGAGCAAGCAAATCTCCAATTCCTTCCCTTTTGGCTAACTTTTTGGTTTAAAACACTGCATATGTGTGCCTGAACTGCACTCAAGTATGTGACTCTGGCTTTAAATGAACCAGCTTCAACACCAGGACCTATGGCTCAAAGTAAACACAACCCCATGGGTAAGTTCCCCCAACCTATTGACTTGAAGGAAACAAACAGCAAATGAAACCACAGACATCACCTCCCCTTCCCATGCATGCTGCTCGACTAGATCCTCGTGCCAGGGCCAGGCAGGTGCAGCAGGCGGGGACAGACACCCATTTGTCTTGCAAAATGCCACAACTCCTTATCTCCTTTGGAGAAGCGGAAGGCAGCCTGGAAGAACACCGACCACACTGAAAGAACATCTCCTTGACTTGCAGGAGACATATATTGTTCCTTGCTGCAGCATGAGCTAGCCAAGCCAAGAGCTACCTCTAGAAGATCCATCTAGATCCTATAGAAGATCCATCCCCACATTAGCAAGTTTTGGAAACAGGGTCCTAGTGTAAGAACCATCACTGTTTTCAAGCATTTCTCTTCCAGCATGCTGTAGTTTTGGATTCTGATCTTTTTCTGCAGGTTCTTGTATTGTCATGGAAGTAACGAAAGGCTTTGCAGTATGGAGTGGTATCTTCATAACACATTCAAAAACAAACATCAATTATATAAGAATCAACTACACTGAACACAAAAGAAAAGATTTTACAAGGTCTACTGACCCTGTGACCAACACAAAGCTGAGGAATGATGATGTCCTCTCCAAAAACACACAGACATTGAGATACTCTGTATGCTGCAGTTGCTCTTCTCCTAAATCATGCAGCTTGTTAAAACACTTACTCAGAAAAGTTCACTACCACTATTAGAGCAGCAATCACTTCCACAGAATTCAAACCTTCTTCAAAGGTAGAGCTGCCCTGATTGGATGTTATTAGGACAACATCCAGAGTGTGAGAGACACCATGAAAGTGGGACCATGAAATTAAAATAAGTGAAATCTTTAGAAGTTCTCTTCTATGAAGACAACAGAAAATGGGTAGATATTTGAAATCAGAAGGTACTAGACTGAACTGCAGAGAAAGACATAATTTCATATATGAATCATGGAATGGTTTGGGTTGGAAGGGACCTTAAGGATGATCTGGGTACAAGCCCCCTGCCATGAGCAGGGACAACTCCCACTACATCAGGTTGCCCAAAGCCCCACCCAGCCTGCCCTTGTACACTCCCAGGGATGGGGCATCCACGGCTTCTCTGGGCAACCTGTGCCGGTGCCTCAGCACCCTTCTAGTGAAGAATGTCTTCTGAATAACTGATTAAAATCTAAGATAAATGAAAATTATTTGCATGGAAAAAATTATGATGCAAGTATTCTTTTCTTAGTATTTTGATGTTCTTTAACACTGAGAAATCAAATCCAAGCTACCGCAGCTTGGTAACTCAGAGACTGGTATGACACAGATTCAGATTTGATTGCTAATCTCCATCACATCACTCTAATAAAGATTTTAAAGCTCACCGAGACAATAGGAAACCTCAGCCAAAAAAATAAAAATAGAAGCTAGAAAAACATCTGGCAGCTATCCTAGCTCCAATTTTCTCTGTTGTTCCAGTCACCCAGATTGGCCAGGAAATGAAGAAAACTTTTTGAATCAGCAGTGCTGTACATGAACTGTTCACACAAGGAAATTCATAGCCTGTGGAAGTGGCAGCCTATGGAAGTTACCTATGGAAGTGTTTGCCTATGACTAAGTTTTAAGGCTGATACAACCAGGTATGCTCTTCATTAACAAAGAGTGTAGAACATCTTTAAAAATTTGCTTGGAATTCCACAAGCTAGGCTTGGGGAGAAGGAGGTGTGGATAACTGCCACAGTGGCTGGGCCTCCATGCCCAGCCAAGTCAGAGCACCATGTACACCAGACCCAAGATCCCTTGAACAGCAGTTGACTGCAGATCCTTACATTGGATATACAGCAAAATTATAAGCACTTCCATACATTTAATAACTTGGGTCTACTTTAAACCTTCAAAACTATTCCTGAAAGCTATCAGTCTCAGAAAAAATAGCAAAGCTGTAAAACGTGGCTGCAAAGCACAGCAGTACTTCAAAATACAAAGTGATCAAAATTGTTGGCCACCCTTGCCCCATAAGCCAGAGCACAAGAATCTCCTCAGAAGGCAGCATTTGACAACCTGTAGAGATATAAAACTTTCCTGCACCTAAGAAGGATTTTCCAAAGAGAAGAGTTCCTGTTCATACACTGGGCAAAAAAATACATAAATAAATGTAAATGAATTGAAAATTTTCTAGTAGACTTTTTAACACCTGAGGCATTCACTTGTGGCATGGAAAAAAACAAACCATTAATCTCTCACGTTCCCAGGGCCTCCATCACCACCATGTTGAAAGGTTACTTCTCTTGCCCACAGAGCTGGTCACTATCTATAGAAAGTGGAGCAACCCTAGCAGAAGAGGCTGAGAGAAACCCACCAGAAGAGTCAAGAACTTGGTAGTGCCTCTCACACAGGACAGCAACAATCAGGACTCCACCCTGACCAGGGAATGTGATGTTATGTATCACAGCCACTCCCCCTGTTAGCAAGTCCTGTGCTTGAGAACAGAAACCAAGAGTAAGATTTCAGAAATTCCTTTAACAAGTTGCAGTTTTGACAAATCAAATGAAAAAAATACTGGCTGGCACGACCAGTAAAGGCCCTGTGCTGCTCACAGCTTCACGCATCTTTCTTCAGTATTAACAAGATCACTGATTTGATCAAATAGCTTCCAAGCTCCAATACACAGAGATGTGTATGTACATGGGAAATAAAAACATTGCTTCTGTTTCTGTTTTGGAAAAATGAAAAGTCATCTGAGTTGGGTTTTTCTGTTGTTTGTCGCCCCACACATACACACTTCAGGGATTTGCCAGGACTCCAAGAACGAGCCCTGGGAATTTGGAAGCTCACTGTGAGATGCCCGAGGTGCCTCGGGCTACAGAGCACTAGTAGCTGCCTCAGACAGGAAGCCAAGCAGGTTTCAATAGCCCTTAAGCACAGTTCTGCCAGGTTTTATCAGAGTGCTTCCTGAGTAACTATTCAGTTTCGATGATTCAGTCAGTTTTACAAAACATTTTCTTTTTTTACTGGAAGAAAATTCAGTGTTCTTGATGCATAATATTTGGAATTTATGCAATAGGACCATACCTGCCCTGATGGTCTTCTGGCTTTCTTTTTAACCCATTCCATAGTCCATTTAATATAATAATTCAACCCCTCTTCTTCCCTTCGCATGCTCCCCACACTCTAGCTCATGCCAGGATCCTGTGTCCTCCCATTTTGCTTGTCCTCTCCTTCACACAAACCTGTGGGGTCCCTAGGCCAGACCACTTCTCCCAAGGTTTTCTTACATGAACACCCTTTCAGAAGCTGCCAGAACAATGTCCCACAGCACCTTCTGCTTGTGCTTTTCTCTTCACCCCACAGTAGATGCTAAATGGATTTCCATTTCTTCCCCAGCCAACACTCCCTGCTATTTCTCCCCAGCCACCCACCTTGTTTGATATCAATGCTGGATACTAAACATAAAAGAATCATTCACCTGCTGAAGCAAAGACCGTGCATTAGAGCAGCTGCTGTAGTTTGACCTGAAAGAAATTCAAAACCCCAGGAATGTGCTGGGAGGGAAATCTGCATCTCAAATCAGCTTGATCAAAGAGCAGGAGCAAGGTACCACTCAGCCTGCAGTCTCAGGCTATGTAATGCTATGGATCAAGTGCCAGGGAAAGTGAGACATGACCTGACAGCAAAACACTCATCAGGAAGGAAGCAAGAGTATTCTTTCTATAGACTGAGCCAATATATTATTCTCTCTCTCTTCCCTCCTTAAGAACAGATGAGAGTTTTCATGGGTCTCTCTTCCTAGTTGTTTCCTGTTCAGCTGCTAAGTCTGGAGACTCAGAAGTGCAACTGAAAAGGGAAGAAGTGCTGGAGTCTTATATAGCTCCCCATCATGAGATCTGCTTATTCCCCCCCCACACTTTGTTGTACTGACTCAGCAGAGCTCTGGGCTTCTTTCTTTCCAAGTGTTCACACCACCAAACCACAGCCTTTTGAATATACAGCAGTTGCCAGTTTCACTATACTCAGAACAGCACTTCCGACTACGCCAAAAAACTAAACGTAGGTGGTGTCTGCTTGTAGGCAAATTGTTTACAACTCACTCATCTGTTCTGGATCGATGGAAAGAAGGAGTGGCAAATCAGCTTTCTGAGTTGAAGTGAACAAGCACTGAAATGGTTACACCACTCCAGCTTTAACAAGCAGGACGAGAAACAGAAACAACTACACAACCAATCTTTTAATGCATGACAATCTTGTTGTGTCCCCTTCCCCTGCCTACAGAAACAGTCTCCTAGAAAAAGAGGCAAAACAGAAAGAGAAATACTCACGCATGTCACCAATGGCTCCTTTTGTGACATTTGTGGCTTTCTTTACTGTCACAGTGAATATATGAGAATACTGGTGTTCCACCTGGAAGTCAGAGAGTTAGAGGTGATTAAGTTCCAGAATCAAAAAGCAGCTATTCTATTAAAACAGGTTTCATTTCATCCAAGAACTGAGAGAGAAATCCCCAAGCCAAAGTGCAAATGAAATGCCTACTGGATAAAGCATCTTAAAGCTGAACTGCACCCTGCAGCTTTACTGAAAGGTCAAGCCTTACACTAGGGTTGCTTGATTTTCCTGCAGCCACACCTACTAATCTCAATAAATAACTCTCCTCCTCTCTACAGAACCTGCTTTAAGGCATTTAGTCAGTCAAGGACAACTTGGTATGGTAAGAAAAATAAAATAAAAAGGGGGCTATTTTACCATGTGCTCATCTTTGTAATTACCTTTCCCCAGTAAAAAGAACAGGTGCAATTACTTCTGAGTACATGTTCTGGAACAGATATATGCATACTGCACACGGAAAGGATAAAATTAGTAAAGCACAGAGTATACTTTTTAGTACACATCATTATTCAAAGTGTAAGTGTCCCTAAGACAATGGAGTGAGGGCAAAAAGCAAGGTGTTGAAACATCCACAAGCAAATTTCACACCGTTTTTGGAGTTTTTTAAAAGAACTGCCTTTTAAAAGTAGCCAGAATATATGTCCTGAATGGAAGCAAGTGAGATTAAGAAATTAAAGTAAAAACCTCAATGGAAAGAGGCCAGTAGCTCACATCTATTTTGCTTACAGAGTCACAAGTTTGACCAAACTACTGAATGCCATCAGGAGTAGCATCACTGTGTACAGACACCATCAGCCTTCCACAAGGAAGCAGAGCATGGGTAAGCTGTAAGCACTCGGTATTACGACCAGGCACAAGTCCCCCACAACTGTCTCTGTGTGCTCATACCTACGCTGCTACCTTAACGCCCAGCCTGACCATAGCTTCTTTGGCTGCCCACACTGCCTGGACACTGGTTCATCCCCGGCACCAGCCCATGAGCCCTCCTGGGATGGAAACTGGGGCACCCCCTTGCCCCTGAGCTCTGCTCCTGCGCTAGGCACAACGTCCGAGCTGTTCTCCAGCTCCCAGAGGAGCTCAGGCAGTCACCTACAGCTCATACACACACCTGTGTCACAGGTCTCTGCCTTGACATTCTTGCTGTTTTTTCTTACTCACCCATTAGAATCATTAGGACAGCTAACCACGTACTGAAGATCTTGCAATGTATCCCAATCAGAAGAGAAAGGGAACTACCAGAATCAGGAAATTCCTTGAAGTTTACTTAAAATAACAGACAGCACCTTAAGAGTGGGACATGCTTATTCAGGCTGCACCCGGTGCTTTTTGTGTGTGTGTGTTTTGTTTCAAAACACCTTTTTTAAAGAAAGAAACAGACAAGCCAAAAAAAAAAACACACTACAATTCATTATTCATGGTTTAGCTTTAACAGTGGCTTGTACTTCCATTTAAGCTACAGCTTGCTTCAACTGCTAGACTTATAAGGGCAATCAAGAGGTTCTCACAGTTATTGCAGAACTGGTTGTTTCAGACAAGCCTCACTATTTCACATACATGATATTCTTGCACCACAACCAGACTGCATCCCGCTTCAATACAAATAAGATAAGAAACAACAATCTCTTGTAAGTTACATATCATCTGCTCAAAAATAAAAAATAAAAAATCAATCATCATCTATAGATAGCAAAAGTGGCTTGTGAATTCTTAAGTAAGAGATGAGTCAAGGCTCATTGAAAAAACAACAGCAGAAACATCAACTCCTCCCCAACTCTGCAGTCTAGAAGTTTGCAAAGGCACAGTCACATCACAGTGGCAAATACCTAGGGAAAATGCCCCCAGTGGTGCTAAGGGTATGACTTCACTGCAGACACTGGCTGACCCAGACAATGACTTGCTGCATCTTCATTCAAGCTGTAGTCACCCGCAGGTAGGGGGATGTCTGGAGGCTCGTTTCATGACAGTCTGCCCAGCAGGAAATACCAACTCTGTAATTTTTCCTCTGTAAAGCTGTAGGAGTTGTCTGGTTCAGAGAACAAGTAAGCAAGCAGTGGGAAAACTGTGGCAATGCAAACTATTAGCTTACAAGCGGTATACTGAAGCTGTCATTTCGCAGCAAGCGGCTCGCCAACTGCAGCAAAAATGGGATCCAGCCTCTGGCCAAGTCTCCCAGCCAGGACTGTTAACCTGCTCGGAAGTATCAAACTGAGCAGGAAGGTGTTAGACGTGTGACTTCACATCTATCGCCTACTTAATTTAAATCACCTATTTAACAGCCTGCCATGTCCTGACAGGAAGACATCCCAATAATTTCATGATATCTATCTTTTGCACTGCAGTTTCCACGAGTGGATGGAAGAACAGGAAGGAGGTCAGGACTTCTCACACAGCTACATAAAACTACCCCAGCTCTGAAATTACATGGTTTCAAGAATTTTTACAAGGTGTCAATCTCCAGAAAACAGGTTCTCTCTCCATCCCTTGTTTCTACCTTGCTTTTTGAGCATGCTCAAAGCTGTTTTATCAGTGTGTGCCACATTCATCCATGTCAGATCGCTGAAGTGCTGGTTTCACAATGCAGTGCTGGCCCCAGCATTTGTTCACCCAGACTGATGTTGTTATATCACTGCTTTGTCATATACAACCTTATAATTAAAAAGAAACAGCCCGAAGTACAAAGACACCACCCTTCCCCTTATTCTTAGCTGTTAGGAAAGCTCCTGTCCTTGCTTGAGACCACAAATCAGAGATCACTGAATATTTAGCAACAAAGAGGAGGCTGAAGTTATAATTAAGTTACGAGTATAGGACAAGGGCGTGCTGGATTTTGTTCTCAGCTGCTATGCGAAGCTCGAGGACAATTTTGGTCCCCAGAGTCCTGGCTGTAAAATGGTGATACTGCAAGATGTTCACCTACAGAAAGCACTTCTGGAAAGTAGTTTGCCTGCATCTCAGTCCTATCCATACATCTCACGTGCCTAAATAAAATGCCCACTGTCAAAACGAGGATAAAACACCACTCACTGGAATTTTCTCATTACAGCAATATGGAGATTGTCATTACTTTCTATTGCAAGTTGCTACCTAATGCTACCATGAGAACTGTTTTTTATTGATGTAAGCAGCAAACCTCTTAATTCCAGCTGCTGTTGTGCCAAGAGTTAACTGTGGCACAGGATTTGGTATCCTCCAAAAGCAATGTGAATACACAGAGGCCTGGTAAAACAGCAGAAAACCATTATGTTCTTTCCCCATGCCTCACCCAAAATAACAAACTGAGGCTCATAATTATAGAGTTATTAATATCTAGACTTAATCACATGCTTAGAAGAAATTTGCACAGGACTAAAATAAATGATCTCCCTCTTAGTAAAAATGTACACAGATACACAGGAAGCTTGAAAGCCTAGATCTTTTCTATCCTAAAATAAATGTTTTTAATGCAACTGAAGTGCAAACGGAAATTAAGGCAATTTTACACTTAGGATCCAGTTTCTAAGAGACCTAAATACCCACATTACCAAAGAAATGATCCCAAAAGACTTGCTGGATGTTAGTTTTTGGAAAGACTAAGTCCTACAGAAGTTAAAAGCCCCCTGAAAACACAGTATATTGACTCTAAACACTTAAATCCTTGCTAATTTAGATGACAAAGCTATGTTTTCTGATGTGACTTAGTTCACCTTATGTCTTGATAAAAATCTGTACATTGCCAACTCCTCAATTACTTCAGAGGAAAACAAGATGGTATAAATCACTTAAACATTGCAACACTGAGTGGAGCAACATCTGCATATCTTTAAATCTAAGACAGGTTAAAAATTGCAGAAGCTCACAAAACTGAAAAGCCTAAATCCTCTCTTCCAAGGTGACCTGGCTTTACATATTTCTTTCACTTTACTTCTTCCATAAGTTTTGAGAAGGAAGGAGAGAGGCAGAAGAGGGGAGAAAAGACAGAAACAGCCACCTTCAATATGCCTTCTCTAAAGATGGGCTTTCTAAGTTATGACAGAATATGCTCTCCTTGCTCAGTCCACTCCTTTTAGGTACAAGCACTAGGTTTTCCAAGTACACAGAACAACTGTTCAGTATCTCCTGCCCTCACACGTCTCCTTCTTTAACTCCTCCTCCTGCCTCCTTCCTTTTTTTTCCACCTTGAACTGTGTTTTTTCTCCCAGTAAAATTTCTCTTATTATCTAATTCCCCTCATTTATACTTTTATACATACTTTTGCACTACAAGTCTGGGAAACAAAACAATGCTCTAAAAATCTGCTGTAGCACTATCAGGTTTTGCCTGTGAACTTTCCACACTTACCAGGAAAGCAAGGAATTTGCATGTGTTGAATACAGTATTTTTCATCCCCCAGAATGCTGAGTCACAAAATATCACTCAATCAGGAGATATAAACCAAATACAAATCAGGAAGGTCTGGTATACCTTGCGTAATAAGGATTTACTACTTCTACTTCCTTAACTATAAGCAGGACACTCAAGCTGACAATTGAGCTGGACAAATGAAAATGCTTATTTTGTTAAATAACAGATTTTAATGAAGTTCATTCTTTTACATGGATATTACAAATAAAGGTAAATACTTGTGTATACACATACATTTTGAAGTTATTTCATTCATTATTGTAATATTTAACCCCAATACCAAGTTAACAAGTTATATTATGTCTCAACTCTTCTCTGAACCCAAAAGCATTTTGTGAAGCAACTCTGCAGCAACTCTGTGAACACCTTCTTTTATTCCTTCTAATCTTTCATAAAAAGAGGAAAGAATAAAAATAAAAGAGATCAGAAAATGCATAGTGGTTAGCATAAGGACTTTTGGAAAATGCAGAATTCTTTTGAGACTTTTAATGCCAAGTGTTATAAAAATGCACTATTTTGCACTGATATAAGCCTGCTGCCCCGAGTGTTCAAATTTTAGTAAAACTTTCCTTGCAATTTAAATTTGAATGAAAAAAGAACTCAGACTTCCATGCATTTTTCAAACAACTACAGAATCAGCTCTTGCATTAACAATAGTCCTGCCTGCGATTACAACATCGCTGCATCAGAATTCAGCACTGCCAGAGGACTGCAATTATTTGTTCTTGTGAAACTGTATCTTGTTCACTATGGTGCACATACTGGTGTCAAAAGAGGTATTTTGTGTGAATGAGTCAATGAAATGAGTGAATGCATCTGAGACCGCTTTCATAAAGGTACACAGCAAACCAAATATTCCATCCAGGAGAGGGCACTGATAGTGAAAGGAATATGTTAGCATATTGTTTTAAACACTTGTAAATAGAGACATCAACATGAAACTTGTCTTTACAGCAGCATTCACAGAACTGCATAGGGAGTAAAACACAAGTTTGACATCTGTAGGCTGCAAACTCACATAAAGGATGTGACTGCGTGGGGTGGAAACCACATTATTGATAAGAGATCATTTCAAGGAAGCACACACTATATTTTTAGCAATGTTCAACATTACGGCAAGTATATGGTAGCTATCTTTGAGTATGTATCACTTTTCCTGCCATGAGATTCTGGGACAATTACGAAAAGTAGCTCATAGGAACACAATCAGCTTGTTTTGAGATTTCAGTTTTGATAGAAATTGTGATTTCAGTGCTTACTTTAGAAAGTCATTCAAGCAGAGATATGTGAGAGCACACTGCAGCCACTGTGTTCAGCAAGCTGCTGACTGACCCATCCTGCTGGCTTGCCACCACACAACAGGCAGTTTTGTTCCCATTTTCCTTCTCCTTCCCTTGCCCCCTACTTCTCCACTCATACAGCTTGTCCTGCCCTTTGCTTGGGCCAGCTCTGACAGCACCTATCTCATCTTCTGCCTCAAACTGGTTTTCTCTCAGTTCAGCAAAGTCAGTGAGCTCACTCAGATCAGCTGCACTTCAGAGTTGGTACAAGGGATGCAGGAGGGCCACTGCAAGGCAGTGGGAAGGAGGGAGCACTTTGGCACCAATGTGTTGTTGAGCGGCACAGATCTTCTCACTGATCCTTACCTAGAGTTTATAGGCTGTATGTTGAAGATTCTCTTTGAATCAACATCATTGATAGACACTGGTTTAAGAACAGTGTATCTAAATTTGCCAATTCATCCCTCCACCCATACTGATGAGAAGGGAGAAGTGTAAATTCATAAAATTGTATAGAAAAACTGTATCGGAAGGGAGAAAGCAAGTAGCATAATGTTACTTTTGTAGGCTACTGACTAACAGCATGTAATAAACTTGTATGATAAACTAGTCAAATACAGGCACTTTAACGAAATACTTCAAACAGGCAATTCCCTTAAAACAATACCCTCGTTACTTTAAGTTAGAAGCCTGTATTCTGTTGTGACTTACACAAGAACAACTCAAAGTCATTACCTCTTTTTGAAAAGTTGAGTTTCTTTCAAATTTCATTCAAATAAATTTCTTCATAAGTTTGCTCTAACCACACTTAACTTTACTTAAAGGAATTCACAATAACTCTAGTTCTGTGTGCTTATTAGAATAATTTATAAAAGAATACATGATACAAGACAATACATGAGAAACTATAAGTAGAAGACATATAGCTACTTACCACGATGTGTTGATAAGGATCTATGAAGGACATTTTTGTCTCAATTTTTATTCAATACAACTGTCAAATGTCTAGTTCAATTCCACACTGAAGAGGCTTCTCAGTTATTCAGAGGTCAGTATGACAGATCCTTTAACTATTAAATAATGAAAAAAAAGGTAAAATTCCTGTGTTCCTTTTAAACTATATTTTGTAACAGAACAAACAAGTTCATCCATTTAAAATGTTCCCACAATTCATTTGTTAAACAAAACTTTATTTTCATATAAGCTACTGAGGTAGAGATATTTACTTGCCTGAACTACAGAAATGTCTTGTGTTTATTTCTTCTGACTCAGTGTAACAGTACAAACAAAATATCTTCAATTCCAATCATCCAAGTGCTTCCAGCACCTCTACAGATAAAGAAAAGAATAAAGCAATTTCATGTATACAATAGGTGCATTCATATGTATATGTTCATTGTAATGCATGGAACTAACTAAATCACTGCTTAAGTAATACACTTTTTACTGTAGTGACAAATTCTTGACTCCTGGAGCTTGCCTCTACATGAAGGTGTTCACATGGTCAAGACAGACCAGAGATGAGGCTCCTCTTTTTGTGTCTTCCTCACTACACAAGGATACATTCTACATTCACACCAGGAGCTGTGAAATTTAGAACTGAACTCTAGCATGAGAGTCGGCAGCTTGCATCGGACAACTGCAGCCCTCCATGGCGAGGGTCTGTTAAGCTTTTTTAATGCAGCTTTTAACACCACCTTCACTTTCCAAGCTTTTTCCTCAAATGAAAAATTCACAAAGTTGCACCTAACTGCACTGAAAGTAGTAATGGAAAACAAACTCTACTATCTCAGCAGCACCAGCACAGGGGAGTTATTAGTCAGCTTTCCATTCATCAATAATCTAGCAGCAACAGTGCCCTCTGTAAACCTGGAGAGGAAATTCCAGCTAGAGCTGTACATGTAGATAACCCCCCCAGGCATCCCAGCTGCCTACAGAGATCCACAGGAGGTTTTGCTGGGCAAACTGCCCACCACCTTGCAGGATTTAAACAGGTTTTCCATAGGCCACAATTTTCTGAAGATTTTGTGAGGATTTCTATTGAAATTGGACTACCCAAGGCCTTACGGTTCAGATTTTTTTTCAACCATCAAAGTAAAATACATTATGAAATGTTTTTCCTTTCTGTATCTCTTAAGAAATAATAATAACAATGATAATAACTGCTGGCCAGGACTGGTTCTCAGATTCACGTAGACCACAGTCACACCTGCGCCACCAGCACAAGCCTCAGGCTGGAAAGCAAAAAGCATTCTGTGAGGCAAATGTTGCCTCTTCACCCATTTTTGAAGGACAGAATAAGCCCTGAACGGTGATTTACGTTATTTCCCAAAAACTCACTCAAGCAACTACATGCACACCTTCCCATAAAAGATTTTTATCACCAAGCTCACTAGAACACACTGCATCCCTTCTTTGATCCTGTCAGCCCTAACAATAGCTTGAGGCTAGAAATTACCCTGATTTTATTTACTTATTTATTTTAATCTAAGGAAGTCTGAATAAGAAACACTGCAACACACATTCCGTTCATAGTTTTCATTTAAAGCATCTCAGTGTCAGGGTACCAGGAACAACCCATCTTTGTTACAGGAAGCAAGCAGCTTTTCAGACCTAAAGGATGCTAACACATAACACGCCTTTATTAACCCTATTCTAATAACAACTGCTAAGACTTATATTTATGAAAAATTCATCAACCAAATTCAGTAGTGCTATAAACAGACAGGTGGGAGGGAAGCAGCACTGTGTTTGCATATATGTTGTATAGCTGATTTGCTACATACACCTTCCTTTATTTTGCCTTTCATCCCACTTAAAGAAGGACACTGGGGAGTGTTGGTAAACAAGCTCGGCCACAGTGGTAGTTAGGACATGTTGCAAACTTCGAAGGCCACCAAGCAAAGGGAACAGTGAGGCCTATCCAGTCACTGTAGCACGGAGGAAACAACCTAGGAGCGGATTGAGAACAGGTGTGTACTGCTGTAAGTACACGGCCATGCTACCAGCCTGCCGCCCCACCTGAGGGACTGCCTGCGGGAAGTGGAGAGCAGGCCAGGCCCAGGCAGAAGGCTGGGCCGAGTTATGATGCCCAGCAGCTTGGAGGCAGGCATCGAGGTCTCCAGCCGGTCACTCCTCTGCTCGACTGAGATCATCCATGCTCTTCCTATAACCCCCTGCCTCATTTATTTCAATATCTGCGGGAAATACATTTGTGATCCTGCAAACAACAGGCTCTTTGACTACAGAGCCGTAATGAATTCCCGAGCAACATCTGTCCTCCATGTTGCATGAGGCAAGTGGCATGCTGGCAGACAAATATGCAAAGGCATAATTAGCGACTATCAAAAACACACATGCAACGTTTTAGGATAAACAGGCAGAGGCTTTAAATACGAGGAAAAAAAAGCAGCCATGAAGCAAGCAGAGCCTGATGTGATCCACAGCGCAACCATTCTGGTTCTCCACACACCCCCAGCTCATGGGACGATGAATCCCAGCCCTGGTCATGATGCTGCTCTTGGCTTGAAGGTCTGTCAGGATGCATCTGGGCTAATCACACTCGTGTGTTTCTCTATTTAAAATCTTCCTGTGACAGAAGAACCAAAATACAGCACTAAGAGAAGCTACCTATTAAGCTCATCAAAAGCCTCAAGGAAAGTCCCAAAGAATGTTTACTTCAGACATCTGTAGTAAATAAAGCTGTGATCCCACAATGATCTCACATTACACTGCCCCTACGCACCACTCATGCTACAGAAGCCTAATGGAAAAATCATCAGCTAATTAAAGACTTCATAAGCAAATACAAAGAGCAGAGCACAAGGTAACGCTGGTGGCAGGCCAGCCCTTGATGGACTGAGAAAAAGATGAGCCTCTAACCAGACCCGAAGGGTGGGTGTCGCATTGCCCCTGAGCAGTGCGGTTCCCAGGGCCAACAGAATTCCTTCCTAAAGGGCTGCCCAATAGCTGGTACGCTGCAGCTCTACAAGAACACACGCCTAAAAGCTGTCAGTTAATACAGTAGCACCAAAATTAAACAAGCTAGCCTGACTGATTAAAGATGCGTTTCTTGATGTTTTACCAACAATTGCCCCGTTTCCAAATTATTACATTTATAAAACACCACATTAAACATAGCATCTTGAACAGAGTACTGTTTAGTTTGGTCATGTAACATAGAGAGAGCTTTCTGCTAAACTCCTAATCTCACTTGCACCCAGAAATTAACTATCTTTGTCAGCCCAAAGTATCTAATTGTTAGGTACAATTTCAGACATCAAAAATAACAAGCTGTTAGTGGACAGGCATTTCTCTGTTTAAATCAAGACTTTTTGATCTTATTCCACGTTCACATGAGGTGACAAACTGAAAAGGGTAAGGGAAACCACTATAGAGACAAACGATAAACAGAGCAATTCCCCAAAAGAAGTTAATGCACACATGGATTATGACTGGAAAAGTTTTACTTCTCAGTGTTGATCCAGTAACACTGCTTACAGATACCTTACGGTTTCACAGGATATGTCAAGGATGAAAGAAAGACATGAAGAATAATGAGGCTTTCCTGTTCCATGTTGAATATGAGGTTACTCCATAGTTAGTGTCACTGAGCAGGAAAAACTCCAAAAATGAATAAAGCGCAACACACTATAAATATCACCACCAGACTAAATCCTCGAGATGTTAAGAAAATCATAAAAGGGAGACTGTTTATACCAAGTTCACCAATTCCTTTTAAAAATCAATGACAATTAAAAGATAGTAAGTGTGACTCACTTGTAGTCATTAACATGATAAAAGTAGAGGGTCCAGAATAACCTAAATATTGCCTCAAGGTTTTGGTATGAATGTCACCATCCACTTTTATCAAATCAGATTACAGAATTTTATTTGGTTACAGATCGATCCTGTGATTGTACAACAGAAATAACAAATACTGCTTCTACATGATTTTCCCAAGCATCCTGGAAAATCACTGTAATGTTATTTCTCAATTGAGGTCTTCCCACACAAGAAACAAGGATTACCTCTTCTTCTGTGTAGGGCATCCATCACTCAATTTTCACCACAAGTGAAAAATTATATGCTTTGATGTATAATGACTGTTCTTCCCATGCCTTGTTAAGACAGCATGGGTAGAGGGAAGGATTCTGAGCAGAAAAGCAAGAAGCTTGACCTTTTTATCACATTTTTGGAGGGCTATGTCTGGTAAGGAAGTTGACATTGTATAAATTACTGGAGAGGAGATTTTAAGATTGGGAAACCATATCTGACTTCCTGCTAAAGAGAGCATAACAGATGAAAGGATCATGAATCTCGTTTGCAAAGATGACCTCCTGGCCAGTGAGCAATTGCTGAAGCTATAGGTGGCGCTGAGAGCAACGAGATTTCTTCTCAATGGAAGAAGAAAAAAAGATTCAAAGCACACCAGCAGGACTGAAACTCCAAAAACATTTCAGAAGACGAGGTGAGGTAAATTTACACTGGAGGACTTCAGAGGACAAAAGTGAGGAAAACTGCACTGTTACCAGGCCAGTACTCTGTGTACAAGCTGACCAGCATCTCCTGGGAATCTCCATGTTACAGCAGCCTCCTGCCATAGGAGACGAGGCTTGGTGATTCAGGGGAAATTCAGACATGCTGCCATAATAAGTTTAATTAAGCTGGGCTTAGTCCAACAGAAGAACTCTGTTATATTCTGCGGGCAAATACCTTACCAACAAATATTCAGGAAGCATTTCTGCCTGCATACCTGGCATCTATTACACATTGGCCACGGGAGTTCCCAGTACATTTCCTTTCTAGCCAAGTATTGCATTTTCACCGTGGACACTAACTACAGGCCTGAAGGAAGAGGTGACTGATTCAGTGCATAATGGTTTGTCCTACAATTATATTGCTTACGCAAGGAAGGGTTAACGAGAAACACTCACTACAACGGTTCACAAGAGGTTACAAAAAAAGCTATGTCATCATACAAGATTTCACTGCATATCCATCTTACAGAATTTAGAAGATGGAACAGAACTGTATCTTCCTAGAAATACTTAAGGAATTAATTCAGATTCTGAAAGATTGCCTTACTAACTTAATGTAACTTTTCACCAATGCTTCACATTTTACTTGAAATTGTGCTAGTAGTAACAATAACAACAACAAAAATCAGCCATGAATATTTAAAAAGTTCAGCTAAAGGATGCCAAGAATATTTTTTAAAAATGGTAGAGATCACTGGCTAATCTTTTTCTACAGAAATCCAAACCACAAGACAGATAATGTAGATGGTAGGGTTTCAAAATTCATCAAAAACCCTCAAGCAAACAGAAGATCAGTAACCACCACTGCACAGGTCAGACTCCCTACAACCTTATGCTGGAACCAGCTATCTTGTTTTTCCTGCAAGAAGGCCAAAAGACAGAGAAGAATGTGAGAAATCACAAGTTCCAAAAAAGAGGAATTCTTTGGGTATACTCCCAGTAAAAACAATTACAATACACTAGTCAAATTCACCTATTGCTTAAAACATTCTAAGAAGATTGTCTATGCAGACCATTTGTTATATGCACATTTCTGTTTAAACAAGTAGGATTTAAAATGCACAACATTTCTGTACATTAGGATTTGGGGATTTAGTTACTCTACAATTTATTTATTTATTTTTAACTATACAATAGCTGTTGATTTAGGAGTGTTCTCACTTTCGGAAGCCCAACTTAAGGCAACAGACAACATTCATTCTCTCTTCAGCTTCAAGATAGTGGGTGCTCCAACTAACTAGCATGTTTCAGCTGTCTGAAATGGGAAAACTCAATACCAGTCAGTTTTAAAAGTGTTGCCAAAAATGCAAACACTTATATAAAAGTTCTAAAATCAATTGATGCATATGAAGTGCAACACTTAAAAAAAAAAAAAAAAAAAAAAAAGGACAGTGTTTGTAGACTATATTCTTTTAAAACTTAGGTAGAAGTAAAAAGGAATAAACACCACTAAACTACCCAACTTTTCCACTTTCAGTGGGTTGGCTGAGAACAGTTTGCAAAAGTCTCCATGACCACCCTTAAAGAAGTCTTTCTAGAACTGTGGCATTAACTACTGCTGAGTATTTTACAGTTGGGGCACTAGATTTAGACTCCAAATAAATACTTCAGCCTTCACTCTGCCTTGGTGACAACAGGGATGTCATCCAACTTCTAAATGTTTCAGGACAATGCCTTAAAAAAAAAAAAATAATAATGACAGATTGGTTCTTACATATCTTTGCACCTTTGTTCCCTCTTCGGTTTCAACCATCCCTGTTTAACAGCAGGGAAGCAAAAAAAAAAAATGAACTAAAAGAAGTTATCCTCATATTTTTTGCTAAGTATTTATGTTTTGCTTTCGGGGGGATGAGGAAAGCTACTGCAATGCATGCACAGTTGTCCAATGCTCTCAGGCTTCAACTGCAAAGGAAAATGCCTCTGTGTTACAGTTATGCAGTGGTTTCACACAATAGGACAACCACAATAATAGTTCAAATATGCAAAAAACTGGGGAAATTAACAGCTGGCTTCTGTTCAGGTAAAACATGTCAGCAATAAAACAAATTTAGCTGAAAGTTAGGCAAATAGGCTCCCCAGGGACGTAGTCACTGCACCAAGCCTGTCTGAATTTAAAAAGCGATTGGACTGTGCACTTAATCACATGGTCTAAATTTTGGGCAGACCTGTGCAGTGCTAGGAGTTGGACTTCATGATCCTTATGGGTCCCTTCCAACTTGGGATATTCTATGATTCTATGATTCAAACGTTTCCTTTAAAGATTTTTTAAGCTGCTGCCCCGCTTGCACCGCAAGGATGGTGACAGAATTGCTCACAAAGGTGCCTCTCCTCATCCAATGCTCAGCACATCTCTGCAACATGACTCAGTGTTACAACTTCCATGCTCTGGTTTTGGACTATTTATTCAAAATATGAGCTCTGGCCACTGTCCACAATAAAGGGGACAATAGTGCTGCACTTCCTCTGGTCTAGCTGGTGATAATATTGAAAGCATGACAAAGTAGTTAGAATGACTGATGAGTGAGCCCTTGCGGAAATTCATCAGGACTTTCTAGTAAAAGTAGTCATAAATAAAACTTCTGACGTTGAGATTTTTCAGCATCTTTTAAACAATGTGAGTAAAATTTATACGGAAATATTTTATGATTGTTGCCAAGCTTGAGTTTGAGTATGTAATAAAATGTAGGTCTCATACATGAGCACAGACAAAAGGCAGTTACAGTCATCCCTACTGCATATGCTGCTCTCTAAAGGGAAGAGACAAGGCGGTGAATTTATACTGTGAAAGATTTCTTCACTTTTTTCAGACATTAGTAATTTTATAAGGAACCGATTGAAACAGAAATGTATCAATGCCTGTTTATTGATCTACATGTGGTACACAGCTGTAACACAAAGCCAAACAGCATGGGGCAAAGCCTGCCCAACCCCATGCAGTCAAGCCTCCAGCTGCAGAGACCTTCAGCCCAAAATCTGAGCAGTTACCAAAAAATCTCCTGAGTTACCAACTTGTTTGAAGCCATAGTTACATCAAGAGTGCAAAGAAACTGTTTAATCCAGGCTTCTGATTTTCTGTGTGAATTGAAAGGAGACTCCTCCGCAGCCCTGCTCCCCCAGCTGGCTGGAGGAGCTGTGTGTCTTCCTCCCAGCTAACTGTGTGAGGGAATGGCAGCTTCTTCTGCCCCTTCTCGAGCTTCCTCTTTCTCCACGGTGTCTCCCATAGTCTCTGAAGATCCACCCTGGTCATTTACCATCTCTGCCGCCCATCTGCTCAGAATGGCTTGGCTTTTCTGCTCCACCACTTCCACCACATTCAGAGGAACAGCAAGGACACCCCACTGCCACCAGCGCTCAGTGCAATCCTGCTGCTGATTTAGGAAGAACATTTTCAACTGGGCCTTGCTTGCTTCACTTTTAGACACCTGTCTCAAGTGCTACCATTAACAACACAGCCAAACCCTGAGAGGATGAGAAGAAAGTTCACCTCTCCCATGAAGTCAGGCTGAGGGAGCTGGGGTTGTTCTGCCTGCAAAAGAGAAGGCTCCAGAGACCTTATAGTGGCCTGACAGTACCTAAAGGGGCTGCAGGAAAGCTGGGGAGGGACTCTTCCTCAGGGAGTGGAGTGATAGGACAAGGAGTAATGGCTTTAAACTAAAAGAGCGTAGGTTTAGATTAGCTATTCAGAAGACATTCTTTGCTAGGAGGGTGCTGAGGCACCGGCACAGGTTGCCCAGAGAAGCCGTGGATGCCCCATCCCTGGGAGTGTACAAGGGCAGGCTGGATGGGGCTTTGGGCAACCTGATGTAGTAGGAGGTTTCCCTGCCCATGGCAGGGGGCTTGGAACCAGATCATCCTTAAGGTCCCTTCCAACCCAAACCACTCTGTGATGTAAGGTTATAAGGCACCCTTAATGGATGCACAACATTATCAACTAAGGCTCTGTGGATGAGTAAAAACAAAAATAATATTTTCATTTAACATAACTATTCAACATTTTTCTATCATAAGCCACCGTAAGATATGTTGACCTGTACTGTGTCTTGATTCTGCCAGTACTAAGTGGTTAGCTACTGCAATGGTTTCACAAAAAAAAAAAAAAAAAAAAAAAAAAAAAAAAAAAAAAGCACAAAGCCAACAAAAAAGCATTAACTGCTAGCTAACCAGACCTTAAATGTGGCCATCAGGAATGTGATACAGCCTAATTCACTAAGAAGCCACAAAAGATGACTCAAAAAGTAAATGCAGAGCAATCAAATTCACAAAGAAACCCCCAAATATACGTATTCTCTTGTTAAAACAGCATTGCAAAGTCAGGGGCACAAGAGGGACTTTCAAGTTTCTCCTTGATGCATCAAAAATTGGTCAGTAGGTGAAAGTTCAATATAATTTGAATGAACTATGACTACTCTCTTACAAACTTGCCTAAGTTTTTAATTTAACTTTTCCTTAAGCCAGCAAGGACTTGGTACCTCCCCCACCAGCTCAAACTCTTCCTCAGCACATTAAGACACTGCCTCATGGGCTCATGCTGTGCTGAAAGGGAAATGACTACAACATACTATAACACAGGGGAATGCACACAACAGAGCTGTTCAAGTACTTTTCAGCAATAGTTTTTGGTCAGGAAATGTCAATTTGCAAAAGCAAAAAGCTTTCACTGGCAAACCAGACCAGTTCTGGTAACACACCTTTTGGAAAGGGATTATCATATCACAGAATCACAGAATTGTCTAGCTTGGAAGAGACCTCAAGATCATCGAGTCCAATCTCTGACCTAACACTAAAAAGTCCTCCACTAAACCATATTGCTAAATTCAACATCTAAACATCTTTTAAAGACCTCCAGGGGTGGTGACTCCACCACTTCCCTGGGCAGCCCATTCCAATGCCTCACAACCCACTCAGTAAAGAAGTTCTTCCTAATATCCAACCTAAAACACCCCTGGCACAACTTTAGCCCATTCCCCCTCGTCCTGTCACCAGGCACGTGGGAGAACAGACCAACCCCCACCTCGCTACAGCCCCCTTTAATGTACTTATAAAGAGCAATAAGGTCACCCCTGAGCCTCCTTTTCTCCAGGCTGAACAAACCCAGCTCCCTCAGCCGCTCCTCGTAGGACTTCTTCTCCAGACCCCTCACCAGCTTTGTCGCCCTTCTCTGGACTCTCTCAAGCACCTCCATGTCCTTCTTGTAGCGAGGGGCCCAAAACTGAACACAGTACTCGAGGTGCAGCCTCAAAAGAGCTGAGTACAGGGGGATGATCACTTCCCTAGACCTGATGGCCACATTGCTTCTGATGCAAGCCAGGATGCCGTTGACCTTCTTGGCCACCTGAGCACACTGCTGGCTCATATTCAGCCGACTATCCACCAATACTCCCAGGACCTTCTCTGCCTGGCAGCTTTCCAACCACTCCTCTCCCAGCCTGTAGCTCTGCTTGGGGTTATTACACCCCAGATGCAGGACCCGGCACTTGGCCTTGTTGAACTTCATACAGTTGACCTCAGCCCATGGTCCAGCCTATCCAGATCCTCCTGCAGAGCCTTCCTACCCTCGAGCAGATCGACACAGGCACCTAACTTGGTGTCATCTGTGAACTTACTGAAGGTGCACTCAATCCCCTCATCCAGATCATCCATTAAAGATATTAAAGAGGACCAGCTCCAGTACTGAGCCCTGGGGAACGCCACTAGTGACCAGCCTCCATCTGGATTTGGCTTCATTCACCACGACTCTTTGGGCCCAGCTATCCAGCCAGTTTTTAATCCAAGAAAGTGTACGCCAGTCCAAGCCACGAGCAGACAGTTTCTTGAGGAGAATGCTGTGGGAAATGGTGTCACAAGCATTGCTGAAGTCAAGGTAGACCACATCCACAGCCTTTCCCTCATCCACCAAGCACGTCACTTTGTCACAGAAGGAGATCAGGTTCGTCAAGCAGGACCTGCCTTTCATAAACCCATGCTGACTGGGCCTGATCGCCTTGTTGCCCTGTAAGTGCTGCGTGATGACACTCAAGATAACCTGCTCCATGAGTTTCCCTGGCACTGAGGTCAAACTGACAGGCCTATAGTTTCCCGAGTCTGCCCTCCGACCCTTCTTGTAGATGAGCATCACATTTGCTACCTGCCAGGCGACTGGGACCTCCCCCGATAGCCAGAACCGTTGATAAATGAAAGTAAGCGGCTTGGCCAGCTCCTCCGCCAGTTCTGTCAGTATCCTCGGGTGGATCCCATCTGGCCCCATCGACTTGCGTACATCCAAGTGCTGTAGCAGGTCGCCAGCCATTTCCTCATGGATAGTGAGGGCCACATTCTGCTCCCCATCCCCTTCCACCAGTTCAGAGTACTGGGTATCCAGAGAGCAACTGGTTTTGCTTCTAAAGACTGAGGCAAAGAAGGCATCAAGCACCTCCGCCTTTTTCGCATCTTTTGATCTTTTGTAACTAAGTTCCCCCCTCCGCACCCAGTAAAGGCTGGAGATTCTTCTTAGTCCTCCATTTTGCATTAATGTATTTGCAAAAACATTTTTTGTTGTCTTTGACAGCAGTCGCCAGATTGAGCTCCAGATGAGCTTTGGCCTTTCTAATTTTGTCCCTGCACTGCCTCACAACATCCTTATAGTCCTCCCAAGTGGCTTGCCCTCTTTTCCAAGGATTGTAAACCCTCTTTTTCCTCCTAAGCTCAAGCCACAATTCTCTGCTCAGCCAGGCCGGTCTTCTTCCCCGCCAGCTCATCTTTGGGCACGTGGGGACAGACCACGCCTGTGCCATTAAGATTTCCTTCTTGAAGAGCGCCCAGCCTTCCTGGACTCCTCTGCCCTTCACAACCACCTCTCAAGGGACTCTACCAACCAGTGTCCTCAACAGTTCAAAGTCGGCCCTCCAGAAGTTTAATACAGCGGTTTTACTGGTCCCCTTCCTGGCTTCTCCAAGAATGGAGAACTCTACCATTTCATGCCCACTCTGCCCAAGACAGTTTCCAACCACCACATCCTCCACCAGTCCTTCTCTGTTTGTGAAGAGAAGGTCTAGCAGGGCACCTCCCCTGGTAGGCTCTCTAATCAGCTGTGTCAGGAAGCTATATTCCACACTCTCCAGAAACCTCCTAGACTGCTTTCTCTGGGCTGTGTTGTGCTTCCAGGATATATCTGGGAAGTTGAAGTCCCCCACGAGAACAAGCACTGATGATTTCGCAACTTTTGTCAGCTGCCTGTAGAACTCCTCATCAGTCTCCTCATCCTGGTTCGGCAGTCTATAACAGACTCCCACCAGGAAGCTTCCCTTGTTGGCCTTCCCGCTGATCCTAACCCATAGGGACTCAACCTTATCATTCCCAGCCTCAAGTTCCACGACATCAAAACTCTGATACAGAGAGCCACACCACCACTCCTTCCATGCTGCCTGTCCCTTCTGAAGAGCCTATAGCCAGACATTGCAGCACTCCAGTCATGAGAGTGGTCCCACCATGTTTCCGTGATGGCAACCAAGTTGTAGCCTGCCTGCCGCACGATGGCTTCCAGCTCCTCCTGTTTGTTACCCATGCTGCATGCATTAGTGTAGATGCACTTCAGTTGGGCCATTGCCTTCTCTCCCAGCCTTGCCATTGTTCTCCCTGGCACAGCTCTAACAAGCCTTGTTTCAGCCCCATCCCCCTTCTCACCTAGTTTAAAGCCCTCTCAATGAGCCCTGCCAGCTCCTGGCCTAGGATCCATTTTCCCCTTAGAGATAGGGACCCGTCTGCGGCCATCAGGCCGGGTGCCGAGTAAAGTGCCCCATGGTCAAAAAAAACAAAATTTCTGTGTTGGCACCAGTCTCTGAGCCATGTGTTTATCAGATGGGCATTCCGTGTCCTCTCCATACCCCTCCCTGCCACCATAGGGATGGACGAAAACACCACCTGTACTCCCGCGCCAGTCCCAGTCCCCTAAAGTCCTGTTTGATGGTCTTCAGGCTTCTCTCTTCAATGTCATCACTGCCAGCCTAGACTATTAAAAGAGGATAATAGTCAGAGGGGCGAACCAGGTTGGGAAGCTTTCTGGCAATGTCCCTGACCCTGGCTCCCAGGAGGCAGCAGACTTCCCTACGGGTAGGGTCAGGGTCATCCTCCTGAGTAGACTTTCTACCTGTTCCTCAGCTACCGATCTCTCAAGCTGCAGGGCCTCAAACCTGTTGCATAAGGGCACCTGGGAAGGTGGGGCCAGTAGGGGGAGGGCATCGCCTGCAATGTCGAGCAGGGACCTGTTTCCATTCCTCCTCAACTCCTAGGTCCCCTCCCTCTGCCCAACAGCAGCAGGGCAGGGGGTCCACCCCCATTTGGGGTGTCTCATCCCGGTACATGTCCTTCAGGCCACGCAGGGAGTTGCTCCACAAGTCTTTCTCCCACTCACGCTCCCTGATAACCCTCAACCTCTTGACCTCCTCCTTGAGTTCTGCCATGAGGCAGACCAGGTCGTCCACCTGCTCACACCTCACACACACAGTCTCTTTGCCCCCTGCAGGTGGTAGCAACAGGCTCAGGCACTCCCTGCACCCGGAGACCAGAACTGCCACAGTTTTGAGCGGGCAGTCGGTCTGGGTGTGAACAGACTTCCTGGAGAGCGCACTGGGCCTGGTGGAGACCATTGCAGCTGAGCTAGCGGTAGCCGTTAGAGGAGGTGTTCGTATGGGCGGGGTGGCACGCTCTGCCCTTCCTGCTCACCCTGCCTGCACAAACTGCTGTGCTGCTACACCACGCCCTTCTGATATGCCACACCCTTCTGACGTGCCACGCCCTGTTTGCCCATCCTGGGCTCCCTAGAGGCAGCTTTTGAACGGCCAGGGAGGGGGTGCTGCTGGCTCCGCCTATGCCTCATTCTCGCCTCGTTCACCTCCCTCGCGAGGGCTGCCGGGTCCTGGCGGCTTGGTGCCAGAAAAATTAGCCCTGCCTGTCTGATCCCCCACTCCGCTGCAGAACGTGTCTGCCCCAGAGCTAATCGCCTCAGCAAGTCAGTCCTCCGCCAGCCATCAGTTAACACACTGAATGGTGCCAACAAGAGCGATGGCCCCAACACTAATGAACTCTGCTCTGCTCTAGCACACGAGAAATTTGGGGCAAGCTTTCCATCTGCACTGTGAAGAACACAGGCATGTTAGCCAGCCCTATCCTGCTCTTTCAGCAGGATCTTTCCAGTGTCATCACTGATCACAGGCAGACCTATGCAAAACAGAAATTTTAAAATGAAGGAACTGGAGGGAGAAGCCAAGCTTGCTTCACCCTAACCTCCTTTCTTCCACCGGCAAACGTGAAGCAAGCTTTACAAGCAGCAAGACCTGTTTTCCTTTCCCTTTAGCCATATCAAACATTTTTCCTGCTTGTACTATTTCAGTTCCTAAATTACAAGACAATCTCAGGAACACACAGAAGATAAGCAAAAAGGAACAAAAACAAATCAAAATAATAAATATACACATGCCACATTTTGAGACACCACCTAGTAAAATTCACCATAGTTACAATGGGAATTTTTTTTCCACAGCACTTCAGATTTGTGAGAGAGGAATACCTAAGAAGGTAAAACTGAGTCATGGCTTTCGTTTTTTGTTTGTTTGTTTGTTTTTTAATATATAATTCTTATTCAGATTTGACTTAATGACCATTATGAAGCTATTTTATTTTTCCTATATCAAAAATAGCCCTATCAAAATTAAACCTGTATTTACTACCCCACACAAAAGATTCGTAAGTTTGGGATCCTTGGACAAAAAAGTAATTCAAGTAGAAAAGCCAAAATAATTCTTAGAAGTATGTCACAGTCAAACCTAATCAGTCACTTACCAGGCAGGTCTATGTGAGCACGCAATTTTCAAAGTGGAAAATGCCCAAGAAATGCAAGGTGTAAGCAGGTGTTTGCAGTTAGAGAAGAACTGCTTTTCAGTGCTGCTGGCACTGCCAGCTGCCTACAGGAACCTCACGCTGCCTGGTAAAAAAAAAAACACGTCTGCAAGTATTATCTCTGAACCGACACAAACCCATAAAAATAAACCGGAAGTAAAGTGAGGATTTGCTTCCTTTAATCTTCCCCTTAAATGCTGTACCAGCTACTGCTCCCATTTGCCTAGACAAGTCCTTCCACTTGCACTGTCCTTCACTGATCATTGAAGGTGTTTGCTTACGAGAAGAAATGCATTTCCTTCACAGAACAAGACGATGCAAACACTCTGCTTGCGAAACCTCAGCAGATTCATGCCTTTATCAGAAGATAAAGGGGTGCTGTGCTTAGTCTAATGGTTAGAAACTCATTATCAATTCTCTTTGGATTAGGAGGGAAAAATGATCCAAAGAAAACAGCAACGTAAGAATGGCTTGATTCATGCTTTATTGAAATTGTCTAGGTCCAGATTGCATCACTATTCCAGATGTTCGTTTACGCATGCATCCCTATCTATGAAACTGAAGAGCAGAAGTGCCTCAAAAGCCATTTTCTTTTACAATTCCATTACAGACTATTTTTAAGAGATGGCACCCAGGAGTAACATCCAGGAAATTTCTAATTAGTTCCAAGGGTCTATGTAGTCACCTTCTCCCCACAACTCTTTTTAAGTTCTGTGTGTTTTCTTCTAACAGGACTGCAATGTGATGTAGCAGCTGCTGATTTTGCATACAGATAAACTTTTGCATGCTGAATACAACAGCAGTCTTTGAAAGAGCATGCAAAGCAATGGCTTGGGCTGCAGAGAGAGTGTCTCTGTGTCTGGTACAACATTTACCCATGCGTGTTGTTTGCTTTCCCTTCCCACTGACGTTAATGGGTTTTGGAACAGGCCAAAACAAATATTCTACCTGGAGGCATTTATTTTTACTGTCCAACTGACAGTGCAGTAAGATAAATGCATCAGAAAAACAGTTCTAGTAATTAAGCACCGTTTACACTCTATATCCTGGAAACAGACATGGTCACAGGTAAAAAAAAAAAAAAAAGAAGAAACACCCCCACCAAACACACACCAACTGACGAGGCTTTCCCAAAGCAAGATCTTTCTCTTCAGCAGTTTGGCCAATGCAGCAAACCGTATGGGACGCGACAGCCCCTACAAATGTATTCACCATTCCTCGCCTCCATCTCCACCTCACCCACCATCCCATTTATCAGCCTTGTTCATCACCCATGGCTTCTGAAATGCAACCTTCTGGAGGCTGTCACTGTTACTTATTGCAGTAAGTGCACGTTCATGCAGATCTTCTCATAATCTGTGCCTGTGGATCTCAGCTAAGACTAAGGAGTGTTAGATATTACTAATAGGAAAAGAAATACAAGTTTCACTGTTTTTTGCTGAGATCATTTAAAGAAAGCAAGATAAATATCAAAGAAGATTAAATTAGATGGCTTTATTATCAGATAACCACCAAAAAAAAAAACAAAAACAAAAACAAAAAAGAAACAAAACAAACAAACAAAAAAAACACTAATATGACAGAGTCAAATCGTGTATAGGTCCGAACTTGTGTATATGGGAGTTATGTTTCTTCACAAATCTGTTTATTTAGGGGTGGAAGCTGGGGCAGCAGAGAGGCAAGGATTCTTGTTTGCAAACAGACTACCATATATTTTGGAAAGTGTGCTCTCAGCATCCTAAAGTGGTGAAAATTAACAATGAGCAACATTTAATTTAGTAGTTAAGCCTACAAATGTCTGCCAAACTAGTTTTGTTCTCAGAAGAGAGAAAGAAGCAATGCATTCCTTTTCCTCAGCCCCAGCATGCACCACTGCCAATGCCACCATTCACTCAAAAGCAGCTTGTTCCTCAAACTAAAATACAAGTGCTTGTGCGTGAGCTGTGCAGTCTGCACAGGAGACTACTGTGCTCAGACAGAAACCAGAGGCAACATTCACCCCATTTAGCTAACAGATGTCTTCATCTTTCCACTCATAAAAATTAGGATCACATTTAATTGGTCATTAATTACTTTTACTTTCCCCACAATTTGTTTACGGGAAAGAGAAAAAAAAAATGGTTTATTGCTTCTTGGTGCTTTCTTTGCTCCTGCTTCATGGACCACTGTCTCATGTCCTCGGGACCACCTCCTGTCCCTGCATCATGGGCTGAGTAATGCTGCTCCAGACGTTGACACACAGGCTACTGGAAATTGGTACAGTCAGGAAATTCATATCATTTCTCTGAGGTAAAACAGCAAACAAAAGCCCTCAGGAAAGTCTGAATACCAGTTTTAAGGAAAAAAAAAAAAAAAAAAAAAAAAAAAGAGTTCTTTTGAAAGTGTTCTCTTACTACATCACATTATTATAACCTAGGGCATGATGAGATAATTTCCATTACTAAGCCAGGTTCTGGAATTTGTTTTTCAGACTAGTGAGAAAGACACAGTTATATCACTGAGGAATGGGAAACACACATGAGGCAGAGTTCATCACCTCTCAGCACGATGATAGCCCATTCTGCTGCCACTGCCCAGGAAATCAAAAAGAAACCCTTCCAAAGATTACAACAAGTTCCCAGTCAGAAAGAGAATGAAATAACAACTGGCCAGTCTGTAAACTCACTTTAAACATGTGTCTCATGACTGGTCCCCCGGGCTTTAGCTGGGAGCTTAAACACCAGCTGAACCAGAACTGTAGGAAAATGCTTGACTGTGTTGTTTAAACCATCTCTGGACTATAAGCTAGAGATATTTTTGACATCTGTCTTTAGAATAACCACTAAAATGTGGGCTTTCCCATCAATATGAAGTAAACACTTAATCAAATATTAGGTTTTGCTCCCTCAAGGTCACTCCTTAAGTTTGGATACTGTCCTGAAGGATACAAAGACTTTGATCCCTATCGGTGCTTTGTATCAGGGAAGGAATAAATCTGAGCACGATCTCCCATCTCTCAACTCCGTGAAGTAACCCTCAGCTGGCGCCATGCTCTGAGATGTCTCCAACCTGCTGCACTGGAAAGCATCAGCAGTGCACACCACGGCATGGCCAGTTACACGGTGGCATGACACCTGCTCTGGAAGTGGATTCCAGCTCCTTACTGCCTAAGAGGGAAACTAAGTATTTTCTTGTATTTTGTAGTCAGCTTTCATCTGCTTGAACTTCTAGATAGAAGCGGGAGATACCTACTTCTCTGGGTGCTACACAAGTCTGTCCCCATGTCTTCCAGCCCAAGCCAGTCAACGGGCTTCATTCAGTTAACCCATAGATCCTAAACATCCAGAACAGCTCCAGCTCTACCGCCATGGCTGTCCATGTCTGATCTGCACAATCACACAGGTTGCCATGCACCTGCGTACCATTCAAGTGTCTTCAAACAGAGCCACTTCCAACTACTCCTGCAGTGATGTGTGCCTGGAGAGCCACTGCTGTGCCACACTGGATCCAGCCCCCGGGTACTGTCGGGAAGACATGCCAAGGAAACAAGTGGAGCTCATGTGGAAGGCCTGTGAAGTGCACTCGGCAGCTCATCAGGGATACCTCTGAAGGCAATGGTCAGGGCTCACTCCATACGCATCATTTTTCCCCTCAATCACTAAGTGTTATAAATTAAAGTGCACTGAAGCCCAAACAGACTGGTTGCAGCACTTCCTACATTGGCTGTTTTAGGCCAGTGGGCAAAATCTACTCAAAATATCATGCAAATACAGGAGGGGCACCTTATGGTAACTCTGCTAAATAAAACTAATTCACATTGAGGTGAAATTAAGTACACGACCTTAGTGAAGCAAAAGGATTTGAAATTTTTCCTTTCTGTCTACTTAAACAAAAATTAGACCATGAATAGCACCTGCTGCCGAGAGCCAAAAATGGTATTTTTCCATTGCAGATTAATTGGCCGTGCAATAGGAGATTAAATTATGTGGCGGAAGTATTTTGATGTCTCTTTTGTTGCATATCCCTGCTAGAGGAACACAAGAGAATGCCCGATGGTGGTCATAAGGGGACAAGAAGTAGATTTTGGAAGACAACAACGGCCGACGAACACTTCCCATCATACATTCAAAACTGCCCCCCTAACAGGAGGAAAAAGCAAGCACACCAGTTTCAGGTTCACGTTTTCTCTCCGAAGGTGTCAGGCTGAGCGCGGAGCTGACCCAGCGACCAACCAGCACAGCAAGAACCGGGGCGCACCGAGGTGCAGGAGGCCCCGTCCTGCCCGCACCTCCCCGGCACGTCCCTCCTCCGGCACCGGCACCGGCACGGCGCGGTCCCGTCCAAGCGGCGACGGCAGCCTCCCGGTGCGCGCCCCGAACCGCCAGCAGCACGCCTGGGTGCGCTTCGTCCCGTACTTGCCACAAAACCAGAGCTGCTGTCGCAGACATTTTGTGACGTTTCTCCCTAACAGGCATATTGCTTTACTTCCCTATACGTTTCAAAACGGATTGCTTCATGCGCTGGCACAAGCCACGGCGTTCGCCGCGATCTTTGCCGAAGTTGGTGCCCGCGCCCCAGCCCCAGCCCCTGCCGCCACCCCGAGACGCGGCGCCCGGCGCCGGCCAGCACCTGACGCCGCTGGCACCTCACACCACCCCCGCCTCACGCCATCCCCCTCCCCTCCCGCGCGGGCCGCCCTGCGAGCGCTGCCCGCCGGGGCCGCCCCTTTGTCCCCGACCGCCGCGCGCGCACCCCCCGCCCGGCCCGACCCGGCCCGGCCCCGCAGCGGGCGGCCGAGGGCTTACAGCTGCGCGCGGTCCCGCGGTCTCGGCTGCACGGTTCGGCTCGGCTCGGCCCGGACCGGCTGCCCTCGGTGGGCATGCGGCACTTTTCAGCCGGGCGGCGGGGGAGGCGCCAGCCGTCAGCTGACCGCCGCCTCCAAAAGGAGGCGTCCGGCGCCGGCCGCGGTAGTTTTGGGGGGAAAAAGCGCCCTTTTGGCACCGCCGTCCCGCTGCGACCGCTGGGGAGGCGACGGGGAGGCTGTCCGGAGGGGAGCGCGGCCGGGCCGGGGCCGCGGGCAGCCGTGAGGGGGCGCCGGGCTGAGGCCGTGGTGAGAGAGCAGCTACGGTGACAACGTCCATAAATAAAAGCAAATTTAAAAGCAAAATAGATTTCAGTTACTAGCAGCGGCTAAATGGAAACTTTCGGCCTGTGGGTACTCATGGTGGCACATGCCGTGCTCCCCTCGCGTCCCTGGCCATGGTGCCCAGCACAGTGGGACGCCCAGGGGCCACTCAGACCCGCAGGTGACTGCATGGCCGCTCTTCGTTCCACATGACATCCACCACAATCTCCTCTCCAATCAACCAGCGGCCAGGCGATGCTTCCTCTCCCTTCCATCTGCCTGAATCAGATTAAAAGACGTCACAGTGGGAGGCTGCCAGAATGGGATCACTGACCCACGTTGTCATTGCAGATACCAAGCTGGGTAGCATGGAGAACAGGCAGCTAACATCCTAAATCTCCGTGCTACGAGCCTGCAGTAGCAGTTGGGGACACATGCTTATGGCTGCACCGCCAGGGCCCCTGCCTGTCAAACCCATGTGGCTATGCACCTGGGCTTGCCCTCTGTCTACATGGTCTCTGTGTCTTGGGCCTCACCGAAATCCTCCAGCTCAGAGAAGGAAGTCTCTGGAATGGAGAGTTGGAGTTTCAAGTTACTGCTTTACCAGTCTAAAGCTTACAAAGACAAAGCCTCTGAGCTCACACACACACGGAAATCATTCCTATTGCTGTCTCTCATCATCAGACTACTGCTCCTCTGCACACTTTAGCATTATTAAATTTTTTAGTCTGAAACACACCCCCATCGTGCCTTATTCAAACTGAAAATTTATAAACGGAAGTGTTATATTATTTGCTGCATTATTGCTATAAAAAAAAAAAATCCCACTTGGGATGTGGATTCCGTACTGAGTCAATGGGAAAACCTGACAGGCATCAGCCTCAGCTGCTGCTCAACCTTAACTAGCCCTCTCAACATAACAGATATCAAACAAGCTAGTTCTTTAGGCACCAAAAAACAAGGTTGAATTTTTCTTTGATGTTGATGTCAAGCTCTTTCCAGTTTTAAGCTTTATGATGGAATTTAATGGAATTTGCTGGGGCTTTAAAGAAAAAAAGAAAAATGCCTTAGATGATTCAAAGCACAGAAAACCAAAGGTTAGGCTCCCACAAGTGAGAGGTAAATATTCACATTCAGTTAACAAGGTTCCTAAATGTGTAGTAAGCTGGTAGCCACAATTAGAGGAAAGCGAACCACTCCTTGGTATAAAGCAACGCAAGCCAGAAACCTCATTTTCTCCATAATCTTACTGGTCTCCTGCTATGATGCACTGCAAGAGCTGAGCAACTCTGGCCATTCCTTTTAACCTTGTTTTCTGTCTCATCTTGCAAGGAAAAAAGGCATTACGGTAGGAAAGTGCTGTCCTGTAAGTGCTGTCACAAAGAAGGGTAAGTTTATGTTTAGAAAGCAAACCTAGGGCTGCCAGCTCAGAAAGCATTTATTTGATGTGGACAGCCTCTTCACCCATTTCCTCATCATGCCTATTTGAGGGAACACTAGCCAGAAAAAGGAAGCAAAACCACTATGGTGTCATTATTCAAGTCATTTTGACTTCCACGTCAACTGCTCTCTGAAGATCACTGTCAACTCACCCTTTGGTATGAAAGGAGACTTCAAAATGTGTCAGTAGAGCTCAGTAACGGTCTTAGCATGTGTGGAAATTAGGACAGCATACATGTGATTCCTCTTAGCAAGGCATTTACTTTCTTCCCTTTGCCTGGTTGGCAAGGCTGAAGGCATGAGCAGCTTTCCTGTTATCTAAATGCCCAAACTTTCTGATTCTGAATTGCTGAAGACACGTACCACACTCTGTAGTGCTGGAAATGCAGGGTTTCCAGAAGGTGTGCATGTCTCAGAGGTGACCATAAGCACCCATCACTCCAGATACGTGTCCTGCTCTGCTCACACTCAAACTGCTGTGAACCCACATGTTGCTTGCAGGCTTGATTACCCGTCCCTGATCTGTGCCAAGGAACAGTTGTCTGCAAACAGACTCAATCTCCAACTCTCCTTCCTAGCATTTTAAATTTATGTAAAACACTACTGCCAGGGTATGTCTCTGGATATATTCTTTCTTTTTTTTTTCTTTTTTTTTCTACACATATCAAATGCAAACACACACACACACATGCACACAAAAACAACAAATAGGGGAACTGCAGGATTTCCATCAAAAATCTCTGCTTTAGTTCTGAGTAGCAAAACTGATTTTTCACTGCCCACGAAAGCAATGCAGACTCTTGATAAGGAGCTGACTAATGAGGATAGAAAAAAAATTCCTCTTTGCTCTTTTTGATGCACACAGAAAAAATGAAAAGCTTTCATTTACATTATGACATTCCTGTTATTTCTTATGATATTATGAAAGTTATTTTTGGTCTTCGTCCTGTTTCTTCAAGAAAATTATGGGTAGGATTTCGTGATTTTTTTTTCCTGTGACCAAACTAACTGAACAGATGCCTTCCCCGATCCCTTGCTCTACCCCCCACATTGCAGCCCATTACTCACCCTGCTGTGTCCATGTAATCTGTTGGTGGGTCAACCAATGTCTGAATGACTTGAGTTAGGAAACCTCCTTGCACTCTCTTTTATGTGAAAGGCTTTTTGATTACATTTCATTTCAGACCATCAACCCACTAACAACTACCTGTGCTGCCACTGGTTCCACAATATCCCACAGGGTGAGGATGTCACCGCGTTCCTGTCTCGGGCAGGAGGTGTTTCGGCCAAAGCCCTCTGACCGAGAGCCACCCCCTTAGCTCCTCTCCGCGACAGTGGCAGATCTTGGTGTGGTCTGCAGTGGAAACAAGCCATGAGCTGCGGTGAGGCAATTAGAGGCTGTGGAAAATGGCATTGTGAAGTACGAAGCAGACAAAGGGCTTTTCTGAAGCAGACTTGTAAGGGAAGCTATGACAAATTACAGAGGCCATTTTAGTGTGCTGCTCTCAAGCGTCAGGGCCCAGACAAAACTTTAGGCAAAACCACTGAGAGCAAGAGTGGACATATCAGGACAAACAATCAACGAAGGACACAAAAAGGGATATTTTGCCAGATGCTTAACACAAACACGGAATTTTCTTTTAGTCACAAACAGTTCACAGTGCATTGGGGAAAAAAAATAAATAAAAAATTACTCTTTGATCACGTTTCACAAACTCCAGCTATTCAACAGAGGATCACCTCCTGTTCCACCTCCCTGAGGCCTCCATGAAGAGCATAACCTGAGATGTTTGCTCTTGCCAAGATAAAGTATCTCTCTTTCTGTAGTAAAAATAATTTCATCCATTGTATATAACACCATAGGAAAAAAAAAAATAGCTCTTGCTTTTAAGATGGCCTCTAGTGAAAAATAACCATGTGCTTATCAGCTGCATAATCTGAAGTGGGTTCCTGGCTAATGCCGGACTCCCAACTATCAGCAGCCATCCAAGTGCCTCTTATCATTGATATTTGGCAGAATAAACGCACTCTGATTTTCCAGTTTGCTCCTCTGAGGCAATTTATCAGACTCATCAGCACAGGGGAAAACTGAAATTTCTTCTACGCACATTTCACTCTGTACTCACTCCCTCACATCCGCACACAACCGCTTCCCCCCATCAATTTCCCCCATCAATTAAAAAATAACTAATTGCTCTTGAGGACTTTCCACTGTGAATGAGGAAAAATTGCATTCACAGTGAATTCTGCTCAGGTGTCCAGTTCTTTGGCAGACCCCTTCTTTCTGTCCTTCCTCCCACCTACATGGTGGTTGTCTCGGGTTGTGGCCAAGTCACCCATGGCAGTTATGGAAACAAACATGATGGGCTAAAATAACAGCAGGCCTGAGACACAATGCTGTGATCCTGAAATATCTTCTGAGAGCTTGAAGTGCAGCATGTTGGGTGAAACCTTCATATTAAGGAAGAAGTTAGTCTCCATAATTGTCTGCTATTATATCTGTAACGTCTGACCTCATAAAATGATAGGATCATAGGGTAACTCAGGCTGGACAAAGATCTCAGGAGTTTTCTGGTCCAACTTTCTGCTCAAAGCCAGTGTAGCTCTGGGTGCAGGCCAGGTTTCCCAGGGCTTGGGCCAGTCAGGACTTGAAAACCTCCAAAGATGGAGACAGCACAAGCTCTCTGGGCAAGCTGTGCTGCTGCTGGACTGTCCTCATGGGGGAAAATGTTCCTCTGTAAATCCACTCCATACCTCTGCATGCCTCTTGCTAGGTTAACAGTTGGACTTGATCTCAGAGGTCTTGTCCAACCTAAATGATCCTATGACTCTCCTGCTTCAACTCATGCTTATCATCTCAGGTTCTCTTGCCCTGCACCACCACCACCAGGCAGGAGCTGGCTCCATCTTCTTGATCCCCTCACAGCATGCACAACTACTTCATGTGCAGTCCTGAGCTGGCAAGCAGCCGGGTCTGTCACAACGGCACAAATCACTTGGATTTTCCCCAAATCAGTACAAACTGAAGAGCTGGCTGAGTGCCCCTGACAGCCACTTTGTGAACAACTACATCAATTTAAGTAACGTCACAGCAGTCAGCATTTCAAGGAAGTTTTACAGTATTTAGAAATCCTATATAGTATTAACAGCTTCTTTGCCACATGCTTGGCAGAAAAATCGCATGACTTCCCAATGAAGAATAATTATACACTAGTGCTGGTCTTATTTATAATAGGGCCACATAAGAGCATTCACTTTTAAAAGAGATGAATACAGGACCGAATATGGAATTAAAGTATACCCTGGAGTACTATTTACATTACAGAAGTCAGCAAAGCTGCCTCAGTATGAACAAAAATCAGTCATTAAATAAATAAACAAACAAATAAATATAAAGCAGTAGGCAAAAAAAAAAAAAAAAAAAAAATCATCATTTGGTCAACATTTGACATCTGAGTGGTACAGTTCATTATTCTGAAGAGCTGCTGTTCTGACCATAATTCCGCACCTTCCTGCCTGTCTGCATCTTGTCCCTGTCTGTGACTACCAGTAGATGCCCAAGGAGAAGAGGAATAGAAAGGCCACAATGTGCTCCTCTCTCTGGCAGCAATGCACAGAGTGGGGACTTCCTCCCCCAGGGGTAGCACCAGGACCATGACTTTTAACTAGCTGTCATTGAACGTAACTTTTGTCATCTCTGCTGTATCTTATTGAAGGAATACCCACTATTTCTGTACCTCCCTGTGGCTAGAAGTTCCACAGTTTTAGTCAATAAAAATTTACTTCTTTTTGTTTGTCTTCAGGTTGATCATTTTACTGGGATGCAGATGACTTTTTGTGTTGCAAGTAATAGCGAGTAATTTCCTGTGGACCTTTTCCAAATTGCTGATCACTTACTGTCACTCATCTCTTTTCCAGGCTGGAAAAGTCCTTGTTTATTTAGTTGGAGAGTCCTTGTTTATTTAGTTGTTTTTTGTTTGTTTGTTTGTTTGTTTGTTTGTTTTTGGGGGGGGCATGCAATTCACCACTCTTTCATTTACATTTTCTGTCTTGTATATTCTTCGCAAGATGTGTGTCTAGTGTGATATGTGTCATCCAAAACATGGGCTAGCACTGAGTTTGTACAGTAACAATGGTTTGCTTGTTTTCTAATTCTTTCCTAACTATTTTTAACTGCTTACATTCCTTTTGCTTACTGCTAAGCTAGCCACAGGAATGACCAGCTCTCCTTCCTAAACAGGAATGCCAGCTTTGGACCTATGGCTGTGTGTATGCACTGTAGTTGCAACTACATTGAATAATTCTGCTAGCTGCAAAGATGGCTCTTCCATTATTCAACCTTTTATTTTCCTGTTCATTTATGAATATATCAAATAGAAGAGCTTCCAGCGAGAGATTCCACAGGTTATTGCTCTGTTACAAAAACTGAACTTATTATTGCTCTCAGTTATGAAAACTGAACACTTATTCCTACCTTTCCCCCAACCCCCTTTAACCATTTTAACCTTTTATTAATTCTTGAGTGGGGTGTGGATATTTTATCTTCATTTTCAAAAATCCTAGTTTACTAGATCGGATCAACTTCATCTAAAGAATGGTTGACATCTTCAAAGCAGATTTCTGAGGCGTGACTTCCTCTGAAAGAAAAATGTTGTTACTGCATTTTATAGCCATAATTTAATATTGCCTGGTAAGGAGTAAGAACTCACTGATCTGGAAGTCTTAGCTCTGCACTGCAACCATCTTTGAAAAAAAAATCAGTAGTATACCAGCTACTGGCCTCACAGTGACATTGAATCAAATGATAGGCTGCACACAACAAAATCTTTCTACTTGAGCTACTCCTAAATTTGTGTTAGCAGCCTGTCCCCAAATTCTTTTGCTAAGACTTTCCATCTAACCCCATCCCTTGAACAATAGCTCCACCGTAGGAATCTCATTGACTTCTGCTGTATGAAGGACAGATGCATTGAATTTGTTTAGGTTTCCTACAATTTGCTGTTATCCTTCAGTGCTCCTGTCACAACTTACACTCATTGAAAGGAATAGAAAAAGAAACTGTAAGCAGAAAACTACATGAAATACCTTTCTATTTGAAATTTAAAATAAAATATAAGTAACTAAGGAAGGCTTTGATTTGAAAAAAAAAAAAAAAGTATTAAAACAGAAATCACAAGAACTTAAGTTAACTCCACTACTAAACATTAGAGTGGTTCAAAATATTCAAAGCAGAATACCCAGGAACTTGGAAGGCAACATCTGTGAGAAGTACAGGAAAACACACTGGGGCTGTACTCTGATCATCACAACACTAACAAGAACATGAATATAGTGCATTCAGGGACTTCATCATGTCTGCCCTTTACAGGCATGTTCTCTCCAGCAAACCTTTCTTCATAGAAGTTGTCCAAATAAAGTAAATGGTGCTATTCACAGGAATAAGTATTTGAAGGACTCACTGCTTATTCTGTTTTTGCAAATGTTTTATGTGCATAGGGACTTATGGAAAACCCTTGCACAACACCAAAAAAAAAAAAAAAAAAAAAAAGAAATAAGTTTTTGACATTGACATTATGGAAAAGCTCAAACTCTGTTCTGGATTGTGTAGTCCTGGAGAGGGCTAGGGCTTCAGTCAAGCAAACAAAGTTTCAGCAAAGAACTCACACGAATATCACCGGAAAGTTGAAAGGTACCCATAACATAGTCTGTGTTTGAGAGGCACTTTTCAGGAGATAAAATATTTCTGTTAAAAAGCTCATTATTTGCCCTTTTGGAAAGTACTGCATAACAACCATTCTTTTAACACACTCTTATTTACACCATGGGTCACTGGTTTTCTGCACACTTCATTCAGGTTCTTCAAAGGTAACACTCCAGTTAAAGGGTAATCTGCACATTTCCTCTTCTAAATGAGTGCCTTTCTGTTATAATGTTTTGTTGTGTTTTGTGTTTTTTTTTATTTTTTTGTTATTTGTTTTTGTGATGTAAAGATTTTCATTGTATTGTTTACGACAGAATATCCACTACTGTAAAACAGTACTGTAAGCGAATCTCTAACATTTCAATTTTGCATAAATTTTCCTTTTGAAGTTTGTTTGTTTGTTTGTTTTAAGCCTGTCCTCTTGTGGTTAAAATGTCTGTTACAATTAAACATTTAAAACACACCAGAAATGTCTTTCTCATTCAGATTAATACAATTCTGTCTGTAGTGCTATTGCTCTAAAATAACTGCTCAGGCAGTTAACCAAATGACAATGCACTGCGATAAGAAGGGTAAACATTTTTTTCAGCTGCATCCCTTTAATGAACCTTCATCTTTCTCTGCTGCCTCTGTTACTTAAATGAGACTTTGGAAATTTCAAAAAATTTTAGAAAAAAAAAAAAAAATTTGAAAACCAGATTTCCAGCTTCTAGAAAGCAGAGAGTTTTCCAGGGAACGCTCACCAGCCAGGAATTTAGGTGTGACAGACCAATGTGAAGAACCCTTTGAGACTTTTCTTTGCAGGTTATTGAAAGTTATTCTGACAATAAATTCTGTTTTAATCTCTTTGGGTTATTTTGGCTTCATTCTCTTGAATATTGCTTCTTTGTTCTCATATCCATAAACACAGTTAGACCTAAACCTGCATAAAAGACCATATAAGAAACTATACTAGGCAGAGAAGCAGCTTCATTTGTACATGTTCTCACATTCAGTAAAGTTTCTGGATATCTTTACAGAGTCTTTGACTATCAGGAAACGTTATTCCACAATGACCTAAACCTACTATATTATTATGACAAAAGCAACACACATAAAATACTCTTTAACCACAAGAAACACTTTGTAGAACAAGTTAAACTCAACTAGGAATTTGTTCTACCAGCAAAAGTTATGGACTCGTTGTCCTTTAGCCATTATGAGGAAACGAAGACAGTTTAGCGTACTGAGGCTGAACTTGAATTTGCAAAATATTTCTACAATAGCTGAACCTCAATGTACAAATGCTATCAGGGGCCAAGTATCTAATAATCAAATATCAGTCTCCTATTGAATAGTCTCTCAACCAACAGTTTCAAAAGTTTGTAAAGAATTAAGATCAAATTTCCCACACTTAACAATGAACAATTTCTACATCTGTGGAATGAGAAAACTACATTTTTTTTCTTTCTTTTTTTGTTTTGCAGCATAAGGAATAGATCATCTTAAACTTGTCACCCTGTGGTCTCAAATGTTTGCTGTAATATAAAAATAAAATTAAAAAAAAATAGTCAGCTGTTCCTCAGAGATTATAGATGTACACATCTCTCACAGATAAACCGTGAAATCATTTATGTTACAAATGGATACAGGCATTCAAGAATAACAGTAAACCTGAAGACTTCCTACTTTCTGAAAGCTGAGTTCTTGAGTTGCTCTTACTTATTAAAATGATCCGTAGTGGATTGCTACTTATGAAATTGCTCCATGAGTTTGAGTATCTCTATTGTTACAAATACTTCCGTTATTTATTTCTAAAGTAAAGTATTCTTATGATGAAAGACATCTGCTCCTAGAAATAGCTGGAAAGCTTTAGGACCCAACAAACTTTACCACCACCACCCCACATGGCAGCAATCTGGCACTATCTTCCAAATAACAAACTGACAGTCAGAAAGTAGAAGCCAAAAATTTTAAATAAAACCCAGAAACAGCTGACATGACCAACACAGAGATCGACATGGAAATGCTGACAAACACACGACACAATCAGAATATTTTTTATGTTTCTGTAGACAAACCTGGGCAACACAATACAGCAAGAAAAAAATATATTTCACGTCTCAGAACCTGGGGCTTGGGAATACCACTTGGTTTGCTTTCCTTGCACAACTTTGAGTTACAAACACACTCCAGGTAATTTTCCTACACCTGCCCTCATTCTCTTATACTGTCAGTTATCTTTCATTGTAGAGAGACTCTCAAAAGCCAGAACCTTGATGGTGGAGGCTATGTCAGCCTGCAGGCAGTCTGCTCCACAGTGTGCTTTGTGCCACCGGTTTAGCCCTACACATATTGAAGTTGCCTGGGACCAGATTTGTGCTTGGTTCATCCAAGTGCTGTCATTTCTGTTCTTTTAATTATTGCCTATCTTCTTGTTACTCAAACTGTTAGCCTTCTGCCAAGCCTATGGCCCAATGTGACTGAAAGCACAGCCAGCCGTAGGCCCCAGATAGCAGAGCTGGGACCCAGGAGGCATGGGGGAGCGCCAAGCAGTGCCAGTGCCGGGCTGATGACCCATAGCCATCAGTATTGGCAAGGAGACGCTCGCCTCTCCACCGTGCGCCCCACTCTGGCTCCCCCGGCACGGGCTGCAGGCAACACAAGGTGCAGCAAGCCCTTCTGCCCTCTGCGGCCTGTCCTGCAGCTGGAAGGAGCTGTGCTAGGCCCAGGGGCATCCGGCACAGCCAAAAGTAATGAAGGATTAATGTCTCGGCACTGCATGATTCCTAAATAAACATGGCTTGTGCCCTATGATTTGCATCAAAGAATCACAGAATTGTCTAGCTTGGAAGAGACCTCAAGATCATCGAGTCCAACCTCTAACCTAATACTAACAAGTCCTCCACTAAACCATATTGCTAAGTTCAACATCTAAACGTCTTTTAAAGATCTCCAGGGATGGTGACTCCACCACTTCCCTGGGCAACCCATTCCAATGCCTCACAACCCTGATCTCTGAGTGTATTGAACTGTGTCTTCCAAGAACTGGGTAGTTTTTGTCACATAAGGAAATTGTGGAGGTCCCCACCAGAAGATGCTGTAAAGGTCCAAATACGAAGTGAAATCAGAAGTTAGAGCAATGCATGATGAATACATCCACATGCAGCCATTAAATGCAGTGCCACAGCTACCACCTCAGTGGCCTCAGCATGTTCTCAGACACTGCTTCGTGAATGCTGGAACAAGTACTTGACCCTCCTTATATTCTTTCCTGAGGTGTGCACCAGAAAGGCAGCAGAGACCACAGGTGCGACCATCTCATCGCATACAGTGACTGTCTGCCCTTCATCAGACCAGGCCCCTCCCTTGCCACTTCCCTTCTGTTACACTGGCAATCAGACTTCCTCATCACCACAGCAGAGAACCAAAAATCAGACTCCAGAAGACCAGAAAAACAGCTTTCTTGCCTGGAAAAGAACAGGCTGCAGCCCACCACCCACCCCAATCCCCTCCCATTTCAGTAAATACAGCTGCAATGCATTGATGCATTGGAGAATAGTGTTGCAATTTTTGAAACACCCCTTAGCTTCATGTCTCATCTACTTGCCCCTTATAGTCTTGCTATCTATTGGGAAATAATTAACACTGATCTGCCAAATAAAACAAACTTTATACTGGAATTAGTAAAGGATGTTAATATTACTTTATGCAGAATAATCCCTTTTATTAATGACTAAGTGGGTGAAACAGCTTAGTCCTTGGTGAATGTGCTTCTTTGCAGTCCTGGATATTCCCAAATTATCTTAAAGGAGATAGCCCCATACTTAGCACAAGAGGGCTTACTCCTGAAAAGCTGTCAAGGAAAGCAGCTAAAGAAAAATAATTACAGGTTGATGTATAAAAAATGTTTTTGTTGATATGGGACACTGAGATGTTTCTTCAAGACAAGCCAGCCCGTTACTGGTAGGAAGACACAGTCTTGTGTCAGGGTACTTAGAGGGGGAGTGAAGTGAGTGAGATACATGAGATGAACAGTAGACAAACAATTTCTACTATCATAAAGACTCATTGAAGAATTGTTTGGGCAACAAGGAAATCAAGCATGCAAGTTATTAGAAATAGAAGCATAAACTAAAATAGACCAAACCAATACTTTTGCATGAGATGCTTGCAGAATTTGTCTTTTTATTGTTCTACTTTTCATTTGGTGTAGCGCTGCACAGCAGCACTTTTGAGGATAGCACAAGGGAAAACACTGTATAGAAACCGGGTACCTCACCTATAGCTGTGCTCTAAACTTTGGTGTTTACAGACCCTGACCTCTCTTCTTTTGTTCTCCTCTTTTCTTTTTTTTTAAACTACATAAGTAACATAATTCATCACCAGCCTTCAGCAAGCAGTCAATGCACAAATCTTAGCAAGCAGAACTTTTTTTGCTAAACAGTGGACTGCACTCAACAGCAACTTCAGCACAGTTTACATCACTATTCCCTCTAATTTGATGCCAAGAACAAAGAGCTTGTTCCAGCATTATGCGTATCAGAATAAAACTGTTTCCTTTCTGGCTATCTCTTCTCTCCCTTCTCATGTGGCAGGACTACACCTAATTCAATGAATGGAAAAATCTTTCCTGCTGCTACTACCCATACAGAAATATCTTTCTGTGTGTCCCAACCAAGCTTCCTGCATATAAAATTGTGCAAAAGCTACATAAAAACATGCAATAAATACTCCAGCTAGCTCTGGTTCTGACTATGACTCGTTGATGTATTTTTATTCCATTGTGCACATATTTGTAAGAGTGGAACTTTAATACCACATGAAAGGGCACATAGGCTTTAAGGACTTCTGTTTGTGTCCAGTTTTAAACAAGCGGAAGTATGAGGTGATGGAAGCTTCTCTAATCAGGACATCACTTAAGCCCTGTTGAAGTCCCATTGACGTCAAAGAAATTTAAGCATATGCTTTACTTTAATTGCACACTTAAAGGCTGGTCTGAAACGGGTCATAGATGGCCACTACATTCATTAAAAATCCTATGGGGTCTTGCATTTCCCTCAGGGGAATTAATTCTTGTGTTCACACATTAGTTTTTTCAAGAAAAAGCTTTTATCACTCTGTATGCGTAAACCATCCTGAGCCTAACCAGGAGAAATTTCTAAAGCTTGAATAATAATTCTCAGACATGACATTAAAATACTACTTTTCTTATAATAAACATTACTATGGTTAATTATTAATTTGCTATGTCTTTGGTGTTAAGCTTTGCCTAAGGCTGCAAACTGCTCTTTCAGGCCATTAATTGTTTCAAATAACCTATTTCCTAGGTATATTTCCTTAGAATTTATTTTAATAGTACCAACAGGTAAAGGTCACCAAACAAATTTATCTGCCATAAGCTTTTCCTCTAATCCTCCATCTTTCCAGTTTTGTTCTCAAACTTCTGATTTCTTTGAAAACCAAAAGAACATACCCAGAAGATTATCACTTCAGAAGTGACTACCCAGTTAGTTGGTGTCACTGCAGATAACAACCATTTCTTGCTCTGACTACTTTGGACTGGTATGCATCCCCCTCTGGTCTCTCAACACCAGAGCTCCCCACTGGCTCCTTCCTACCAATCGCTTGAAAAAAAAGTTAATTAATGTGTATGCTGCTAACTAAAAAACCACTGTCATTCCTATGGAATGTATGTTCTAAGCTGGACTGAATGAATACTCAGTCGCTGAGATCAAACATTCAAATATGCTGGATCTGGAAAAGCTCTCATGGATCAAGCCACTGCTGCTGGAGGTTGTCCCCAGAATTTAGTTCCAGCACAGTAATGGGAAGATTGGCCAAGCATGGTTAGGAAGAGGAGAGAACAAGACATTTCTCATCTTCTCCCTCTCCTGACTCTTGTTTGTGCCTGCTTTGCTTCTTGCTACTAGGCCACCTCCTCCCCATTCCTCGTACTTCATTCAGCACTCTCATTATTGTTTCCACCACCTCCCTGAGAGAACGTGATGGCCTGCAAGATGTCATTGTCAAAGGATCCCCTTCCTTTATCCAGATGAGATGCTTCCTCCATTACTTTGCCTGCTATTTTTAAAGACACCTGAAGCTCTTCTATCATCCTCCTGTATATACCCTTCCAATGTCTGTAGATAGTTAGCTGTGCAGAGAGTTGTCACTTAGCCAAGTTATGCTGTGTATTTATGTATTTTAATATCCTCTCATAACTCAAACCTTCCAGCCACTTACCTTTTTTTTTTTTTATTATTTCTTGGTACCCTCCAAACTTCTTCCAGCTGCCTTCTGTTCAGAAGGGAATGCCACAATCTGGGTGTGTTTGCACTATGTCCCACTCTAGTACATGACGGGATCAATCTCAAAAACATACTGGGGTTGATCTGGGTGTTTGAGACCAACGTGTTGTGAATCGTTATATCAGAATGGTATCATTCTTTCACTATTTCTATCTTTCACTTTCTTTTTCAGACAATTTCCTTTTGGCTGCACATTTTTGCAGTTCCTGTATTTTTGTCCCAATTTCTTATGCTAGTGGTTACCCTGTTTACTTCTGTGCCTTCCTGTCCTCACAACTCCATGTCATTTAGTGTCATTTCAGGTTTCTCCATACACAGACATGTTTGTAACACTTCATCCATTGCAAGCTTAAAACCAGCAGTAGAAGTAAAACATAATGAAGTATTACTGTATCTTTTCAGTTTATGACATCTTTTGTATTGCCACAAATTTAAGAGAGTACAGTATCATCTTGTTGATGTGACCACTAGTAATTAGTAATTCATTTCTTAGTTTAAAAATAATCAAAATCTTCATCAAAACATTTCTTTTCTTTTTTTCTTTTTTTTTTTTTTTTTTTTTTTGCAAATATTTGAAATTTGGTTAGCATTCACTTGCAATAATCAACTTCCTCATTAATAACTAACTGGATACTTACTTTTGTAAGTAAATCATTATCATTTCCTATCTTGAATGTACTGTACTGCCAATTATCAGTCCACAGGAAATTTCAAGTAATTTTGTACTTGAAATTGCTGGATTTCATTTGTATTCTTCTTGACAATGTTTTACTTAAGCTTTGTTTTATGATGTGCCACCATCTCTTCAGCCAGTAGCTTTACAAAGCTCCCTTAAGAAGGAATGTTAGAATTTTGGAGGGGCAGAGAGAGAGGGGGGTGCTCTGCAATAACATGAAGATTACTCTTCCTGGGTCTAACGTGGCATTTTTCAACTGGAGCTTGAACCACAACATTTGAAGTTTTTAAAGTTTGAGGCACATCTTGCATCCAGATACTTTTGCCCTAAACTTTTTTTTTTTTTTTTCCAGTTTTTATCCTTCAGCATTCAACACCCAGGTGTTTAACTGCTTCTAAGAACTGAGTAATAACTCAAAGATCTCTGAAGCTCCACGTTGTTACAGGTAAAAGAGCACAGGTTATAAATCCAGGTTAACTAACAGTCCTTGCTTTTCCTCTCAGAAAACACCAGTCGCCAAAGTGAACCCATTCTTGCTGACATGCTTACTGAAATTTAGGAAAATCTTGAGTAGAAATAACCAACCCCTACTCTCCACGCAGCATTCTTATTGCCCACTGGGAATAACTGTTATCAGTAGATTTATAAGATTTAGATATACAAAGTAATCATCTTAATCAACCTTTAATCATCTGCTAGATGGGTATAATGAGTCAAAGTGCTTAGTTGCCCAGCAGACGCGGGGGGGGGGGGGGGAAGGGGGTCATTAGCAAGGAAAGATTAGGTAGAAAAAACAAAGTGTTCTTTTGCTAATTATTACATGTAAATGACATTTCCAGTTTAAATTTAGCACAGTGGTAAAAGGGCTACAGAATTAGAGGAATCTCAAGGAGGACACCCCTGCGTTTGCAATGTGTCTTAATAGAGAACTGTTTGTTCCAGCCAAGCACACTGCTTCTCTTCGATGCCAACCTTTGATGCCAGAACAGCTCTGCATGTTTTTTACTGGAGTTATGCAATGCTTTAGATTATGCTACCCAGTGCACATGCATATAGTATTGAGCTTCTTTTCCAAATTAAAGAAATATCTGTGCCATTTTCTCAGACAGAGACTCAAGTAATTGGATAGAAATGCAGGAGGAAAGAATGTGAAGTAAGGCCAGAGAACCAATCTGCCATCATTAATTTTACCTTTTTTGAGCACAACAAGCCCCTGGTACAAGAGACTTCAGCAGGCATCCATGGTGGCACTCTGAAACCACCAGCACCACACAAAGCCTCTTCATCCATGTGAATCACTTGTATTAGCTTGAAGTAATTTACATCTACACCGAGATGGCTCCAAGTTCCAAAAATCATTAATTTAAAGACATTTTGTCCACAGACAGACCTTTCATAAATCACATACTCTTGATTTCTGACCCAGATTGAAAATAATAGAGTTTCAAACACACCGAGTTGTGTTTCACACTGGGCTCTCAGAAAATCCTCTGAGGACATGTTGATGTGGCTGGCTGTGCCACGTAGATATGCACACAGATACTCTGTATTGATGTAAGTACATCTGCCCAGTATGGTAGAACCCAGTAACACCCACAAAAAGCAATGCAAACAATCTCCATCGTTGCGTACAATATCAACACCAAGAAAGATAAAAAGAAACCAGAAGAGAAATCCTTACCAGCTGAGGTTTTCTCCATACAGCTGCATCCACTCAGATTTAGCAGACTGCTGCTAATGAAGCTGGAGAATTCAGATCACCGCTCTCCATCAGACGTTCATCACTCTCTGGCAGCCAGATGCTCGCTGTGTATTGAGAGGTCCCTGTGTTCGGCTGATTCATCATTCTGTGAGTGTTCGTTGATTCTGGATTTAATTTTCACCTTGCTAATGTTCTCTCCACATACTGCAAATCTGGTGCAAAACTGGGTTTATTTCTTCACTCTTCTCCCAGATGATCTATTTGCTGGTGTCTGACTTGGCATCTCATAGCTTCCTAGCCATGGAGCTGCTCAGCCACTCCTCTGGGTTTGCCTGAAGGATTGCTGAAATACAATCTTTCAGACAGTGACAGGTTGACATGACACATAAATGCCACTGCGCTGCAATTATACAAGGGACAAAAGGTCCCTTGAAAAAAATAAAACACTTTTTCTGTTTTGTCACAAAAACTAAAACACCTGCTAAAACACTTGCTGGAAGTGAGACAGATCCAAGGACAGACGGATAGGTACCATTATCAGGAGCATAAAACTTTGGATGGAAATATGCTGGCTATGAGCCAGAACTGGAAAAACAGAGATCATATCCAGTCAGCAACATGTCAGGCAGCAGAGAGGGCAAGCAAACGGAGTCATCCTGGAAGAAGGGAGGTTTTGAAGGGAGGTCAAAACCTCCCTTCTTTCCTGTCTGAAAACCATGGAGATGGGCTGAGCACAGATATACCTAAACAAACTCTAGCATACATTCATATGTTGAGAACTCATTTTAGTCTGGAAAACATTTTCAAATTCTTTCTATGGCTTCAAATATTCAAACAGAATGTGGGAGCTCCACAGTGTCTTGCATGGGGGACCTGCTTTAGTATCCACCACTGACTATGTACAGAATGTTTCTCCTTAAATGAATTACTTTCAATTTCATACACCAGGTTTTACCAAATAATGAGAAATCCTTTTGCAACTTTACATTCAGCTTTCGATCCAGAGTATTTGAGATACCTGCAGCCTTTGGCTCTTCACCACTTTAGGTCCATCCTGTTGTTCGTGAGTACTTAAGCATGGAACTCTCACTAAATTCAGCTGGCAGTTGTGTGCATGCCCACTGCCCTTTCACACTGACATTTTTAGGGAGTTTGTTTGTAAGTTCCTCAGCACCAACCAGTGTAAGACAAAAATATATACATTTGCACAAAGCTAACGAGGTCAAAAAAGTCTCTATAGTTAATCTTGATACTTGAGAGGAATGCTGAAGTCTGCTTCCTCTCAAGTACACTACAACATTGGCACTTCTAAACTTAAGTACACTTAGATAAAGATAGCAGCCCATAAAGAGAACTGGAAAACAACTCCCATTACAGTGGTGGTGGTAAGCCACGGTCCCTTGCTGATGCTCTTCCCCATCAGGATCTCACCTAGGTAGTGCAGAGCAGGGATTCACCACCCAGACTTTGTGCAGAGCTCTCTTCTTCTTAGCAGGAGCCATCTAGTATCCAAACAACCTCATAGACCACCAAACTTCCATTGTCCTTCTAAGCTTTGAGAGATAAGACTGGATTAACTCACACTGAGGCTGTCCTTGTTGGTTGTGTGCACTTTACTCTCATGTGATTTTCCCTCTCAAAGCTGGAGCAAGGTGTGCTTGCAGGCTTAACACATCCAAGAGTGGCAAATGTCTGTTGCTCCTAAGCTCTGCTGTCATTATGAAGAGCTTCAGCCTCCTCTATGATTTTGAGTGTGCAGAAATAGATGGCAAGAGGCATTGGGTGTGAGCCACGGGCTCAGCACAGCCATTGCCATTGTTGACCCAAAGGAGCAGCTCAGCACCTACTCCTGACATGAGGTGCTCTGCCCTGACCTTGTGTGCCACCTAGTGCTGCTGTTAGAAAACAAATACCCCATATTGGGCAGCAGGCCGAGTCATGAAATCACTCCCATACCTGTCAAAGGTAGATATGTGTGTATAAAGCCGTATATCAGGCATAGTATTCATCTACATTTTAGTTTAAGCTTTATAAATTGTACACACTATCACAATGGCAAATTAATCACTGTCCACTTTTCCTCATCACAATCCTGTGTATAAAGCCTGGCAATAAGGCCATACCACTCTCAATGCAGATATTCACAGGGTATTTTTAAATCAAAGTACTTCACAAGATCAACCTCATTTTGTGCCTAGCTTTCCCATTTTTAAGCTGTCGTATGACACCAAAATGAGAACTACTATTTCACAGAAGCTTTTTGAAAGGCATTTAAAGATTTTGTGAAGTAAAGGAAATAATAAATGTCACTGAATAATTAGTACATACAACATTTCTTTCTTTCAAATTTGAAGTCTTATAAAGCATCGGTCACCAAAATAACGTGTGAAAAACTGCTGCTGTCCTTGGAAAACGAAGCGTGTAAGAAATAGCATCACAGTAACAATAGATTAAAGCTCAATGTAAGAGCCAACAGACAGGGAAGGTGATTTTGTTCTAAAGTAAAGCCCATGTCATTTGCTCACATTCACACCCTTATGCCCACAGCATCACAAGCACTAGGATGTGTGTGACCAGCTTTCATGCACCAAGAAATGTGTGTCTAGGTCATGTGGCTGGGTTTCCTTGAATGACACAGAGCACAAGAGACACTGACTATTGACTCTTCACCATAGGTCCTCCGTTTATCTGCTGCAGACAGGGGTTTCTGGCTGTGCCTTCGGTACCTTCGGCAGCTGACAACAGTTAGCCCCTTTCCTGCCAAATATCTGTGAGTCTGCATGATTTGCTCAAACACCTCTGTCAATCTGGCTGCCTGAAAAGCTACACAGATGTGTTGGGCTCTTGACCTGTTAGTCTAGGTGTCACCATTCTTAAACTCGAGCAGATATGGAGAGAAGCACATGCAGAAACATGCTTGGCTAGACCCAACAGCACATACCATGCCTGTATGGTGGATCCCCAGATACCCAAACCTCATCCTTTTGCAAGTATCATCATCGTCTGAAAAAGTAAATACACCAAAGGAAAGCCTTATTTATTATTCTTATTTACCAATTAATTTATTATTTATTACACCTAAAATGAGTATGAAAAATGTAAAAAGCTATCTTATTTAAAATTTCACTGCACTGGTTCCTAGACCGAAACCAGGGTGGACTGTGTTGACCTGCATGTAGTTTGATCCTACTCTAATCAGCCCTCTGTAAGTATATTCCCTGGCAAGCAGATCAGCAGTCTCTGTGGGGGCTATCAGCTAATCTTCGAGCCCCCTCCTAGAAACTATAATTTATTTGATATTATTTTTCTGTTATTTTTTTTACAATTTATTTTAATTTGTTATGCTAAGATATATTGTATTCATCTTTCAGCATATTTACCTAGCTGAGTTAGGAAAATATATATATATTAAAAAAAAAAAAAAAAAGAAAAAAAAAAAAACTAGAAACCCAGCAAGGAAAATATTGGGTTCAGAACCTGAGGGAAGAGACAAAAGCAGGCATATGTGTACATTGCTATTCATGACTTATTAGTACCTGTATGCTCTCATGAATTTCAGCAAAAGGGGATCTGAATCATACATGTGTACACACCCAACCGAGAGCAACTTGCTGTGCACTTTCAGTTGGGAAATGTTTTCAAAACCAACATTTTTCCTTTTCAAAAAGGAAGTGGGAAGACAACAGAAGAAGAACCTGCGAAATGATGATCTCGTTCAGTCTTGCTAAGCTTTCACCTTCTCTGGGTGAAACACCAATGAACTAGCCATACCCTTTATTTATTAAGTCCAGTTTCTGAACTGAAGGCATTATCCCAGCCACACAGGAATAACCTGGTGCTGTAGAGCTTGCAGCTCACCATAATCCCCAAGCTTTTCAAGAGGTGGGGTTTCTGACAACCTTTACAAGTTGGAAAGTTCTTGTAACTGGAGAAGGCAAACAACCGTCTCACCCAATTCCCATACCATGTCACGTCATAGAGACAAAAGGAGGTGTGAATTCAGAAAACAAGAAAGGTGGTTATCATTACTGCAAAATTTGTGTGGATTACTTTGGGATGCATTCCCTGTGTGATTTGCACATCCAGTCAAATTCGCAATCTAATTTGCATAACGATACTTTGTTCGGTAACTGAACAGAACATTTATTGCTGTTTAGTGTCATTTACCTTGTTAGTTATTATCTTTTATTTTTGCAGTTAGCAAAATTCTGTGTTTTTTTTTTTTAGAGGTTTTGCCTTTGCCCACTGCACCCAGCACGCACACTAACTCTCAAAACAGGCATTTTCAGTTTCTCTTCTCACTGGAAAAAGATTAGAGCAAAAAGTAGAAGAAAACGATACTTGGTTTTGTACAGAAGTCAACAAAATGATGCCTCATGTTCCCAAATTAGCAGGGACAGAGTGTTATTTTAGCAATTATTTTAGATATTTCAGTTATTTTACACTTTTAATTCAGCAAATAAATCAGCCCTTGGCCAATGAAATCCATCAACTGAATTGGGCACAAATTAACATCAAACACATTCTTATTCCATGACTTTTGTCAGCCTAAGAGGAGTTTCAAATCCTCCCTACACTGCAAGACATAATTAAATGTTTTCTGGGGGTCCTTATGGAAATCGATGCAAGCATCTGGGAGGCACTGCAGCCACAGTTCATGTTGTATCTGAGAAGCTGAGTGATGTGTCCATGCCATGATAGTTCTCCTGCTCTGTATGTGCTTTTGGACATAAAACAACAAGTTTTCTTCCAAAACTGTCTGTCCAGCTTCTGTTTTTCATATTTTTGTAATAGCCCATTGTCTTCCATCATCAATTCAAACAACTAAAAAAACCATAAGCCATACTCATAAAAACCTCTCCAGGGGGCATAATTCTAATCTACAACAGATGTGTTGAATGAGCGGAGGGGCATATCTGTCTGCCAGGTCAGACTACAAAGATCAGCTCCTGTCAAAAGGAAGCCCTTAGCATATACTCAGGAAAGACCATTGTGATGCATTTAAAAAAAAAAAAAATGCAAATGTGGAACACATTGTCTGTGGCAAGCTTGAAGGTTGCCTTTCAGACCTGGATATGAATATGGATATAATAGGGACCAATATATTTAAAGACTTATTCTGTACCTGTCCCAGTGCTCCTGTTCCTCCTGTTTAGGAATGCCTGACCCTCGGGCATCAGAGCCCAGGACAGAGCACCTCCTCATCACAACTGATCAATCCCAGGTGCTGGTAGTTAAAAAGATGGTTAAAAAGTGGCTGTATGAAATGGGAAGGTCAGGGTCAGAGAAGAAGATTCACCTTAAGATAAGGGCATGGCTATGCCTAGTGAAAGAGGCTGTTTTTAATCCACAATAGTTAACAATTCATTAGTATTTTAGTAAAGCTTCTGAGCAACAAGGAATAGCTTAGCAAAAGGAAGACTAAAATTAACCTCCTAATTCAACTGGCATCAGAACAGCCCACAAAGGGCAGATTTTGAGATTTCACCTGAATGAAATCCAAACATGATTAGGGTATAAAATGAAACACCTCTATTTCAATCAACATTATTTTTGATGACTGCAAGCCCAAAGGCACAGCTTTTACAGAGGAACTGGTTCCTCAGGTAAAAGGGACAAGCTGACAAGCCAGTTGCAGTATAAGCCCTTCGGCCTCAATCTGGAGACAGAGCTCTGCATATGGGCAGGACCTTCACTCCCTGTTGGCCCAGCAGTTCAACTGTCCAAATGTCAATATTGGGCATAAGTTCTTTATTTCACATGAATCTCATGCTGGCTAGTGTTGAGAAGGACTTCCAGGTAACTGGCAAATGCTGAAATATTCCATCCCAGGACAGTGCTGGCAGAGTATCCAGAGCATTCCCACGTAAATCCCCATGCAGCTGCACGGACTTGTTTGGGAGTGGGTAACCATCAGCTGATACCACAGCTTGGTATACACAGTGCAGGAGAAAAAGGATGTTACCAGATTACTTAGAAGCTCTTGCTGTGCAAAGTGCTTAGCACTTGAAGGGGATTTTTTCCCAATTCTATATTGCTCATAGTGTGACAATATTTGACTTCTCACAGTACTGCCAATATGTCATTTACATTCATCAGTGTTAAAGAGCAGAGGACAAGGAGCCTTGGGTGAGAGGGTGATCACTCTTGCTGTCCAAGTGAAATGAGAAATTGTTCTACATATAAATATTTCTCTGCTTTCGTTCCCTCTGGAAAGTCTATAAGCATTTCAAATCCCCAGGAGGTAAGTTACAGCACCTAAGAACCACTTTGTGTGAAACTGTGTAATAATTGGTACAGACAGGAGCACTGTCTCAAATGAGTTCACCAGGAGGAAGTTCACAAGGTCTCGCTCACCAAATCCATGATTCTATTTAATGCTCCCTGAGGTGCCCACGGGCCTAACCCAGAATCGCCCGAGTTCACTGAGTGCAGGAGAGAGGGTGGAGGAGCCCATTGGGAGGTGCTTGGTGGTTAGCAAGGGCAACGGCAAGCTATTTGCATGGGAGCTACAGCCCTTCCCTGCAAAAATAAAGTCAAGAGGAAAGACACAACGCAGGGTGCCAGGCATTCTTCTCCTAGCAAGAGCTAAAACTCTTAATTGCAGTCTGTTGCAAAACACATTTCCTCTGCCGACTCCAAGGAGCTGCAGGCAAAGAAAACCTCACAGGCAGTCAGCTGCAGCCCTGGCACCACCCGCTGACCCAGAGCCTGCACCACAAGGCAGAGGTCAGAGCCAGCCACTTCAGGGAGCTGGTGGCAGCCCCAGGAAGCAGCTCTCTGGTGGCACCAAGGCAGCGCTCAGCTGCTCCTCCCAAATCTGGCCTCAAGCCAACACTGCCTGGCCCGAGGTCTCTGGCAACTCTCTCCAAAACAGTCCCAGGAAAAATGCCATGCAAAGCAGAGACCCAAAATAACACACATTGCCATAACATGTTGTAAAGCCCTCATTTGCTTAATTAACTATCTATAAGGAGAAGCAATAAGTGATAGCACCTGTCCCACAGCAAGGCACAGAGTAGTACCAGCACAGCATTTCCACAGCTGGTGGAAACAACTGAAGAAGACAATCTGAAAAGCTTTCATCTGGCTTTATGTGATTTACCTTCTCTTCCTTGAGGCTTGGGAAGAGAAATAAATCCAAAAATATTTTAGTGACAGCCACTGGATAAACAGAAAAACAGAGTCACATCGACATTACACCAAATTAACAGTTGCTTCAGGTCCACAAAGAAATGCCATTAAAAATTCATGATATAGGATATAACGTGTGGAGTGCAATAATCAGAACTGATCACAGGATCATATGCATACCTCTTACTGACAGTAATGACATTTTCAGCTAGACCTGAGCTAATCCTTTAAACTGTATGCTGTCAGTTCAGCATCTGGAAGCTGACTCTATCCGAATCAAATGAGCACATACTTTTTTCTGAGAAAATATCCTTTCAGGAGATAGACCTTCATCTTTTGCTCTTTGTAAAGGTGCTGTCCTACAGGCAAAAGGTGCATTTCAGCCATGGAATTTGCTGTGTTCTGGTTCACTAACAAACATAAATAGAAATTATAAGTGGATGACATTCCTTTCTCATTATACAGGCTGAAACCTATAACACAATTCCAACAATGTCAGATATTTTCCCTTGCAGATACTAGACTAGATAGACTATGGGTCTCATCTAGTACAGCCACTGTAGTGTTTACACCTCCTTAATTATTTTCTATTTTTATATACTTTTGATTGTTACACGTTTTGCTTAATTGAAAATTCTAGGGAAAAGAAATTAAAAACCTTCAGAGAGTAAACAGCAAGTTTTTATTTCCTGATGAATATCACTGTGGCATTATTTCCCTCAAAGGCTTGCTTTTGAGCCTACTGAGCCAGGCAGTTGTTGGTGCCATTACATAATTGGCTGTCTTAAAAAGCATAAAAGCATTTGAACAATTTCTAAATTATTTGCCTTTGCTTAGAGTCATATGTCTGGCAAGACATAACATGATGTGATGTCTCCTTCACGATCATCTAATTTCACTTTGAAAAAAGCAGTAGTTTCTCCAGATTTTCTCTTCCAAGCTCTACATTTTGCTGGCAGAATAGCCCTGCGTTATAATTCTTGTTCTGACCTGAGTAGTTCAACTTGCGATGTTCTCCTGCATGCCTTCAGTTCCCACTGGTAAGTACGAATAATTACAGCAAGCTACCCACCCAGCTGGAGTTTCCAAAAGCCTTTTAAGGAAAAGGATCACAGGGAACAGTTTTCTCTGGTCTCTGAGTCTTTTTACAGACCTTTACTTTCTTAATTTCTCTTTCCTTTTTTCAACCCTAAGAACATGTCAGAGGGAGGCAAGGTGGCAAGGATATTGGAAAACACTACTGATTTAAGTCTGGAGGTGGAGGTAACCAGAAGGGAGACTTGGGAGTCTGGGGAGCTGGCACTGGGCACCCTGCCTGGAGCACAACTTGCTCCAGGAACCTGCCCTCTGTGAGCTACTACTCTAATTTGTGATGCTGCCCATCACAGCACGCTGCCACAAGGTCTGTGTCATGGAACATTTTTTTGGCTGACACCAAGTGACTCGTCCAGCCACTCCATTGTGAGGAGCTACAGTCAGTTTTAATCAACGCAACATCTTAACATCAGCAGCTTAATCCACATCCAGTCCTTAATGAGATGTACACCCTGATGGCTCCTTCCTGTGTGGGCACTGAGTGAAGGCTGACAACAAGAGCTTGCAGAGCTGAGCTGCCTCCTCACAGCATAGCGTGTGCTTACTTAGCAAGGCTCTCAGAGCATACTGCATCCCCCAATGGAGTTACATTAAAATTAATTTGCAGGTCACAGTAAGTACAGCGGTGTCAAGGCAAGCATCTGCAATATTTGCAAAGTGGTGTTTGAAAAGTGGAGAACAAGCTGAGGATAGCTTACACTTCCACAAAGTTGCAACGTAGTAAATCTCCGCAGAAGGCTGTTAGACAGACTGTAGGTGTATCCATCTTGTGCTGGTCACCAAAGTCCCATCCTGTGTTAAAAATGCAAGAACCCTAACGAGAAGTCTGCCTTACTGCACTGTATGTGTAAGTTGTCAAAATAGCTGTTCACCTGTGAGCTTCACACAGAGGGCTATGAAGCTGGTGAGGGGCCTGGAGCACAAGTCCTGTGAGAAGCAGCTGAGGGAACTGGGGTGTTCAGCCTGGAGAAGAGGAGGCTCAGGGGAGACATTATTGCTCTCTGCAACTACCTGAAAGGAAGGTGTGGGGAGCTGGGCGTGGCCTCTTCTCACAGATAACTAGTAATAGACATAGAGGGAATGGCCTCAAGTTGCACAAGGGGAGGTTTAGGTTGGAAATGAGGAGACATTTCTTCTCAGATAGAGCAGTCAGGCACTGGGATTGGTTGCCCAGGGAGGTGGTGGAGTAACTGTCCCTAGGGGTGTTCAAGGAAAGGTTGGACGTGGTGCTTAGGGACATGGTTTAGTGGGTGATATTGGTAGCAGCATGGTGGTTGGACCAGATGATCTTGAAGGTCTTTTCCAACCCTAATGGTTCTGTGATACTATGATATATCAGACCACGATGAAAACTGCTCTGTAGCTAACAGAAAGGCAAGCCGCGGTGAGAAATTACACTTCAGCCTTTAATACTGTAAAAACCATCCCAGTGTTTCCAATAAGCACAGCCTTAGGGACAGAGCTTCACAATGAAGCAGCGGGGTTAATGAGCCCATCCATCTGCACAGGCTCGTGGTGCCCACAGAAGTGCAGCACTCTGTGTAGCCCCCAGCCTGTGAGTGAGGCAGCCCGGCAGCCTCGGGCACATGCGCCCCACAGAGGTACATGAGCTGCACTAAGGCACTGCAAATTTGGGGTTTTGAGAGACTGGCCATATTAGTCTGTGAATTACAGATGATTTATAGTTACATATAGTTATATGGAGTGTGTAGCATATATAGCTACCTATGTGGATAAATGTTTTACATTGAGTTAGATTCAATCTTCTAATCGAGAAACCCTGCCAGGGTTCATTTTACGTAGCTTATGCTGAAGTGCTGCTTTATTCCCCTTTTTTTCCCTTTGGTAAATGATGGAAAATTCCCAGATCTAATACGCACAGCTTTCAGCGACACAATAAAAAGAGCATTTGTATCATATTCTGTGTTTAGCTCTTACATGTAAGCATTTGATGAACACACCTGAGAACATTGTATCTACAAGATCTGTGGGCTTCCTTTAGTGACTAAAGGCAGCTCACCTTATGGAGCCATTAAGTGTATGGAAACCTTACAAAACCCCGCAGAATAATAGTAACTAGACAGAACAGGAGTTTATGCACTGCTATAAACAGATCTGCTAAATGCTCTGGTAGGAAAAAAAAAAAAAAAAAAAAAAAAAAAAAAGTTTCTTTGCAGAAATAATGTTTACTTTCTCAAAAGTGAATGAGAAAAGGCATTTGTGAATAAACCTAAAAAAACTTTATTACCTAAAGAGGTTTTATGTATAAAAGCATTATGCTGAAATGATTTTCTACTCAATAAAGCCTACTATGGCTTCCTTTATCCAGTTTAATGTCAGTGTGCTGGAAAGTGGTGGAAAATTACAAAATATGGTATTCACTGTGTGACAACAGAGCTGCTTTCAGCTGGACAACAAAAGAGCATGAGACTGAATGAAAAGATTTACTAAAAGTTAAGCAGGAAGTAGCTAAAAGCAAATTTCAGCATCTGCAATAAGGAAGGTAGTATTTGCAAATCTACTCTTTATGGATGGATTTTCCATGGAAAGATAACCTTCTGATTGTTTTGATCTAAAATGCTTATTATAAATGGCATAACACAAGCAATTACCCTAACATGAGTTACAGCCTTCTTGTGAGATGACAAAAAACAGACAAAATGTCAGCTGATGCTTCTTTATGTAAGAGAGTTACAAAATCTCATGACGTATTTGTTGCAGCTGTGATCAAATGTCTACATAGGAAATACAAAACATATTGAGGCTACATCGACAAAAAACGGAGTCTGCAAAAAAAAAAAACAACAAAACACCAGAGAACCAAATCACAATAGCAGAGAAGTTCAGTGCTTTGGTAGCTGATTGTCAATAAGGATAACTTGTTTTCCTTCATTCAAGGAACAATGAAAAATACTGTCTGTTTAATAGGTGCAGTTCAATTAGGAAGAAAATCCCACAGTCAATTGCATCCAAACAAGGCTTCTGAAAATTTATTTGGAATTTTAAAAATATCCATAGATCTGATGTATTGTGGCTGCCAGAAACTGATGACTTATGTTTATGGCCTTTTCCTTTAAATTCAACCATAAAAGAAATTCAAAGTCTTGCCACCTAAAGAAAATAGGACAAATAGTGAGGGTGAAATATGCAGGGTCAACCTCTGCTGCAAACTCAAACTATCCCATAGGATAAAAATATTCTGTTCCATATGCCATTCACCTACACTCCCTGGAAAAAGTTCATCTGAGAGTGCTTCAAGCTGAGTTTAAGTCATTTAGGGCTTGTTTTTCAGGAACTAGTCAAGCAGGACTGAATTTGTGACTACCAAGTTTGCAAATGAGGAAAAGAGCAATATTGTCTAATACATTTCAGCTCAAAAACAAAACACTTGATTCTGGAAGCCATTTTTGCTGAAGATTTGTGGATTGACTTTCATTTAAAGCGACATGAATTTAATGTCCAGTAACCTCCCAAAGTAGAGAGCTCACCCTTGCTTTGGATAAGGCTGAGATTCAATTTTTAGCAGTTATTAATGAGCAGTTCTTGTTTATTTTCTGTCTAGTTTTGGGAAAAATTGCTATTTAACAAGCACCAAGAAGTGTGCAGACGCTCTATAGAGGTGTTATACTATGGATAAATGGCAAATAAATTACAGAGCAAACAGACAGCACTGGGGAAAAAAATGGCCAGGATGCAGCACGATGAAGCTGAAGAGCATAGGTGTCTCATTCCACACCTCATGTCACTAGTTCAATTTGACATTAAGTCATTTCACCTTAGTTTTACTAAGTTTTACTAAGTAAAACTAACTATTCTGTCCAGAATATCAGAGGATTAAAACAAGAACAATTGATAAAAAAAGCAAGGGAAGAGTTATATGAGAAGATGTTGCCAAAAGAAACTGCAACTTTCCCATATTGGAAAGCATCCCCTCAAACTCCTCTTGGCTTCGAAATAAAACACAAGCAGTGGATTTATGTTTCCTCTTTGGTAGCTGAAATGCAGAGGTAAGACAAAATGCATGAAGACAAAACAAAAAAAAATTAGGGCCCAAACTTGCTCAGATATTGCCTAAATCTGAAGTAGCTTTTTGTGCCACCTACCCACCATTTCTACCACATTTTTTTGGATAATTCCAGAAGAAAACAACTGATTTGGATTTAAGGCATACTCCCACTTTCCCAAGCTGCTCTTCCCAATCACTGTCCATGGTATTTTGCTTTGGAGCACCGCCACCCAGATCCCAGACCTCACATACCTTCCATTCATGCATCATTTTCACTGTCACTAATTGTTTTGGAGTACCAGATGACAACAGCAAAATTTCTAGTCTAGAAGCTCCACAAATTAAGTGTGTTTTTACCATGATTTTCCTGGAAAAATAAATAAACCTCCCTTGTTTTAAATCCAGGTAACTGAGTATTTTTGTTTTCCAGCAGAGCCTATTTTTGTTTTCCAGCAGAGTCCCAATGAAACTGTGACCCAAATGACCGGAGCACTCCAGAACTCAGAAGATGAGACAGAGAACTGGCAGCGCTGGCCAGTCAAACCCACAGATGATTACATGAAAGTTTCAAGCAAATACATAACCAAAGATTTCTGTGAACATGTTCCTGATTAGCAGAGGGCAGCAAAAGAATCTTAAAGACATAGACTTCCTTCTTGTGTCCTTCTATTTTCAAGAACATTTTCAGAACATCCAGATTTGTTATCGTATCTTTGTACCCACCATCTCCAGAGTGTGTCTTTGCTTCGGCTACAACACAGTCAGACTGTTGGTGATAGCGAGCTTCAGATTGGGCACGTTTTGCAATAAAAGAACAGAAAAGTACAGACTGAAGAAATAAAGTTGGCCCGCTTGCCAGGAAATTACTGTGCTATTAAACATGATGATGAGATTCCCACAATCACAAGGGAAGGGAAAACATTTGAAACATATTAAAAACTCTTGAGGATAAATTTGCTGCTGGCTTAAGTGCAAACAGCCCCTCTGACTTTAATACAGCTTACTCCTTGGAACCAGCTGATACAACAAGTCTTTGTTTTTTTGCTGTGTTCTTACCATGTATTGCATGGATCTACATGACCTATTGTTTGGCCTGCTTTCCTACTTTATTAGAAACCTGTAATGGCAAAAAAGGGTTAGGAAAAAAATACAATTTGTTTCATTACAGGTTGCCAAATGCCTATAAATATTTGATACATGTTTCTGAGCATGTGTCACAAACACTGTTTCATTTGGAGCAGCAGATACATTAAGTTACACTTTGAGCTCCTGATGAACATAAAGCTGTTACTGTTCTGACATGGATCTTTGTAATTATGGACAGAAACATAGTTTTACTTAACTGTCTACTTATTCTTTTATAAAAATACTGCATGTTCATTGAACTGGAGATGACCAGCTCACTTTATCAGCACCTCACTAGGGAACATGCACAGTCTTTGGAGTTTAATGCTCTCTCTCCAGAACATTCCCAACTGGACAGAGCCTTTCTGCTACCTATCACATCTGGGAAGTGACCAGAAAATCCACCAAACCCACCACACAGGTGAAAATGGCATAAGTCAAAATCATCCTGGCATCTAGACAGCTACTCATGCTCTAGTTCACCTCCACTTGATGGCGTTCCAATCAATGAAATAGGAGTGTGTGTTTTGCCTGTAAAAAGCAGTTTTCCTGGGGATTCTATAGAATATGCACAAAAATCATTTCACTCACTACAATGTTAATAGGTCTGTAACTCAGAGGCAGATTGCTTTTTATTATTTTCACCAAATACAATGCAAAATAAGAATAAACTATTGCCTCCTCCTTAAAAAGCCTAAGTTCTTAGGCCATATGGAATGAGAGGGCAGATAGAAAACAGAGAAGCAAAAAGGCATTAAAAAACTATTCTTAATATTTGATTCCTAATCCAATTTAGGGAGGTGATTTATGATTGTAACATGGCAATATTAAAAACACCCAATGTTTACTACTTCTTTTTTTTTTTTTTCCAGCAAATTGGTTGAGTTAATTTCTGTGACACACACAGCTGTGCATTAGTTCCTTGTCGTGGAAGCCCACAGGGCCATGGCATTCCCATGCATCTTATGACAAAGTCATCTTCTAACATCTCTTTTGACAGCACAATATAATCTGCTAGTGCAGGTATTTGTATTTGTAGCCATTTTGAATAGCTACAGTTTGAAATTTTGGAAGAACAAAAATTCAAATTATGCATTTCTATTTTTATAGTGAAGCTACTTTTTTTTTTCAGCCTTTTACTTAATTTTCAAATGACAGCTTCACCTCATGAAGTTTGGTTACAAAACAGCACTGTATGTGGCTTGGGTTGTAAATGATTGACTTGCTAGAGCTTACTCTGAAAATAAGGTACCATCTAAATGGCAGGAAGAACAAGAACTAGCTGTGGGTCATCATTTATCATGTAATGCAATAGGAAACAAACATCCAGCAGAAGGGGGCAGTAATATTCAGTGAATCCTACTGCATTCAGACACCTTCTTCTTTAAATAGAGCTGTCAAAAATAGGCCAGATGGAGTTCTACCTACCAATATGGGGCAAAAATCTACATTATCCTATACTCCACTATGTATAAAATTATGACGTAATTTCCATGGGTAGTTGTTAAGAAACATCTCAGAATGGCAAAGCTGAAATTCACTTCATGGGTACAAATATCCCCAATGAGAAATGAAGCCTTTCCTAATTTTTCCTGCTGAACCATAGCTACAGATAAAATGAATGAAAATAACTGGGGCGGGGGGGGAGGGATTGATGCTTTGAAAACTTGCAAGGAAGACACGCAATGGGCAAATTCTCCCACTCTGCCAAGCCTCCATCTCCCTAACACAGAAACACCACACCAGGAAAATCACTCTTCCCAGATCAATGGAACTTGCTCTAGATTTTCAGGAGCCAGGGCAAAAATGGAACAGCACCAAGGCAGGGGTACATTTTCCCCTTTGCCACCCTTCTGGTGGCATTGCTGAGGTTACTATGGATGGCTGTGTCTCTTCCAGTGTTTTTCTGAGACCTGGCCTATAGAAACCAATAAACTGACCTCAGCAAAGAGGCATGAATTCAATACATATTCTATATACATTCCTCAACCTTTCATACGCAACCTGGAATGGAAACAGAAACAAGGGAATCACAGCCTCCAGATGCTTCAGCTGAAGTAAAAATGTTGAGGAAGAAAATGTTGAGGTTGAGGAAGATAGTACGTTTCAGTGATTGCTTTCACCTGGAGCAGAGGATATTTAAAACAACTATCGTTAAAGTAAAAATAATGGTGGTGGTTTGTTTTTTTTTCAATGAGAGTTTGTATGTTAAAAAAAAAATAAAAATAGAGAATTTGTTGGTTGGGGCATAAAATCTCCACCTGGTGGTGAGTCTTGACACAGCAAAATAACCAATTTCTAAGGATAAATCCCATTCCAGCACATAACCTTGATTACAGGCAATCCTAAAACAATACATGAGGGTGAAGGGGAGCCTTCGGAAAAACAGCAATATCCTATCCCCCTGATTTTCCATCATCTTGCTTCAATGCGTGAGAGGAGCTGAAGGATCCTTCCAATTGCACCACAGCCACCAGCTGCACAAATGACCTTTCCCAGCAGAAATCAGACCCAAAGACAGCCCATGCTTCACCACGTGCCCTGCTCAAGAAGCATCAACACCATGCCTTGCAGCCCAGGCTGCCCTCCTCCCTCCAGCCTGCATCTGCAGGGAGTAGGGTGGAAGGTGAAGAAGCGCTCACCAGTTTGGCGGTTGCGACAAATGCCCCTTGCCAAGGACAAGTGTCCTATCCCGAAACTGAAGTTCTACTCCATTTGCACATCGTTTACTTCTAATAGATCAAAACTTTACCCAAAATAAGTTATCCTTATCCCCAGGGTTCTCCAGATCCCTCAGTAATGTTTTATCATTTCAGAGAGAATTCCCTAGCACACAGCTCATTCAGTTTTCCCCTAAACATTGCTGGTTTTACACCTTAGAAATACTTTCTGCATTTACAGCTTCCTACCCATCTTATTAAAAAGTAACACCTTGCTCATCTGACATTTTCAATAAAGTCTTACAAAGCCTTGTAAGACACAATAGGAACAGTGTAAAATGGAAACAAAATTTACAAAGCCAGAAGCTCGATCTACGGAGTTGCCCCTTTGTACACCCTGAACATCACCCGTGCTTTGCAGCTGGTCAGTCTGGCTCCTGATGCGGGAGCAGAAGATCCCCGTCTCACACCTGAGAAGCTGAACCGCCCTTGCACAACCTGTACGAAGTCGTGACTTGCACCCAGCTACCGCAGATGCACATACATGCAGCTGGCAGCCAAGAGTGTGACCAAGGCCAGCAGTGTGCTATCTCCATGTACATACACACACGTCTGTGCGTCTGTGAGCACAGAAATTAAAATTAAAGTCAAAATACACACCTTTTGCTATACCAGAAGAATCATGCAATTATGGATTTTCGTGCCCCTCTCCAGAACATCCAGGATGGCCTATTACTGTGCACACAGATTATTCACTAACCGCGACACGCCTGGGCCCGGCCAGGTGCGGGAGGCGTTTTGGAAACCGGGCTTGGAAATGGGGGCGTTGGGGGCCTCGGGACAGCGGGCCGGGGAGCGCGGCAGGGCCGACGGGCAGCGGGAGGTCCCTGACGGCCAGGAGCAGGCTCCCGTCGGGCAGGAGGCAGGAAGCCCCTGCCGGGCAGAGGGAGGCTCCCGTCGGGAAGCAGGATGGACTCTGCCGGGCAGCAGGACGGCTCCTCCCGGCCGGTCCCGGCCCTCCCCAGCCGGCCCCCGGCGCCACGCCGCAGCGGGCTCGGCCCAGCCCGGGGTCGGCCCAGCAGCAGGCGGCGGGGCGGGGCCGAAAAATTCCCAATTTCGTGACTTTGCGGCGGCCCGGGGGAGTGAAGGAGGGGTGACTCACGGCGCCCGGGATAAATAGGCGGGTGCTTACCTGGGAGCAGCACTGGGTCCTCAGCGCTGAGCATCCGCAGAGCCCGACCAGCACCAGAACCAGCACCACGAAGCCCCGCCGGGATATGATCCTACCCTGCGCACTGGTCTTCGGTCTCCTGGCTGCCGGCCACGCAGGTGAGACCTGTCCCGACCCGACCCGTCCCCGCCGGGCCGGCAGCAGCCGGGGAGGCGGCTGCGGTGGCGCGGGTGAAAGCGACGCGCAACGGGCTCCGAGGCAGCGGGGGCCGGGCCGGGGGCGGCCGTGAGAGGCCGGCAAGGGCCCGCATCACGGCCCCGCTGTCCTGGGCATGTAAGGAGCTTCCATGGGGCTCCGCTGCACTTGCAGCCTAGGGGTGGTTCACGGGGTGTAGGTTTCCAGGTGGAAATCCAGAACGATTTTTATTTTTATCTTGTACTTTTTGTGGTTTCTAGAATACTTAAGTATGGTAGGAAGGATGTCAGGCCTCCACTGACCTGTGTGAGGTAGCACAAATGCTCTGAGAAGCTTGTCACAGTCCACAATGCCAAATTCCTAGTTTTTGTCGTTAGCTGTTACCCATAGCTCTCTAAAGTATAGTGTGAGTGCGTACTCATTCTGTTGACATCCCAGTGAACATTAAACTTCAGGGCACTGTCAACCTACATCCAAAAACTTCACTCGGTGTGGTGAGAACACTGATCTAGGTATAAAAGACACTATTTTAATCAGAGTATTTAATTTTGTTCTAGCCAATCCTTGCTGCTCAAACCCATGTCAGAACAGAGGAGTATGCATGACAACAGGATTTGACCAGTATGAATGTGACTGCACAAGGACAGGATATTATGGGGAAAATTGTACAACACGTAAGTATCTTGGATCCATTCTCATGGAAATGAACTTTGAGAATTCAATTCCAAAATTGCAGGTTATTCTTAATAGCTAACTTACAATCTTTCCATCTGTGCTCACAGCGGAATTCTTCACATGGCTGAAACTAACATTGAAACCTACGCCAAATACTGTCCATTACATTCTCACCCACTTCAAAGGAGTCTGGAACATCATCAACAACATCCCCTTCTTACGAGATACTATTATGAGATATGTATTGACGTGTAAGTATAAGTTCTCCCTTCTCATACTCTTAACTGGCAGGAGCTACTTGTAGGACTCCAGAATGCTCTACTTGATCAGTTTATTCATGAAGTAGCAAGCTAAAATGCACTAAGGTAAAAACACTAAACAAAGTTTAAGATTTCAGTGCATTGCACACTTGATGTGAAATGTGCTTTCAGACAGAAATGCATTTTGCTCTCATCACTGATAAAATCTAGCATTTTGCTAGCATATAGCATAACATGAACCATTTGATGCAAATTTCAATAGTTGGAGCCAATTGCTAATTCAGAACCTATTCCTGTTATTCAGCAACCATCAGTTACTGAAGTTAAATGGGATTATATGTGTGGAATTTGTTGATACAACTGCTGGCAAAATATATGGAAAAAATCTGGCCATGTGACTTACTTCTTGAGTCTAAAAGGTATAGTTTTAAAATAAAAACAAATACATATAATTTTTATTCTCTCTTCCAGCAAGATCACATTTGATTGACAGCCCACCAACTTACAATAGTGACTATAATTACAAAAACTGGGAAACTTATTCCAATCTTTCCTATTACACAAGAAGTCTTCCCCCGGTAGGACGTGACTGTCCAACACCAATGGGTGTTAAAGGTAAGGAATAAAACAGATGCATAACGTTCATTTCTAGGAATTCCTATTTATCTTTTTGTCTTAGAAAACACCAACAGGCAAGCTTGTCTACGACCTTTTAACAGTGTAGTTGACTTTGAGGATAACCATGTATTGCATATTGTGTAATGACCTTAAAGATAACCATTCTGGTGTTTGTTGTTGAATCCTGCGTTAATAAATTGAAAATAGTAAGTCTGTTTTGTTAGGAACAAAATTAAGTAGTAACCATAGCTGTCTTGAACATCTCACTTTACTATAAGGAGATTTTCTTTTCCTTGTAGGGAAGAAAGAACTCCCAGATTCAAAGCTGATTGTGGAGAAGTTTTTGTTGCGGAAAAAATTTATTCCTGACCCACAAGGCACAAATGTGATGTTCACATTCTTTGCCCAACACTTCACTCATCAGTTCTTTAAGACAGACCACAAGAAAGGACCTGGTTTCACTAAAGCTCTTGGCCATGGGGTAAGACTATAGCTCTGTAACTTGAACACAGCACTTAGCTCTTAGGAGCTACTAACCAGCTAGAGTGATACCTTACAGGTAGTCAGAATGCACAAACACTAGTACATATACCATTCAACATGCCCTGCAACAAATCAGGAAGTTATGGAAGAGGGGAGGCAAAACTCCGGTGACTGAATAGCATCTCACATAATTCTCTTTAAAGGCTCTGTACAGTGAGGGCTATGACTCTTTTTTTTCCCAAGAATCTGCTTTTGCTTAATATGTTAAGTCTATTAAAATTAAAAAGAACTTCAGAAGCAAATTTGAATTTTAAGATCTTTATCTACAAAGTTATCTACAAAGCAGACAGCCTTTGGATAAAGAATTTTTCAGTATGAATGTTGTGTGTATGTCTAAAACAGAAAGCTGTAAAATGTTTGTGTATATAAAGAGCTGGCTGCATAATAAAAAGCTGCTGACACTCTAAACAGAGTCCTCTTAAATTGCCAGTCCAATTTAAAAACTTACAGAGTGATTGCTCCAGTTGCCAGGAAATAATTTGGCTTCATCTTAAATATCATTGTGTGATACTTATAAGGTAACAATATTATAATTAAAAGGTAAACATTTAAGGGATGAAATCGTATTGGCATCCACAGAACTAGGACCTATCCTAAAATAGCAAAAAATGTAGCTTGTCTTCATGTTCCAAATGCTTTTATTTTACAGGTTGACTTGAATCACATTTATGGAGAGACTTTGGAGAGACAGCTTAAACTGAGACTTCTCAAGGATGGAAAGCTAAAATATCAGGTATGTCTTATCTTCCCGCCTTTTAATTAGATGACATATTTCTTAAAATTAGTGCTCTGCTTGCAGTGTTGCTTGCTTTAAGTCAGTGCTAACAGAGTCAATACATCGTATCTCATAGGCATGATAGCTTATGACTCTCCTCTTCTTTCTCCCTTCTTCCTGTGTGCCCTCTTTGGCAGATGATAGATGGGGAAATGTATCCACCCACAGTGAAGGACACTCAGGCAGAGATGATCTACCCTCCTCATGTTCCTGAACACTTGCAGTTTTCTGTTGGGCAGGAGGTGTTTGGTTTGGTCCCAGGTTTAATGATGTATGCTACAATATGGCTGAGAGAACACAATCGGGTCTGTGACATCCTGAAACAGGAGCATCCAGAGTGGGATGATGAGCAGTTATTCCAAACTACTAGACTCATATTGATAGGTGAGTGTCACTTCTACTACGTGCAATTCAAATGTTCCATTGAGCTTGACGCTTCTACCTGTGATGTACTGCAGCTGCAGTAGATCTAGTAAGAGGAAAAACTCTTACTTAATTGTTGTGTGAGGGAATAAATCTGAGCCTTCATGACCTGACACATTAAAATACAGCTGCCTCCTGCTATGTTAAATACCAAAACTGAAGAAAATTGAGTCAAGTGATAATTAATTCCGGTATTTAAGGGAAACAGAACTGAAAGCGGTGAAAAGATGGGAAGCTAAGATTCGTTTCTCAGAGAGGAGGCCTGTGAGGCTAGATGACCTCAGTTGCTCTGAGAGAATTTTTTCTTTTTTTCTCTTCTGGGGTTCGGTCAGTTCAGATATGCTTTAAGAGGGGCTGTGGTTAAGTTCAGGAAGCTACATAAAATGTTATTGCACATACTTCTCCTGTCTAATTGTCTGCTAAGTGGTATTTCATCTGTTAATGTTGACATGTACCAAGTTTGGAAAGACTGTGCCCAAATCGTGGATGAAACAGTAAACCAATAAAAGAAAATTGTTTTAAGCAGCTCAGAAGCTGAGAGGTTGCTTTCAGATACTAGCTTTCTTTATTGTCCCCTACCTCTGCCCTAGATAGTATATTATAACCAAGCTATAAGGCAAAGAAAGGTTTGTCTGCCACAGCCAAAAACTTGGGCTCTTAAGTACTGTTCTACCCCCTACTTTTAGTCACATAAAATGCATGGATCTCTCTCTGTACTATTAGGGAATGCTGAGGAGTGTTTGCTATCCTGATCCCTATAGTATTTTTTCCAGAAGAGTTTAGAAATTGCATGTTCTCTCATAGATAGGGTTCCTCAGGGAATTAGTACCAATACTGTGTCCCTTTTCCTTCTCCAACAGGAGAGACAATCAAGATTGTTATTGAAGATTACGTGCAACACTTGAGTGGCTACCACTTCAAACTCAAGTTTGATCCTGAGCTTCTGTTCAACCAGCGATTCCAATACCAGAACCGAATTGCAGCTGAATTCAATACCCTGTACCACTGGCACCCACTTCTGCCTGACACTTTTCAAATACATGACCAGGAGTACACTTTCCAGCAGTTCCTCTACAACAACTCTATAATGCTGGAACATGGCCTTTCCCATATGGTGAAATCTTTCTCCAAGCAAAGTGCTGGCAGGGTAAGTACTTTCTCAAGTTAACAATTTGGGGGTTGCATCAGGGGTGCAATAAATCTATCCAAAACTATATGAAGGCATAACTTCCTCATAACTTTTATCTGGAGATCTTATTACTTTTCATCTTTACTGAATAGGTTGCTGGTGGAAAAAATGTTCCTGCTGCAGTACAGAAAGTAGCAAAGGCTTCAATTGACCAAAGCAGACAAATGAGATACCAGTCCTTGAATGAGTACAGGAAACGCTTCATGTTGAAACCATTTAAATCATTTGAAGAACTTACAGGTAACAGTTTTTAATCCTTCTTCATAAATAAGTGCCCTTGTCTTTAAAATAGCTAACAGAAGCCTTCAATCCTGTTTCTGAACTTCAGCAGGATGGTGTTGCCATGAAAACAGGATTTTTCCACTTACTATGTTTATTCATCAATAATTACAGGAGAAAAAGAAATGGCTGCTGAACTGGAAGAGCTTTATGGAGACATAGATGCTATGGAGCTGTATCCAGGACTCCTTGTAGAAAAGCCACGACCAGGTGCCATCTTTGGCGAAACAATGGTAGAAATCGGCGCACCATTCTCTCTGAAAGGACTGATGGGAAATGCTATCTGTTCCCCAGAGTACTGGAAGCCCAGCACCTTTGGTGGAAAAGTGGGATTTGAAATAATCAATACTGCCTCCTTACAGAAGCTCATCTGCAACAACGTGAAAGGCTGTCCTTTCACTGCTTTCCACGTCTTAAATCCTGAACCCACGGAGGCAACTATTAATGTTAGTACCTCAAACACAGCAATGGAAGATATCAACCCCACACTACTACTGAAAGAGCGATCTGCTGAGTTATAAAGTATTCATCTATTTATTTATTTATATAAATTATTTTATTTATAGCTTAAAGTTTAAAAAAAAAAAAAAACACTTTTGCATCTTCACTTTGGGGGTTGCCCTAGATTCCTTACTCAGGTAAGGCTTCTACTTACAAAAGGGATTTTCTGTGTTTCAGCTCTACAGCAGTGAATCCCTTGTTTAAAATCTTCTGTAACAGAACTACGTATTCCAAAGTGGATGAAGGTTCCAATTTTTATTTTGTGTTTTGTATTTGTTTTAATATGTGACAACAGGTGTTAGGTTTTGTCTTGTGTAGGTCTCAGAACACTACAAAAGCAACTTGTTGCTTAAGCTTGAAAACAGGTCATCAAACTAAAAACAGAAGAAAATTTGACCTAATGAAAACCACCAGAAAAGATTCTGAATTCCATATAAGCACTCCAAAACTAACAAATACATGTTTATAAGACTTTTTTAATGTTGTAAAGTCAGAAAATGCGTTGCATTTATCAATGACACTACCTCTCCCTCATTGCAAATAAGGCAATTTGCACAGTAACTTGCATATTTGTGGGTGTTTGTTGTTGTTTTTTTATTATTATTATTATTATTTATTTCTTTTTAAATCTGTCCCTGCTTAGGGCATTAGGGCATTGTCCTTGCTTAGGGCATTAGGGTATTATAATATTTGTTTGTTTTTTTTTTTCATTTTTTTTTTAATTTAATTATTTAAAGAAAATAGAACTAGTCTGAGATGCTTCTTATTTTTGAAGCATATATCACGTTATTTATGTAAGAACATGATAGTAATCATACTGAGCTTAGAAATTACTATCAGGCTGGAATACAAGGCTACTTGGCAACAGCCAATGCATGTTATTTTGCAAATTCAGGGACATCTTAAACTTAGTCCAAAGTATTAGTTTGTTAGTTTGGTGGTGTGTTTTTTTTTTTTTCATAGCTGTAGTTCTCTGGTCTACTTGACAACATAAATTTTATTCTGTCACTTTAAGGACAAATGGACAGTACAGTTTTAGTTAAGAACATGACTATAGTATGGGTTTGTGTACCCAAACTGAGATTATTGAGGAATAATAAAAACTGGGAAGCTATGTAAACGTATGCAGCACTGATTGAGCAAAACTTCAAGGCAACAAGACTTTGTTAGCTTAGGTTTTATATACACAATCCATAGTAATGAATTAGAGCTCTATTTATTTGATTGGGGGGGATGCTAATATTTTATTTATAGATTACAAACAGAGGCATTTTAAATGAGTGGCTTAAGTTTAACAAAAACTGGCTAGTTAGCACAAAATGTCCTAAACATGTGTCCTGATCCAGCACTAAAATTTCTAGCCTCATATGGGCACATAAAAAGTTACACAGGATCTTGTACCAGCACTTAAACCTTTGCATATAAGGGTATCTTTTTTTAATTTCTAGAGAGGAAATATAGAAGATGATCTTCCCATAAAAACAGCTGGGGAACTATAGGTAAAAAGAATGTCACTTCAGACTGGAGTAGAGCAGCAACCTGGTATTCTGTGCCCCCACACAAAATTCCTTGACTACTTGTGGAAAAGGACTTGAGTTTATGTTACATCTGAATCTCTCAAGCATTTGTAGAGGCTTGTGTTGTAATGGCTATGGTAGTAGAATAGCTTGACTTGTGATTTCTTTGTTTCTATGGATTTGTTTGAAAACACTGATTACCTTCTGCAGAGTAAATTTGTAACCATTAGTGCAATTAGCTGACTCCAGATCTCCTATAACAATCAATACCAGTGACTGATTTGAGATGGTCTTTGGTATAAACACTTCAGGAGAAGGAAGGGCATTTTGTTTCTCTATCTGAGGCACAAAGAAAGGAGAAACTTCAATAACCTTGTACAAAAATGTGGTCAGGACTGTATATTCTAATAAGAGAAAACTATTTGGTCATCAGTTAAACATGTAGTTGTCGTTCAGATTATCTTTGGAACGCATGTCAGAGCACCTTTCTACCATTAACAAAGAAAACTGCTTGGCTTAAAGTCAAAGAGGGACAAGTCTGGACAAATTTAGTTATTTTGGGGTAGGTAAAAAGGAATTTGGGAGAAAAAGTTTATGTCAGCTGAGTTGCTATAAGCTGCTTTGGAAAGAAATCGTTCACTGTGCATTTTGTTCTCTGAAGCCACATTTCACTTGTCTGTGACCCAACCTGCTGGGTTTGGCTGGGTTCAAGTTGCACATGATAAATATGTGTTCAAAATTATTTATTTAAAATTCTGTAAATTATTTCACTTTATTTTTGTAGGACAAAAATGTTTTTAAAATGCAATTGCTTATATAAATAAATTGAAAACATTACCTCAATAAGCTCCTATGACTGCAACTTTGTATTAAACAATTTTCTCATTTTATTTTCCATTCATGATTAAATGAGTAATCTTTGGGATATACTAAAAATGGGCAAAGATAGCTTTTGAATTTTAAATCCAGAATTATCTCTTATATCCCCAAATCAAGGTGCCTATAATTCAAATCATCCAAATGTAGTTATTTTTCTCTTCTGCCACTACTGAAAAAGGACTTCATTATGAAATCCATGGAGAACTCACTGTGCTGCATGCCGGCAATGCTCTCTTGAGTGCCTGAGCATTTTGGAGGGATGGTACATTGTTGGCGACACATAACACCATGCTGGTGTAACCAACCTCCCTGTGCTGCTATTGAGTACTAAAATGTTCAAAGCAAGAATAGTTCATATGTATTTCCCTTCAAGCTTAGCTTAAAAGTGGAAACTACTTTGGAATACTAGCAGCAATTAGACAGGGTCTTCGCAGTTGGGCATATTTTCATCTATGGTACTTTCTCACTGTTGTGAGACAGTAATTTGTGTCTGCAAACAGATGAGGCTAAATCAACTGTAACAGCCACTTCATGGACAGTATCAACCATTTGTCTTCCCTCTCTACAAGGGCCCAGATTTGCTTTTTTTTTTTTTTTTTTTTTTTCTAGCAAAGTTATCTTTGACTATCTTGACTAACTTTGACAAAGAATGATGCAAGGTGAAAAAGTGGGCTGTGAGGCTGGGACAAAAAGGAGTGTTTCTGTTAATAAAAACCCAGAGATGGGATTCGCATGAGTTGCTGTAATGTGTTTCTACCCTTCATAGAATATCCAGGTGCCACCCAATCCCTCACCTGCATTTTCATCTCCAGAAAGGAAAGGGGAAAGCTGTGAAAGAGATAACTAAGGAGACTGAGTACCTTGTACTGCCTCAGTTAACTCCTACCACCTCTGCCCAGCCACTGACCAAATGCTACCTCCAGCACCAACTATCATCCCACTGTTGACCATCTCCATTACACCCCCATCCCAAAAGTGTCAGTGTCCTCTCATGGCCACTTTCTAGGGGCCAAATGTCCTTCATCCAGTCATCTTCCTTCCAGTCACTCAAAATTTTTTTGGTTCAAGGTTTAGCCCAGAGACCCACAGGTCCATATACCCATATGACAGTCCTCCTGCCTTTACTTTGTAGTTTTCCATCTCCACTGGTGTGTAGTTCCCTCATTGTCCTACTGTACCCAGGCATCTAAAAACCTCCCTTAACTCTCTTCAACTTAAAACTCAGTCCTAATCACTTCAGCCCCAAAACCACAATGTCTTGAGGGCCCCTCCAAAAACATTGCTCCAGTCTCTCTCCTGGTCACACATGGAGGCTGTGTGTATGTAGACATATACAGACCTTCTATGAGGAATGTGGTTTATTTTTCTTTAATAGCCAGTTAACTCTGCGATTATATTCATTTCCAGCACATTTCTTTGGGCTTTCTGATGTGAGGGGAGAAAATACTTTACCCCCCTGCCTAAGGGGGATGTGGCTGCTGTCTGTCACCTCAGGGAGAGGCCAGCTCTGACTGCTCCTGTGGGTAACCCATGGTCCCTCTCACGCATGTGTTTGCTCTAGCTCAATTAAACTCTGAAGTGCTTTGGTGCAGCTGGTGAGAGTGAGCACACCCTGTCCCAGAAGGGCCCGCGGCCATGTCTCATGGGCAGGCTCCTGGAAGGCGGCTGCTCTGACTCAGTGCAAGGCAGGGTTTCAAGCCTGTCCCGTGGCTTTAGTTGAGCACTCCAAGAAATAAAGCAGGTGATAGAAGGGAAGCAAAGGCAAAGCTATTGGCATCTTTGGTAAAAAAATACAGAAATGATATTTGTTTGGGGCTCAAAAAATGCATTTAGTCAATCCTAAACATTTCTGGGGTGTTAGTTCGATTGTGTTGGTGAGGAAAAATAATTAAATTATTGTATGTCTCCCCAAGCAAAATATTCAAAAGAGTGATTCCTGAGACCCAGAGGTGAGAAAATTGCCCACAAGTCCTGCTAACACTGTCACCCACAATGCAACAAGCAGGCTCTGAAGGGAGTGGCATGACATGGCACCTCATGGGACCAAGTGAGTATGGACGATGCCTGTCCCTTCAGAGGGCAATGACAGGCCACAACTACAGTTGGGGCGGTGGGACACTCCGTGGGAAGGTGCGGCAGCAAGAGCATGCCAGCAAAGTGTTCCACAGAGAAGGTGCTTCTGTGACTGCAGTCCTAGTTAGGGAAGGGCCTGTCCAGATGGATTTGGTACATGATGGATGAGACAGCTCAATCATGGAGGAGCTCCTCCTTTCCTCTGAGCAGAGGCATGTCCCAATGATACAAGAGACAAGAATGTTCCCCAGCGGAAACCTGCCCTCAGAAATACTTGCTCTCCAGACTGGCTTGAGGTAACTGTTTCACCCAAGGCAACACTAAAGAGGAGAGAGGAAGCGGGGGGGTCAACATCTGAGCTGTACCCTTGGAGGTACGGCTCCCTCAAGGAGCACTAGAGCAGAATGCTTTTGTGAGCAGGTCACCATATGTAATTGCCTTCACTGAGGGCTTTGGCCATACGTCATTTGCTCACTTGCCAGCTGCGTAAGAGCTCTTTATGGGCACTGAGTCTGAGCCCCTTGGGCATCTGACCAGGTTTATTACTTCTGATACACTCACTGGACGTGCACTGACCTTTACGCTGGAGCACAAATTCTCCCAAGGCAACTGCTTTACACCCTGCCACACATTACCTGCATTTCAAGAGACATTTGTAGCATGAGAGACTTCTGCTTTGCTAGAAAATAACCTTTTGGTTTCAGCACACCCATTAAAAAAATCATCAGGTAGTTTGTCCAACCCATAGGAAAGATGTGAACGAGAGAAGGAACACAGGCAAAGGAGCCAGTTCTGATAGGGGGACTGATGTTCTTTCTTGTTCCTTGCATGTTCTACTGACTTTGTTGAGCAACACTGGAAAACCATTTTGCAAAGACATGCTGTTTTATTTGGAAGACCAGAAAAAATCTGCAAGATACAAGGATATATACTGGGCAGAAAAGCCATAGCTCTGTGCAATAAATATGGAAACAGAGGTGAGTAGAAAAATCCTAACTTTTTCACTAAAAGACATGCAAAGAGCCTAAAAGTATGCAAGGCAGAAATGCAGTAGCATCACAGGAAACATTACACTGAGAAAAAAATGCTCCTTGGCAAGAGCTGAGTGCTCATCTTCCTTTCATTTGGAGCTCCAGTTTCGAAATAATGTTATACTTTGATGCAACATGATTGGTCCATACATTTAAATTAATATTGACAATCAAAAAAAGTCACTACATTCCACATCTGCTGTTCAGGAATGAGACTAACAAGAAACTTGATGTCAAGAAAGAGAAGAAGGGAAGGAGTAGCACAAGAAGTTTTCAAATTTACCTTTCTGGGATTTTTTTCTGGCTGTAAAACATGAGACTAAGTGAAAGTCTTAGCATTCCCTTATAGCTACTATTAAGATCTTCACCTACCTTGAGAAACCAAACAGTTGGATGTGGCCTGGGCAAGTCAAGAGCTGACCACCATCAGAACAGGGACAATACTACAGATCATGAGATCTCCTAATTTGTGGGAAGGAGGCAAATAATGTTCAGAACATCTACTTTGAAACCAATCTGTTGCATACCAATTCAGTATCTGGTCTGTTGCAGGGTACATCTACAGAAACTCCCTCTGACTTTCATATCTTTCATATCTGATTTTTCGGGCCACCTCACTCTGTCACCATTGTCTGTATGCTATTCAAGCACATAATGAAAATACTGGGTAAATTTTTTACATAAGGGCTTCAATCAGAATTGCACTAGGGTGCCTGTAGATTTAAAAAAAAAAAAAAAAAAAAAAAAAAAAAAAAAAACAGAGATCTCAGAAAGTTAAAATATAAGGAAAGTATCTGTTTTCCTTTACTTTTTAGTTTTGGTTACAAAAAATAGAGTTTGAAAGATTTCTAAAGAAGAAAAAAATCCACTAAACTTGTTATTGAAAAATAAGGAGTCAATACATTTTTAAAAATTGGAAATATATCACATCTTCTAACCAACTGTAATCCTGGTATCTTTTTTTTTTATGTTAATTAATAGCTGTTTCAAGAAAAACACTGAAAAAGTGTCACATAACTACGAGCATGCTGCTTTCAAGAGCCTCGCTTCTTTACTTAATACACTAGCAAAGTATTAGTTCGTGCTTCTATCTAAGGATAAAAACAATGCACTCAAAAAGTAAAGGAGTAAATCCTGTGGAAAATTCATTCTTGCTTTGCACTCTATTTTTTCATGGTAACCAGGTGTAGCTCATTACTTTAGGCTTACACAGTAGTGGATATAGGTGTGTGCAAGCATCCTTGTTCAAACCTGCCCTGCTGACAAGCAATTTTAACACCCATTCATTTTCTGCAAAATGACTGCATTTGTAGTAGACCTTTCTATGAGAGCACATGAAACTTTTTACCCTTTTCTTGCCCTAAAAGTGGGCAAAAGGACAGAACCAACTGAAAGCAGTGTCCATCACACTGAGCATCATGGGCAGATGGTTGTCAGTGGGAAAAGGCATGTTCCCCAAACAGCACATTGCCTTGTCTTGCTTTCCACTATAGCATGAAGGTCTACCCAAAGAAAATATTTTCATAAGCATTCATCAAGGAACCATTGTATACATTTTGCCTAGTGTAACACTGTAATGCATGACTATTAATGAGGATATTTCTGAATTTATGCTGGCAGGTCTTCAAAGATAGGTGAGACCAAGACCCCAAGAAGTCAAACGGCTTTGTGTAAAAACCCAGCCAAGCATTTTTTCTGAATGATTTTAAGCCCTGAAAAGCTTCAGTGAGCTGTAACAGAAACAAAACATGGCTAAAAACAGCAAGATCAATTCCAGATATGTTCTCAAGCAGCGTCAAAACCTTACCCTGAGAATCGACACAACTTGATATCCTTTCAGTTGTGGCTATAAAGCCTGTTGCCTAGAGAATATTAATTAATCCTGCTTAACAAATAATGTCAGAGTTGCTAAGTGGCAGTCACAGGTAATAATTAAAATAAAAATGTGTTGAGCTTGTTGAGCTATGAAATACTATTTCTTACACAAGATTGTGATGTAATATTGATGATCTGATGATATCTTAGAGGAGCTGTTAAAAAGGTATTATTTCCTCTGAGGTAGGGAAATAGGGTCCATTCCATGTAAATCAGGCTCAGATCTTATAATGTAGAGAATTTCAGTGGAAGCAGAAAGAATGTGTTTCTAAATTGGAAATGGACTGAAGTACTTCTTTTTTTTTTTTTTCCCCCCATAGAACAATAAAACCAGCTTCTTTTCACTGTTTTTTTTTTATTGAAACATTTCAGTGTTTGTCATTATAACAGACCCATTTTAACTGGTAAGCAATGGATTTCATAATGTGACAATAAATGCAACAGATTTCCTAATGTGACAATAAATTAGTAGGTTCTTTTACAGATCAGACAAAAGATATAAAATAATAAAAAATGTAACCTGACATTACTGTACAGTAAATGATCTTGGATATTCTCAATAATCTTCAGTCTATATCAGACCTTCATTTTTCATTAAACTATAAAGGGTCTCTGACAGTCAGTAGGAGAATTCTGGGCTTCTACAGGCCCATAGGGAAACTGAAGAGTCACCACACTGAGCCATCTCAGCCCTTGCAAGTGTACCTACCCAACACTGCTACGCTGAATCTGAGAGTTGAGGGCAACCAGCAGCATCGGGCAACCAGGGAGCTGCCAGCACTGAAACTAAGGGCAGGAACCTGCAAAGGAACAAAAGTAGTTATTTTTGGAAAGTGGGCCCATGGGTCAGCTGCTTAAATTTGGATTTATAAGAGTTTGCTCAAATTATTTATCTGAGCACTTAATTCTATAGCAGAAAAATAAATCTGAATTAAATACTATTTAAAAATTATCCCATAACCAACAGTTATTTAGTGTGAAATTTTTGTCTTTATTTCCAACACAGCTGTTGGATTGTCTTGGGAGGATTTTGAAACGCAGATAACTTCAGTCTTTATGTAATTCAGAAGCGGAAGAGCTATCTGAGTTTGCTTTCAAAATCAGGAAACAGAGCATGAAGATTTTTCCCCTAATATCTGCTGCTTGTACTGTTTAACCTCTGAGAAACAAAACTGTGTAACCCTGCTTTCTACTAAATGCCTCTACACACAATGGTCATCTCTTTCTACATGTTATACATGTATTTAGTCACTTTATTTTGATACCTTTTCAGACTGCCACAATATTTGAAACTGAGATCAGAAGTGAAAAAAAGAGTTCCTAGGCCACCTAGGCCACCTCTTCTTCACAGAATCATAGAATCACAGAATATCCCAAGTTGGAAGGGACCCATAAGGATCATCGAGTCCAACTCCTGGCACCACACCGGTCTACCCAAAAATTCAGACCATATGACTGACAGCACAGTCCAAATGCTTCTTAAACTCAGGCTTGGTGTCTTCAATACAGTTATTTTCCAATTTGCAGAGTAATCAAGAGTCAGGACTTCATCAATGCCTGTTAATGAGGTTGCTACATAGTATGGCAGATCTCACCATTATGCCTTTTTGAGGGTCCTTTGGGAGGCATTTAGTGCTTTCCTTTTCTTTTTTTTTTCTTTGAAGTTACATTCTTGTAACAGATTCTGATTGCACTTGGACAAGTTGCTAGGACTTTGCTCCTTAGGGATTGGTCCTTGGGAACGGAGATAGGAACCACCAATGCCAGTTCAAAACCCAGCATGGCTCAACTGCTCAAATGGCACACCACTTCAAGGTGCTGCTGCTTTATTTAAGTGCCAAATTCCCTTCTGGATTGAAGTTCATAAGCCCCTCTCCGTTTGGAGCACACCCCAGGACTGCAGCCTGCTGCAGCAGTTCATCCCCTGTATCACCAGACCTGCACTCCTTCCTAAAGCAGCTGGTTGGGACATGCAGCATCACACTCTGACACACTAATTTCATTTATTTATTTATTTTTAATAGTGATTATTTTGAAACACATTAAATACTCCAATTACCATTCCTCCTCAATATTTCCTTGCCAAGCCCTACCCTCCATCTGGTCTGACTAGTCTGCTGCCTCCCCGGGGGGCAGATTTTTGTTTTCTCCTGGGGGACGGGACAGGCGTGGAGGAGGGAAACATCTATTTCCAGCATATTCTTTTAGAAGACACTGTTGACTGATGCTTTGAGCCTTTTAGCACAAAAAGAAGTTATCCTGGAAACCATCAGAGACAAAATAGAAAACAAACCCTGTTTACTTAGGGTAGGTTCTTTACGGAGCAGAAGAAGCACAAAAGGTGTACAGAAATTCTATAGTGATTACAAGATCTCTCAAGACTTCGCTAGGCTCACCTCACTGGAAAAAAATGCTGGAAATCCACTAATTGAATTCGCAATCAGCAACCTTAGGAAGTGAGAGTCTGTGAGGCTGCATTTATGGATGGCCATATGATTTATATAATGTTGTCAGTAGAGGAAAAAACAGGTCTTTTTTCCACATCAGTACTGTGATCATTTATAACACTGAAGACCCTATGCCTACCTAGCCCTAGTCAAATATCATGTAAAAATCCAACAACAAAACTTTTGCCCCAGCAGAAGTAACCTCCAGAACAGGCTTGGCAGGCCCTGGCCATAAGCACATCTCCTGCAATGACTCCAGTAAAAACACTGAAGATAAGTGACAACCTCAATTTTATATATACTTGTGCTTTAATCTGCATTTCCTCCTTCAGTCATATGTGGCTGTTCTTATTCATCACTATTTTCCATGAGATGCAGGGGAAACACTTCATCCCAAGCTATCTGGGGATCAGAAGCTTTCCTGCTGGCCTGGTCTTCAGCTCATGTTCTCAGGCCAGGAGGATCTAGGACATTCATTACCATCCCTCTGCCAGGCACCTGCTCCATTTGTTTTTCACACAAATGAAAGACAAATGAGGGAATACGTAAAATACTGTACTAAAGTTTCAACTAGTTCTTCCACAACCTTAATAAAGAAAACAGATTTTTTCCTTGTTTAGAGGAAAATCTATGGAACATGTGAGTGCACGTGCATGCACACACACACACACACACAGAATACCAAGTTAATATCTTCCGTAACTACAAAACTAATGTCAAGACATTTAACTAAAAATGGGACTTCGAAAAACAACTATGGCTTAGCAGAGCTAGGGATTTCTGTGTCTACAATATCTTGGCACTTCTGAAAGCATCTCTGGAGGTATTTTGATAGTGATGTTGACAGCAATCATTCATGGCTCCCCCACAGAGCCAGCAAGAGCTTTGTATCACATAGTAAGTAGGTACCAAACACATAAGGCTTTTCAGATCAAAATATCACTTCAAACAAGATACAGAAGAAGTAAGAGCAGATAATGGCTCATCAATAAGCCAGGATAAATGATCTCTCAGACTAAATTTTAAAAGCAGCAACGGAACAAAAATAATCAAACCTTCAATTTCGTAAAAGAAGGTTTTGTGAATAGAGAATTAAAATCCCCCAGATTCCTCTTTGGGGAAGATGGTTTCATCTTGAAAGTGACTCCCTCAGTCATACTCAGTTGCAAATATTAGAACTTAGAACTCTCTTTAAACCTTTTATGCAAACAGCAAGCATTTACTATGATTCTCTTAAAAACTTACTTATTCAACAGCTGGGTCCACAACACCAGCTATTGCATCAGATTTGACATTGGTGAAGTTGCACATGTCTTGCATAAATTTCTGCTGCAAATATCATATGCAAAGTTTATGTCCTTTACTAGAACAAGGGACAGCTATTTTAGCAGTACTTCCAGTCTCCATCTTCAGTATGGTGCAATAGAAAGATAGATACAAAGCCATTGCTATATTTAATTTGTTAGGCAACTGAAAAATCAACACAATGTATTAAATGTAAAACAGCACCTTGAGACTCTCAGTACAACGAAACAATTTGAAACACTTTTCTATAACTCAATATCAGATTTAGAAATTAATTTTGAAAAACAGGAAGTCTTATCTGCATCTCCTGACTTTACAAAAATGGACAGGGAAGCTTACTAGAAAAAGTTCCCATGACATTTCTATCACTTCTGCTTTCAGTCATGGTAAGATACTAAAGAGCAGCCCATAACACAGATTTTTTACTCCTCTCCCCCTTACAGACCAGGCATTGGAAGATAGACCGAGGAAGTATTTTTTTCAGCACCTTCATAAGTGTTGGTTTGAGAAAAGATTAGATTTTGAGAGAAAGGATATACTATCCCCAAGCACATAATAAATTTTTGCTCATTCTCAATAACTACAAAATTTACTGGGACAACTGGAAGCCAGAAAAAAAAATGTAAATTTTCTTAAGTGTCTGATAATTATTTTTTTTATTTATTTGCCTATAGCTCCATTTTCACAGGAAGTCCCTTCCTTCAGAAAATAAGTTACATTACTTTATGATTCAGTGCATGAATGGGTAGGCAGCATGGGAGATTATGAATAAGATTCCATATTATTAAATGGTCATAAATGCACCCACTTGAATAAGGCTTTGAAAGAGCAATCCGTCATCAGATTTTAGACTAGTCTAGATTTGCATGACTTGCATAAATCCAGCCCCACCTTCAAGTTCACAGCCACTCTCAATTCTTCTCAAATCAGGTCAACTTCTCCTTACTCCACGGTTGCTGTCAAATCAAAAAGAACTTAATTATTAAATGAAAGCTTTTGGTTCCTTCACAATATCCCCTTCTCATTTCCCAACCACAATCCCTGTTTCTTGTAAGCCTTAGGGCACAGATTCTAAGGTGATAAGAAATAGTAAAGTGCACCTACTTGAAAAATTAGTTGCATAAGTAATCTTTTCTGAACATTTTGCTTTCTAGCTTACTTTATTCAGCCATTTTTAACAGTTTAAATTTAGCTAAAATCTTCTTTTTTTTTTCTTTTACCTGCAGTGAGTAACTGTCCCAGTTTTGTTCTCCTTTACAGAGAGGAGAAAATTCATAGAAATTTAACAACCCAGTAAGGATTGAAGCCAAAGCTGAACGTAGTTTTTGTCCAGCACTGGCCTGCTGTTAACCCAGTCCTTGATATAAGCAGTGTGGAAATTTGTGGTTTTTTCCACTTTTTTTTTTTTTTTTTTTTTTTTTTTTTACTTTTTTTTTTTTTCCCCAGAGAAAGATGGTATAATCCAGACTGATCTAACCATGTCCAAGTCATGTTTGTTATCAGGTGGTAAAGATGACCAGATGGAGTCTTCTACAGGGGTTCAGGGGTCAGACTTGCTATCTTGACAGCTGGCACTCTCACCTGCAAGTCTCACAGTACACTGCAGAAGACTTTGGTGTCAGCTGCACAGAGTGACCACGACACACTTCGTACATTAGAATAATGAAGACTCTTTAATTTTTAGTGAAATGGAAAAACATCCTTCATGAGTAATAGAAAGCTATCTAGGAACTCAGCTTTTATTTGAAGTACTTATAGCCACGGAGCACCTCCTTTACATATGTTATATTATTATTTAGAGGATAGGCATTTTGTATGTGCTTGGCTGGAATTAAAACCCTTATGTTAATGCTCACTTAACAGAATAACTGCTTAACTTTAATAGACCAGCAGATGTTGTCAGATTATTTTTGAGGTATATTGGTATTGCAACTAGCAGTGACTTAGGCAAATGCTTTGTGCATAAACTGTGAAGCAAAAAACAATGAACACAATTAGCAGCTGTGGGATCACAGGATTGCTTGGGCTGGAAGGGACCTCAGAGCTTGCTGGTCCCACCTCCAACTCAAAGCAAGGGCAGCTCTGGGGTCAGACCTAGAGACTCAGTCCATGTCAGGTTTGACTAAGATGCACCTATTTCTCAGGAATGTGTGTGCCTTTATTTCTACCATAAAAAATATTACCCTGCCATAAAGGTTGTTCCAATCTTCAAACTTATTTTTAACATGGGATCTGATGAACACTCCTAATAGAAGAGGAGAAGGCAAATGAACCACAGATGAGAAATTTAGGCTTAAACGAAGATTATAGTCAGAAATGACTTCAGTGAAATATGGCCATTGAATCAGAGCTCCTCAGCAGACATTATGCAAGATTACATGTATATGTGCATTATTGTATACATAACTGCATGGTAAAGACATTATACCACAAGCAGGAGTGTGCATTCATGTGTGGTGAATGCAGCAACACACAAAGGATCAGGGGCGGCACAAGTGGTGGGACAAAATTGATGTCTGATTTTTAAGCTATATAGTGTTCTTTACTGCCTTGGTAAAACAATACCAGTTGCAAAACCAGTTTAATTATCTTCTATTTATTACATTTTGAGGTAAAAACTGGTGTGCATCATTGAATCTAATTGTAAAAGCTATAATAAACATCTTCAAGTTTTAGTCTTGGTAATTTGGAATAGGGTATGACTTGGAAATGTTGTAAGGAATAAAGTAAAGTTTATGTTTAAAAGAAATATAAACCTGTTAAGATAAAGAAATGAATATTATGGAAATATACGGCTTTGACTCTGCTCCACAATAATATCAGAAGTCAAAACAGGTAAAATGAAATATATTTATTAAATATATATTAATATTAGCAGAGATCCATAATGGGAAATAGTCTGTGAAAGGGTAGAGCTAAGGTTTCCTTGGTTGAACACTTAGATAAGCAACACAGCATTTAACTCTCAATTACTTTTTAAAAAATATTTTCAATCTATGTAAAATACTGAAATCATTAGCCAAGTTTTAATCCCCTGTCACACCATTAACATAGACCTTAAATGAAAAAGAACTATTTGCAGAAAAAATAATCAAGCCATTCTTTTCAGACATGGTAGGCTGTAGCCAGTGCTACAGAAATTCACTTTTTTTTTTTTTTTTCAAACTTTTCCTCGCCTTTTCTTGATCTCATACAAAACCGCCTTTAACCGGAAGTTTATTTTGCTTAATAAAATTAAGTGTGTTGAGTAGACTCATGAGTAAGAATTGGACTTGTGAAGCCACATTCATTCAGAAATGGGAGACACTCCTCCTCTTCCCTAGAAAATATGAGGTTGTTTTCACCTCATTTCTTCGTATTCTGGGAAGAGGTAATGTTTCAGGATGGAAAATTTTGAACAAATCTGTCTTTTGTCAGAACTTTGTATTTTCATTGAACCAAGCCAATTTCAACTAAACTGTCCTTGGGAAATATTTCTCAGGTCTAGCAAGAAATTTCTGGTCAAAACACAGCTGAGACCTCCCCTCTTTGCCCTGTCTGTTGTATAATGTAGAGGTTTCCTCTTTTATAGGTGCTCTCAGACAAGCATTCAGGATATGCTTTTGTAATGCCTTCATCTTCCTGGTAAAGGCATTAACTACCAATATGATTGCTGTCACAGGATCACTAATTCCTTCCTTGGTTTTTCATTTAGTTGCTAACAGGCTCAGGAAGACATCAGGCAAGTGGACAAACATTGCTTTTATTCTTCTGATGAACAGAAGAAGAATACTTCTACCTACTCATGCTGCTAATACCTACTCATGCTGCTATTTAACATCAATAAATACTAAGAGCACCTGGAGCCTTTCTTTCTGAAAGCAAGCCACCGCACTATGGAGGTCTTTAAGACCCACCTGGACTTTATCTCAGTTTCCACCCCTCCTCCCCCCTTCCCTACTCTTTGTGACCAACTACAAATGGCTCTAGGAGTATCAAGGAGCAGGGAAACACAGCAGGATGCCAAGCCCGGCTCACCTACCTCCTGAGGGGAGATGTGACCTTGAACAGAAGAGCCGAGAGCTAAGTGTCTGGAGCTAAGTGACCTCACTCCAGTTTTGCAAGAGGTCAAGGATTTTTGGCAAAAAGTAATTAAAAAAAAATAATAAGAGGCTATGAGTGTCATAGAATGAAAGCCTGTAATACAGTTATTAAGGCCAGTTGGCTGAGACAGTATCATCTGGACAGGACAGCATACTCCCAGACCCATTATGCTCTAAAAAGAAGTGCTCTGGCCAAAATCAGACTGCACCACTTGAATAATGTTTCTTAAATTATCATAGAAAAAGATGTTTAAAACAGTATATGTAAGTTATTATCAGGGGTATGGAAGCCTAAGAAAAAGCTAGAGACATTTTATGCTGCCTTCAAATGAACTGGTATAAGGGGAAAGCTCTTAAAATTCATTATACAGGCAAAATAGAGTCATGGCCAAGCACAAAAAGCTATGCTGAAAGCACAGTAAAAGTGCTTCTGGGAAGAAAAACAAATATATCTAAATTAACTAGGTTTTAAAAAAAAAAAGAAAAAAAAAAGAAAATGTATTTGTTTTTTCTAGACAATTATGGTAGCCTTTCTTACACAGACTTATGAAAGATACAGTTAAGTGACCTGTTGGCTGTTTGTACCAAACACAGTTTAGCCATATGCAGCACATCTGACGCAGTTTAGGGCACAAGAACAGGATCCAAGCAGCACAAGCTTATGCAGGTCACCACATCCTCCTCCCGCCCTTGTCCCCAAGATCCTGGTGGAAAACAAAGAACTGAAGTGCCGCGAGGTCAGACCCATCCTGTGCTGACACTGTCCAAACACAGAGCAAAGCTCCCCTGCCGTGCAGCAGCAGTGAAGGGGACCTGATAATGTTTGTTCAACAGCAAGTGGAGCCTGCCTCAGGAGGAAATGATCTCAGAGGTATGAGAAACTTGGGAATACAAACCAAAAAAGCCCTTATACATGATACCATGGTCCTTGGCACTGCCACCATGGAGTGACAGCGATGCCACAGTGTCGTGGTGGGAGGCCACAGTCAGAGGTCACAGCAGCACCACAACGCACATGAGGATTGCCCCAGCAAACCCACGGTGTAAGGGTATCTGCACCACCTTCTACACATATCTCATAGGATATCCAGTACGGGACAGCAAGTCAAGCCTACCCCCCTCCAGGGTCAGGCAACAGGCACACATGGTCCAGGGAACATAGTGAGAACCAGAAAAGAGACCTGCAGCATATGACCTCATAGCAGTGGGGCTGATCTCAGCAGCCATTAGCAGCTCACAGTGCACCTGACAGCTTAACCACAGAACATATGTAGATTTAAATTAAATTTGAATCATATATGTTGGATTCTGACAGCTATTCCAGGTGCCTGGAGAAGGCAGGCAGATCCCAGACGTGGGCAGAAGAGTCAAATTCCCTGCTGCCTGCTCCTTTTCCTCTGCTTCTCCTCATTCCCCTCTCCTCCCCCAGAGCTTTCAGCAGGCACAAAAACTCAAAGTTTCCTAGAAATGCTGTGTAGAGCAGACACACATCTTCACAGCCAGCTTTCACACCTCGCTCACTGCCTTTCAAAGTCTGCCACAACCACTCTCGGCAGTGGCACCGATGCACAGCACTGCAGGTGGCAGAGGAAACCCAGAAATACCTCTTTTTGGGTGGGGATGCTTTGGAAGGAAGTTACAGGAAAGGGTATTGCATTGTGAATTTGTTCGTCCTGTACTGCCAGTGGATATATGTTGTTAGACATTGCCATATGGAAAAGCCGTGTCTTGAGTCTGTAAGGTGTTGACTGGCCAGTGGCAGTCGGGTAGGCCTCGCAAGGACCTGGCCAATGTGTTTACTTCCACCTGGGGCTATTGTTCATTAAACACACTTATGCATAGATTTCTTCCATATTTAAATATCCATAGCTCTGTCCCTTGCTTGTGTGTTAATGGGTAACTGCCTGAAATCAATAGTCTGAAGCAGTAAGTGCTTCCGCAATTGCAGGAGAAATATCTCATCAGCCTTGTGCTAATGGCTGAACACGCTCTCAAATGGCCGCCCCATGTTGTCAGCTCTCCCACCTTTTCTGTTCATGCAGTGCTTCATTAATTATTGCTATTTATACTGTCATGGTGACCGGAGGCCTCTGTGGGGAGCAAGTTTTGTGGTCTAGAAGCTAAGAAAAACACAGACCTTCACATGAAGGGTTTCCTGTTAGGTAAAAGGTAAAACACAGAAGAGAAGCAAAGCATCAGTGACAAGGCATTGTGCAGAGGGAAAAAAATGACAAGGAGGCAGAGTCAAGGATGGAGCAAAGGGAGAAATGTGAGGAAGAGGAGTAACAGAGTGAGGAAGTAAGGAGGCAGCATAGGAAAAGGAGCAAAAAAGGAAACAGAGTAAAGGAAGGATGGCAGCAGAAGGACAGTCCATGAATGGGGAGAAACAGAGAAGGAACATTTGGGAAAAAAAAAAAAAAAGAAAGAGCAGCCATCAGAGGACAGCAGACAGTGCCCAGACTCCCGGCTGTGCTCAGCCAAGGCTGAGGTCAGCTATGCAGGGAGCACAGAGGGGGTATGCAGCCCCGCTGCCCCAGCTGGGTCCCAGGACAGGTCAGCAAGGAGGCCTCTTGGCTCCACTTCCCACCCACCCTCCCCCTTCTTTGATTTCCCCATCTTTCCCCTACTTTTCATTTTCTTTCTTTTCCACTACCATTCCCTATTTCCTTCCAGCCCTGTGTCTATTCCCCCACTTTTCTTGTCTTTTGTTTTTCAGCCTTTTTTCCCTGCCTTTTCCCTTCCCCCGGCAGCAGAAGAGCCCAACTGAGTTTTGATCACTTTATCAAATAGTTTTTCCCCCAGAATGGTGCCAGCTCAGTTCTGACCAGGAAAGTTAGGCCACAACAACCTCAAGGAAACGATTTAGAAGTGTCACTCCCAGCAACACGGAAAAAAAGCAGATTAAGTGTTTTAAATTGTGGGTGACTTCTCTCTAACTGAGGGTGCCTGTAGTTGAGCGTTCAGTTCCTGCAATGCTGAGCTTAGGCAACTCACTCTGCTCCAAGCTCATGGCCAAAGTTGCCAAGGGGTTTGAAAGAAAAGGACAGTTTAGCTTTTTACAGATGCATTTCTGTCAGAGATTAACTAAACATGTTTTTGATAAAATCCAAGAGGGGCCCCGAGCATTGTAGACATTTTCCTATGAGAACAACAGATGCTCCAGCTGCTGGAAACATCTGGAAGAGCTCCCCATCTCCCAGAGCAGACCTTTCAGCACCACCAGCCAAGATAACCATGCAAGTCCCTATGTGGAGCTTCCAGGCTGAGGCACTGCTCAGGGTCTTCAGAAGCACTGCGTCAGCAGGTGACATCTGTAAGTGAGCCCCATGTTTTTTTCATCTCCTATGTTAATGAGACATGTGGGCAGAAAAACCACTGGAATCCGCAAGTCTGACCTCTTTTCAGCTCACTTGCAAACCAGCTGAAAGAAACTTGCTAAAGCGTGCTGTAAGAAAACCCATGTTTTTGGAGTCCTTGTGCTCTAACCTAGGGCATAAGGGGACACTGAGATTTAAAAAGAGATTTGTGGTGAGTGTGATGCATTGTTATGAGATAATTGTCACCTTCTGGGCTCTAGAAGAAGCTGGAAGAATTACATGGGGGGGCTGCATAAGTAGATGGAAAAAATCATTATGTGCTACAGGTGGGAAACCACATCAGGCTGGGGAGATATGGTTTCTTCCCCAGGCAGCCCCACAGAAGATGGGAACAGGGTTAGAAGGACCCTTGGTCTGAAAGAGTGTGGCCAGCCTCAAACCATATGGGTCAGGTACAAGAGGGCACAACTCTGTGATTGTTGCAGACCACTTACACAAAGAGAAAAGTTTTCTGTTAAGAGACCAGTTAAGGGCTGCTTTGCACTGCTGGCCACTGAGTTCCTACTCCTTGTAAGGGCCAGCAGCACTCACTTTGACAACCCCCAGAAATTTTCTTCCTAAGGGAAGGAGACAAGCCTGTGGTCTACCTCCTGTCTGATCCAACTACTACTACTTTAGGAATCCAACCTAGCTGTGACTCAGAAGACCCAAAAAGGAACCATTTTTCCCCAACAAACTTAGCAGACAGAGCTGTGCACCTACAGAGGATGATTCAGAGAATCTCAGATGTCTGAAGTTGTCTAAATCACTTTGATTTTTGGAAAACCTTCCCAAGTTGCTTGTAATAGTAAAGCTTGTTGTAGCTGCCTAAACTATCTATGGCTTTAACTAGAGGACAGTGGGGAGAAATGAGGACTGAGTCACTTGGTAGCATTGGAATAAGATGAAAATTTCAGGACTACACCTTAAATAACCTAAAATAGCAACTCCTATGGCTTTTAGAAGGTTTTGAATGTACAGAAAAACTGAAAATTTGGTTAACCAAAAATTTGATTAACCAATTTGTAAAAGCAGAAAGTATTTCTGTCCTCTCAGATATCAATGCTGTCATGCAATCAGAAAGAAACTGTCCAGAGTAAAGCATTTTATAACAAAGAGTGTAATCACATCAAAATAGGCCAGAATTGTGAGAATGCTACTAAAATAAAATGCCTTTGGTTTGCAGCCAAAAATCTGCAAAGGGGAGACTAGGAAAACTTTGTGAAAGGTATGCAAGCTTAGACAGCAAGAAGCTACATTACGATGCTTGAAAAGCTTTTCATAGACATGTCTTTGTTCGTCTAGCTCTTGAATAGTTGCTTGCCACACTTGTTTCAGCAGTTTTGGAACAGCAGCAAAAAACTATTTTTTTTTTTAATTCTGACATTGCTTCACAATTACTAAGGGAAAAAAAAAAAAAGATGACTTCCAGAAAATTGCATCTGTGCAGACTAATGGTTTTTCCATTTGCTTCTCTTCTGGTTGAGACACAATGCTAGCACAATAGCACCTAGACATGACAGAGACTGCAAGCACTAGCATAGGACAAATGAGTATTTTTCCCTTCAAGTACATTAAAACAAACCCTTTTAGTAACCTGCACTAATTCTAGCTGTCTGGCTTCATGTTATTTGTCTATCATTAATTTTCACACCACTATTCCCTGCCTTTCCTAAACAAGAAGTACTATAACATAATATATATTGTAAAGAGTATGTATGTGTTATAAACTAAAATCCAAATAAGCACAAAAGGGCTTCTAACGATGAAACTTGAAATGGTTTTAAAGACTACAGCATAGTAGATTACGTATGTTATATAATTCAGTACTCCTGATTCACTTCATTTCTATGTACTGCATATATTAATAGTCTGGATTTAAAGAAACTTTAACTTTCACAGTTGATTGGTCTGTCTCCTGTGAAACATGAATCCTGAATTTCTTTCTTTTACCAGAAATAGACATTGGGTTCTGTCCAACAGACAGCTTAGGTGTGCATATGTGAGTTTAGCAGCACAGGGTATGTCTGAATCTAAAGCCTGAAATCACTCATCAGAAATTCCTAGTCTCACTCCTGATGGGAAACCCTATTTTTTTGGTATGTATGCAGTCATTCCACACAGACACACACCAAAAGAAAAAGAAAGGGAAAAGAAAAAAAAAAAAGAGTGATCCCTAATTGCCGTTTCATAAACTTAAATCCCTAAACAAAATACCAGACTGGCTACATTTTAAAACTGATGATAGAGTAAAAATAAATCCTTTGGTAGCTCACTGGTTTAAACGCAGGAGAAGTCATTAGAGACCTAAAGTAATTTAATTCCATTGTATTTTCTCTTGGTTCGGTTCTCCAGGTTAGCTGTCTGTGTAAACCAGTGCTATTGACAGGAAAGTTCTTTCTTTAGAGCAAAGATTTGGCAGTTGAATTTCTTTCCATAGGCACAGTTTTGCGTTGCTCTTGATTTGACAGCAAAGCTCAGCACATCACCTAAATTGATCCAATCTCAGCATAGCCTACTATCCAGTTTGCAGCAGAAGGTAAAAGATCTGCTTGGAAAAAAAAAAAAATAAGGACAAAAACATGAGGATGACAATAACACAGAATAGTTTCTACAGAAGCTGAGAGATGATGTAAGAGTAGTTCGTTAATTTGGAGGAAACTGGACAGGTAGGACAAACAGACTCATAAAAAAAACTTGGGCTAGAGGGAACCTCAGGAGGTCCCTTTCCAAGCTCCAGTGAAAAGCAGGTCAGCTCTGGGGTCAGAGCAGGTTGCAAAGGGCTTGATCCAGTCCCATATGACGCAGGTATGACCAGATGGCATTTGGAAGGTGACTAGTTCTGGAGTAGTCACTGTTTCACACAATGCAGCTTGAGAGCTATTCAAATCATCTGATGCAATTTTAAAGCAAAAGGACGAGTTTTTCATAGAACCTATAAAATACAGAATAATTTGCAACAATATACTGGGAAATCATAAAATATAAAAGATTTATTGGTTAATCATACTAATGGAAGAAAGGTTATTCACTGATTATAAACTATAAATAAAGGCAAGTCAATACGGTCGTCATTATTCTACAGTACCATATCTTCTGGTAATGTATCTCCTAATGTGCAGGGGTTTGGTTGCAAGGATGCTTCTCTACTTATTAGCAGACAAACCCTGCTTGGATGAGAACAGATCCCAGGACCATACCTGAGGGAAAGTCCATTTTATCTCTCCAAGCTAACTTGCATTAGCTCACACATTCGCTCACACAAAGCTTTAACAAATATATTTTTTTAAGAGCTTAGTGTGTTCACCAAAGTATTTTTTATGATGTCTGCCTATAAAACTGTGCAATAACCTGCCAAGGGAAATTTCAGAAATATTCTGAGTCATCTCCATCGAGGTCATGAAATGGAGAAAGCCTTTGAAATGAATTACCAGTTTCTGGGATGGCAGAAGTGACCAACACCTGCCACACACACACACACACGCACACCCCAACAACCAAAGTCTTTCCCATCACTTGCTACTGTTTTTCTGTCATTGTCACAGAACCACATTGAGTATTGACTCAGGTTGGCTGTACTGATGAGAGAAAAGACTGCTATACACAGCATGTCAAAACTTGGCATTTCTGATTTCCAGAGAATTTTGATGTTTTCATTTTGCGTTCAGTTTGGTTTTGTTGTGATTCAAATAAAGACAGGCTTTCAAGATTTCCCATAGACTACAAGTTCTGTTGAAAAATATTCAGAAATGCCAACACCAGGAATTAAAAAAAAAAAAAAAAAAAAAAAGCAGCTGTTGAAATACTGGTTTCATCATCTTGTTGCTATGGCCATGCAGTAATGATGCAACTCTACACTCTCTCATAACAAGACTTGCTACAGAAAAAATAGTAAATTAACTTTCCTGTTCACATTCATGTGTCCATCTACATCTCACAAAGTTAGATCTAGTATTCTTTTGTAATATAGATCAAGAAATTGTATATTTTCACATAAAATTTAATGTTACACAGTATCTATACATCACAGATTTCCTGATTAAAATATATTTCATATACCCCTTTACAAAGATACTGAACCACCTTCTAACAACATTTCCTCCTCCTTAACATATTTAAATGGGCTGAAAAAATTATCCACTTTTCAGTAGTTGCATGGTTAACTTGCACACGGAAATTAATTCCATTGTCTGTGAAGCTAACAGAAATAAGCACCGTGGAGTATATGAAAAAAATGAATTAACCTTCCGAGAACCACATACATATTCATAAAATACTAGGAACTAAATAAAATGCTTATAGGAACTCATTCCCTCAACATGTGGAAGGTAACAAGAGCAGGAAAAATCCTTTAATCCTTTAATTTGTTCAGTGCCTGAGCATATTCTGATTGAATACACCTACTTTAAATATAATGGAAATAAAATTATCACACACCAGTAGCAACACAGGACTGTTTACCTTGAAAGAGAACTTTGCAAAGCTGTGAACTATTATCTTCTGTTCTCCTCAGTGTTTTGGCTCTTACCTGGTGACTCACTGATTATACATGTAAACATGGATTAATCTATTATATCAGTGTATGCAAATAGTGTTGGTTTTTCTCTAAGTTGCCATTAAACATAGCATGTAAAGGTCATTATGGCCCTAGAAAAGACATCCAGAGATCTGCCCGGGCCTGTGGAATATCATGAGCATCGTGTAATCATATCAGAGTTAAACTCTGCCTTCTAGAATAAACACTTTTAAAAACTTTTTTTCAAGTGTAAGCAAAGTTTCCTATGTTTCTTCTTTTCTATAAACATTAATGGCAGCTATAAATACTCTCTCCTGGCAACTCATGATTCAGAAGCACTACTCATCCAAACATTATCTTGAATATTTGACCAGGGTTAACAGCCAGGTAAGAGTCTGAAGACACTGTGCTTCCCCAGTACAAGAAGAAAATAGAAATTAAAGTCAGGACTTGCTCTTAGATCTAAACACAGAAGGAAATATCTTCTTTTGCATTTCTTCTTCAAACTGAGAGTAAGTCCTCACACACACACACACACACACACACACAAACAAACAAACAAACAACAAAAAAAAAAAAAAAAACAAAAAACACTCACCCTTTGGAGATGTATGACAGCCTCAGCCTCATCTATAACGAGCTCCACCTCCACACCTACAAAGTGCTGCAAGGGAGGGAGACTTGGAACCATTGTCCCTGCCAGGAAGGCTGCAGCTCACTTTGGGCTGATACTTGTAAGGGATATCAAGGGCCACAACCAGAGTTTCAACAACTATATGAGCAGTAAAAGACTGAACAAGGAAAATGTAAGGGTAGTTGATGTAGATGGGAATGAGGTACTCGATGTCTTGTCTAATAACTCACCAGGAAGGTCTCACAGGCCTCCAGGCTTAGAAACAGGGCTCAAATCTACCAATGGTGCAAGAGGATCGAGTCAAGGTTTCTTGAGAAAGCTTGGTCTATACAAATCCATAGGACATGATTGGTTGCATCCACTGGTGCTGAGAGCACTGGCTGGTATCCTTGCAAGGCCAGTCTATCATCTTTAACAGGTCATGGAGGTCAGAGGAGGACCCAGACAATTGAAAAGGCAAATGTTACTCCCAGTAAATGGTTTTTCCATCTGCAAAAAGGACAAGGAGGAGAACAGGAAAAGTACAGGTCAATCATCTTCACTTCGGTCCCTGGAAAGCCATGGAGTGGGTGCTCTTGGAGTACATTTCTGGGAATGGAAAGGAGGGAAACCAAGGAGACTGCGAACAGCATGCCCTGACCAACTTGATTGCGTCCTGTGTTAAAATGCTTACATTTACAAATGGAGAGAGGGCAGGGATGTTCTCCTGTCTTAAACAATCCATTCCTGTCTCAAAGGTTTCTGTGGTGGGGTACCACAGAGTCTGTCATAGTCTTTAATATCTGTATCAGTGACCTGGGAGAGCAGGCAAAGTACTCAGCTGTCTGAATCTGTGGGTGAGAAGACGGAACCAGGCCCTTCTCAGTGGTGCATATCAGGAAGAATGAAGTCAACCAGCATAAATCAAAACAAGAGATATCCAGACTATATTTAAGGAGAAATTTTTTTAATCACAAGATCAGTCAAGCAGAGGAGCGAGTTGTATAGAGCGGTTGCCTCATCTTCACCCTTGCAGGTTTTGAAGACCAAAAAGATATACCCCCATGAAACCTGGTCTGAATTTAGCGTTGACCCTGCTGTGAGCCAGAGGGATCTCCCAAGTCCCTTACACCTGGAGCAGTTCTTTGAGTTACCGTCATTCAATACAATTTATGACTAAAGCAGGCAAAAGTAATGGATTTTACCTGAAAGATTTTCCATTCCTTAAACTACTATTGCAGCAGAATACCTACTGTGACTACCAAAGAAGAAATTCCAGACTTTATTTTCATAGAGAAACTACTCAACTCTTTGAAAATCAATTTTAATTCTGGTTCCAGACAATTTCAGTTAAATATACTTAAGGAAAATGTATTTTTCATAAAGCTCCAGCTGCAAGAGCAAATATATATATATATATAGTAATCAGTTCAAAGTGTGTGTATGTATTCATGTGTTCAGGTAGAAGAGAAACATCCCCAGGCTTTGGAAAGTTAGCACAAGAAAATACGTTGGACATAACAAATTAATTGTTTTTTTTTAAGTGAAATTTTATTTTCAAAAAAGTGCAGAAGGGTTGACTGTTATGCCAACTGGCACTAAAAATGAAGAGGAATAAAAGGAGAAAAAGAAAAAATGCAAATATTACACAGTGCATAGCAGCTATTGAACAAATTAGCCATGTCCAAAACTCTGATGATACAAAGCTGAAGAAATATGTACAGTTTAGCACAATGCAAAAAAATATTTCAACTTTGTGGATCTGCCCTACCAAGCCTTGGACCAGTAGAAGTCCCACTTGTTCAACAGATTTGTTGTTTGCTTACACATGCTCTGATCAGGCACAAAAGACTTTAGATGTCATTGCCAGTATATCCATCTTTCTAACAGTCATATGGCACCCACGGAAATCTTTGCAGAAGAACCATTTGCTAGAGGGACATTGAAAAAAGCTTTAAATGGCATTGATGCATCATTGACAGCTTGACTTAAGACCAAGTTGTTTATTATGCTGCTTTTGTAAAAGTGTTCTATTTAGGTGAGTTGCAGTCTCAAAATAAAATTATTTTGGGTGAATGAACGGTACCAGCTAAGATATCTTCTTTACTTGAGTTTATTTTTAAAAGTTTAAAACTGAGGACTAAGCCTGACTACCTCGGATATCTAAAATTGTCTAACATAGTCTAGCCAGATCTGGGGACAACCTCAGGAGACCTAGACAAGCAATAAAATCAATTCAAAGGTGATGGGGCATCCCCACCAACCAGTGCACTATTCCACCAGGCCAGAGTGGGGTGTGCGGAGCAGCCAGGGTCACCCACAGCCTGGAGCTTACCAGATGAGTCCGTAGAGATAGGGAAGGCTGGGACGAGCCTGTAGTGGGGAGCAGGGCAGCACATGGTCCAACACAGGTGAAGGACCAACGGTGAGGGCCTGAGCGGAAGTCGAGCTCCTGAGCAGAGGTGGAGGAACCCCCTACGTCTCGCAGCTTTCCCTGACCACATCACAGCAGTCTGGTCCAGGGCCATGTGCCTGCACTTCATTTGAAGTGTGTCCCTGTGAAACACTCTCCTGTCTGAAGTGCAAAAAAAAAGAAGTCCTAGCATGGAAGTTAGGAAATCCTAACATTTCAAGTGTTCAACCAAATTCAGTCATGCTTACATTAACTTGAAAAATGTTTTTCAGATTGACCTGAAACTTCTTCCAACTTGTAAGAAATTCATTATTCTTTCAGTTATATGAATAATCATGCTTCCAGTGGCAACATCTTGTGGATTATGTTTGGAATACCTGCATTAGCAAGGCTGCCCAGCAGTCCTTTCCTAAATGTCATGCCAATCCAAGCTAAATTACAGTTTAGACTAGCTAATTGAAAGGAAATACAATCCTGTTCCTGGCTGTGCAATTTTAAATACATAGTGCAAGTGAATTAGATAATTTAAAAATAATGGCTTAAAACAGAATCAGAAAATTTAAAACAGAATCAGAAAGTTCAACTGTTTCACAATTTTTAAGCAATATGTCAGCATCATAGAAAAGCTGCAATCAGAAGAATGATTTTGACTTGAATTTCATTTCCTTGAGCAATATGTTGTAATGTTTCATTCTGTAACACTTCCTGTTAGAGTAGCTAGTAAAAATCACCTTCATTTTGTTTATACTGTGCACAATCAACATTTTTCATACAAAATAATTCTACAAATGGGATTGAAAACAGGTGGATTTCAGTTTATTTCTTGAACTAAAGGCAATAAAACTGACTCATAAAAAAGACAAAATAAGAATAGCTTGGTCATCTCCATGGTCTTAGGAAATCACTTCTTTTACATCATGCCTATGTCAAGGGAAAAAAATATTTAATTCAAGCAGTTATTCTTGAAGACTTTAGAAGGAACAATAGGCATAACTGAGTCCAGTGGCAGCTGCTACATCTACAGCCTCCTTAAATTAAGTTCTGTACAGAGAAGTGGTTTCTAAAGATGCTGTGGACAGGACTCCTTAAACATTTTTTTTTTTTTAGAGATGAGCAAAAAACCATCTAAATCTGTTGGAGCACCATAACCTTCATGTTCTCACCAGCTTCAAACTGGGACAGTTTTTACTTGAGTCCTGAGGCAGCAGCAGACAGCTCGCTGGCTCTCAGGAAACTGCTCTTCACCACAGCTGTTCTCAGCAGGGAAGGTTTGTTTTGCAAGTAATGAGAAATCCTTGCCATGAATAGCTTGCCACATACGTACACCAGGCAAAGCCTGGGTAGAAAAAGGATTATTTTTGCTCCGTCTTTTGAGGCAAGAACAACAAGGCAGGAATTTTGACAGGCATGTCCAAGAAAACCCATAAATACATGTCAGCATGAAGCAGAAAGAGTCTGTTCATTTTTTTTCCTCATAGACTGCAAAACTTGAACTTGAAAAGCAGCTCTGGAAAAAAAAAAAAAAAAAAAAAAAAAAAAAAAAAAAAAAAGGTATTGTCTTGAAAGGAGTTCAGCCCGTGCATCTTAGCATCTTATTTCCTGACACAGAGGCATGTCCACACCACAAAGCATATTCCAGTCACCTCTTATGCTACCAACCACCTCTGTACTCACCAGAGCTGGCTGGGGGCTTATCTAATTGATTTTTATGTATTTATTTTTTCTTAATTTTCCTGTACAAAAGACATGGCAGAACATTTCAGCACATAGTTTTAGTTCCCTAAAAATCTACTTAGCTTACTTAAGAGGCCAGCAGAACAATGACAATGGATTTGAGGCCAAAATATATTATAGCCCCAATCAGAGCAACCTTTATCAGGAAAGGGATTGATTTTAGAAACAGATATTACAATAGCAATTTGGATAGGAGTGACAGCACCACTGTTCATGCTGGGTGGTACAGCACACCAGATGCACTCACATTGCCCAGGGAGGCTGTGCCACCTCCTTCCAGAGGCATTTTCAGGCCCCAGCTGGCTGGTGCCCTTGACACCCTGGTGTTCCCACAGAGGAGGCCTGCTTTGAGCAGAAGGCTGGACCAGAAGCCTCCTGAGGTCCCCTCCAACCTGAGATGTTCTGTGATCCTATGCTGTAGAATCAGTACTCTCTGTAGACATCTGGAAGTAAGCATGGTATGTCATCAATCTTTGACACAATTCAAAGACTTACTGAACCTATGCAAATATATTTCACTGCCAGAGATACGATCCATGAAATGTATTACTATCATCACACTGACCACATGAACAGTTTCCACATACTTGCACAACTGGTGACTTAGCAAAGACTTGCGCACCATAAATTCATCTGCATGAATGAAATACCAGTATTCCTCTATTTTTCCCATGACAAAACAGTCATTGTTTAAATTTGTTAACCTATGCTGTAATATCATGTGCACTGCTGTTGGTTATGCAGCCATTAGTACTGTGTTAGTTGTGTATCCATTTTCATTACAACTGGGGAAAACAAATAACTGTATAAAGGTCAAATCCTGTTTTGCAGCAGGCCACAGCTGTGATCTAAGTAGAGACACTTGTTTCCATTGATTTAACTAGCTTGATACATTAGTGTGATCTGGGGAAGCCTTCAAAAAGCACAGAGAAAAAGAAATCCTGAAAATGCAACCTAAAGAATCCTGGTCTCTGAGAGCAGAAGAAGCACCCCATGTTGACCACAGTGAAACAGAACTTGGCAGTCTGTCTCAGCAGAGACACGCCCATGCTGTGAGCAGCCCTGCTGCGACTCTTGTGTGCAGTCCTTCACCCACTGCAGTCCAGCACAGTGAGCACTCAACCCTAAATTCATGGCAGAAATGCTCAGTGTTCAATATTTTTGTTAGCACCAGTGAGTATTTTTGCAAAATTATTAAATTCAGTCTCTCTGAGGATCACTGCTTCATTGCAAATAGCAAACTCATTCTCTGTGTTAGAGATGCATGGAGAAGAAAGAATAATGGCATGTCTTAAGGGGAATAGCACAGAAACAGGGGGACAGCAGCTACTGGCTCCCATGTGCACTTGTTGATTTTATGCATACACCCTGCAGAAAGATTAGATATGTCAGTATTACAACAGCACATCTGCTTTGGCTGAGGGTTTCTCCATTTAATTGCTCAGATTTTATGATCTGCTGCATTTTACAGCTTAGGAGTTTCCTCCTCTTACTAAGTCCTGTTATAACCACAAGGATGCTCTAGTCCCTTAGCTCTCAAGATCTGATAGAAGAAATTGGCTTTGTAATAGCTAAATCTGTGGATAGAAAAAAAAAAAAATTGGTTCAATACTTGGGAAACTAAGACTTGCTGCATACCATACTGTATGTTGGCATGTGTATGTAGATCCACAACAGCAGCATGGCAACAAAGAGGAGAGGAATTGCAGTCTCCGTCTTCCTGCAGCCAATGTCGATGGAGAAATCATATATGTTCATGCAATCCACCTCAGCAGCCAACACCAGAGGTATTTTTGGCTAATGCCCATGAAAACCCACAAGTGTGGGTCAGGTCGGGTGTGCTGTAGTTTGCGGGAAAGAGAGGAATAGCGCCAACATGCAAGTCAGTGCACAGCTATTCACGGCCTGAGCTGATTTAAGTGCTTGCTCCACTGACCTCTGCCACCAGCTGCAGTTGCATTTCACCCCAGTGATTCTGAGACCAAGAAATGCTTGCATCCCTTCTCTTTGCTATGAAAAGATCCTGTAGTTATAGGGTATAGGCTTAAAACAGACCAACTGGATCTGCAGAACTCAACAGAATGGGACTCCAGCCCCACCAAGGCTTCCCATCACCCACCAGCAGTCATATCAAGCCACACAGAGTTGTTATCAGGCCAAAGTTACTCAAGAGATCAAGTTATTTAACTGTTCAGGTTTGCATAACTCTCACTCTGCCCTTCCTCTCAGATTGCTTTTACTAAAATTGTAGAAGCATTGTTGATGGACACACTGTTCTAAATGTTGCCATTGCACTTTGCTTGTAGAGTTTCTGATAAGATACAGAAGTGTTTCATAAAACTCAAATCTTCAGTAAGTCCTTCATGTTATTCAGTGCAGTTAGTGGAAAAGTTTGTTCCTAAAGGCAAGACATGAGACATTAAAGGCTCTCCTTCCATAGTTTCTGTATTTCTATCAAATTATTCATATCATTAAATATTAAACTTGCACAGCAAGTTCTGCACATTAGTAGAAGTGCAGTAAACTATTTCCTGTATCTCTGTTTTAACCAAAGCAGACAACATTGCAAGTTATTTGGGCCACTTTGTACCCATGTGTTTGCTGGTGCTCAGTAGTCAGGCAGATTACTAAGGCTTTGCCACTTCTATCTTCCTAATATAATACATAGAAAGACTCACAAAAAAGCTGATTGTATTATAAAAAGCTTCCCGGTCTCTTAAACTAGTAAGGCTCAGCTATTAAATATACTCCATTGTGAATCTGGATATAAAGGAGCCAACCATTATGGAACCACTGAATAATTTAACTGGGTCTGAAGAACCCCCAGCCCTCTACATACATTACATGTTGTAGCTTGCCAACATATAGCATAAATTTGTTCTCTATATTCAGCAGGTTATGGGAAATGAAAGGTGTTTTCACCCTCTGTGACTGCTAGACTATGATCAAAAGAGGGGTAAAAACTTGCTGGAATCAATTGGCTAACGCAGACTTTAGGTGAGCTGAGTCTTTACTTACTATCTCCACTTTCATCAAGCAGGAGTTGGAGGCAATATTTTACAGTCTCAAGGAAACGTAAACACCCCCTGGCCCTGCCCTTCTGAGAGCATGTGAACAATGACTAGAAAAAGGGGAACCCCTGAATTTCTTTGACCTACAAGGCGGAAAGTTTTTTTTTTAACCAGTTGAAGGGCTGATGTAAGACGCCTGAATCATACACATATCGCCAGTGCACCATTTCTCTGCTCTGCAAAGTATTGCTATGTGCCAATGCACTTCTGGAGGATTTTTTTGTAAACCCTCCTTATTCCCAGCAGGCAGGAAATAGCTACTTTCATTCACCCTTTAACCTGCTCACATGTAGTGATATGGGGCAGCAAGGTGAAGCAAGTGGGGACAGTTGGGCTTTGCAGGGCTGGCCTTACCATAGCTATCACCTACACATATCCTTGCCTTAAAGACAAGAAGGTCTCTAAAAAGGCATAATGTGGACCAATCTTGGCTAAAAAAAAAAAAAAAAAAAAAAAAGACTCAAGAGGAGAGGCCATTTTGGGCACAGCCCCTCCGAGCCGGTGCCCCTTACAGGACACAAAGTTGAAGTCACTGCATGTTTCCTTGGAAAGTGAACCCTTAACCATGTCGCAAAGGTTATTTAGTGCATGATCCTTTCCCAAAAGGCACTAGTAAATACCTTTTATTCAAGGCTTTTTTTAGAGGCCACCAAGATAAAGTGTGGCTGGGAACCAGGAGGGGGAAGAGCTAGCCAGCAAGTTGGACACCTCCAGCACTACTGATCTTTCGTCCAACTCACTCACCTTAAAGGCCTTCAGCTGCAACCAGAAACTGTTGTGCTGAGGTCCCACATGCACTCTTCAGAAATTTTCTGTGCTGGACAATTTTGTCGTGAAGGCAGATGATGCTGGTGTTTTTTGTTACTCAATCAGCAAGAAGCCTTTCACATCAGTTCAGTAGAAAAGCCATCAGAAGGGACATGCCAAGCCCCCCTCTCTCCCACAGGGAATGGGAGGGTCCAAACGGCCTCTGTTCACTGCAGGAACAGCCCTCATTGAGGGCTAGAAGCGTCACCATTTTTTTTCTTCCAGGTTGCAAATATTTTTAATGGGAGAGAAAATTTGCAATGTGACTGCCACCACAAAACTTTGTACATGTATAAGATGATGGATGATGAGCTTAATCCAAAGCTCCTTGAAGTTTACTGCAAATAGAGGGGAGTGGGGCAAGCGAATACACCTTCACTGACATGTTGCCAAGAACAGGAAAAACGGTGTTAGCAAACAGAGGCTAATTGTCAGGAACTCCTGGCATTCATGGAAATGCTTCCAATAGAGAAGACTCCCCTTTGAAGGAAAAGTTTTATAATAAGTCCATCAAGACCTAGTTCTGAAGTAGAAGTTATTCCCCATAGTCCCAGCAGAAAACATCCAATATCATCCAATATTTCAGTCCCAAGAAGGTTTTTTGTTTTTTTTTTTTTTTTCTCTTAGTCTCCTTCAAACGGGAATAGGCTTCAAGGTTGGCAAGTGCACACCAGCTTTCCACATCCATTGGTCTTGCTCTGGCATAGGCAGGACACCCTGCAGTTCCTGCACATCTGGATCCTCCCATCTGCCCATTTTCCCTGGAGCTCCCTCTGGCATAAAAGCTGTTTTTCATATGCAAAAAGCAAGTCATCCCACTGTCAACTTTAAGTAAAAATGAGGTGTGTAAAGATAATGATTAGTGAGAATTAAAATACACAGCGATGACCGTTTATCCAGGCTGCTGGCTTTCTGGTAAAGAGAGGGGTGAGTCAAAACTCAGAGCAAAAGATGGTTACTTTAGAAAAATTCTTAACATGTTTAAAACAAATAAAGCTATGATGCATCGATGCATGTTTTTGTGGTAGAGAAGAGGCTCACTGTGTTTTCTAATTAGTAGCATTTTTGCTTGAATCTGAATTTAGACCACACACAAATACACATGCATATGAACAAGTGTCAACACATTAAGCACATTAGGAAAGAGTTTGACTTAAAATTTTGCAGCCAAATGTGGATTTCAACTGACAAGAGATCCCTGTCACTGATGACAACTACATCAGCTCAGGAAGGAAGTTATTAAAATAAAATTAAATTAAAAAAAAAAAAAACATTTAGGGTTTCCTTATCAATTTCCTTGCAGGCTCCTTATTGCAGGTTTTTTGTTTGTTTGTTTGTTTGTTTTAGAGTTATGGATTCTGAACCAAACAAATCAAAAAGGTTTGTTTTATTTTACTTTATATATGGAGCATATACGTTAAGAAATATGCTACCACATAACATCATGTCTGTAGAATAAGACCACTGCACTGTCAATCACCTATGACAACTCCTTTTACCTCTCCCCAGACTAGAAAAGAGGAAAAAATTGGTGAGCACAATAATTCCATTTAGATTCATAATATTTTCCTCTTCCAGGATTAGAAACTGAAGAGGAAGAAAAATCATTTTTAATGACTTTTACCTTCCAATACTACCAGCAATCTTGATTGTCTTCATCTAACATCATACACCTGAAATGACCTCAGCTCTGACAGGTCAAAATTATTTCTACTCATTTTTGCCCTCTTAGAAAAGAGAGAAAGTTTCCTTATATCTCTACTCCTATGTGTGCCAGCTGCAAATGAGCTTATCCTAACCCGTGTCTGTGGACCTGCAGCCCTTGTTGATTATTTCACATTTTGCTTTGTGTTTTGAATCTTTCAGTCTTCCGTCCTAAATCTGACTTGGGAGGCATGGATATATGTGGTGACTCTGAAGCAACGGGAAAGTAAAAAGAAAAAAAAAAAAAAAAAAAGGAAAAAAAAAGATCAGATAACCAGATAAGGAAACAAAAACAAACATTTTGCAGACCAAAACCAAACAGTATATAATTTATGGTCAGTCATTTTTTTGGAATGAGACTGAAGGCCTGAAGTCTTGAACTTGAGTGTTGGTTTGGGGATAAAATACTTGGACATGGTGGTCACACATACATACACAGTTCTGTATTTATCCTACAGCCTCCATCCTGCAGGCAGTTGGCCTTCTTGCAGACACAAACAGTTTCCAGCTATGCTAAAAGAGAATACAATAAGTGTCATGACCCAATTTCCTAACTGCTGTCATAGGCAAGTGGAAGAGTAATGAAAATCCGAAGACCGCTTTAATTATGTGATTTGATTCATATCCTACATGGGCAGTGTGTGCAGAGGGAAAAACTTCAGCACTTCTGAGACATCGATCAATCATCTGCCTCTTAATCCAAACAGGACTGTCAAGCTATGCCTACTGTGCTTCCGTGGTCCTAAATTGCTCAACTTGTGCCAGATTTTAACAGTGATTCAAGGTATGGATGGTGACTTCTTAGATGTTGAAAACCTGCAAATGGGTGAAGAGGTTAAGCAATCCTACACCTGTGTGCTCTTATCAGGCTGAGGGTGACTAAACCTGGCAGAGCCTCAAAACAGGAGGGTAGTTTGGGAGGGTAGTTTGGGCAGACAGAGCATGGAAAAACAAATCACCCATTGACTTCTCACAAGTCCTCACTGTCCGAACTGATCCAAAGGCTCTTGCATCAACCTTTACAGGGGCTTCAAACTCCCAGGTCCTGGGGCTCTGGAATTTCACCAGCAGTGCCACAGACTTCCTTTACAAGAAGACTCAGTAATTTTCAACCACCAACATTAACTCTTCCGAGAACTGGAAACCCTAACTGGTCAGACTGGAAGAAAAAAAAAAAAAAAAAAAAAAAAAAAAGGTTCCCCAGCTCCTAGTCATCTCCATGACAGCTTTCCTAAAGCCACAAGCTCTGGTCACTGGGATTCCCAGTAACTCTCAGCCCAAGGGCAGGTAACCGGGCAGGTTTATACTGAAACCCTGGCTGCTTTGGCTATGAGTCCCTCAGAAATTACATCTTTCCCTCTTATTTCTGTTGTCAAGAGCTTAGCATCATGTCTCCCTTCTACACTGGGGACTTCTCAAGATGCATTGTGGATGCCTTCCTTTTGTCTTCAACAGAACTCTTCAAAAGGTTTTTCCTCCAAAAACTGCCCTGAAAATTGACATACAATTTCTGAAGATATCCCTACTAAAAGGGATCATTTCCAGAACTGGCTTGTGTAGAATAAGAACCAAAATCAGAGAAGAGGAAACAGCATGACCTGCAATGGGAAAACTGCATTGGACAGTTTTGTGAAACCTGAAAAGCAGCTTGGGACAGCCCAGCATGTATTTCTGACTGACAAGAAACAAGATAAAACCGGGCAGGATGTGGTTTCTTTCTCTGCCTCCTTTCAGAAGATATAAACTTTGTATAAAAAAAAAGCAGAACTCTTATGCTAAGGAAAATATAGAAAAATCCCCTAAAACCTAAGGAAAACCACAAGGAAACATGAAAAAGAACTTTTTCTTAATGAGATATTTGATTAGCAACCTGTATGCAATGTTTCCACCATATCTCTCCCTGATAACATCTAACTCAGACGCACTTAGCTTTCTCAGGATTAAGATACACCTTTCTTGAGAAAGTGAAACAGAGAATTCTAGTCCAGTGTTCACAACTGATTAAAATCATAGCAACAGTGAAACAATCCTGCAGATGCTAAAATGCTCTCTGACTAGTGTTAGTTTAAATTTCACATGGGAAAGAAGCAAACAGGTATGAACCATGATCTCATTTACTACCTGTTAATTTTCTTTATTCGATTCAGTGCAGACTTAAGCATCCCATCTGAACATACTTAATATACAGTGTGAATATGAACATGATTAATGACCTGATTTAACTGAGGTAGAATAAAAATTGTGTAGTGATGGATGAATTTAAATTTTGCATCTACAAGCAAGACTTCAATCCAGTAGAACCAAACCATGCATCAGGACAAGAAGGCAACTTCAAAAACAACATTTACAGCCTGGTCAATGCTGTATCTGGATGGAGGAGATTTTATTGTCCTCAGGGGATTTTGGAGTGCTCTGGAAACAGATAGTTACCAAATTAGGAAAAAACAATTTCAGGTGTCTTATTTAAATTCAGAGTGCTAATAAAAATGCATGTTATATACTAGTAAAATACTAGTTTTACTTTCAGGTCATCTAGGAACAACGCTGTTGGCCTCTATCAGAAAAACAAATAAAAGGTCAAAGCTTTCTAGAAAGTTTCCATAACACTTAATCATTCTAGGATTACAAGCTACAAAAGGAAAGGCAAAGACACCTTTGAAAAGATTTATTTTATTTTATTCTAAAAGAAATCCCCCTTTTCTACCATTTTTCTGATGTTTTCTGCTTCCTGAAATTGATTTTTCCAATTAAATGAAGGAATGAAATGATATAGGAAAGAGGTGGAAAAGAAACTAAAAGGCATAAGGAACAGAAAGTTTTCAATTATTTTACATACTTGGAAAAGTTTTGGGTTTTTTTGTTTTTTAAATCATCTGCTTCCACTGTTCCACCTTAAACAAGGCCAGTGTGTCTGATAGTAACTTCAAATAAATAACTTAGTTTCCTCTCCTTTCAAAGTCTGAAGTCAAGCTATCATTTGTCACTTCATTGTATCCTGACAACATTAACCTCCTTATATAAAAGTTCAAGGAGAAAAGGGGAAAATTCAACAAAATATGAAGCATACAGAAAGAAGGAACTGTTTTTGAATGCTCATCAAATCAAGTATTAGTCTTAAAATATAAAGAAGAAGGAAATTTCAGAGCTGAGATTGCACTTTATTTCAAACTGGAGTATTCTCAAACCCCTAGCATCCCCCCCACCCAAAAAAAAAAAAAAAAAAAAAAAAAAAAAGTAGAAGCTGTGGAGTTTGCTTCATTTGTTAGCTTCTAAAGTGAATATTTGAATACATTTATGGAGCAAAATATCTTGTCAAAAATCAAATGGATTTTGGTAGATCCAGAAGTAGACGAATTTTGTGTAGCTGCTAGTACTCTAAAATACACACCAGGAGAAAAAAAAAAAACAAAACTTTACAAAACCCACTAATAGCAGAGCTTCAACAACCTGCAACCTAGACTGCAGCTGTAAAACTGGGCAGTTTTGTTTTGATACAGAATCACAGAATCATCTAGGTTGGAACAGACCTCCAAGATCACCTAGTCCAACCTCTGACCTAACACTAATGAGTCCTCCGCTAAACCAGATCACTAAACTCTGCATCTAAGTGTCTTTAAAGACCTCCAGGGATGGTGACTCCACCACTTCCCTGGGCAGCCCATTCCAATGCCTAACAACCCTCTCAGTAAAGAAGTTCTTCCTAACATCTAACCTAAAACTCCCCTGGCTCAACTTAAGCCCATTCCCCCTCGTCCTGTCACCAGGCATATGGGAGAACAGACCAACACCCACCTCGCTATAGCTTCCTTTAAGGTACCTGTAGAGTGTGATAAGGTCATCCCTGAGCCTCCTCTTCTCCAGACCGAACAACCCCAGCTTCCTCAGCCGTTCCTTGTAGGACTTGTTCTCCAGGCCCCTCACCAGCTTCGTCACCCTTCTCTGGACTCGCTCAAGCACCTCAATGTCCTTCTTGTAGTGAGAGGCCCAAAACTGAACACAGTACTTGAGGTGTGGCCTCACCAGAGCTGAGTACAGGGGGACAATCACTTCCCTAGCCCTGCTGGCCACACTGCTTCTTATGCAAGCCAGGATGCTGTTGGCCTTCCTGGCCACCTGAGCACACTGCTGGCTCATATTCAGATGATTATCAACCAATACTCCCAGGTCCTTCTCTGCCTGGCAGCTCTCCAACCACTCATCTCCCAGCCTGTAGCTCTGCTTGGGGTTGTTGTGCACCAGGTGCTGGGCCCAGCACTTGGCCTTGTTGAACTTCATGCAGTTGACCTCAGCCCATTGGTCCAGCCTATCCAGATCCTCCTGCAGAGCCTTCCTACCCTTGAGCAGATCAACACACGCACCTAACTTGGTGTCATCTGCAAACTTACTGAGGGTGCACTCAATCCCCTCATCCAGATCTTCGATAAAGATGTTAAAGAGGACTGGACCCAGTACTGAGAGCCCTGAGGGACTCCACTGATGACCGGCCTCCAGCTGGATTTAACTCCATTCACCATGACTCTTTGGGTCTGGCTACCCAGCCAGTTTCTAACCCAATGAAGTGTACGCCAGTCCAAGCCACAAGCAGACAGTTTCTTGAGGAGGATGCTGTGGGAAACAGTGTCAAAAGCCTTGCTGAAGTCAAGGTAGACCACATCCACAGCCTTTCCCTCATCCACTAAGTGTGTCACTTTGTCATAGAAGAAGATCAGGTTTGTTAAGCAGGACCTGCCTTTCATAAACCCGTGCTGGCTGGGCCTGATCACCTGGTTGCCCTGCAAGTGTCACATGATGAAACTCAAGATAATCTGCTCCATGAGCTTCGTTGGCACTGAGGTCAAACTAACAGGCCTATAGTTTCCCGGGTCTACCTTCCAGCCTTTCTTGTAGATGGCCAACACATACAGAAGCACTGGGGGGATCCTACACATCTAGATCGGCTTGCAAGGTTGATATTGCTGGAGAGTCTATCTGAATGCAACAGAGATCCATTCACCAAACAGATACAACTAAGAACCTTACAATGTTAAAATTTAACTAAGAGCACTAACTAGGTCACTATTTCTCAGCTACGTGAACAACACATGACCTGCAAAAAGATGGGACGCACCATGTGTTGCTGTCAGGTTACAGGTGGACCTTCCCCTACACCCACAGACCCTCTGAAAACAGAGCTCAGATTTCATTCCCACCCACCAAGATCCATCATATTTTTTTCTGCCCATGGCTGCAGGCTGTACCCAGGGCAGGAGCCCATCGAGGTGCACACAGCAGATGACAGGCTGGGGCAGCTGCAGGGGATGGGATTGAGCTCGAGGCATGGGAAGGGAGGGCTGCTGGACCTTCCCCAGCTCCCTGTGGAGCCCTACAGTGGTGTCATCCCAAACTGATGACACTCGGCTGCATGGGAAGGTTTTGGCTTTGGGGCAGGGGGAGGATGGTAGCTGATCAAGGACCGTGTGTCTTAGTTCTACTGAGATTTAATTAAGCTATATGCACTGCCTTATTACATTCAGGTGCTTATGGTATATCACATTTAACATATATGGTAAAAAAGCAAGCTTTTTTAAGTTTGGAGGCACCTCTGATATTTTATCTGTACTAAAAACTATTTCACACACAGAGACTTCAGTTTCCTCTTTGCCTCAACACTACCTTTTTCTGAGAGAAAGTAAGTTAATTAGAAAGCAATTTAAGTGATAGGAATGGGAACAGCTAGTTTAACTCACCACAAAATCAGCTTTCAACCCACAAAAGAGGAAGAGCCCAGACAGTGAGAGGTTAAACTTCACCATGTCTGACTCTAGTGTTTCAGCCCCAACTAAAATGGTGAGAAAAGCTCATGTCCCCAGTTCCCAGCCACAGGGCTAGCATCACCCCAGAGGACAAACGTTTGTCAGGTACTCCACCTATTAATCGCTCCTCTCTTCCCCCATTTGCCACTTGGTTTCAAATAGACATCTCAAGCCTGCTGCTTTCCTAAAAGTCTTCTGGCCAAAGAGGAAAGGGAAAAAAAGTCACAGGAGCACAGGTTTCTCACCAGTCTTGGACTAAAAGCACTGAGCTTCTTGCCAGAAGGAGCCTGGACAGCAAGATGGACTTCCATGCAAAGATGTGCAGTTGAGGCCCTGACATAAAATAGGTATTTTTGTTCCAGTGATCTGCTTTTGGTTATTACAGGCTGCCCTTAACTGTAAGAAACGCACAGTTCTGTAAATGCAGTTTCAAGATGGTCACTTTGCAAAGAGCTGAAAGCAGATCTCTGGTAAGCAGAAGTGGTTGCATTGTTTGGTACTGGAAAATACACAAACAATTAGAAGAAATACATGGTTAGTAAACATTTTGGTGGGATTCAGCTCTCTTCACTTTATCAATGTAAAAGTTGAACAATTTGGTCATCTAGGTTTCATGTATGGCCGATAGATAAGAGATTAAACTGTTCAGGGGGTAAGTCATCCCACTCAAAGTCATATGTTCAAGATGTGCGATATGAACCTCGTTTAGACAAGACTTTCTTAAAGATGGCTAAATTTAGAATCAATTAATTCTAAACCAACCATTATCTCACCTCAAACCTGTGAAGTCTTGCCCTACTTACATTAATATTGCAGAAGTTCTGCTCAGGCTGCCCAGGAGGGTTGTGGAGTCTCATTCTCTGGAGACATTCAAAACCCGCCTGGATGCATTCCTGTGTGACCTGATCTAGGTACTCTTGCTGCTGCAGGTGGATTGGACTAGATGATCTTTCAAGGTCCCTTCTAATCCCTAACGTTCTGTGATTCTGTGATTTCATCATCACTGAGTGATCTGTTCAAAATTCACTGTTGTATCACATCTTAATTCCAGTCATGCCACACACCGTCTACCTTCTGTGAACTAGTTCTCCTACAGATTTATGAGGAAATTACCAAATTCCCCTTTTCTATACCAACACACGCCAACTGAACCATCTTAATGACTCCCAATCAAGATCTTTAGAAAGCATATAATTTGTTGAATTCTGCAATCAGCACTCATGTTAATAACCACCATCTGAAATCTCCCAGGACCCACCATCACTGCCCTTCTGACAAAACCAGTTGCTGGAGGAACAGGTCATTTTCAAGTCAAAGGCTTCATCAATGTTTTCATCTCGATTTTTGGCCCAGTCAGTGACAAGGGTACAGTGCTTTTCTCACTCTCAGTTAAAGAAATAACAACAACAACAACAAACTAGCATGAACTGGTTTTCTGAGAAAAAATAAATAAATAAATAAATATAATATAATATTTCATTGATCTCAACTGCTTCATGAAAATGACTGATTTTAGTGAACTGCTTCCAAAACAGAAGCTCTGCAAAAGCACCCTCGGAGCTTTGAATCCCATGACCCATCACAGACCTGACCCTCTTTGAAAGAGAAAAGGGGACGAACAACCTTGGAAGAGAAGTTGGATCATTTTCCAGTTGGTAACTGATTAGAATAACATTTTTCAAAGGGCCTAAGGTTTTAAAACAAAACTTTGTTTCATTAAAAATGAGGTTGCTTTAGTGCAATTGTCTTAATAAAGCACTAAGAAACATAAGCATTTACTTTAGCTAATGACTGCTTTATAGGAGGCGTCCTGTGAGATGAAAGCAAGTCTAGAGATCTAGTCTAGAGATCTAAGTCTAGATCATTTCTTCTTCCTGCTCCTTCAGGAGCCTCCACCGAGGTGGAGCTTCACCGAAGTGAAGCGGTAAGAAACGCAGCTGGGAAGCGAGGAAGCTGAGCACAGTGACACAACGCAGCCCTGCCCCTCCCCCCCCCCCCCCCCCCCCCCCCCCCCCCGTTAAAAGCCGATTCTCAGTGGTGTGGGGAAGTGCAATGGTGTCACATCCTGTGCCATACACAGAAAACCAGAATTAAACCAGCCTTCTCTGCTCTTCCTGATTTTGCTTAATCCCACCCTCCCCCCCTCACCTCCTCCAACCCTGGCCGCCACACTGTCTGGCAGTGGTTTTGGAGGTGGGGGCACCTGTGCCACTAGGCAGAAGCTTTTCCCCTTGAAGTTGAAAGCCACGTCCTAGCTACAATGTCAAACACACGGAGAACCAGAGGCATGCACTGAATCTCCACTGGATACTGTCATAAAGCAAACAACACACGGCTGCTCACACCAATCTCTGGGGCACGTCTGGGATGAATGCACACTATCACACAAAGATCAAATCCTAGTTGATAGGTTATCACGTCTACTTAGCACACCAGTGCTCAGAGGGCCTGCTGACTCAGACACAGAGTATGCCTCAGTGAAACCCCAGCCAGTGGCAATGACCGTCGTCTCCAGTGTGGGCACGTACAAGTGTCTGGCTGGTAGCTGGGAAACTGCTTCAGCTAACAACAGAACCTTATTCAAATTTTGGTCAGAGCAATTATGGAAATTGATTACTTGCATAAGATTAATTACCAGAGCTTGAATCATTAAAATCCACACTGGGAATGCCAGCTACAAGATATATTGTACTTCCTTCCATTACTTCCCTCTCTGCCTTCTGGAGACTAAAATACAAACAATTAAATATGATACAAAAAGAAAATACCTACTGCCAAAAAAAAAACTTGGTTCTGGAACTGGTTTTGGGAAATAATCTGAGGAAAACTTATCTGGGTTAACTTTGACAATAAGAATAAACAATAAAAGGAAAGCACTGCACTGCTGAACTGCAGAGTTACTCTGACTTTCCCAGCTTTGTTAGTTGCTCAAATTACAACCCTCTCAAAACCAAAGCATGCTCCTGTTGGTTTCCAACTGTTCTCTTTCGAAGTATTTTTTTCTCCCTTTCTGACCATTGTTCTCCCTTTCTGACCATTGGCCTCAAGCTCCAAAGAACAGTCTGTTTATTTCAGCTATTTTTATTTCATCTTTTTTATTTCAGCTTCATTTTGCTCCCTTCCCTTTTTATTTCCCTTCCCCCTTAAAAGAACATAGGCAGGCTGAGGAATCTACTTTCTCAGATAAGTTTTACAAAACTCAGCCTCCCTGCCAGGGACTGGATGCTGCCAGCTTCAGAGGACTTTGCTCAGTTTCCCACCAGCTGAACCGCGAGTAACCCGATGACCTAATCACCCACAGCTGAAAGATTCAAGGGGAGAACCCCTCTTTTATCATCTCCTTCATTAAAACAAACAAACACACACACATCACTGGGTTGTAGGTTAAAACCTGGCCAGCCCTGGCTTGCTTCCCCCATGGGACCAGTGCTGTTGCAGTCATAGGGTTTCTGTGCAGACAGCAATGCACGTATGTTATGCCGGCCTGCTCTGCCTTCCCACAGCCACATCATCCCCCCTCCCTGGGTGTGCAGGCTCTTGCCTGTCCAGTGTGAGCAATGAATTAAGGAAACCCCAAGTTTCTCCTGCTGCACACATTCCCGTGTGCCGAGGAGTGATTTTTCTGGAGCACCCTCCCCAGTGGTACGGTCAAAAAAATATATCCCCTCCCTGAACTCACACACCACACTAGAGCTTCTCAAGGGTCTCCAGGTATCTCACATTTTAATTCATAAAAATTTACACTCTGGTTACCACAGCAAGGAAAGACAGGGGAAAAAGGGCAAAGGGATGACAAGTTTCTCTTGTGTAAATGTCCCCTTGAGGAAACAGTTTTCTTCTAGGACAAAGACTCTCAAGCTCACACAAGCATCCAAATATTTGCTTGCTCCCCACACAGATGCTCAGCCCAGGCTGGAGGCTCTAGGTTCACTGTGCCTTTTGTTCTTATAAAGACTCATTACAGCAGAACTAAGGGGCAAGGAAGGTAGGTTTCCCATATCAAAACACCACACTTTTTGATTTCCTTCACATGGATTTATTTATATTCCATGTTTTGTGGCAAGGTAAGGCTTCTTGAAGAAGCGTTGAACTGAGCAGGTTCCCACAGTCATGGGTGACCACCACTAAGAGTATTCATCTTGGTCTCTTACAGTGAGTAGAAAAGCAAGCATCCATTTTCAAATAACACAAAAATACAAGCAACAGGAGAGGCAGTTCATTTCACCACTAACAAAAAACACATTGTGCATCACTAAATGCTTACTTTTGGGGTCCCAAGCCAGCAGACACAGCACAATTTGCCTGGCCAAATGAAGACTGAAAGATTTAGATGTAGAGCTTAGGGATATGGTTTAGTGGAGGGCTGTTAGCGTTAGGTTGGAGGTTGGACTCGATGACCTTGAGGTCTCTTCCAACCTAGAAAATTCTGTGATTCTGTGATTCTGTGATATGAGAAGCCTATGTCATGTCCCATGAGAAATTTAAGAAGAAACAATGAATGGCAGGCTATACACTACTTTTTCAGGATGTGTCCCCCAGGCTGCCACAAGCACCTGGATTTGGAATCATCATTCTCGAGTACAAATTACTTGCATTATTTCTGTAACTACATCCGTGCCTGCATTGGTTATGGTCCACCAGCTGGTGGTAACTGCACACTGCAGTCTCTTACAGGCTTCAAACATGGACTAAGAATGCTCCAGGCAGAGAAGTGTATCCATCCTTCTGGATAAAACTACATGCATGAACGCCCATGAATTTCTTCAAGTGCTTAAAAAGCCATCGGATACTTTGATTTTATTTATAAAAAAAGAAAAGAAAAAAAAAAGCAAGCATACAGAAGCTAGAGTTTCTATTGTTTTACAGCCATACTCATAGGGAAATTTCATATTGTAGAGTCATAGAGTTCCATGGATGGGACCTATTTCTTATGAGGGGACAACCCAAATGAAATATATCATGAAACCCAAGACAGGTTGACACTGCCAGAATTCTGCCAGAGTTTTATGCATGGAGGAGAGCAAGGATTTGTCAGGAGCTGCCCTTGTTGGAAGTGAGGAACCAGACACAGAAGGAAAGGAAATCATGCTCACGCCTCAAGCAAAGTGAAGTTCCAAGAAGGCTAGACATAGTCCCTCCCGCTGCCCCAAGCCATGAACAATTTGACCCAAATAATTTGACAGATGCGGGTCCAACCTATTCTTAAAAATCTCAGCGGTGGTGATACAACACCCTTAGACTAGTGCTTTGCCTTCATCAGAGAAATGGAGTTTTTTACCAAAAATTAAACCCACAGCTTCTTGCTCTATTGCCTGTGGCCAGGAAGAAACAGCTCGTTCCCTTAATCCCTGAAAGAGCCTTTTTGAGACCATGGGATGTCCTTCTTTCCACTGGACTCCAGAAGTCTGTCTACCATAAAACACAACTAGAAAATAAATCTACAGAACAGAGCACATAAAATAAAGCTTAGAAAAGCAGGACTACAGCTACAGGATTCAGGATCCCCAATACACATTGAAAATCTCATTCATTCAGTAATAATAATAATAAAATAAAATGAGAGATTAAACTAATCTAAATACTCCAATTTTCTTTGGTGATCAATGCTCTCCAGACATCGTTCATTCTTGCCAACATCCTTTCTACTTTAACTGAACCAGACCTTCTTAGGATTGCTCAACCAAAATGTTCAAAGCACCTAAAACTCAAAGTGTCCCATGCACGAGCCAACACCTAGCACAGCATGAGGAGTGGCCAAGAACCCGCTCTGGGACATAATTCAGGAAATCTGCCACGGGGGACAGGAACACGGTCTGACAGCACCACCAGAGTGAAGGACTTGCTCTTCTACAACAGGGCATCGCCTTCATTTTTCCTTCCCCATTCTTGACCCCAATACACCTGACTTTCAGGTCTCCACTGACTGGCGCACCGAGCTCAAGCCAAGATGGAGGCTCCAGGGCTGAGCTCAAGAGGAGCCCCAGGGCCATGGGCAGGGCCGGGGAGGCCCCAGTAGGCCTCGACACGTGTCACTTGTGAACACTTTTATTACTGGCTGCAAAGTTCAGCTGCTACAGGTATTTCCATCCTTCTCAGTGTCTGGGTTTTATCGACTTGAATATCCCAGCTGTATTACTTGTTATAGCACCCTATAAAATCTTTCCAAAATCTTTCCTTTCCTTAAAGCATTTGTAGGACCCACAGACATACTTAACATTTTATTTGGCCTGTCTGTTCGCATGCATCAATATTAATATTTACATTATAAAATAACAGTCACAGATGAAGAGCTGCACTTAAGTTGAAGTGAAGCTTTCAGGAAACAGAGAGAGAGGAGAGGAGAGGAGAGGAGAGGAGAGGAGAGGAGAGGAGAGGAGAGGTGAGGAGAGGAGAGGAGAGGAGAGGAGGAGGAGAGGAGAGGAGGGAGAGGAGAGGAGAGGAGAGGAGAGGAGAGGAGAGGAGAGGAGAGGAGAGGAGAGGAGAGGAGAGGAGAGGAGAGGAGAGAGAGGAGGAGGAGAGGAGAGGAGAGGAGAGGAGAGGAGAGGAGAGGAGAGCAGAGCAGAGCAGAGCAGAGCAGAGCAGAGCAGAGCAGAGCAGAGCAGAGCAGAGCAGAGCAGAGCAGAGCAGAGCAGAGAGAGAAGAGAGAAGAAGAGAAGAGAAGAGAAGAGAAGAGAAGAGAAGAGAAGAGAGAGAAGAGAAGAGAAGAGAAGAGAAGAGAAGAGAAGAGAAGAGAAGAGAAGAGAAGAGAAGAGAAGAGAAGAGAAGAGAAGAGAAGAGAAGAGAAGAGAGAGAGAGAGAGCAGGAACAGACCAGGAACAAAAAACTCAATAATATGCTGTGCTGCATTATTATTTACTGTGATTTAGTCTCACAGGTAGTTTTACAGGCTGACTTGTTTTCAAAGTCAGAGCTAGTCTGAACTCACCCTGTGCTTCTAATGGGCTCATAAAACTTCAAGCCAGCAGGTTCATATTCCATAAAAATCAAAGTGCCTTTGAAGCACAGTAGGAGCATGTCTTTATCCTTCACCTGCTTGTGTCCCAAGCTGGCAGCATCCATCCTGAGCATCCTGTTTTGCAGAGGTAGTTAAAAACTCTGTGTGATAAATGGAGATCTACAGCTTTAGCAAGAACAATAAATCACATGCAGGCAGTGGTTTTCCTTGGAGGAAATAATCCAAAGCAGTGATCATGGCCATTCTCCACAAATGTAGTGCACAGAAGTGACACAGCAGGGAAACATCAAGGCTGGGGGAGACCCTTAATGAGAGGGAGACCTTGGTGGGTTCCACTTGGACTTTTCTGAACACAACCATCAGTTAGATCAGGTTCCTTAGAGCCTTATCTGTTGAGCTTTTAACTTTTCCATGCATGGAGATTGCACAGCCTCCCTGTGTATCTGTTCCATGCTAAGCTATTTTCTCCATGAAAAACTTCTCCCTTATGTCCAGCTTTCCTCCAGCGCAACATGTAGCCATTGCCTTTTGCCATCATGCTGAAATACCCTGCCAAACAGCGCGATATTTCTCCACAAGCCCCCTTGCACATAGCCCTCTGCAAGTGGTGCAGACGTCATGGCTGGTGCCTGTTCCTGAGATGCCTTCGGCTTTCTCTTGGCCAAGGGCTCCAGCCACACTGAACATCTGGGAACAAAATGAATGGGACAAGGAATGTGCTGAGCTGCACTGGAAGAGACACCAGCAGCTGCTCCTATGATGCCAAGAGAATAAAGCAGTAATTTCCAAAATTCTTCTCTGTGTGTCGTCTTCCTCTCTCAGACAGCAAACACATTTTCCTACTCTTCTGCACCACCTACTAGCTTGATGTCTCTGGTTTCACTTTACCACATGACTTACTCTGGCTACATCCTTCTCAGCTCTTTACATGCTGGGTGTTTTTTTTTTTGGTTTGGACTGGACTTTCTCTGGCCTTCACCCAGGAAATCTCTCTGAAGCATCAAGAAGCCTGCAAAAACATGCAGGTCCACTCGTGTGGCTTTGTTGTAAGACACAACCACACAAGGAAGGCTCCAGACTTATACAAGAAATCCATCTCCTGTCTGAATCCAGGTTTGAGCTTATATTGCTGACAGTACATTTCTAATCTATCTTATTTTATGTACTCGGGAGACTGAATAGATCTGGGGAGACTGAACAAAGGAGAGAGCAGCCCTATTACCTGCATTAACTGGACTCCAGCAGCGGAGTCCAGACATAGCCTGGGAGACTACATGCCCCTGTAGTTTCATTACAAATCACCTGGTGTCTTAAAGGCATATTTAAACCCTGCTTTATAAGAAGTTTTACTGAAATATGAAATGAATTTATATTTAGCAAAACAAGAGTGGCTGCATCCTACATCTGGAAACAAGCAATGGATCAACTAATGTTTCCCATGGGCATCAGGGCTCCCTTCATACACCACAATCTCCTTGCATCTATTTTTTTTGCTTTTGACTTTGCCCATTTGATGTGTATGTCTTTTTCAGAGCTGTGTATATGAGACAGACTGAATCATTCGTTTAACGCTGCATTTATAGAGGCAGCCTCACAAGAGGTAAACAGTGCCACACAGAGAGAGATTTTTCTAGAAACTGGTGATTCAGCTAGAGTGAATGGATGACAGTCCACACACGAATGGAAAAGCAACACAGAGACAACTTTTCATCTTCTACTAATGAAGTTCCAAGAGGCACAAAACAAAATGGCAATTACAAGACTCTGCTCAAACAGATACATTATTCAGTGTAAGGCCAGCCAGCCAGTGTATGGGCTTGAGTCCATATCAGGCTTCTTCAAGATCACGAAGATGACAACAGCAGAAAAATTAAATTTCTTTTGCTCTCTTAAGCACATAAAGCAAAGAAATATTTTTTTCTTATCCTGTAATTATTTCAGCAGCTTTTTTTCCCTTTACTTTTAAAACCAAATGCAATAAATCCCCTGAAACTCTGGGTCTGGTTAGCTTGATTAAACAGCTACACACACAAAAAAAAAAAAAAAAAAAAAATCATTATTAAATCTGCAAGGCAGGGATGGGCAGAATATTCATCTTTAAGTGTTTAAATACTTTGTCATGTAAAAACTTGATTTACTTCAAAAATGGATTAAACTTATGCTTCACAAGGAGAACCCAGAGGGGAAGTTGGAATATCAAATAATTCTTTAGTGTTTTAATGAATGTTTTACTAATTCTCTAAATGTTTTACTTATTCTTTACTTGAGTGTGAGATTCAGCTGAATTTGAGACAAACATCACGATGACCCTGAAAATCAGTCAAGAAAATAAACATGATACTGAAATGTGGGAAGCTAGTTGTGTGCAGAAGACACTGGCCAAAAAAAAGGTCTTTTGAAGTCACCATGATCCAACACTTGGACTAGGTAGGCTTCAGAAAGTAAAGGGAAAATATTACCCACAATGAAATCTACATATAAATCAGTCCATGTCAGTCATAAACGTAATACAGTACTGCATGCTGAAAGGCATGCAAAGGAAAGCAGACTTGGAGAACAGGCAGAGACTCTGAATAGCCCCCAGTGAAATAGCTGCTTGATTAGAAGCAAAGCTGGCCAAAGAATCAGGATCTTGTTGTATGAAAGTAATGCAAGATCTCTGCGTTCTTCCCCAACATACAGCAGGTGTCGGGGAACACAGGGAGAGCAGCAGCCCCCAGAGGCAGTGGGTATGAGGCTGCTCACAGTAGGGTACGGACCTCATATGGGAGGTACAAAGCACTGTCTCATCTCTTTTATGTGCCCAGCACCTACCAGTTGCTGGCAAACTTCTTTCGTTTGTTTGTTTTGAAAAACAATTTTGTTTTGAGCTGACCTTAGGTATTATTTTTCAAAAACTTTTACTGATTGAAGAATTTTGGAAGATACCTCTCTTGAAAATGCTTTCTTTAAGTAAAGACAAACCATTGCAGTTCAAACTCCAAGGCTGCAAGCCTAGGGATCTTTTTCAAAATCTCTGCCAATTAAAATAAATCTTCTCTGGGAAAGCATTATGTGTCATTGATATGTTCAAAATAAACCACCTCATGTTCATTTTTTTTTCTATTCCTCTATAACCTTGCCTTACCCTCCAGCCTGGAGGGCCTTCCAGGAAACTCATGCCTGTACACACGTTTCCTCTTGAAGGTTTTTCTGTTCCCATCAGGCTGCTCACAGAGAAATACCACGCGTTTCCCAAAATCCCAGCCCACCACCATGCACATCTGCAGAGCAAGGCTGAAGTGCACCTGTCCCCATGGAGCAGGCAGAGTTACAGTCTCCCTACAGCATAACTACAGACTTCATCCCCTTTTTGAGAAACTTCCTGAGGAGGCTACAAAGAGGACATTTACAGGAACTGAGCATCACCGAAAAATTCCCAAAGCTTTCTGCAGAAGTGATATGCTGCCTGAGTAGCTCCACTCCATAAACATCTGCTTGCCAGCATGTGGACTGAAAACACTGAGGAGAAAGAGAGGAAGAGAAATTTTTCCAGATTCCTCAAATTTAGCACAGTGATTATTATGAAAAATATGAATTTATTGAATAATGAAAAAGCTTCCTATTCCCAAATTCTGAAAAGTGATTATGAAGAAAATCTTTCTGAGAAAGATTTCCAGAGCAGTAAAGCATTCTGGAGAAACTAGGGTGAAGTTCAGGGGCATGTGAGGGTTTGGGGATGCTCCAAAACCTTCCTTAAGCTTCCATTTGATTAACATTGTGCCCACCTATGAAGCTGAGTTTACCATCTTCAGCTATATGCTTGAGTTCCACTTCAGACTCAAGTATATTAATTACGCTGCTAATGCATGGGAGATCATCTGCCTTGGCTTCCAAGATACAGCCCCTCCATGAGACTTCTCACTCCCAATTGAATTTCTAAAGAGATATCCTTAATCTGCTTTTTTTCAGAAATACAGTACAGTTTACTGGGTAAAGCAGTGCACTGACACAAAGAAGAGAATCCACTAGGATTGCCTTCCTGGCCATAGTGCTGCTCTGCAATGTAACCCCCCCAGAATCACTCCCCCTTCATTCCTCAGCTTCCAAATTATAACATGAAAGGACACTGGACTTCCTTGTAAGCCTGGGGGACCTACGCACTGGTGGTACCCCAAGGTGGATGGAAACACCTATTTCATTCATTCTCCAAAGCACTAATTTTCTGTAGACTATGATGATTTACAGAATTCAGAAGACTTTTGATGAGATATAACACTCAACAAATCAGCATCGCACTCAAAACCTCCTTCAGAGTTGTTGATCTTGTATCACAGACCATTCAAAATGCCACAGGCAGAATCAACTGCAGGAGAACCCGAAGCAAACTCTAAAATCAGAGCTGTTTGGGAAGATCATAATTTGTGTGTGTGTGTGTGTGTTATTACCTCAAAATCTTCCATCTACACAGCAGCAGATCTGCACCAGCTTTATCCTTTGTCAACCTCTTCTCCCAGAAGGACAGAGCAGGCTGTTGCTGATTAAATCCATGATTAACCCATAGTGTTAGACATTAAGAGTTATAACTAAAGGTTACACTTTCAGCCTTCTGGCCAGTAATTTAACAGATTTTTTTAACTTAATTCTGTTTTTAAACAAGCTCTACCTGATTTTACCTAACCTAGCAAGACATTGCGAAATCACAGCTTTGCAGCCAGACACCCTCTTGATCTGAGAATCATGGCAAAAATGGTCCAGAGGCCAAAGGCTGGTGTATAATTTATATAGCACAAAGAATAAAAATTTGGTAACCCTCCTCTTGCGCTTCTTACTGGCAGGTACTTGGACCAGCACTGGGGAGAAGTGTATTATCAGAGCACCAAGCTGTTGCCTCCAGCACTGCCCAAGCTCTCCATCAACCTGCAGAACTACGACTTGCACCACTCACGTCATCCAGAGGAACACACCTTATACACAAAGCCAAAGATTTTTTCTACTTAGTTCAAACCACGGCTTTTGCTTTACTAGGTCCCACAGCACAGGCAGGCCATGGCTGTTTTGCCGCCTTCCTTGCTCTGTTACACATGCCCATAATCGTCCTGTTTGCAAACAGAGAACTTTCTCATCCAGATTAAATACACCAAGCGCGCAGCAGGAGACTTTGACATATGTGCTCTCATGCTGGCCCCCAGCAGACACAGGAGAGGTTATATGGACCCAGGAACCAGGCTTCTTCCACTTGCTCAGCCACTTCACATGGTGCCAGCACAGCTGTCCCATCTCCTCGCCTCCAGCCCAGCCATCCTCCGCCGGGCTCTGCTCACCACAGCCCTAGCTGCAGGCACTCAGGCTCTGACAGACAGCATCTGGACTAACTGAAGCTCCTCAGCGTTCTTCTCTCAGAGGAAGCACATCTGGGTGTTCTCCTTTCCAATTCAGAATAACAAAGAGATGGAACAAGTACAGACTTTATGCTCTTCATTGTGTTTTAGTGTTTTACTATTTTTATCTTGGTGCTACATCCAGAATAGTACATGAGGCACCAGATCTGCCAAAGAAACAAACAGAAAGTCTTCAAATAGTGGAGCTATTCCAGTTTGTGCTGCTGGCTGCCTTCATTTGTAAAACCTGATTAGATGAAATGGGAAAGTGTTTGGAGTAAGACATGAACATGAGCATATGTTCAAAGTGATTTAAAAAGATTCACTGCTGCCACCAATACATCATAAAAAATATAAACATGAAGAATGAATAACATTGAACTCCACATTTTTCATCTTATACATTAGTAATTTTTTTCCAAAATGTTCTGCAGAAGACAAATGCAAAAAAAATGTAATTTCATGCTTCCGCCCCCCCCCTCCCCCGCCCCCCAAGAATAAACTAACCAAGAGAGCTTTTAACAAACCAATCAGTGCAGTAACAAACTTCTTTGCTATGTTTCAAGTTGGATTTTCAGCTTCGGACAGAGCTGACCTCAGCCACCCCCCTCCAACAACCACATCCCCGCCTGCAATGGAAGCTCTGCCAGAAATCTGCAAGAGGGCAGGATTAGCATCAGCGGCTATAATTAAACTTCATGGCCCCATGACACCACTTTCCAAGCATATGCAACAGGAACACCACCATGGGCCCTGTGACTTGGAGCAGCTGAAGTCATTTTTTATGAGGCCGGGTATTTCCCACGGAGCCTCTGGATGGGACAAGGCTTCGTGGTGCCTCCCTCCCGCAGCGCGTGGGGAGCCCCGCTGACGTGCGCGGCCACCAGCAAACCCCTGCGATTACGTGCTGAGGCTGGGAGGTCAGGGCAGCAATGCTGCAGGGGGGTTGCTTCAGTTATTTATTTTTTAAATTCATTTCTAAATGGAGAGCATGAGTCTTATGGGGAATATGGGGTCTGGTTTGCGAGCATGGAGCAAGGGAGGATGGCCAATCCAATGTACCTCAGGACATGTCTCAGAACAGTTTATAGAGATGTGCAAGGCCCCTCATACTTGTATTTACATTTGCATTCCCCGTGGCTATTTGGTTTTTTGGTTGGTTGGTTGTTTTTTTTTTTTACGTGTTGGACGGCTTTGTGGCAGGGCCCAGGTGGGCAGGTGGGTGCAGCTTGTTGCATGCCCAGCACAAGGAAAATGCCAAATTTTGAGGGATATAAATAGATGTCAGAGCTGGGTCTTGGCATTTCTGATGCTTGCCACAAAGACTAGGAGAAGAAAAGAAAAGGTATTTGTCATCACTTTTCATTCCTAAATGGCTCTTTTCTAGAGAGGGATGACAGAGAGGGGAAACAGGTTCATGAAAACAAGTACACGTGTATCAGTTTCTTCTCTTTCTTCTACATTTTAAACACATTTTATGCACTGCTCTACTTTGATCCATTTCTACTGCTTCTTCAAGCCTCTGTAGTTCTTTCTGGAATAACAATCAACCAGGAAGTCTTGTCAAAAAATACTCATTGCCTGAAAGGTCTCAGAATTTCCCATTTTATGCTGGACAAACATCAGCCTGCCCCAGTGCTTCTCACGCCATCTCTCTTCCCAGTCCAAGCAATGAGAAGCCCATGAACATGCAAATCACTTTGTTTAAGAAAAACAAAAGTCAGGCTATGTGAACATCAGGAAAGACATTTTGTTTGCCAATCATCTTGGGTGAAGCTTATGTCTAATTTATTCCTCTTGAAGGTGCTAACCCACTGAAATGTGGAAAGATATAATGTGTAATCATTTGTAAAAGATATGAAATACCAGGCAAAGGATGTGCTTTTCAGTAAGGTAAATTACCGATTTACATATTGTAATTTTTAAATAGTGTAATAATACAATGATTTGCCATCTGAACATGGTCCTGGACAAACTGCTCTAGGTGGGTCTGCTGGGGAGTGTTGCACCCAATGCCCTCCAGAGATCCTTTCCAACCTCAAACATTCTGTGATTCTGTGATTAAAAAACACAAAGACAGAAATGTGTGTCGAGAAGACATGCACACACACACACACACAAAAAAAAAATCCATATCAATATTTTTTTTTCTAGATTGAGACAGTCAAAATAACAGTCTGAGTACCTGGCAGCCCCAGAGGGTAAAGGCAACTGGACAACTCAACACAACAATTTTTGAAGGCTTGGCCTCTAATGCTGTGCCTCTCTGCACCATGCGATTTGCAACAACTTTGACACACACCGTGCATGCAGCACTTCATCACCTCACGATTTTGTTACTTTCCCCTCTATCCCTGCAGCCACACCGCACTATTTAGAAAGAACAGCACTGGTGTGACAGACAGATGCACAGTGGTGTCTCTGCTCTTCTTGGTTGGTCTTCTCTGCATGGGGCAGTGGCACTTCCCTCAAACCACAGACTCAAATCCAAGGGGATGATTGTGAAAACATTTTGTCATTTCTAGCTTTGCCCAAGGCTGGGAATAGCCTGCATTACAGAATTCAAAGTGGTTGCTGAAAAAACTCACCAATAACATTTTTTCATTGTTAGCAGTGAGGCTCTGTTTTCAAGACAGCCTGCTTCTCCTAGCAGTCAGTGCTCAGAGTGAACAACACCTGCGACATCTTGTCTCATCCCACCCACCAGGCTGCCTGCAGGATACAGCCATCCTGGGGGACCAATGAAAGTACACAAACAAGCAGTAGCCATGCAGTTCAGAGACCTGTAAAGGCTGCTAATGAATTGAGAATATTTCAATTTTTTGTTTGTTTGACTTATCTGGAGGATCACACATGCTCTACCAAGTAGCACAAACTGGTCAGAGAGACCAGAAACTTCAGGATGCCAAAAAGCCAGTTTCCTAGAAATTAACTGAAAGAGCAGCTCCCTTTTTCTACAGTGGTATCACCTGTGCCTCAGAAGATAATTCATTTGGACAGTGTTTTGGGGAAAGAAATGTCTCAGAATATGCAAGGCTCTCAAGTTTTAGGATGGAGACTGTGCTATAGATGAACCACCACACTCCTCAGCAAGGCAGACTTTTCCCCTAGACCCCAGCATTTCTGGCTGTCATGTCTCATTCTGCCCCTCTTCTCCCTTTCTTTACATTCTTCAGCAACTATCATCTTCACCTCATTCACTTTCCTTCTCTCACTTGGAGCACATCAGTTCTTGAACCATCTCATCTCCTGATGCTTCCCCCCAGGGCAGCCTGCAAATGCATCCGTTAATTCAAGAAAATCAGTCCTGGAGCAGACTAGGAGGCTTCAGACATCCCTATTTCTAGAATCTGTAGCAAAAGAGTAAACTTGTTGCTAACGTCAATTAACTCTGTATTTGCTCCTCCTATGCACAGGGTGCAAACAGGTTTCTGGGACCAGTTCCAGACAGGTGTAGAGGTCCACCTGGGCAAGGGCTGCAGCTGGAAGAAGACCTGTGTGCACCATAGGCATATGCAGAACGCACACGTGCCTGAGCCTACAGCTTACCCCTCCCTACACCAATGTTCTCTTTTCTAAACAGGAAGGCAGAGATGAATGCTGCCTACTTGGAGACACAGTAAGTTAGGTGCATTGTTTCTCCACTTTCCTTCCTTGCTCCAAAATGTCTCTTGGCTTTTTGCCCACCTTTCTATATGCTTTGTACACTGAAAGAGTGAGGACTTTCTCAATTTCACTGTTTCTGAACAACTATGAATATTAATTCTCCCAATATGAACAAAAACATGTAAAATAATTTGAGTATTACATTTGCAGAATCTGATATCCTTTCCTAGGCAGTCAGTAAGCCTTTTTTTTAAAGCCTTCCAAGATTTTAACTGTTAAAAACAAGAATGCCACTCCTGAATCATGTTGGAGTTGAGGCAAAATAAACAACTTCTTACATAAAATAAGAAAGTCCAGAGGGAAAGCTAGCATGAGTAGAAAGTAAACTTCCTTGTTATGCAATTCATCTTGCCTAATGTTTTCAAGAAAACCTCAAGAATTAAAGCTAAGAAAAATGATGCAGAATGATCTTATTTCCTGCTGAACTCCCCAGCTACACGAGCGCCGGGTGTAGCTGATCACTGACACAGACCACTTTGACTTGCAAAGCAGCTCTCAGACCAGTTCCCTGCATGAAAGGAGACGCTGCACGCACAGTCCTCGATCACATACAGCCGTGTCAACATCAATTTGAATGTGTCAACATCTTAACACCCTTCTCTTCTTCCTCCCTGAAAAACTATTTTTTCTTTTTTTTCTTTTTCTTTTTCTTTTTTTTTAAGAAGTGAGATACATTGTTTGCACACATCTCAGCAAGCCATTTGAGCAAATAAACTTCCAAAGATAGAATCACTGCACCAAGCATGAGGAACTAAACTCTCATTTAAAGCCACTCAGCCCATGTCCGTGCACTGGGTTTTTCACATGCCTGCAGGCACTGCTCATTGAGCACTGCAGCAGAGGCAGCACCCCCAAAGCATAGATTGCATGCATTTTTGAGTACCTTTTGGCAGCGTTGGGTTAAAAGCAGAAGTGTTGCATTTTTTCTCCTGATATGGGATCTGTGAGAAGCAGGGCTGTGGTGCAAGGTGCCACCTGGGAAGTGCCTGGAAGTATCTTACCTGCCTGGGATGGAGCATCTTCCTGTCTTGGACAAGCTTCCAGCAGCATGCTTAACTACTAATTTGAGAAAGGAAAAACACAGTCTGGCACATCACCCTTGAAACACAGCCCACCCATCTATTATGCCAAAGGTAGTATTTATAGTTACCCTCAAAAAAAAAAAAAAAAAAAAAGGTCACTGGCTACTCTGCAGCACTGTAATATGTGATACACAGGGTGGGCCTGTGTATCCAAATAGGATGTGAGAAAATCACTAAAAAAAGAACTTTCTATGCAGAAAGCACTGAAAAAGTGCTCTGCTTTTTGCTTCTTGCAAGGGCAAAAGAACTGGATTTCTGTAATGCACACAGCCTTCTCTAAAGCTATGAATTTTCTTCTCACATTAAACAATCATTGGAGAAATCCTCTAGATCTCCCTCTACAACCTAACCACCTACTGAAGCCTGCAACTCATGACAAGAGTCAAATAAAGCCTTTGCAATGAATTCACTAAAAATAGGTACATGAATAACAAAACTTCCAGCATGACGGAAGAGGAAAATAGCCATCCTTGATAATTTAAGACCTATACCATCACAACTACAAACACATGGACTGCAGGTTGTGTGCATGACCTCAAAAGCTGGACAAAAATTTTTGACTTTTGATATTTAAATATTCAAAATCTTGAATTTAAAGTGCTGAAACTTCCAACAGTAATTTGCTAGACCAGTTCTAAACTGCAATTCTGAAAGTCTAATTTGCCTTTCACTGTGAATAGAGATATTATTTGGATATCACACAAATATGCACAAAATATGCACCATCATCACCATATTAATGTTTCTCTAAAGACTGTAGCAAGTTAAGACATAGAGTCCCCCAGGCCAGCTAACCCTTTAAAATCTTTTGTCCAAGCCACTGAAATGCATAGAAGTGAAGATCTACCGCAGATCATGTTTTACTGCACATAGATTGAATGAAAACCAGCTTTGGACGAGGTAGCGGAAACAGTAGTAAGACCCCATCACACTTCCGACAAAATCCATGGCTTCTTGGGATGGTGATTCAGCTCAGCTTCCCATTCCTGAGCTTTTCTGGGAGCAGAAGCGACACTGTCTGTCTACGCAAGTTTCCCAAATATCCCCTAACTCCTGCTGAATCCTGCCCACCAAAGCCCTCTGCGCTGGGCCTTGAAACCACCCATGGAAGAATGGTTATCTCCTCTTGCATACTGTTTAGAGAGCCTCTTTTATATTCAGTACAGAGGTTTTCCAGCCCCTGGCATTTTCACTTGAACAACAAGGTCAGAAGAGGAGAAGAGATCCCAACTCACCGTTTCTAATGAAGTCTGCTGCTTTGTTGGCTCTTTAACCCCTCTGGAAAATCACTTTACTGATGTGATAAAAGTTTGATGAGAGAAGGTTTCCTTATACAGGAGGCAGGGATATTCACCAAACTCACATTTTTTGACAATGCACCAAAGTCACAACATAAATAGCTTTGGAAATTTCCAATCTTTCTCTTTTCTTTAAAGACAATAAAAGTGGTTTTTTTTAGGAAAATAAATAAATAAACTATATTAGACTCCAGACTTTCAAAATACAGCTGTGCAAATGTGGAGTCATTTTTACCAGTTCCCCTCCAGCATACAACCTGTGTCAACAAAATTTTCAGGGCAGAAAATATCCCAGGAGATTAAAGAGCTATTAAACAGATATTAATTGAGATTAAATAAGTATTAGATGTTGTAACACAGGAAATATAATCTTAATTTGCTGCCTCTTTGCTGGCTGACTTATCATGCTGTGGACAATTATGCTAGATAAAGTGGCTGGGGGAGAAGTTGCCCTCCTTTTCTTTTAGTGGTTGTATTAAAATATTCTCTGTTCAGAGGCATTTCCAGAGCTTTTTTACCTGCAACAGGGAATGGACCCCCAAAATTCAGAAGAGATATTTGGTGCCACTTCAAGGGCAGGAAGGACCTGACAGAGCAGTGCAATGAGGCAGGCTGCAGCCACCACCTCAACAATGAAATTTCTTGTGAAATTTGTGAACAGATCTTCGAAACACATCTCTTCTCTCTGGCTTCTCTTCTGCCTTTGGAAGTTCCTTTCCTCAGTCTGAAGGTTCAAGTTCAATCCAAGTTCCCTTTGTATTTCAATATACTGACCTCTAAGCAGGACGTGAGGCAAGGAGACTGGATGGTGGCATAGCATCTCACCATCTCCTCACTCAGAACTAAATACTTATTTTTACTTCAAACCTGGCAAGTTGTTCATACTCAGCTGTGCTTATTTTGCCTGAAGCACCCAGTAAACCTCTCTGTTAACCACAGAATCATAGAATGGTTTGGATTGGAAGGAACATTAAAGATCATCTAGTTCCAACCCCCATGCAGTGGGCAGGGATGCCACCCACCAGACCAGGTTGCTCAAAACCTCATCCAACCTGGCCTTAATCACCTCCAGGGATGGGGCATTCACTGCTTCTCTGGGCAACATGTGCCAGTTCCCCACCACCCTCTGAGTAAAGAGCGTCTTCCTAATATCTAACCTAAACCTACCTTCTTTTCATTTAAAACTATTACTCCTTGTCCTGTTACTACACTCCCTGACAAAGAGCCCCTCCCCAGCTTTTCTGCAGTCCCCTTTAGGTAATGGAAGGCTGCAGTAAGATCTCCCCAAAGCCTTCCCTTCTCCAGGCTGAAAAACCCCAACTCCCTCAGACTGTCTTCATAGCAGAGGTGCTCCTGCCCTTGTGATCATCCTTGTGATCATCCTCATGGCCCTCCTTCTTCTGTCCTTCTTGTGCTGGGGACCCCAGAGCTGAATATAGTGCTCCAGGTGGAGTTTGGTGAGAGCAGAGCAGAGGGGGACAATCCCCTCATGTGCCCTGCTGGCCATACTGCTTTTGGTGCAGCCCAGCAAGTGGTTGTGCTTGCATACTGCAAGCGCCATTACTGGCTTGTGTCAAGCTTCTTGTCCACCGGCTCCCCCAAGTCCTTCTCCTCAGGGCTATTCTGAATCCATTCTCCACCCAGCCTGTATGTGTGTTTAGGATTGCCCCAGAGCAGATGCAGGACCTTGCACTTGGTCTTGTTCATGAGGTTTGCATGGGCCCACCTCTCAAGTCTGTAAGGGTCTCTGCATAGCATCCCTTCCCTCCAGTGTGTCAACTGCACCACACAGCTTGGTGTCATTGGCAAACTTGATGAGGGTGCACTTGATCTCACTGTCCTTGTCACCGGAAGGCAATGTCCCCTCCTTACCTCCCCTGCCTGTCCTTCCTAAATAGCCTGTATCCTTCCATTCCAATGCTCCAGCCATGGGAGACATAGTACCATGTCTCCATAATGCCAAGGAGGTCATAGCCCTGCAGGCATGCATACATCTTTAACTCCTCTTGTTTATTCCCCATGCTATGTGTGTTAGCATAGAGACATTTGAGTTGGGCCCCTGATGAAGCTGGCTTACTGGCTGCAGTTGTTGGCATTCCTTTGCGCTGCTCTTCAGGTGCTCTCCTGCTGACCCATGGCCCTTCTTCAGGCTCTTGACATCTGTCACTGACGCTGATATCAAGCTGAGAGGAGCGGGATGAATTGAGGGTCCCTTCCTCCAGCAACTCTTTTTAAAGTCCTCTTTTTTGCTCTTCACCAGCTTGGCAAGCTTACGACTGAAGATGTTCTTCCTCTTCTCTGACAGTGGACCCCATTAGCCCCCAGCAGACCAGGTTTTCTCAAAGTGAGTCCCTTGGTCTCAGTAGCCAAACCCCTGCCTGTGACACCAGCCCTGCAACTACCTGTTGCTTTGCCAGATTCTACTGGTCCTTTCAATCCCCTTCCCTTTGACCAGCAGGACTGATGAAAACACTACCTGTGCTCCTGCGTCCCTTACTGCTGCTCTGTAATCCCTCCTCAGACTGCTCCTGGCTGCATCATCAATGCCAATGTGAAACAGCAGCAGAGAGTAATAGTCCTTAGGCTGTACGAGGCTTGGCAGTCTCTTGGTGACAGCCCTTATATGAGCCCCCAGGGCAGATCGGGTCAGCAGATGGGTGCATCTGTGTCTCTCAGAAGGGAGTCTTCTCCTACTACCAGCCTTTGCCTTTTCTTAGTGGGACTGGTTGTTATGCAGGGAGCAGACGGGGCTGTCTTACCGAGCTCCACACTCCTGCCATGGGTCTTTCCTTTTCAGTCTGCAGGGGGGTGAGGCAGTTGGTTATGCAAGGGCCCCTCAGCCTTTGGGGAAATGTCTTCCTGCTGCTCCCTGTTGTTGCCAGCTTCCAGACTCCAGTGTTACTGGCCCCCCTCCCTTCTGTGAGTGGTGGTGAGGGAGTTCTGGGGTGTTTGGCCATGGGCTGTTGGTCCCCTGCAGACTGTGTAGGATCCAGATGCCCAATTCCTCCTCAGCCTCCCTAATGCTACATGGCCTTCTGACTGTCTTGCCTCCTGCAGCTTGTTGGGCACTTTCATCAGCCTGCAGTCTGCATGGCAGCCTCACCCCTCAGCAGTTCTTCTGTCTGGGTGGTGGCATCAGCCACCGCTGGGGCAGACAATGCAGACTGCCCAGCCAAAGCTGCAGCCTCTGCCCTGAGACGAATGCCCACTGTTCTGCCTTAAGGATCAGGAAAGGTGTGTGCCATTGGCCTGTGCAGATCTGGGTGTGGGGTTAAGGTATAACTGGTGCCTCCCGTTTGGCCTATGGGATGGTCCTCCTCACAGGGTGCCCTCCTTCATGGGGTACCCTCCTCACAGGGTGCCTTCCCTCAAGGGGTGCCCTCTTCACAGGGCATCCTCTCTGCTCACACTGCTATGCAAACAGCCGTGCTCCTGGTCACTCACACTCCCCAGGGGCTGCTTGTGGAGCACTGAGGGGTGGCTGCCATTACTTCTGGCCCCATCCAGAACTGATGGCAGCACCCCACTTTTGAACAAGCTGCTGTAACCCTGGGCAGTCTCTGCACTGCCCTGGGGCAGCCTCAGCTCAGGAAACCCCCCTGTAGGCTGTGGTCCCTTGCGTTACTGCAGAACATGTGCGCCAGAGCTGATCACCTCGCAGAGTGACTCCATCTATTAGCTAAGAGAATTTATTCCATGTCTTCTTCCACAAAAATTTGTTTTCCACTACTATATTTTTTCTCTCTTTGAAGATCTTGCCACTACAACTTGCTGACAACCCACTGACTAGGCAGGCATTAATTTCCATTTCAGAATCACCAAATAATGACAGTTTTTTTTCTCCTCTTCTCCCTGTTTAGCCTATAATTTGTCTGCCTGTACCACAACATTTTAAACTTTTCAGATTTTGTTCAAAATCTGAAAGAGGACTGATTACAGCTTCTGACACTCTTGCTAAGATGTACAACTTCATCTTCAATCATAAGCTTTTCAAGACAAAATGTTCTACAAAAAATGATAAATGTGAATATATGAGTAATAAGAACAAGTCAAAAATTTCCCAGCACCTCCAATAGAAAAGCAACTTATCAAAAGCAGTCTTCTCACCAAAATCTGCCAATCTTCAGGATAAATAAATAAATAAATCAGTTCTAAGTTATCATTTATGGCCAAAATAACTTCTTCCCTTGCCAGGGTTATTGCTCCTGGTTGTAACCAGCTCTTAGGAATTCTGCTCAGTCTATCCCAAGTTTTCTACTGGAGCTGTTCCAAAATGTTTAAATAAGCATTTTCTGAAGCAAGAATATATACCTTTAATACCCTGAATTTATAGTTTCTGTATTCCTCATAAGAACCGTAACTGATACACTGTACATTCAGCTTTTCTCAAATCCAACCATTTCACAGAAATCTGAGCCATACAAGAGTAGAAAAGACCCAAAAGTTAGAGCACATATGTGAATTTTTTAACAGCTGAAACATAACACAGTAAAATCCCCCCCAAAAATTTTTTGCATCCTTATGTAGAAGATGAAAAATTTCAAATACACAAATTTTCAAGAGATGGGAAAATGGCTGCCTGTCCATTCCTTCTAACCAGACAGACAACTACATAGAAACAGTCATATCCTGCACCTGAAAAGCAACACATACAAACAGGACAAACTTAAGAGAACAAAAGCATGGTGTCTCCACTCTAGGATCATAGCTCACTTTGCTAAGAAAATATATGTTTGGACCCAGGGACTTGCTCCCACATTGTAGCCTTTCCCATATGATTCATTATCATATATGATCAATAGTTTCCTTATGATCTTTCTTTTACCATAAACTTATAACTCTACTCATGTATTGGCACAGAGCATACGGTATGAAATATGAATCAGGCTGTATTTAATATGCATGCAAATATTTGTTTTAGCAAAACACAATGAGCTGCCCCATCTATTGGTGTAAGAGAGAATATTTAAACAAAATTTAAGAGCCATCATAAATGCCAAGAATGGAAGAACTCAGTCAAAAATACGTGATAATCTCAATGACTGTCTCTGATTCTTCAAATTGATCCAAACTTTTACTGTCATACAAAATTATGAGAATAGTGGCTTGGTCTGGGGAGAAGAGAGAGGAAAAGGTGGCATTTGGTTGAGGATTTAAGGCCAACAATGATGCTTCCAAGCAAACATTTATATGACGGTTTTGGTGATTTGGTCCCAACAAGTAAATATTTGTGCATCTCTGGGCTTTATACACAAAGGGATTACAGAATTACATAAGTAGAACCAAAGACATTCACAGTGTAGAAAAAGGAGAAGGTAGACACTGTGCTGAGCAGAAGTGCCCCCCCAAAAAAAAATTAGGGGAAAATTTCTTTCTGGTTCTTCTTCATACGGTGACATCAGGTTTATTTGAAGTATTTTAAAGAAACTACAAGGAATACTAAATTAGCTTCAAGTTCTGTTTGTTAACTTGGATTTATTTTTTTCCAGATGAAACAAACTTTAATGGATCTTTATTAAAAATAAATAAATAAACTTTCTGGAAAGGTGCCCCTACACTTTTGACAACTGAAAATTCCAGAAGTCTCTCCCTGGCCAATATTTTCTTTCTATTTTTTTTAAGGTTGGGATCAGAGGCATAAAAGGTATTTTAAGATTTGCTCACCCCAAAGTGACAAAACAAAAAAGCCAATACAACAAGGTAGAAAAGTCAAGTCTAGTGCCACCATATCTGATAATGTGATAATCTGAGCACTTCATCAGACCATTCTGTCCAGTGATCACAGAATCACAGAATTTCTAGGTTGGAAGAGACCTCAAGATCATCGAGTCCAACCTCTGACCTAACGCTAGCAGTCCCCACTAAACCATATCCCTAAGCTCCACATCTAAACCTCTTTTGAAGACTTCCAGGGATGGTGACTCCACCACTTCCCTGGGCAGCCTGTTCCAATGCCTAACAACCCTTTCAGTAAAGAAGTTCTTCCTAACATCTAACCTAAAACTCCCCTGGCTCAACTTAAGCCCATTCCCCCTCGTCCTGTCACCAGGCATGTGGGAGAACAGACCAACCCCCACCTCGCTACAGCCTCCCTTGAGGTACCTATAGAGAGCGATAAGGTCGCCCCTGAGCCTCCTCTTCTCCAGGCTGAACAAGCCCAGCTCCCTCAGCCGCTCCTCGTAGGACTTGTTCTCCAGACCCCTCACCAGCTTCGTCGCCCTTCTCTGGACCCGCTCAAGCACCTCGATGTCCTTCTTGTAGTGAGGGGCCCAAAACTGAACACAGTACTCGAGGTGCAGCCTCACCAGAGCCGAGTACAGGGGGACGATCACCTCCCTAGCCCTGCTGGCCACACTGTTTCTTATGCCAGCCAGGATGCTCTTGGCCTTCTTGGCCACCTGAGCACACTGCTGGCTCATATTCAGCCGACTATCCACCATCACTCCCAGGTCCTTCTCTGCCTGGCAGCTCTCCAACCACTCATCTCCCAGCCTGTAGCTCTGTATGGGGTTATTGTGCCCCAGGTGCAGGACCCGGCACTTGGCCTTGTTGAACTTCATGCAGTTGACCTCAGCCCATCGGTGCAGCCTATCCAGATCCTCCTGCAGAGCTTTCCTACCCTCAAGCAGATCGACACACACACCTAACTTGGTGTCATCTGCGAACTTACTGAGGGTGCACTCGATGCCCTTGTCCAGATCATCGATGAAGATATTAAAGAGGACCGGCCCTAGCACCGAGCCCTGGGGGACGCCACTAGTGACTGGCCTCCAACTGGACTTGGCTCCATTCACCACGACTCTTTGGGTCGTGGTGAATGGAGCCAACCCATCACAAACAACCCATATCAATCTTTGGAAAAATTCTGAGAAATAAATGTCTTTATCCCTAAGACATTTTTCAATATGAAAAAGATTGCCATGTCCTTGGAATGGAGCGGCAGATGTGAACACAAGACAGCTTCACAGAGTAACCAGTGGTAACCTTTCCTTTCTAAGAAAACAGGATTGGTCTCAGGGCACCAGGAAACATTCAGACTGATACAGTCACAGACTACTTATTGCAGGCTCTTTTAAAATTAAAAAAAAATAATAAATTAATTTTAAAAATCACTAAGATAATATTATATGGATTAAAGCTGCATTATTGTTTATTGTTACAAAAAATAAAAAGAATCAAGTAAAGTCAGGGTAAAGTCAAGGTATCTACCAGTTGCATCTCGGTTATGAAATCCAATGGCTAGTGATGATTTTGACCACATTAATTTTCAATATGATTTCTAGTTCTAATAATAAAATTGGCTACCTTATAAAAAGATAGTCTAGAGACTATTTAGCTGTTATACCAGATAAACGAAATGACTTGAAATAAAAAGGAAGCCCTGCATAGAGACTGGTAAGAGTACATGGAAATGAAAATTACATCCAGGCTTCATGCAGCATTTCTTAATCTTTTTCTAGAATACACAATTATATACATGACACTTGTATCTTGAGTGGGAGAACAAAAGGAATGTTGAGCACTCAACTGACCCTCCACCCCCACTCTGTTTACGTAGTTATGATAAGATTTCTGTTACAAAACAGGACTGACTTACTGACTTCATTTCATCATTATAAAGCAATTCCTGTGTTGTATTTTTTTTTAAATACAAGTTTATTCCAGTGGAACTTGAAAGTTCTTCAGGAGAAGCTCCTGAAAATAACTTCTCATTTGCAAAATGACCTGCCAAAGATTTAATCTTTCTCTATCTCAATTACTTGTGTTTCATGAGAAAAATTCATCAAATTGTTATAATTGCTGCTGGCTCAAACCACATATAAATTAAGAAATGAAGGAATACTTCCATTTATACTGTTTTTTTAATGTAGCATCTATCCACTGAAACAAGCTGCAAGCAATCAAAAACAGTTAAGTGAAACACTATTATACCTTTGGGGCAAGTATTGCCTCTGAAGTATAAATAGCTTAAGATTTTTATTCAGAACACAAAATTTCTCTGTTCTAAATCCTCTCTCTTTATATTCAAGAAGCCAACAGAAAATAGATTTGTAATTACAGTCCTTGGAATCCATGTAGCCAAGCCTTTTGCTAATATCATTTTCTAGATGTTGAGTTAGCACAAAGATACCACTGTTAAAGTTTTATCTCCATGTCTTTTAATTCTTCTATGCACATTTAGCTCTTCCTACCATTTCCAAAATTATACGCTGAGGATTGCTTCATTAGTGGAGAATTAAGGTGCCCACACAAATATTAAAGTATCTAACGTTTTCATAACTCTGAAGAGTGTTTTTTGTCTGTTTGTTTGTTTTTCAAATTCATTTACTTTGAGTGGCAATTAAACAATTGCTAAGTACTTCCAAGTAAGTTCCATCAGTTTCAATTAAGCAAACAAGAAGTGAACAGATGAAGAAGCAAACCTGAAAGTTTTATTTGCTATATGCTCATGAAGATGTTATTCATATATTACATAGATGTCATATATATATCCACTGGCAAAAAGATGAGATGTAAAAAAATTATACTGTTAAAAATGATTTCTAATTTAAGACGACTACTAATAGACTAACAGCAGGTGAAACAAATTTTGTTCCAATTCATTGTGCTTTACAAATATGAATGCCATTTGGCATGAAAGAATTCACACTGAAATCAAAGAAGGAGTAAGGACAGCTGTAGTGAAACTGCTGCTCTGTAACACCCAGGGACAGCCCTGTATTGGAGTTTTGAGAAGAAAATCATCTCACTTCTCTAGACTTCATTCAAAATCAATTTCTGCCTGTCTACAAAGGCCATGTTAGTTTCCTGATAAAATTTCAGAGGGAAAATATTATCAAAACTAATAGGAATATTTTTCTTTCAAAGCAAGCTTGAAATCCTTCCTATGTGTTTGATCTAAATCAATCAGTGGACTAAGGCATTCAGAAAACATTGCCACCAGCTAACATGGTATGACACTTCACCAAACTACCAGCACAGCCACATGAGCAGAAGACACTCTTGTAGTTTGTTGAATAATTAAGTATTTAAATATAACTTTCAGCGTTTCATATACTATGGAAAAATACATACTGCCTTGGGGGTAAAACAAGCAATGTAGTTTTATTGCCCTATTTGCACAAGATGGGTTGGAGCTCTGAAGCTTGTGAAGGGAGCGTGTGGGTTTGCATGCATGCACCCATGTGTAAGGAGGGGAAGGAAGATTTGCAAGTGATGAGTTGGTGGTGATATTTTTCAACATGCTGTTTTCTCAATGGTATCTGTAGTCAAAGTAAAGATGCTTGCACTGTTTCCACTAGCAGCCGCTTCTGGACTTTTGTGAATATGGTGTTAATATCTGTAGCACGGCAGTTTAAAAATACATATTAGGGAGAACAGGTTTACAACCAGAGTTGCATTAAATACACTTCACAACTTTTCCTCGCTGAAAAATATCATTGGAGTAATTCAGCCTTACTAAAATGGCATTTGTTGTATTTCAGGAAGGGATTTAGAGTATAAATCCTTCCATCTTAGGCAGGAAGATGAATATTGAATTCATTACTCTACTTTATCCATGCCTTCTCCCACAGTCCCTCTCTTTCCAGTTCTTGTAAATCGAGTTTCAGACCCAAATAGCTGCAATTCTGGAACAATTCATTCCCACGGTAAGGAAAATTACAAAAACCCACCCGAGTGTGGTTTGGCAGGGCAGATTCTGCCTTTGAACAAGAATTAAAACAAGAAGGATTGCTCAAAATCAAATAAATTTATGCGAAGATTAAGTGCAAATTCCTATAATACTGGATAATTTTTCAGTCACTATTAAACAGAAAAAGGCTAGTCAGAACATGAATTTTCCTTTTTACAGGTACAGCACAGAACTTCTGTACAGACACCTAGAAAACCCAATTGTCTCTATTACCAAACCTGTCTTAGGATTTTAAGAAAAAAGCAAAAGTTAATCTGTAAAACTGACTGAAATTTAGTCTGAGAACCAATCTTAAGTCCACCAAGAAGACTATTCTACCAGCTCTCTTGTGAGAAGTTCAGTGGAGATCAGAATTTCAAGAAATGAAACCTGATACAGAATAAAATTATTAGGAGAAACACATTTATCTTAATCCTATTTTTTAATAGCAAACATCTGACATTCTGACATTTCAGAAAATTCAACCAGGAGCTCCTAAGGAAATTTGAGACATTCCTTGGGAGACAATGAGTGATTAAAGCCATTTTTTCTGTGTGAATAGAACCCATTTGATCAGGGCTGTGGCTCAAAGATTTCCAAGCATTGGCTGCTCATCTCAGAAATGCTGCCCAGCCAGCCTACTCACCTTTGGTAAAACATCACTTCTGCTCAAGGGTAGGAAGGCTCTGCAGGAGGATCTGGATAGGCTGCACCGATGGGCTGAGGTCAACTGCGTGAAGTTCAACAAGGCCAAGTGCCGGGTCCTGCACCTGGGGCACAATAACCCCAAACAGAGCTACAGGCTGGGAGATGAGTGGTTGGAGAGCTGCCAGGCAGAGAAGGACCTGGGAGTGATGGTGGATAGTCGGCTGAATATGAGCCAGCAGTGTGCTCAGGTGGCCAAGAAGGCCAAGAGCATCCTGGCTGGCATAAGAAACAGTGTGGCCAGCAGGGCTAGGGAGGTGATCGTCCCCCTGTACTCGGCTCTGGTGAGGCCGCACCTCGAGTACTGTGTTCAGTTTTGGGCCCCTTGCTACAAGAAGGACATCGAGGTGCTTGAGCGGGTCCAGAGAAGGGCAACGAAGCTGGTGAGGGGCCTGGAGAACAAGTCCTACGAGGAGCGGCTGAGGGAGCTGGGCTTGTTCAGTCTGGAGAAGAGGAGGCTCAGGGGTGACCTTATCGCTCTCTATAGGTACCTCAAGGGAGGCTGTAGCGAGGTGGGGGTTGGTCTGTTCTCCCACATGCCTGGTGACAGGACGAGGGGGAATGGGCTTAAGTTGAGCCAGGGGAGTTTTAGGTTAGATGTTAGGAAGAACTTCTTTACTGAAAGGGTTGTTAGGCATTGGAACAGGCTGCCCAGGGAAGTGGTGGAGTCACCATCCCTGGAAGTCTTCAAAAGAGGTTTAGATGTGGAGCTTAGGGATATGGTTTAGTGGGGACTGCTAGCGTTAGGTCAGAGGTTGGACTCGATGATCTTGAGGTCTCTTCCAACCTACAAATTCTGTGATTCTGTGAAAAGCAGCACAGCCATCAGGGCACGGGAGGGGATTGTCCCCTTCTGCTCTGCTCTCGTCAGACCCCACCTGTAGCACCGGTTTCATCCCTGGGGCCTCAGCAGAAGAAGGACATGGAAGTATTAGAACGAATCCAGAGGGCCACAGAGGGGCTGGAGCACCTCTCCTATGAAGACATCCTGAGGGATTTAGGGTTGTTCAGCCTGGAGAAGGGAAGGCTCCAGGGAGACCTTACAGCAGCCTTCCAGTGTCTAAAGGGGGCCTACAGGAAATTTGCAGAGGGACTCGTTGTCAGGGAGTGTAGTGATAGGACAAGGAGTAATGACATTAAACTAGAAGAGGGGAGAGTTAGGATAGCTATTAGGAAGACATTCTTTACCCAGAGGGTGGTGAGGTACTGGCACAGGCTGCCCAGAGTTGTGGATGCCCCATCCCTGAAGGTGTTCAAGGACAAGGTGGATAGGCCCCTGGGAAACCTGGTCTAGTGGAAGGTGTCCCTGCCCAGGGCATCAGGGGTTGGGGGGTAGAATTAGATGATTTTTAAGGCTCCTTCTAACCCCAACCATTCTATGATTCTGTGCTCTTTAAAACCTGTTAATGGTCACCACCTGGATGGTTCACACTACACTTTTTTGAAAATTTTGAGATATTTTACATAATTCCTCTAACTCCAGGAAGTCAAATCCCCTTTCTCTGAAAATGAATCAACAGTATTTGGTCAACCATAATTGTTTCCAGCCAAAACATTTGCAAAAGGAAATTACAGCAGCCAAGATAATCAAGCATTGAGTTATAGGGGTGGATATTTTGACACCTTAAATTTTACCACGGAAATTTGTTCTGCTTGAATGAATCAGTAAGCTGGAAAGAAACAAAATGAGTAAAAAAAAAAATACTACAATAGGTTGTGATTCATGTTTTTGCTGCTACATGCATTCACACCATTCTAAAGGACGCACTGTTAAGTGGAAGATTATAGAAGAAGAAATCCAGACTAGCATATGGATCAGCAAATGACCATGACACATCCACTGGGTTTCAGAGCTCTATTCACTAAATAGGTGCTTTGAGGCCATAATGATGAATCCAATAGGAAAATAAGAGGACAATGTAAGAAAGAATAGACGAAGAAGTCATCTTCTGGCCACAGGAATCTTCTCCTAGACATTAGGCAAAATGTTTTATTCCTCAGGATAATGTTAAACACAGTGAATAACATGGTCCAGAGATTCTTCAAGCCCCATTTGAGATCTGAATAGGTAAATCCTCTTATTTCAAGCCTAGAATAGAGTAGAGGTACACATTAACTTATCACCATATGTGTTGGCCAGCAAGATGCAAGGAAGTGAGGAAGCATGCTGTAGGTAGGGATGGTAGCTAACTAATAGCACCTAGGTCTGAAGTGAAAGGATTTACCATTTTTCCTATTAATACCAATGATACTGTAGTAGGGAAGGAAAGTTTAGAGAATTACTTTTGCTGGAAAAAGGCAGGCAGTCTGAACATGTTTTGCTTATACCATTTTGAACCTACGTGCCTATTTGTGCAGCTGAAGCTGAGTGTTTAGAATAAGAAAATGAAAATGTGGATCACACCTTTAGTACATGAAGCATTAAAAACCACAGCCAGCAGCCAGCTCTTGCAAACATCCATCTTGCCAAAACATTCAAGGTAACTGCATCAATCACTGGCTCCACACAAACAAGTTGAGGATTGGTGGCAGTGTGGTCTGACGACCAGAAAGAATTACTTTACTTTTGAGACAGTGCCTCTAAATCTATGAACTACAGTCACATCTCCCATAAATTAGCATAATTTCACTGATCTCATCAAAATTCCACCTATTTTGGGCTGAGTTTGTCCTGTAATTCAGGTTCATGCAGCACAGGGAGATGCAGCACTTGTAGTTTTAGCACCACACCAGAGGTTGCTTTCTGGATACACATCACATCCTTACGTGCACCCCTCCTGCTTTCCAGCATGTCTCAGAGAAGGTCAGCCCTCAAATGCCAGACCTCAAATGCCAATGAAAAGAAAGTCAGTACAGAACAGGGTTGAGCCAAACATTAATAGCCTGTATACACAGTAGCACAACTTCCACCTTCCTTCAGCTTCCCCCAGGAACCAATGTAAAGTAACTTTGGGGTGAGGGGAAGACTAAGAAAATGCCCAGAATTTTGATTTGGTTGTCAGTTATTTTCAATTGGGGGGGAAAGAACTAAGAAATTTCAAAAGGATTTGGACATTGTGACTCAGAAGTTGCACTTCAACGTACCAAAGTCATCAAGAAACAATTTAAAATGAACTAAAATTAAAAATGAAAATATTATCTAAAGACATCAATTTCAAAATTAAATAAAACATCCTAGTGCAGTATTAAGCTAAGCCAAAATAACTTTACGTACTCATTTCAGCAAAAAGCACTGAAAATGTTATTTTGATTCAAATGAAATATGTATCTTTTTTCCACATTTCAATTACCTTGCTGAACCACATCTCTCTTCTACACAACTTTACAGGAAAAGGTCATGTGAAGTCCACATCAGCATACAGATGAGAGCAACTAATGGTGCAAACACAGATTGGATCAGGGTTTTTACAGCAAATAAAATCAGTGTTGTTTTAGTTCCAGAAGTTCAAACTTAGTTTAGTAGAAGGGGAAGAGAAAAAGAGAATTACATTTCATTATTTTAGAAAATTATATGTTCATAAGCTTTCTTCACATATCAGTCTGGCATGCAAGACTGGATTCATAACTAATATGGATTGCATTTTGTTTTCTGAAGATATTCAATTTTACACGCACTCAGCAACCTGTGAGATTAAACTTGTCTTGGAAAAAAAGAAAAATGCAAAAGATGTTTTCAGATCACGAACGCTTCTTTTATTTCAGACAATGAAGTCATAGCAGCTCAGTAAGATGACAAACAAAAATAAAAATCGCTATTCTTCCTTGCATTGGATTCCTAAAACACCATGATGATGCTTCACAAGAAAGCAAAGTAGAAATGTTGTTATTGTAGTACTCCTTGGCTATAAGCATAAAGTTGTATCAAAGCCTTGTATTGATAATTGGTGATAACTGGCCCAATGTTCACATACAAGAATTATAGCACTGTTCACAATTTTCTTATATTTTCTTATTTTTCTTCCCTGTGGAGTTTGTAATACTTCAGACAATTTTAAATTCCTCAAAAGAGTCAGCCAGAAGAGGAGGAAGGTCCTGAAGATGTGACCCATGCCCCTGCTCATCCCCACATTGTCCATTACTGACTGCAGCATGAGGCATCGCTATGAGGCAGATCAGCCACGTGGACATGACTGGACGGTGATGTGCTCTAGGTACTCATTTTTGAGCAGCGGCAGGCGTGCGGTATGGAACAGCAAAGAAAAATAGTTCTGGCATTTGACATTTTGAGGAGCAGGGAGGAAGGACTGTGGTTTAACGGAATCCCTGACACCCCTTCTCCAGCAGCCCCCCGTGGTCTGACACCGAGCCCATTTTCCTGCAGTCTGGATATCAGCACAGGAGACATGAGTGCCAGACTGTTTCACAGCTTTGCTTAGCAATTATCTTTTATCTTTCGACAACATGCTGTACCCTACGCCTTCACAGTCAAGAGCTTTCCTGACACAGGCATTCTGTGAAGCAGCTCTATCCCACTCAGTTTGGGGTTTCCTGTCCTTTTTTTTTTTTTTTTTTTTTTTTTTTTTTTTTTTTTTTTGGGGGGGGGGGGGGCGGGGGGTGTGGTGCAGGAGGGGTATTTATATTGGAACAACCTGTTGAAATATGCAAGCATATTCAGCAAAAGCCTTAAACTGGAGAAGATGGACAGTTCTGCTGCCTTCATCTGTTTGTTTTTTTGCTGCAGCAGAGAGAAGCCAAAACATGGGGCTGGAAGGAGTTCAGATTTAAACCACTGGAACATGTTAACAAGTTTTTCCATTACTAGATAGAGTTTTATCTATCAATTTAGAAAAATATTCTAAAACCATACCAGTGAGGTTAGGGGAAGGTCACTGAAAATGAGATAAAGCCTCCATCTAACAAATCCCCGTGTCAAAACTACTGCATTTTTTGAAATTCTAAAGATGGAAAATAATACAGGAAAGGATAGTGACGACAATCTTCAGTAACAGCTGTGGGACACATTTAACTTGGAGAGAGGTAATGCAGAAGATGCTTTAAGATGGCTTTGCGGTCCCCGTGGCCCAGGACAGATGTGCCCATTCAGTCACATAACATAACTCACAACATCCTGCTATAATTTAAGCCAGTTATGTATGACCCTGGGGGCTGCTGAAGATTATTACAAGTAGCAGGTGTTCCCTTGGAGCATCTCTCTCTGTACATGTTGCCAAATGGAAAAAGAATGAAGGAGGAAGATGATGTCTTTTTAGAGCATTTAATCTATTTTCAATTGCTTGTAAAACTGTGATTCTTTGTTTCATTTGGAAAGAGCAAGATATATTCATTTCACCTTAAGCCTCCATTTCTCTTTCATCCTCCTTTGGGGTACTTGCATCATCTGCACAGTATTTCCTCTTTATTTACCTCTCACTTGATATTTAGAAGCCTCATTACTTGTCAGAACTACTTCTCTGCAACATAGTTTTATTGACTTTTTTTTTTTTCTTGAGGAAAAAATATATTTCTGCCTGAGATGTTTCAGATAAGCCAGAACTTTATACACTTTCCTCTCTCAGTCTAATTTCTTTAGTAAATCATTTCCAGGCTCTCAACACACTTGATCCAAGTGATGCTGATACCTTCTTAAGGGCTGATATGCTTTTCAAAAGATCATAACTATGAAAGTAGCCGAAGTCTGGTCTGAAACTTTCCTTTTGCTACTGTGAGATATGCAATAAATGAACATTGCTACACTAAAACCTCACCTCACTGAGTTTCTCCATTCAGGGTACTCCAGCATGACTCTACCATGTTTTACCTATTGACCTTCTCTTTCGCACACCAAAATGCACATTAGTATCCTGGTGAGATTTCTCTGAAGATCTTTACTTTACTTTGGATATCTTGGAAGTCAGTTATACCTCATGAACCATGAATTATTTTTTATGGTAACAACAACGATATGAGGGGTTAAGCAAGTTCCTCTCTCATCTAGGAATCAATGACTATGAACTTTTAATTCATCCCTTCTATCTCGGACTGGGATTTCTCCAGGGAGACTACCAGAGTTAGGTGGCCAGAACCGTGGCTATAGATGGGTACTCACTACCGATATTATATACCCATCTTCTGATCTTTGATGAGTCCTGTCCTGGCTGTCATTTCACATTTTCACATTAACATATTTCACATTAACATATTGCTTATGTTATAGGCTTTAGGTTCTCGACTTGCTTATGCTCTACTCTCTTATCTATTTGTGTTATGAGCTCTTTGGGCCAAAAGCAGCTCCAATGAGAGATGTGGAGATCTCATTCAACCTGGCAAGACCAAAGCCACAAAAAGATGAGCAAATAGAATTCTTGTGATATACATCCTGTTGTTTGTTTTTTTTTCCTCTCAGCTTTAAAAGCAATTTATTTTGCTAAAGGTCTTCAACAGTGAATCAGGAAACTGTTGTGGTAAGTGCCTATGAAAAGTAAAGCCCTCCACTCCAGATTCTTTCCACCCCGCCAGATAAGAAGATTGAAACACTTAGGGTGATTAGCCAAACAATTATTGATAAAATGATAATGACCACTGTAACATTTCTCAGTATTTGAGTGGATGCATTGTACTGCAACTGATAACAGAAGACATTTATGCATTTCTAAAACCTCTTCAGAAAGTCATGTTAGAAGAACCTCTGTCAGATATTGACAGGTCCACTTATCAAAAAAAAAAATTCTTCTTATGTGTCTGCGATTTTTAAAGACATTAAGTAACCAATGATATGCTTAGAAATTTACTTCACTGTCTTTCCCTGAATCCAGCATGTAACCACTCGTCTAAGTTAAATGTCTTGATGTCTTCTGCAGAACAGACTGCTGCAGTGGAACATGCAGCACTCACCAATTTCATTGTTCAGCAAATAAACTTTTTTTAAGAGACATACACAAATACTAACTCTCACATAGAAAAGCTACCTATACAGCCAGTGAAATGAAAGTAGCTCTTTTTACATATAAGTTTTTAGAACTGCAATATTGTAAGACATAATTTTGACTAGGTGCTACGGTACTGGTATAGAAAAGATACAAACCAAGCCCTCGGAGGCTTCTAGAAAAGAGCCTTCAGCACAGGCATGTTAACATCACAAAGTAGGCAAGAATCGGAGCCAAAATTAGCAAAATGCATAAATCAGAGCCAAAATGATTTTTAAAATGTATTACTTAAAATAACAGGGAAAGTGAAAGCCCCCAGGACACACAGAAAACAATATCTTTCCCTTAAAATTTGGAATCTGCCAGACTATAATACTGTTGGGCTAAATGCCATTATTAACATCATGCCAGACTAGACAAGAATCCTCCTCCTCAGGCAATGCTCAGCAACTTTAACAAAGGAACTCTTTCCAAAGTTAAATGAGGTAATATAAATACCCAAGGAAAGGCCAGGAGACTATTAATAGCCACTTCATATCTCTTTAACTTTGTGAATCCAACATACCTGTCAGTCAAGTAAGTCAATTAGTCCATTATTTCCACTGTACCTGAGCAAAGGCAAATAAAATGTTGAGGTGACTTGGACTGATCAAAATCTTAGTGTTACCTCTTGATCAATCACTGTACTTTGTACCAAGTACCAAGCACCAAGCATTTTGACTTTTCAAAGCAAAACCTAATTATGAATTTCACTTATGTTGTTGTTGTTTCAATTAAAACTAATATATTTACACTAGACAGCATCCATCTCATCTGACTGCTGTGTCAGTATCTCATTCTAACTGAAACAACCTCTTGTGCTCCATCATTTTAAGAATAAATTCTCAAAATTGTCATACCCTAAAACAAACTTGCCTTATAGTGGATATTATTACAAAAAATGAAGTGTTTCATACCAATTAAAAGAAGCCAGGAAAAGAAATAGTCAACACCATTTTGAAGCTATCCAGAAGCCAGAAGCCAGAAGAAGTTCATATTGAGAAGCAGTTCATCCTGAGAAAGCCAGTAAGAAGTTTTCACTCAGTAAAAAAGCAGAGTCCCAGTGCAGTGATTAGAACATGGAAATAATTTTGTCTGCAGCAAAAATAACAGCACGAAGTGGAGATGACAGGGTTCAGCTGCCTAGATTAGCAGCAGAGGGCTGACAGGGTGCTGAAACCAGGCAGACAGGGAGACCAGACGACAAGCTCAAGAGCTGCCATCACAGCAAGTCCACAAGAAAAAAAAAAAAAAAAAAAAAAAAAAAAAAAAAAAAAAAGGTTAGATATGCCTGGAATGTAAAATTCACCCACTCAAACTGCACTAATTTCACAGTGCAACAGCAGAGAATCTAAGCAAACAGAAAAATGGCTGGTACTTGACACGACAAATTTAAAATGGCATCCAGAAGATGGGGATGCTTATTTGAACTAAGAAAAAGGGGTAGTTTAGACATGATGATTCTGTGTATTGTACACAGCAAGCCTTGTGGAGAATGCTGGGTTGGAATGCTGCATGTGCTATTTTTCTGTTTCTTTTTGTAGAAAGAGTGGTGTAAGCACCAGCACCATAACGCTAGCACAGATGATGCCTCTCTATGCTCCCGGTTGCCACGATTTCGCTGGCCCAAGCCAGTGCTGTGCTTTCCGAATGGTAAGCTACACCCTTCCAGTCAAGGAGGAATCAGATTTATTTAGTCAATCACAAGCACACAAAAATGAAATTTAAATTCCAAAATACCTCAAGCAAAGTGGGCACAACAGACCCAAAAGTTCAGAACTTCTTTGCAAAGTTTGATCATGGAACAAGCATGAATAAAGCACAGTATGTTCAGAAAATTCACTGTAGCAGAAGGGCAAATATTGACAGGAAAAGTCATTTCAACTCATTAAGCTTTTACTGTAATTTTTCAATTCCTTCAAAGAAACAAAATCAACTTAAGAACTCATATTCTGCCATATGTAAATGTGCATGGGACAGAACATGTACAGGTGACATGTATATATGTCTCACATATAGACATACAGGACAACATAAAACACACATATACGAGCCAGACATTCTTTAGCAAAAAGCTGACGCAGAAAAAGTACAACACAGACACGATTTTTTAAATGCTCAGAGGACATTTTCTAGGACTCTTGTTTAGGAAACAAAACTACAAGCTTAGCCACTTAAAACACTTAGGCGGAAGTGACTGAGAAACAATAAATGTGAAACACAGATTATTCCTCCCCCACATTTACTGTCATTTTCCAGAGTTTAACAACATTATACTTCTGTGCTTTTGTTTCTAAGACATGGACAGTGCAGCAAACTGCCAAGAAATATATTTGCTGGACATAATAAGTACTTGATTCCATCTGAGGAGGAGTGGCTTAGCATAATTAAACTCTTCCATGACGCAGGGGAACAGACCTGATGACCCACAAAGGGTTCCAAGGGTTCCTTCCAAAAATGCTTCTGTGATTATATGCTGATTAAATACCTGTGTGCACAGCCAGCTTATTTCCCCATTTTGTTCAAAACGCATGGGTCAGACTTGGATCTGAATCACTTTATGGCATGCAGCATTATATCTGGACCTAGGAATAACTGCCCACCTCCTTTGTATATCTGCTCTAGACATTCCTGTTTCCCCTCCTTACCCCATTCTTCTCCTTTTATAATCATTTACCTTCTCCATGTCCTTGTGCACAAACCTTCACCCAGCCCCTGCATGAAGACAGCCAGCACAAGTGGTCTGACATTACTGTGGTGTCTTCTCCAAAGATCTGCCAAAAAGATGTCCTTGATAAACTGGAAAAAAAAAAAAAAAAAAAAAAAAAAATATATATATATATATATATATATATATATATATATATATAAATATATATATATATATATTTATATATATATATATATATATAAAAATATATATATATATATATATATATATATATATATATATATATATATATATATATCACACGTAATTAGTTAGGAGCTGACCAGAAAGGATCTGAGCCAGGTTTCACTGCTATGCATGACATTCAACTTTAAATAAACTTTGGAAGAGTAACTAGCCATTAGAGAGAAATCAGAGACAGAGCTTAAGTAGACAAGCCAGCAGCACACTTCCCTCTCTGTTAGAAATGGTTTGCTTGCATTTTCTTCCAGACAGGCCAGAAGGAGAGAGGTCTGAAATGGGAAACACTAGCTAAACCAAGGGGAGCCAGGTCACCTGGCCCTAGGACATAGATGCTTCAGGTGCAGTCTCTTCAGACCAGGAACTATAAAATCCTGTATTCAGACATCTGTGTAATGCCTGCAGCTAACTGTCATCCTAACAATTGTCTGTGTGTTAAATCAATAGCTACATAAGATTGGTTGCACTCTTTTAGGGGGTAAAAACCGTTTCTGTTTGCTTTTAAAATATTCTCTAAACCATGTGTGGAACAGTGGTTAATCCTTGGGAAAGAAAACAAATGCATGCAAGTTACCTGCACGTGGCTGCTGAAAACTTTTGAATAGCAGGGTGACTTATGGGTGAGTTTATTCAATTTGGTTTCGAACCAACCCTCTTGTCCATCGAAATATTTTAAACTTGTTATACACATTCACAAAAGATTCCTGTAACGCATCTTTTACACTTAGCCCATGGCAAATACAGTGGCATTCCCAAGCTCATAATATCCTAGGTGATACCATACTGATCATATTAAGAGTCAGTAAAAAGGACATACATCGCCATTTTGGAAAACCACCATTTTTGGAAAAAGATCTCTAGAAGAATTCAGTAGCAGAACTCCATCTCACTCCAAACTGCCATTCATTCAATTTTAACAAGCGAAGGCTACCATTGCTAATGACAGACACAGAAAAGTCTCATTACCTGGCAACAAATTAGTACAGAAAATACAGGTGTGCCACTGAAAACTCCCAGCCTCACCCTTTAGCTATTGTTCTGGTGAAAGAATTTGCTGCCAATGCACACCAAAATTGCAGAACGTATGAGCCGAGGGAAGCATCTCTATGCCTTAGGTAAGAGTGCTCCCTGCTGGCTACAGGTCTGAAAGAAGTAACCTCCTTTGTCTAGATATAAATTCAGAAATTCGTGCATCATCGTCTTAAGCATAAAATTATATATATACAAATATGAATGATACCCTGTTTGCATCTGGGTGTGGGTATTTCAACATATCAGAACCTCTCACCTCACGTCCAAAACATGGGGGAGATAAAACACTGATTATGGAGGAAAAATAATACCAGAACAGAGGCATAAGCAATGTCAGCTGAGCATTCATATTGATACATTTCCAAAAACACTAGCTGCACCATGCTTTCTGCAAACATTTTAGTAATAAGCTAGTTTTCATATAAATTTCACAATGAGTGGAATACTAAACATTATCAAATTAATTTATTTTGATTTGGTAGAAAAAAATAGTTGTGCTTCAGCAAGCAATTGGGCCAATTAAAAGAACACAGAGAATGATTAATGGCAGGGATTTGTTTTATCAACAGGCTTGAAACACAGGAATTCAGACTATTTTGCAGTTAGACATAGACGTACTGCTCAAAAGCACTTCCACCTGTCACACACATTCCATAAGCAAAAGAATACTTATTTTAGCAGTTTCCCATTTCTCGATATGATAAGCTAAGATTTTTATACAACTAATAAATTCATTTTGCATTTCTGTTTGAAAAGCATTTAGATGATTAAGTAAACTACAATACACACAGTCTAGGGGTAGTTTACAAATACAACTGAGGAAGTAACTAAATATGGTGCAACCCACACAATTCTCACCTCACTTTCCATGTGAAAGCATATAGAAACTATATACAGCATTCTCATAACTACTCTACAGACTTTATTTCCCAAAGTATCTTCCATAATCACAGGCAAGCAGTTCATGTAATTGTTTTCATACAGACACAACCGTTGCTGCCATCAACAACCCGCAGTGTGCAGGTATCAGGATGAAGTGGGAGGGTTTTGGTTCACAGGCACGTCTCTGAAAACATTTCCTGTGTTCAGCCAGCAAATGACTGCATAAAACAAATTTAACACAATAAACACAGATGTGATAGATTTTCCCTCTGAATGTTTCGGATGGATATGCAAATATTTTATGATTTTTTTTTAAATATCATGTTTCATCTTTTAAAATGTAAGACAGCAAAATTTAATAATGTACCAAAGTACACACTAATGGTTTCCCTCTGAGTCACATCTTCCAAATGGAAAGAGATCGGTGTAACATTATTAATCCAGGGCACGCAGTAGAAACTGATAGAAAAGCAATCTGTGTGCTTTGTGACAGAGTGCTTCAAGCATACGATTCTCTTCCTTTTCGAAGGCCAACACTGACCTCTATGGGTAAACACATGTAATGGTACCAAACAGATTACTAAAGAGAGGCCAAGTATGATACCAAAACACAGCAGAAATGTTTGTGGCCCTCTCTAAGACAAAGCTATTACACTGAAGTAGGATGCATATTCCTTCTCTGGACACAATGCTAGACTTCAGCCACAGCTATATAAATCTTTCGTTCACCAGAATAACTTTCATTGGTTTTGTATGGAACTGATTTTGTCCATAAATCAATTCCGAATACATAAAATGCACAACTAATCCTGAGGGAACAGTTCACAAACACAACATCCTCAATGTTCGAATGACTCCAAATTGCAACTTGGAACAGCCCAAGTTGGAAGAGACCTCAAAAGATCACAAGCTTCATGCTTGCACACTCCAGGTGGCACTGAGCACAAACGGGAAACACAGGTTTCCCAGGCTAACACCAGCACTCTGGATGGCAAACACATGGCAGTGATCCAGCCCTTGCCGCAGGACAACACAGCGGATGCACCTTTAGTAAGCTGGGCAAAGGAGTGAGAGTGGATGGGCACCTGGGAACATGCCTTCTCTGTGTCCTCTTCAAATATGGGTGCCATGAGTGTGTGCACACCTGGCTCTCCCTGGCACAGGGATGCATGCAGGAGACCTGGACTACACTGGGAGAAAAGCCAATACACAAAATACAACACAAAATTCAAAAATATGAAATGACAGCACATGGCTGGGCAGTGGGAAAATGGGAGAAATCTCACCCCAACACCATCTGGGCTATCCCCAGATCACTTTCATGTGGCAGTGTGGCCATGGGGGTCAACAAGCCCCATGGTCGGTGATAACATCAGGCTGTTAACGAAGAGGCCATGAGGGATGTAAAGAGTTTAGAAGGAACATAGAAGGGTAATTCAGGGGATGCCTTGCTGTCTCAGACTGCTTGTTCTCCAGCCATTAAGACATGGAAGTTGCTGGCTGTTTGCAGTTGCTGGGCAAAGCTGTTGACCAATGAACAGTTACTGGAAAAGTACTGCTGTAGAGCGAATGGTATAAGAAGGAAGCTGTCCTCAATAAAGGAGTTAAAGTTATGTCCTCAGTAAAGAAGCAGGAGTTATGGACCTTTAATGAACCCTGGCCCCTGTGTGGTCATTACTCCACAGCTTCAGTGGTACAAGAGGCCACCCTGACAGCTGCTGTGAAAAACAATTAAATGGGACAAAAAATTAAGGTTTGCTGTGCCTCAGAGCTGCAAAGGATCTTGTGTCTGTGATGAAGCAGACACAAGAAACACATTGCTCTTCTTCCTGCTTTATATTTTAATCTTCCTTAAGTTAATGACAAGGATGCAAACAGGCAGAGTTTCCTTAATTGGTTTAGTATCAGTTTCCATGCCGAGACTTCATCATTGGTTTAAATAGCCCTTTGTTGCAAAAAGGTGGATTAACGACTATAATTTTGTAAATCTTCTGCAAGAAGCAACTATTCATCATTAGATACAAAGCTATAATAGCATAACACTAGTAATCTTTTTATTTTTATTTTTTAAAAATCTATCTTTCTGAAATTGTGGTACATGCTGTTGTTAGCAAATAAAATACAATTTTACATCACAGAAATGAAGGTTATCTTTTAATCTAAAACAGTAGAAGTGATATCTCATCAAAAAAAAAGGGGGGGGGAAAGAAATCAAGTTTCTCAAAATCAAAATTCAAGAAAAACATATCAGTTATAGAAAACTGAACTGTTTCAAAATGGCCTTTATAGACCTCACCACACTATTAGGCCATACTAATTTAAAAGGCTATCTCTGTATGGCATATTGGGACTAGACATCTTAATGGCTTCCAGCAAGGAAAAGCTAAAAAGGGGATGGAGTTATGACTGAGGTTGTCATATCCAAGCCTCCTAAATTAATTCTGTCCCACAGACAGAAATGAATGCCCACAGTTTCAAGCTGTAAAAGAATGGATGAAACAGATAAAAGTGCAAGTTCAAAAATTTAAAATAAAGATATTGATTATCATACTCAAAGGTAAACCACTCTCCAATGTAAGGAGACTATGTCTTCAAAGAGAAGAACCAGAAGTTGACAAACTTATAGTCAGAAATTCCCTGCTTGCCTTCTTTCCCATATATGCATCCCCCTCTATTTGGGCCTTTGAAAAGCCCCATCAACTACTTCATTGCTAAAATGAATTTTGCCTATATGCTGTTGTCTGGAGACAGTGATATTATATGTTTTCATAAGGTATGAACCACTCTTCAAGTAATTGTCTTGCTTTTGCCCTTTTGAATAGAGCTACTGAACATTCCAATTTAATGGGATTTTCCATTAAAAATTAACAGCCATCTCATAAAAAGTAATTTAAATAATGTGCAGGGAAGCGAAGCAATTGAAGCACCTGCAGTCTCTGAAAGCTAGGGTGTATCAGGTAGGAAATAGCTCAAGGCAATCTTATCTTATCAAATAGAAACCTAATCAAGCAAGAAATAAAAATAAGAAAAAGAACAAATGTATATAAACTGCTACATAAATGCTAGAAGTTGGGGGGAAACAACAGTGAATTGGAATTTATAATTTTAAATAGTATTATTATTTACGTTTCTCAAAACTTTTTTTGTTTGTTTTAAATCAGAGCACAATACATACACAAATCAAACTGGCTGGTGTCAGTGGGCACATGAACATGCACTGACACTGCTAAGATAAATGAGGTTAAATGTATCAAAAATAATACTGAATTTCATTTGAATGTATTTCCATGCTAGAACAGAGAAAGGATGGCAGACTGGCTTTTCCACTGGCATCTCAGCTGTTCTTTCACCTGATATGCTGTTCCCATGAAAATATTCCATCAAACCAGCCCAGTGGAGGCTTTTCTTCCTGAGCAATACTCCACTTGGCAGCTATCCGAGATAGACAGTTACTGTTCCAACTCTCTGCAATTTAAATATGGAAACATAGGAAAAAATCTACAGGAATGCTTAGCTTTGTCTTCCCATGAAGGAATCACAGTAAGGAATTTTTGCAGGTTCCCCACACACTTACAGTGTTATTTAAGAAAATAAACAACCTTTAATATGAAATAGAGTTTAATCCGTACAGGGAAAACTAATTGCTGTTATCCTTCTCTACCATCTTAGTTCTAAGAAAACAGGGATCCTATTTTTCAGTAATTTGCTACTATTCTGTAAGAAACTGGTACCAACTTATTAATTACTCAAGGAATAGCTGAGGTTGGAGTCACCTCTGGAGATCAGCTAGTCCAAGCCGCTGCTCAAGCAGGGCCTGCCAAAGCAGGGTCTCATTTCTCCTAATTACTCCTAATTAGAGCTCAGTTCTTTGGCAAACTTTCAGTTTTATAAAAGTCCTGGGTGGATAAAAGCAAAATCTAAAACTGACTAAAAGTTGGTCATTACTTTATCTCTAACATTAGTCACAAATCACACAATACCAAAGTTAACCTGAGCTATCAGACTGGCTCTCCAGAAACTCCTTTAGAGCCAGGTTTCTGAAAGTTCCACACACCCTGTGCCCTGCTCACTCTGTGCATAGAGCAGCAAACCCCATATCACACCTCTGTGGCATGTTCTCTCTCCACATATTTTGCTTTTTACCAAGTCAATTTTGCTTATTTTGGTGCAACAGATAAATTACTTCCATACTGTTGCATAAGCACTTTGAATGAGCTGAAAGTAGCTGAGGCCTTTGTACAATTGCCGCTCTCTCAGAACAATAGACTGTGGGCTTAAAGAAAAAGACGACGGATAAAAAAAAAAAAAAAAGGAGGAGGTGGATAGTGCTGTGAAAAAGCACAAGAGCGCATATGGCTTGAATGGTGGGGTAGGAACTGGAGAGGGAAAGGCAGTAGTGTGGGGTCTGCTTGGAGCTGATGGACTAAAACTCTGCTGATCATTAAAGGAATTCAGTTCGCATTAAGTTTTTGGATTAGCTTTATCCAAGCAGACGTTATGGAACTTACAGAGGGATAAGCCTGCCAGCTAATTCAGGGTACAGTTTGAGAGGAAGAACTGTCAACAAAAATGCTCCATGTGATAGAGGAAAACGGCTCAAAACACAGCAGTTCCCACTCTCTGACAGGGCATTGATGGCAGCACTTCCCCAGTCCCCTAGCTGTCTTTTGACCTCCAAAGGTGTCCAGGAGCACAAACATAGCAGCCCAAGCTATGCGCTCTGTGCACAGAAGCAACCCAAAGCCAGGTGCTGCAGAGCACAGAAAAGCTTGTGCATGGTGCTGTAGGCCTTCTTTCAAATGTGGTTCACGGGATTTCTCTGAACTTAGTATATTATTACAATATACTTTCAAACAGAGTAATATGCGAATATACTTAGCACTGACTGAGTAGAGCTTGGCAAGTGATAGGCTGCTGGGTATCTGGGTACTACAGTTCTCCTTTACTGCCTAAAAAAAGTGAGACGACCTCAAGGAGAGCATGACGACTCGCCGGTAAGGTGTAGGTAAGGTACCGCACTGCGCTCAGCTCACTTCTGCACTGCCCAGCCAGGCGCTTCCAGGAGACACCTGGACACGGACGTGGAAGTCAGGGTCCCTGTCCCTTCTCAGCTCTCTGCTGGTGTCACTACTCGTACAAATTTCAACAGGGCCGCACTGCTTAAGCTTGTCTGTGCAGCACGGTGGGGAAGAGATGGACCTTCTTGGTTGCAAGACCTCCAACTATGAGAAAAAGCCGCAGTCACAAAATGTTTAAACTCAAGTCTTCCATTGAAAGCTGCTCCAAATTTAACTGTTTCTTACAGCCACATAAGGCACTATATTTACGGTTTTCCACAGAGCAAACGTCTCTCCCCCTCTTCTTTTGTATATTTTTTTAATTCATGAGTAGATGGGTATGACTAGGCTATTCAATTAATTATTAGCATGATTTCCAGAATTAGCTTTATGCTTTTCTTTAAACAGGAGTCCTATCACAATTCACAAGTCTTTAAAAGGCAATCAGGGTTGTAATGGTAGCTTTCTTACATGCAGCAATGGGTTATCATACTGTGCTTATAATCTATCCATATATCTTGATCATTTTCAAGACACCTTGCTTTGTAATACCAAGGTGCCCATCTGTATCTTTTCTTTAGGCTCAGTTGTTTTTCTCCCTTCCCAATAATATCTATGCACTAAATCCTTTAAATCTCTATCCAGCCTGCAACTTCATTGGCTCAAACTAACTAACAGAATTTTCTAATTCCCTTATGATAATCCTATTATCTGTCCAAAGCTATTTCTGCAAGGGTCATCATTATACAGAGATGTAAATCTGAGACCAGGTCTATCTATGTTCAGTTGTAATCCAGCTCCCCTCCTGGAAACCATCAAGGGCATTTGTCAACACTTGAAAAAAGAGGAGCTGAGCGACTGAACATCTCAGGTAGAGTGATTTGTATGTTAATTGCCTTTCAAGTTTTATTTTAGGAGAGGATAAAATGTGTTTTTTGAAGTTTGCCACAGCTGCAAATATTTATTAGTAACATATTAAACATTCTAGTAGTTAAGCTTCACTGGTATGGTCTGTCAGAAGACTTCATCAGACTGAAATGTAACTGAGATAAAAACTAATGCCAGATTTTCAGTTATGCATCTGGCAGGCTGTTTTGAATAAGGTGAGAATAAAAAGCTACAAGAGCTGTCATTATTCATGCTTTAAATAAATGTAGGCTTTACTTTAGTTTTATAGTAAAAGGTGCATCGCTCCAGATGGGGGTAATTTTGGCAAAGAGGAAGTGCATTAGAAATCTGACCCCTGAGCTGCTGATAGTGTCCAGACTATAGGAACTGACACCTATGTCTAATTTAACAGAGCTTTCATATTTATTGCATGGAATCCTCTCTCTGCTTATTTGATTTTGTCATAGGTTACAAAAAAGCAATTTGGTTTGAATGTAATCAATCTTTGAATACTAACCTATATATAAGAATGTGCAAAAGAATATAAACATGATATTTCTACTACCTGTACTTGGATTGAGTTTTACACACTGATGAAAGGCGAGTGAAGGGCTCAAATGTTTGGGATAATCCACACGACATTTTCACATCAAAATGTTTGAATCTGGGTTCCTGATTTTCAGAATCTCCAGGATACTCTAAATTCTAACTTTAGAATAAATCCTTCTTAATCAAGTATCTAATTTCAGGCTCAGAATAGTTTTGTTGCCAAAGAGCATTTCATTAAATATAAATATTGATGTAAAAGAATTTTAAAAATGCAATTGGTAAGAATGTAGATGGTATAGCAGCATTACTTTTAGGCAGGTTGCAAGTATGTAACTAAAGGTCTAAATGACCTGTTACATGAAAATACCTCCCTGTCAGGGATGCTAGGCTACCAGCTTTGAGGCCACTGTCACTGACCTCAATGGAAAAATGTTAGGTTCACAGCTCAGTGACGGTGCAGAGACTGCTCCACTTACAGATCAGTATTTTTCTGTTTTCAATGGCACATCTTTTTCATTTGTACTCAGACTTAGATTTGGTAATGGACTTAACAAGAAAGGATGTATTTTATATGCATGTCAATCCTCACAAAATCACTATAACAAGTGCAAACAGAAAACTTAGTATATAGAACAATTCATTATGTCCCCATTTTTTGATACTCTACAGCTGAGAACCCCAGATGATGAGCAGTTGTGAATTGTATATTAAGTGGTCAAGAAACCTCAGGGCAAAATCACATTTCGGATTCTTGCTTCCCGTCTGCTTACACAATCAATATGATCTTCACAATCAACAGCTTTAAAAGCTCTGTGAAAGTACTTGAAATTTTTTTGACAGGAGGGAACAGTTTGAACAGTCATTCTTCCGCAGCTGCTATCTCCCAGATTGTTAGAATTATACACAAATACTTCATCCTGTTTCAAAATTGGATTTTAAGCTGATCTTTGTTATAAATATTAATGTCTAAACCTACCAATTCCAACTGCAGCACAGCTCAAATCACAGGGAAATGCATTAGGGAAAGATAGTTAAAAAATAATATAACTTGAGAGCAAATTACACAGCTAAAGATGATTGCTCTACACCAGTGTATGTAACTACCAGATCTCAGCGATAAAGAAAACTCATCGCTAGCACCAATGGATCTTGAAACTATCATAAGGTTCTCAGGCTTAGTGTTGTCAAAGAACACTACCTATTCCTAATTTACAAAGTGCAAAAACCCTACAGATATTTCACAGCTTCAAATTTCTCATGATGTTATCTGTTCATAGCCTCCTCTCAACCACTGCTTTTTTTTTTTTTTTCTATTATTAAAGGACATTCTTGTGCCCCTCCAGAACTAAGGAAAAAAAAAAAAAAGAGAGCATCAGTTCAGAAAAAAAAAGGGGGGGGGGGCCTGACTCCAATACAATCAGAACCCCTACCTCAATGGGGAAATAACTTTCAATAAATATTGCACCAGATACTGGACTGGATTACAGAGATTAGTTCAGTTGTGCAACTAACTGCAGATATACGAGGCTGTATGTTACTATATGCAAAAGCTTTGCAAATTCAGAATTGTTTTAAAAGCAGAAGACAGAAGGACTTAAAAAAAAAAAAAAAAAAATCTGTCAGCCTTAAATTTCCACCCCATTTTATAGACCTATTATCTTCTTAGACCACTTTCAGATAGCCAGTAGTATACAACCAGAATGAGAAACTCATATTCCACAAGCCACATATGGATAGAAAACCCTCCAAAGACCATACAGCAGTCGGATGAGATACTGGTGAGCAAAGAAAGGAAAGAAAAATGGGTTGCCTCTGTGATTTGGTCTGTTCAGTATGGTGATGGGATCCAGCAGACTCAGCTGGAGAGTGCAGTAACTGGCTTTCAGTGCTAACATAACTAAGACTAAGCTACATAACATTCATTTTAGGGTATACAAGTAATCACAGTTAGACTGAATTATAACCTCAACTCTGAGTTTCTTGAATGAGCAAAAGGATTTAGCTTGAGTTTCAATACAGAGAAATGTTAGACACAAGCTGGAACTGCTATAAATCAACACACAGCACTCCATTATATTGTAATGAGCAAATACCACAGTTCTTGCCTTTAAATGTTAATGCTCAGTGCCTACTGAGTTCATCTGAGAGCTGGAGAGGAATTCTCACAATCAGCATTTAGATACAGAGCAATTCCTACTCTGCTGCTTACTGGAAAGAAGATATCCAAGAACTATGACTAGAAGAATGTAAAACAAATGAGAAATGGGGTTTACCCAATGCCATGTATGAGCAGAGCTGGCCAAGGCTAGGGGAATAGCACTTCCTGGGTAAAAGAACAAAAATTGAAACCCAAAGTCACCCTTTCTAACTACTCCAAAAGTAAAAGACTTTGTGAATTCATGTCAACTCTCAAATTAAGTTTTTCAAGCTGAAATGAAACAATTCAATTTTTCACTGGTATTTTCATTTCAAATAGGCATGCAAGATGGGGGCAAGAAGTAGAGGAAGTAGGATAAGCCTAAAAAATAATTCTATATACTTGCCTGACATAACAACAGAATCTATTTGATGACCCAGAACCCTTTCCATTGTAACTGCCACAGATAACAGAAGAGAAAGAAGAAAAATACAAGAAACTCCACTGAGCAAATGCCAATTAGTTTTTCTCTCTGCATTCAGTCAAAAGAATGGATAGAAACTTTGTGGGAACTGTGCTTCCTGCAGATAGAGCTACACTGGGTTTTAATGAGCTATCTCAGATGCTCCTAACAAAATGCCTACAGCATTGCCAATCTCTACATGCTCAAAGCTTCGCCAAGCAATTTTTGAACTACTGCTCTTGTTATCCAAGGCAGCCATCTGAATAAGGCTCTATAAATTGTAAGAGCAGCAGCAACTTCAAAGTAAACTCAACCATATTAAGTGTCAGGTTCAGGTCTTGTTTTTTCTCAGCCTCACACAGAACTGTTGGACTTGCATAAAGCCAGCTGAAAATGTGTTATTCAAAAGGTTTTTAAGAAATAGCATTTAATTGATTTTTTTTTTGTAATTGCTTCAGTGTTGATGAGAATATCCACAAAACCAGTATCTTTGTTTTGAACACATTAAATTAATAAATTAAAATGGCATCTTAAAATTAAATTGGTTTATAGTTGCATATTCTTGCCATTTCACTAATAACAGTAATTCTTAATATGACATCACAGTTAAAATACTCTTAAATGATTCCATTTGTTCAATATCTTAAGGACAATTGTTTTGCATGAAAGTAAATGTTTTATCTAATTTGAAATGAAAACACATCATAATAGTCTTGTCATTTTTGACACAAAGAATCAAATAAAGTAATTCCTTAGCTGAGCCCTATCCTTTGTAATTGCTGAAATCCTATTAAAATAGCTGTGCCTTCAGCAGTACTCAAAGATAACCACAGATTACCATTTCTTCTTATAGCAGGGACGCTGTCTGTGCTTAAAGCAGTGAAGATAATAATTATTCCTTTTCACAGAGATCCCTTAAGGAAGGCCTTCAAAACTTTTAAATAAAGCAAAGTGAGACTGTTTGCAAAGAAAGAAAGGAATTATGAGATAAGGCCTTGGATCTCACTGATGCCTTCATTGCCAATTTTAAGTCCAAGCATAACAGTGTTGCTGACCATTAAGTTCTGCAGTGCTGCCCATTGAAACCTTATGACATGCAAAATTGGACTTGGAAAAACCTCATTTCTTTCTTGAAAAAAAAAAAAAAAAAAAAAAAAAATCCCAGAAGGCAGCATTTGGCAGCAGTTCATATTCATTCTCATGTATGCTGGATGCAGTCTGGGTTTATTTTGTTATGTACTGCATTTGGTCACAGAGAAGAAGTACATTTGAAAATACAGCCTGGTTGCTAAGACTTAAGCCAAACAGTATGAAGTAAACCATCAGAAAGAGTTAGGAAAAATCAGACTGTATTAGATGAGGAAATATGCTGGCCATTTATCCAAGTTCTAAAAGTGCCTTGGGGATTTCCTCGGTGTCCAGGTTACAGCCATGTCCAGGCACCATTTGCTTTCCAGCATGTCTCCCCTCCCAACGAATACAAAATTTTATTAGAGTTATCCATGTCTGTCTCCTCTCAAGATTAGTTAGCATGAAGTTCTGTATACAAAAATTGAGTTTGTCCAGAAAAGGGTTTCAGGCCACTGAACCAAGTTGTCTTGGAGATATCAGTAATTTTAGAACTTAATTTGAAGGTACTCTTTCACTTCATATAAATATTGATATGCTACCTAAGACTCTCCTACAATATTTAAGATTGAAGGATTAACACAGATTTGCTGTCAGACAGACCAACCTGGTGTTTACTGAATGTTAAATAGTTAAATGAATTATGATTTGATTTTCTTCACAGACTGTGTTGTAACATTAATAAATAATGCTCTAACAAATTGATTCACATCTCAAGTGTTCTGTCGGGATAGTTAATGCTGTAGCAATCATTTTTCCTTAATTCAATTAACTGACCTCATGATAATCTGTCATAATACTATTATGTGTTTTTTTTTTCGGGTTTATGGTACTCTGTGTTTTTGTATCTGAGCTTACTTTTCCCAAAGGGAAAGTGCTCTGTCATGCACTCATACCTTTAACGCAGGAGAATCTGCAATTAGAAACACTTTAAATGCTGAAGCTGTCAAAAAAACTTTTAGACACCAAACCCACTAGAAAAATATGCTAGGAAATCCAATTTCATTTCTTCTAGGGCTCACAGAATTCCTTTCCTGTCATGCATACGGCACTCTATATGGCTGCTATTCTATCCACTTCTCGTGTCTGTTGCAGTTAACTCCAAAGCTGCGAAGTTGGGTACCCACAGCAGGTCACGTTTAACCAAGTGTTATGCTCTGCTGCATAATCACAACTGGAAGAAGATGAAAAAACATCACCAGAACACCTTTAGGACTTCTTGATCTTATATCTTTGATTACATGACCTGCTGCTGCAAAGAGAAGAGGTCAGGACCTGGCTAATTTTATCACTTCAGCCACAACAGCAATGAGACAGAGCTACTCCCTTTACAGAATGTACCTAAATTCTGCATCAAGTTTCTACAACAGCTGCACCAAACCTCTCAGTAATGCTGTTGCAGAGCTGGTGGGCACAAGATGCCCACACATGTGTTTTATGGAAAAGAACACTTTTCAGACACTTGCCATTCAATTCCTATTTTATTCACCAGAAATTCATGCTGAAATTCACTGTCAGTTTATCCTCGAAATTAGCAGTGAAAACCAAAGGAATTCAGACATCTTTGCCCATGCCTAGGACTGCGATACTGTCATTTCTTCTGTTTTGCATACGCAATTCTTCTTTCCGTATCATGCAGGCGATAAGTAATGCTGAACTTGGGCTTCATTCCAAATCCTGTCACTGGGAGGTAAATTGGTATTTGAATACTGTATTGGTGTACACATTGTGCTGCTGTGTACTAAAGAAGCACCTGAAATGAATCAGAAGCATTCACAGTAAGATCTTTTTCAGATAAGATTATTTTGTTCCCTTCATTTTTCCTTTTCCCCTTTCCCATCTTTTCCCCCACTTTCCCTAAACAAATAAGCTTCCTTGTATCTTGTACTTCTTGTTACAACAAGCCATTTTCTTTTGATGTTAATGTTCTTTTGTGTTGAGATACATGTTGGAAACATTCAAGAAAAAAAAATAAAAAACACTACTAGATCACCGCAACAAGCCTGGCTTATTATGGGTTGATGCAACTGCAGCCTGACCGTGGGAAAGGGTAAAATATTCAGAATCTCATGATAAAGCTGTGGCAGCCCTTGTGAAAGAGTATTAGGAACAACTAGATCTAAACAGAAAATTTGGCTCAGAATTTACACCTCAGTTTCTACATAAATAAATTTAAGTCCCAGGAAAAGGACTTACTATGCTGTTTATCTGACCTATGTTTTTGGAGGGAAGGGAAGGCATGTCTTTTAAGTCATCAGCCTTTTCTCCAAGTTGTGACATTTATTTTTCATGTTCAGAGAAAACCTGTGTAAATGCATTAGTTGATATAGGAAAACAGGAGGTGTACTTGTAGTTTTGGTCTGTAAAGGAAACACAAATGTTAATTCTAATCTCCTGCATTTTTACAAGCCATGTGTAAAGTTGTTTACAACTTAGCTGGCAAAAGTTCACTGTTTATAGTTAAGAATAAATAAGCTGAAGAAAAATACAAAACCTCTGGAATTACACCAATGGTATAAAAGAGTTACACAGGAAAGGAATAAACCAAGAAGCAATGTAAACTCTAGAAATTACAGCTCTCTGGGGTTCTCTGTGGGCACATGCTATTGTCTGCTTTGGCTTTCATCTTCTCATTAATAAAAGTAACATGAGGAATACATTCCTATTACTGCTTTTGTTTCACTCAATAGTAGTTGCCACAGGAATGTCAGGATCATATAGAGGAGATGTTATTCCTGATAACGTGAGTAATAGGGCTAGGCAATCCTGCCATATACACTGTAAAGTTGCAGCTGGTTGAAATGGGACTTGGACATCCATCATTTAATCAAATACCTTTTAAACCATTATAACCTTCTTCTTTTTCTTTCCTTTTTTTTTTTTTTTTTTTGTAAATAGTCAAGTAAAAATCATGCTGTTGTAATACATCCAACTGGCACAGCCCTACAGCTCAAGAGAGAAAACTTACTTTCCTCCCACTTAAGATGTGCTGATCTTACTCAAGATTACCTGTGTTCTCTTCAGTGTCTTTTTTGCCTTTTGACAAATCAAGGATATATCACTTTTACATGCAGATCTACTCATTTAAGATAAATATGAAAATTAATCCCAAAACTAGCAAGTTTCACTTTTTGTTCTATGAAGGGAAAACATTTCTAAATCCAATGCTGGCAGATGTAGCTACTGTGTTAGCATAAGCATTAAGGACAGAAGAAAAACGTTTTTCCATTCTTCTTTCCACACGCCTAAGAAACTCTAGTGGACAGTTGGGAAGAGAGAACAGAACCATGAACCCAACCTACCTTTAGGTGGTGGCTCTTCCCATATTAATAGTGAGTGAAAGCTATTAATGCAGAAAGAGTATCTGCTTAACAACGTAACAGCAAGGAAGATGAGAGGTTCATACCAGCCCAGCCTGATCTGTGTTACACAGCTAGTCTCTTCAGCTTCCTAGAAGGGTCAACAAAACAAAGACACTTGAAAAAGGCAGCAGGCTTGTTTTCTGTAAAGCAACCCCACATGTTGACAAGATCATGTTGAGAAAAAAATGGCTTCCCATTGTTGGTGCCTTGAGTTTGTATTTTGTTACAACTGTTTAACATCTGTCAACTCTTCTAAAACATGTAGATGTACTTGTTAGACTCTAAGGATACGCAGCCAGTTTTATTTGTCTACCAAAATGATTAAAATTTTAAAAAAAGGTGGGGGGTGGGAGGAATAGAAGAATAACAAGTACCTCACAACTACAAGCAAGCCCTGTCTGCTTGCTTCTGTCAGTCCTAAAGGAACAATTCCAAGGCAGCAAGCTGCAAGACCCAAGAGCTTCTTGAGAGCACAGGTCAAAGACAAATCAAAACCCTGCTCCTTACCAGAGCAGTCTTTCTTGGTCTGCTCTGACTTACCTTACCCTAGAATCATCACCACAAGACATATGTAAATCTAATACAGCAACCAAGAAGTTAATAAATACTCCCTGTCAAGACTGACTGCCCTAGCTTGCCTAAAGCATTAGAAGTTGCACAGGGACACCCAACTGGTGTGAACAGGTCCAGCTGCAGAGAGAGGTACTAATCCAGTGTTATCAAGCATCAGAACTGGAAGCTAACACAACTTTTCAAATGATGGGAACATGGCAAACAAAATCTTCACACATCTCAGAGGATGCATAGTAACAGTCAGAGAAAGCCAGGAATGAAGAATACATGAATTCGAAAGTTGTCATAAACAACTTCTGATAAATTACCTTATTCTATCAAATCTGACAGTAAAACTGTTTCTGTAGACTGCATTTATACTGAGCCTGGTGGCTCAGTCAAGCCTGCCTTTTGCAGATAATGATAAGAAACTGTAGATATGAAGAAAGCAAAAGCAAGAATGCCTACTGATATACTTTTACAAATACAAGTATACACTTCAAAAACTTTCAACCAAGCTAAGGAAGACCAGCAGAATTAAATATTGCTGTTTCACAGCCAAACTTATTTTGCTAACTGTTTTTCTGCAGGCATTTTTTTGCATATCCAGAGCCCTCACGATGAAACCCTACCCCCAAGCAGTCGGTGGATGTTCTCCCAACTTCACGAGTTTTGATTCCCCCAGCCCTCCCTGCAGGGCCCTTTGTTCTTGCCAAAAAGGAGCAGTAAGAGTCCCTTCAAAGTGCCTATAAGGTACTTCTTCCTCTAGGTTTTCAATGAACTCCACGACAATTTCATAAAAAATGGCCATCAACCTTTCTAAACATCTCTCTCTGGTCACTGTCAGAGTTACAGCTCTATCATAGGTGATTTTTGACAACTTACTGGGATGAGAGGCACTGCCAAGCATCCATCAGGCTTGAAAAAAAAACAACTCTCCATGGCTTTGTGCTATTCAGCAGGCATTTGCCAACCTGCAAAAAGCTCCAACCAAGTCTCTCAAGGACATGTCAATTCTAGCAGGTGTACAGATGTTTACTTAGAGTTCAGAAACTAAATACATACTTAAACATCAACTTGAACATCTGTCCTGACTTTCAAAGGACAAATCAGGTCAGGAATTGAGGTTAAACATGGATTGAGGTTTGTGGCCTCAGATATGTGCATTTGAAAATGTTGGCTGCTCTGCTTTTGCTGCAAATAGATGTTTTCTTGGTATCCAATCCTCCCATTGTACCCCATTTGATAAAATCCACATTTACTAAAAACAAGATAAATAAGAGTAAAAATATTCATCACCATACTAACAAATATGTAACTGCACACATTTCAAAAATTCAAACCCTGAGTCAAATCCTGAATTTCAAAAGACATTTACGATTTAATACACAAAACTTTGATGTTTTGTTTGCTTGTTTTAAGCCTGGTTAATGTTAACTGAAATTTGACATCATTAATGTTAATTTTTTATTTTCCTGAAACAACAAAACAAATCCTGTTTTAAAATGTTTGCATTCTGCCTCTCCATACAAGACACAGTGACACTGTGGTAGAAGCACTGATTGATGTAAAAGAAGTGGAGCTAGTTCTCCATTTCAGAGTGAAATCCAGAAATAAATTGTTTAACTACTACAAGGCAATCTGATTTTGCACTTGTATAAGTGAATGACAAAAGAAATTGGCAACCCATAAAACATAATCCATAACATATGAATTATTTCTCATACATAATTGTAGGTCGAATTTTGAAGTACTCTTAAAAAGAAATAAAAAGGAAGAAGTATTTTGTTTATCCTGTGGAGTTTAACCTAATACAAAGACATGAAGCCAGGGGTGATCACGTAAGGAATTTATGGAATTTCCTAATTGGCAAAGCCTTAAAGATAAATGAAACATTGAACTGCATCTACTTAAAATGTTTCCATCTTACAAATAAAGAACAGCATAACACTCCTAAAGCGGATAGACCAAATAATCCAATCCAGTGACGCTCTCATCCGTCACAATGATCTGCAGTGAAGCTGACAGCTTTCTGCGTCAACCCATCCTGGCTTATATTCTCTTCCTATCATAAGACCTATTCTTTAAACTAATATTGTCCCGTTCCAGCTTTTTGAGATTTTTTGTTCCTCTCCAAACATAGTGATCTAATCACTACGTGATACCCCAGCAAAGTTATCCTCTAGGTAAACCCACAAAATGTTCACCTACCCACTTAAGTCTGCATTCACATATCTCAGCAACACTACACTGGTACAAATAGTCAAATGGGGCGACCAAGGTTGTGAAGGCTGGCTCTGAAACTGGTGTTTAGCACAACAAATGGGAGTGAGCTATTCATCACTGAAGGTCATAGGAGCTGCGGGTACTTTGACTAGCAGCTACCTGGTTTGGTGCCCAGCGTCAGTGATCTGCTCTGGATGATTAAAGGCGCTTAAGGCTTTCAGTTGCCTCTGCAGTGCTCTGGCAATGGGTCTGAAATTCTGAACTCAGACCTTGACATTGGTTTTGCTTATGTAATGACGTTAATGCCATTTGCAAATCTAAATACATACATAACCGAGGATTGAGGGTTTTTTTTTTTTTTTTAAAGGGACCAGCTGGTGGTACTGATGGTACAGTACTCAGTACTGACGGGCTTTACCCTCACCACTACGTCTCTTATTCAGCAAACATGCATTTTAGCTAACAGCAAGAACAACACAACATGAACGTGGAATGCAAAATCTGTCACAAACGTAGTGACTACAGAGTCACTATAGCATTGATGAGACAGATCACATCTGGGTCTGAAGCACATATATCCTAACTAACGAAACCATACAAACAACCTCAAACACACAAATTGTGTTCACTGGTGCAGATCACACCCTGTGGTGCACACAAAGTGCACTTATTTACTGACAAGGCTTCAATGACATGGATAAGCTTTAGATTAGGCTCCTCAGAAATTTGTCTCTGTTGCTAGCACAGAAGGCGCTACCTCCTGTCCCAACAGAAGGTGCAGTGTCTCGCACATGAAGGGCTCTTGATTCTGCTATATTTGAAAACTGCCTCCACCTACGTAGGGGTGGATGATGTCACATTCCGGCATCTGGGAGCAAGGACTGAATACAGTCTGCAAGAGGAACTTGACATCTCATTACTGGATCACGCAGAACTTAAAGGGAGCAGTCCTTCAGATCTCCCAACATGAGATTTTCACAGCAGTATCTGCATTTCCACAACTCTCTCATGGACAAAGCCCATAGGAAAATACAAACACCTGCAGGAAAATACACACTGACTTCAGAAACTGAAGTCAGAATGGGTGCTACAGTATTATTTCCAGTCTATCTGGAGTAGTATGTAGACTGACACTTAACATACCATTCAGAGTATCTGACTTCACCTGCTTCCTCCAATTTCTAGCAACCTAAGCATTTAAGTCCATAGCTACTCACTCCTCTTGGCTTGCTTAAGTAACTCTCCATCCTCCTAGTAAGTTCCAAGTTGATCATCAAATGATAGAGGGGACAAGCCTTGCAGGGAAGAAATTACACAAATGGAAAACAGGAAACAGTGGAGAGGAGAGATGTAAATGAGTGCTTGGAGAGAGGGAAATGCTGTTAATATTGAATTACTTTTTCCACGAGGGAGGAGACAACAGGGCAATCCGGGTGCACACATTGGCTAGCCAACTGCCCACGTACAGCTCAATACGAACCTGCAATTGTATCTCACTGACGAAGATGGCTTTGAGACATCATTTATTTTCCATTCTTCCATTTCCACAAGTTCCTAAATTTCATAGTTCATAGGCAATTTTCCACTGATTGCTGGGGATTAGCATGACGCTGATTTATAACTTTATGTAAACAGAACAGCATTTTGAGTGGGATTTGCACATATGGAGAGCAGCAAATTTGTGCCTAGAGCTTGTTTAGATTTTGAGAAAAATATTTCTCATGTTTACTTATTGGACCACTAGCAAAATTTTTTTAGGAAGCAATTTTTATTTATTGGCTTTGTCCTTTACAGAACACATCTTGCCTTTTACAGTTTGTTTATAATTTATTTTTTTATTATTTCCCCCCTGTAACTATAATTTATTACTAAAATATACTAATTTTGCATTTGCAGCTGCAATATCTTACCAGGATTAAATAAGCCATTATTACAAATACAAAGGTAACAACATGCTTTCTTGCTGAGCTACCTTGAAATCTCAGTATGCATAGGAATAGTAAAAACAGAAATCTACTCTATGAAGGTCAAAAATACAAGCTATTTTTACTATATAAGTAGGAAGGATTATTTCATACTGGTTAAAAGGAAACACTTTTAAAAATGGTCATTTCTGTACTGTAGTAAGACAGGCCTGCCTGGTCTTATCACAAGAGAAGGATAAGCACCAGCAATGTGAATGGCCAGGAACATATCCTTGAACAACAACTCCAAAGCTCACATAAATTAATCTGTAGTTTCAAGCATATGCTAGGGGATTGGGCTTTGCTTTTGCTGAAGATGTGGCTGCAGAGACATAGAAAGGTCCCAAATACCCTCTACCAAGAAACGCTACTTTCTGCTTTGTTCACTCAAAAAGTTTGACAGTAAGGCAGGGAAGTAAAGAATTTATAGAATCACCAGTCTCCTAAAATATATACAGGAAGTCACCATCCATGTTACAGAATATCATCTAAAGCATTGATGATCAACAGAACTGATTAGGAACTGCCCTCACCCCAACATTTTTCAAATAAAAACATAAGGAACAGTTTTCAGTTGTCAAAAGCAATGATAAAAATCAATTAAAATGCAATATATCTTCTAAATAAATGCCCCCCCTCCCCCAAGATTTTTATTCATCTGGGGCATCACATGCTGTTAAAATGTTGCAAAGAGAAAAATTTTGATTAACAGCAACACAGCTGGAGCCCTGAAAGGTCTATTGGCACTTCCTTAGAATTAGCTGACACAACTAATAGCTTTAGTGACAATATGTCATCGCTTTATTTGACCATCATCTGAGGATGTTCTGGCTCTCACCATGTGCTCCTACACAGAACAAATATTTAGCAGAATTCCAAGAAGGCACATTTTCATGAAAAAATTGTGTTTGAAGCAGAAAAAAATTTATATGAGATGGTTTCAACTGGACAAGGTCTTAAGTTCTCCAGCGTGCAAGTCCAACCCTATAAGTGTAAATTGGAAAAAGCTTTCTCTAGAAATATATTGTCCTATTACCACCTGATGCACACACATTCTTATACTTGGTTTTGATGCCTTTCACAGAAGCCTCCACCAAACAGAGAGTACCGACCTTGATGGGCTATGCTTTGTCAAATCGTGGATTCCTGAGAGGTTCTGGATACCCTGTGAGCCAAAAATAAGAAACAAAAATGGAAAAGCTAGGAACTTCTGTGGGCTTACAGGAGAACATCAGTCTAAATATTGTTATAGAGAACAAGTGAAATTGAGTTCATAGTCTTTATTTCCCACACACAAAGCTACCCTGTAGAGTATATTTGTCAGCTTCTGCTCAGAAATCACTCCTGCATCATCATTGAAAAGCCTGGAGAATTAAACTGTTGCAAAGCAACCCAGAGAGGTTTGAACAGAAGCTGTGTCACTGTGTACAGCTGCACCAAAGAGTGACAAGAGAAGGAATTCCCCAATGGTCATATAATCCTCCTCACCTGTGCCACTCCTTTGCAACTAACTGCTGCCTCCAAGCTCTGCAGTCCACCAGGCTGTATGGCTGATTCAGGTTTAATAGCACTGTGCTAACAGATTACATTACATTTCTGAAAGACAGTACAGTCAGACCACTAATTAGGGTCCACTGGCAGATGGGAGTGTGAACACACTCTGGTCCATCCATGGGGTTGCATGGTGCAGTCACTCTTCGGAAAGCTGCTGACTCATTCAAAATACAGCTTTAGTTGCCCCTGCTCCTGGGCACACTAGAGCTCGGTGCACCTATGCAGCAGGGGAAGTTGCAACTTCAGGTCCAAGGAACTTTGTGCTGTGTCGTTAAAAATTGTTCTTTTACACAACCTGCTTCACTATCTCAGCATTAGGCTGACTGCATGGTTTTAAAACTTTGTACAAGTAACAGCTGGGCATATTTTCTACCTAGAGGCATTTACACAACATGTTCCAGTCCTGGTAGCACCCAAATACCCAAATATTAGGGATTTATTTTTTTCTTTTGAAAATGCTGTATGATTGTCTCATTACACCGAAAGAAAGAAAGAAAGAAAGAAAGAAAGAAAGAAAGAAAGAAAGAAAGAAAGAAAGAAAGAAAGAAAGAAAGAAAGAAAGAAAGAAAGAAAGAAAGAAAGAGCGAACGAACAGTAGCAACAAAGACCACATCCATATCCTCCACTAGAACATAGGAGAATCTCCTACCCTCATTAGGGTAGGAAATCGCCCACACAAAACAGTAAATGCAACACCTTACACCTTTTTTCACTGTGCTTTTTTGGACAGAAGAGTATGTATAGAGGAGAGCCAACTCATGCTATTAGCTGAGCTTCCCACAGATCACCTTGCAGTTACATGTCCATGTGCCCTTATCCTCAGGTGCTTGATTGGGAAACACCTGGCTTGGACAACCCAGTGCCTGCAGCACCAAGCTAAAACTATAAATATTTATAACTCCACTGAGAGGAACAGAGAATGATTTGCGTGACTTGCTCCAGGCTCACAGACTGACTCAGCTGAGGGCCAGGATTAAATTTGAGGAGTTCCCCACTCCTAGGCCTATGGTCAGCTTACTGGTCTGTGTATTGCCAAGATTATTGCCTCATGTCATACTTCAGAACAGTGGTGAAATGCAACATTGTGTTATTATGAGTCACCTAATCTTTTCAGATTTATTAGGTACAACAGATCAGTAATACAAATTTTAAAGAGACTTTTCATTCATTAAGCAATCAATTTCCATCATTAATGTTCACATAAAACATGGCCAGTTTTCTGGTTCAAGCCTGTAACAGACCGCTTAGCATCATATCCTGTGTTTTTAGTATTTTTCAGGGCTAAAAGATACGAAAAAGCAAAGCATACAGAGAATTAATCCTTCTCTGTCCCCATGAAAGAAAAAAAAAAATCCTCAGCATCAGCACACAGTAGAGCTTTCTGTAGACACCAGTGTAAATGATGGGAATGCCTTACAAGGCCCAGCTTACCCATGCAACAGTATATCACTGACATGACAATTTTTAGTTTGGCACATGTGGAAAGGGATTAGCTCCATATTTCTATTTCAGAATTGACTGAATAGCAATTGACCCAGTAATCGGGATCTACACTATCTATAGTTATCTATAGATAGAATTTCTACCAACTCATTACCTACTTCTATCCAAAACTAATTTGCAAGACTTTCCACAAGTTTGATTAGTTGCCACCAATATATGTATGGAATGGCATATCCACGTTTACTAATTAGAATTAGTCCTAATACACACAAGCATCAGATTCTTTGTGCCTTGCTCAGCCATTATTCCTCTTCACCCTTTGACACTGATAGGTAAAAAATGAATGCCCATTTCCTCTTGTGTATACAAACTACAATACTGAAGTCATATGGGTCTAACTCACCACCAACTTTTAAACATGACATTCATGGCATAATAACATCTAAGTATTTGCTTCAAGATAGGATTTGCCATGAAGTCAAATAAATCCCATCTTAACATCCGAACACCTAAAGCTAAAAACTAGTCTAAGCTGAATGGAAGCACTCAAATTCTCTGCCTTAAGACCTCTATGGACAGTGACACTGTGATATTATAATTAAAATTTTAAACTAAAAAGGAAATTTCTGCTTGACATGTAATGTGAGATCACTCATTACTAGGTGGTGGCTGAGTTCATACAGAGGAATATGTAGGATACCAAACATGGATTTGAAGTATCAGTACTTTTCTCTCCCAGTATATACTTCTGACATAGGAAATTGATCTGCTTGTGAAAGTTGCAGGACCTCAAGAAGTTTCAGGATGCAGCAGAACATCAGCCTGACCAGATGAGTTTGAGACCAAATGCTCTGGTCAAATCCTGCTGCTTTATAATGCTCTGGCATTACCCAAAACTCAGCTTATCTTCTGAATTCTTCTTTGCCCAACAAGTACAAATACTCAGCTCCATCCTCCATATGAAGAATGAGCTATTTGGACATTCCTTAAAAATAGACACACTTGCAGGACTTGGAGAATAGGTTCCCACTTCCAAGGGGAAACCCTTGCACAAAGCTACAAAGCTTTACTAGCACTATTTCTACGCTGTGTTCAGAACTCTAAGTTCTTTATATTCTCTGATGACTGAGAAGAAACAGTAGAATGAAGAAACCCTTGCCCAGGCATTTTCAGTAAGGGTTTGGTCAGAGATCTTTAAGAAGAGATTGACATATGATCCTAATTGCTTTTTACAAGCTGATGAGAAGCTCTACAATTATCATGTGTTTTGATCTTCACTGATACCTACCTGCTACAGAAAATTACACACTGCACAGTATCGTGCTGTAAGGATACTTATTTCCTTTTCCATCCTGTTACTAATTGCTCTCCTTTTTGAACTTGCAGCATCTCCTGCACCAGTGACCAAAATGGAAGAAAATGCAAACACTAGCTTGGACGAAGATTTTGAAGGACAAGCTACACACACAGGCAAGAAAACTGACTATACTTGTTTTCCAAAAGAAAGCTAAACTGTCTCTGCTCACTGGGAAAGCCTAGAATCCAGGTATATTCACTGGGTTGCCAAAATCCTTGCACAGAAATGTATGCTGCAAATCCAGTGAGAATATTCACCGATCTACTCTCTTCAGTGACCAGTGATAGGACCCAAGGGAATGGAGTCAAGCTGCAACAGGGGAGGTTCAGGCTGGATAGCAGGAAGAGGTTCTTCACTGAGAGGGTTGTCACGCACTGGAACAGGCTCCCCAGGGACTCAATCGTGGCACCAAGCCTGTCAGAGTTTAAGAAGTGTTTGGTCTGTGCTCTTAGTCATATTGTCTGAATTCTTGGGTAGACCTGTGTGGTGCCAGGAGTTGGACTCAATGATCCTTGCAGGGGTTGGAAGGGAATCCCCTTCCAACTTGGGATATTCTATGACTATGGTATTTTGGATTCAGTGATGCCCCTCATAGAAGGGCATGTAACATCAAACTAATTTTGACACCAGTCCTCCTTGTACTTCAAACAAATGACAAATTCAGACACCTGAGGACAGCAACTGCCCAATGTAGACCTTAATAGTTTATTGCATCAGTCACAAACAAAATGCCTTTCTTCTTTGGGGGGGGGGGGGGCATGGGGGGGAGGGCATGGGGGGGAATGGGAAGAAGAATCACAGTGCACTAGAATTAGGTTACAAGGTTTTGCTTTAAAAAAAAAAAAAAAAAAAAAAAAACATTATTTTTCCTTCTAATGGAAGGAACATTCAGTGTTAAAAATATATCTATAAATCCTTTTGGCAAATACAGCATAGCATTTAAAATCTTTAAAAGCGTCCTTGCTCAGACCACAATTCTTTTCAAAACAGCCCTCAATCACCATGAATTTTTTTGAGTACTCACACTGTACTCAGTTCTTCAGTCATCACTTCATCCTATCACCCTAACAGGTCACTGTATGCTTTAAGACAATCATCCCTCTCCGTGCCCCAACAGCTTCTTTTTCTTGTGCTGTAACAACTCTTGCAGCTCTTATAACAACCATTTTAAGGGTTCTTTCCCAAGTTTCCCAAGCAGCCTTGCTGCTGTTGGTTAAGATTTCCCGCCCCCCCCCTCCAGAGACCTAAACGTAGGCACAACATCCACTCTTAGTCTTCTGAATAATTTGGAAAATCAGGTCACTGTATACTTAAATCATTATCACTATGCCAAGCCTTTCAGGTTAATTCCTGTCTTGGAATCTTATCTACAGAAGATAATTCACCTTCCCTTTCCACCTATGGGTATAGTGCTTTTAGCTGCCTCTTTGAGATGCTGAAATTTAATCCAAAACAGACTCTTAGAAAAATGGCAGCAGTACTCTCTCCTCTATCTCAGGAGAGGGTGGTGAGCTTCTTACCTAGCCTTTTCTACGTCCTCCATTCACCTCTGAAAACACTGAAATATTCCTTGGTTTTGCTTTATAATGTAAGGTGCAGGTTTAAGTGTTTTGTTTTGAAAAACAACACCGGACTTTTGAGCTGAAAGTGTCTTCTGCCCGCCCCCCCTAGTTTAGTCAATCAACCAGCTCCAAAGAACAAGATCTGCATTACTATCAGAATGATCATACCAATGCCTTACAGGTTATTATTCCCAGGGAACTGATACGACTTCAAAAACAAAAATCTTGAGTGTCTTATGTTCTTAACTTTACTATCAATGTCCACTCCTTATGCATGGTACATATTCAAAGACCCCAGTCATAAAGATAGACAAACGTACAGTTACAAAACATTGGCCTTAGCCAAGACATAAGTTTTAATAGGCTTTCATTTGCCATTAACTATTCACATAGCTCACCAAAATCCTTTTATATCATCATGACATGTACCAGACCACCTAAATGATGCTAGGTTAGAAATATATTATTTTTTCTTTTGGGGGTCCATGTAACATATTGGTTCCAAAACTCTGGTTTTCAGCACTCCTAGAGAGTGCTCTGAAATGAAAAGAGGTGGATAAATTGCTGCACAGAAGGACAAGACAACAAAGGGCAGAAACTTAAGACAGATTCTTGTTGCAGTCAGTTTTTCATCTAATTTCTTCTCTCTCAGGGCCCAAAGGTGTGATCAATGACTGGAGAAAGTTTAAATTAGAAAGTGAAGACAGAGACTCCTTACCCTTGAGCAAGAAAGAAATTCTTCGACAGATGTCTTCTCCACACAGGTCTTTCAGTAAGGATGATAAAGACACCAGAGAGAGATTCTGTCGTAAGGTAAGAGGAAAAATAAGCAAAGTAAATACATTTTGATACCATATAAAACGCACAAGTCTATAAACATGAAAATCCTGAATTCACCAGACTCAATTCCTTGGCAATTTAGGAAAGGTCTTGTCATATGGACAGAACAAATCTGGACAGAACTACTGACTAACTTTCCTTTGTATTTATACTGTTGTTATAAATGAAGTCTCAACTCAATCTGAATTTTGTAATATTTATAAAAGAAATATTTATAAAAAGTATAAAAGCTATAAAGGGCAAGTAAACGGCGCTGGGTGTGCAGGGAGTCTACGCTGCACCAACACGCACACACAAACATCAAACATTCTAAATATATAGAAGATTGCTTTACATACTAAACCCGAGTATGCCTATACATACATACAATCAGGAAAGGTAACAATCCTTTAGGTTCCATGACTTAACAGTCTCCATTTTCCATTCCTTTTCTTGATTACAAACAAGTCTCCATTCTCCATTCCTTTTTAACAATATGTCTCGCTTTAAGTTGTCAAGCAACTAGGTCTTCAGGCCTTATGTATCCCATTCTTCCCGGACTGAAGAAAAGCATATCCATCTCCTTTTCAAGGCCAATAGGGCCTGGGTCAAAAGGCACGTCCAGGTCAGCAGGGGGCGGAACAGCAAAAGCCTTCGATGGCTGTAGCGGAAGAGGGGTCGATGGCGTAGCAGTCGGATCAGTAAAGGAGCCCGCAGCTCCCTCACTGTCTGCCAAACCACACGTTTCTGACTGTGGTCCCACATCACCCTTTAAGGCCTCGGGACTGCTCGCCAGGTGCCAAGCAATCCCACTGCAACCGTGTCGGTTTTAGTTGCAGAGTCCCACACCTTGACCTCAATTTGGTCCCGTTATTTCAGGCTCATAAACTGTCTGATTGTTAGTAAGGAGAATAAGCTGTAAGGTTACCAGGACAGTCTGTTTCTAAGGACGTATGATTCCCCATAATGCCCGGCTGCTTACCAGTGAGGGGCAGTTGTGTGCGCGGGTCTGCTTCTCTCAGCTTGAGCTTCTTCCCAGCTCCGGTGCGCCTGTTTCCAGCGACTTTCAGTACGAGCTTCTCTGAGCAGTTTGCTGAGTTTGGCCGAACCTATCTTCATGAGGCAATCAATGTGCCTGTTCCTGTCCTGGTCTCCATTCTGCTAGCCTGTTCCTTTTCATTCCTCTTTCCTGCTTCTTTATTGATGACATAACTTCATCGTGTTGCCTTTTTTTTTTTTTCATCTTGAAGACAGGCTCCCCTCTTATATCCTTCTCCCCACAGCAGTTCTTTTCAAAAGAACTTTTCATTGGTCAAACAACTTTGCATATAACAGCAACAGCAAACACGCAGAAACTTCCATGCCTTAACTGCTGGAGAACAAGAAACCTGAGACTGCATGGGGTCTCCTGAATCATCCTTTGTTCCCCCTAAACTCTTTTACATTCCTGCTGGCCTCATCGTTAAGAGTCTGATGTTACCATCAACCACGTGGCTTTCCAACCCCCATGGCCACACTCCCAAATCTCCCCCTTTTTTATCAAACATTTTCTCAACACGAATTACCACTCCATGTATAATACTGTAAATTTAATATAAAGCATCCCCTTGGGCACAGATTACACTACTAACACTAAGTGGCATGCAGCTATGTAGTGTAATTGAATGAGAGCATATTCAAAGAACAAAGACTTGCTTACCATGAAAATAGCAACACCTGATCTAAAATACAGATCCAACTGTCTACCTAGCTCTGTCTCCAGCAGGGTCTAACTTCTGTAAAATAAACAGAATACTTCACAACAACATACCACACAATCCGGTGAGTCTGACCTTTCATGCTTCCTTCCCTGCCTCAATGGTCAATGCTTGGTTAAGGAAATTAAAAGTTTTTTTAGTGTGCTTAAAAACCTTGATATGGGATCTTCCTGCCTGTCTCAGGAGACATTAAAGAAACACTAGGAATTTGTTCTTCTTGCTAAGCTTTCTATGCAGCATTCTTTAGACAGCAACTTATTCTCTTCCTGTTTGAGTGTCAACAAATGACCACTTATTTATACAGCATTCTCTCAATATTCACAGATGAGTATGCAGGAGTATGAATTAATTCAAGATGAGAAAGAAGATGAAAGCTGCCTACAAAAATACCGCAAACGCTGCATGCAGGATATGCACCAGAGGCTAAGTTTTGGGCCTAAATATGGTTATCTGTGTGAGCTGCAAAACGGAGAACAGTTCCTGGAAGCCATTGAAAAAGAACGGAAGACTACCACCGTCATTGTCCACATTTATGAAGATGGCATCAAGGGCTGTGATGCTCTGAACAGCAGCTTAACCTGCCTTGCTGCTGAGTACGCCACTGTGAAGTTCTGCAAAATCAAAGCCTCCGACACTGGGGCTGGAGACCGCTTCTCAGATGAAGTGCTTCCCACCCTGCTCGTCTACAAGGGTGGGGAGCTCCTGAGCAATTTCATTAGCGTTTCTGAACAATTCAACGATGAATTCTTTGCTGTGGATGTGGAGTCTTTCCTAAATGAATATGGGTTGCTACCTGAAAGGGAGCTTCCAGCACTGGGAAATGGTAACACCGATGAGCAAGATGTTGAATAATTAGAGAGCCACAATCCTCACTCTTATGACTCCCCTCAGTATGTCATAAATCCATCTCAGTAACACCCATCTCATTTAGAGAAGGATCTCTTTGCTCCCTAACTTATTTGTAAGATACACATATAAATATTCCTTAACTGTTAGCATGTGAATTTTACTGAAAACACCTACAACAGCCAGTCCTGTACGTACTTATTTATATACCTGCCACAAGCAATAGGAAGAATGGGATAATATCTGTGATCTCTAAGAAATCAGGGACACACAATATTAAGAGCCCAACCATGCACAAGACCTACTGCATTTCAACAGCAACAGAACTGACCTACCCATCTGCACAGAAGAAAAGCCATCCCCAGGCTCTGAAATTATGGAGTGGCCTGGCTCAAGAGATTCACTTCTCCAACCACCTTCAGTAGGAACAAGACCTCATCCAGCAGTTTTTAAGGACAAACAAATAGCCTGAATTCCTTGCATTCCTAAATGGCTTAGGTATCTCATAGAACCACAGAATGGTTCGGGTTGGAAGGGTTTAACGGTCATCTAATTTCAACCCCCTGCCACAGGCAGGACATTATCTTATGTTTCTGCATTTCAGTTTTAGTAATTGTGAAAATACGGAAGTTAGCTCATCACTTTTATTAACTTTGTCATCCAAACTGCTAACACAAACAAATTAGCTGGTAATTTCAGTATATCATTGCTGTATGTTTTGAACTGTAATATTTAAAATATTTGCAAGTTACTGAAAAATTATATTGTGCTTATGTAATAACTCTGAATAAAACTTAACAGCTCTCAAAACCTGCCATCAGGCGTGTGAAATATGCTTGCAATACATACCCCTAACCTTAAAAATATGGGTAATATTAGTAAACATTTATTCAAAGTTTTAGTGTTAGCAAAAGGGATGCTGCAGAGAACTACAGTTTATAAACCTGTTTAAGGAAGATACATGGTAAATTAACTATAAATTCACTGGTTTTCCCCCTCCCTGTAGGCATAAAGACATCCAGCTCCTCCAGTTCTGATACAAAAAAGCGAAACATTAATAATGTTTCAGTGACTTTTGCACTGTGGCAAATCTGAAGGCTAAACTTTACTTTAAAGACAGAAATATCTGTATCTTGCTCTGATGATAAAAATATCTACATCTTGATCACAGTTTTTCTGATAACATTTGAGATTACCACAATCTTAAAAGATGAGTTTTGACTTAACTGATTCACTTATCAGTTTTTATTTGATTTGGTAGTTTCAAATTTTGCTCAATTTAGAGCGAGAGCTTCCAGTTCTGCTTCAGGTCAGAATCCCACCATGGAAAAGTCTGAACATGGATCAGTTGGGATTCAGTGACTAGCATCAAGGAACTATTGCTGCAGTGATACAAACCACATAGCTCAACTTCCATGACCACATTAAAAGCAGGCTCCTCATTATTCTTTTAAACACATTTTCCTCCACTTTTCCTTTGCATGGAAAATTCACAGGATAACCAAAAGTCACTACTTTCCAAAAGATCTGCACAACAATATAATAATGCTTTAAACATTTTTGAAAAATATGACCTTGTAAAAAAATTACTGTAGGAATCACCATAAAGCCTTTTAAATGAAATGATTAAGACCCAACTTATGACTCATTTTTGAAAAATGACAAAAAACAGTTTTTTATTTGTCCAATTTTAATGGCCATCAAAATACTACTGAACTGAATTTCTACTTTTAATATTGTTTTGTTATGGGTTAATGTTTTAATGGAGCATTCAAAACACCACCTCACATAAATAAAGCAATATGAAGTTTTGTATCTCAGCAACACAATGTCTTTCAATCTGTAAAGCAATTCATGGTTTCATTTCACCAAGAAGTGTCAAACAGTACCTTCCCAAAATTCCGCGATTTCAGTATTATATATATTTTTTATTTATTTATTTATTTTTTTTTTTTTATGAATACAAGCGTGATATAAGTTCTTTTCTGGTGGATGTCCTGATGAAATAATGCTGGCACCACTCTCTTCCCTTACAGCAGACCTTTTCCCCCTTCAACAAGCATTGATGCTTACCCCTCAGTTAAAAGCACCTAAATCTTAGTATTTCATTTGCATCAGCATGTCAAATTTTCAAAAAGCTACTCTTTGCAGGTATACCTAACATTTTGAAAATCTCATATTAATATAGCAGGTTATACAGAAAATAACAAATTACCTTCTGTTCGTCAGAAAAAAAATAGCTCCCTAAATAGCAGGACATTTGTCCTGGGTGAAATGTTTGAAACAGGAGGTATGAAAAGTTTGTCCTTTACACACCAGAAAACCTCCACATAACTGGCTGGAGGTTAACACTCTTGAGAACTCTCCCTCTTCATCAAAAATGGTTCAAAAGTTCAGAGGAGATGCACACCAGCAGTCTACTCACATAAGTCTCATTTTTTTGAGAAACCAGACTGAAAGCAAAAAAACCCTTAGAAACAATAACCAACCCAGAAGTTACATTAATAGCTAGTTGTAAGAAACAAGCTGACAATCCAATTTAAAAGACAGATTAAGCATGCTTAAGCAGGATTTCTTTCCACCTGTAATTAAAAAAAAAAAAAGAAAGAAAAAAAATAAATGTGACACCAAGCCTCAACAGAACTTCATGACTAAGTTTCATATAAAGCTGTGCTCACAGCAGTCATCCCTATTTCTGCAGGGAAAACAAACAAACAGAAAACACATACTAGAAACTTAAAAACAAAAAGCAAGACTTGACTCAAACATCATCCTACTGTACAGGAGACTCTTGAATAACAAGTAGTAAATGTTTTAACAAGCACATGGGAGCAGCCTTCCTGCTATCCTCATCTACAGTTATTCTTCTGTTTGACTCAAAGTGGCAGAGACCCTGCACACCTTCAGACACACCAACACAAACAAAAATGAAGGTGGGGACCCTAATTATCAGTGGTGTCACTGCTGATCAGACTGAGAATAGAAGCTCTAGTAGGTGCACGTCAGTTATTGACATGCTGAAAGATAACCCTTAGAATTGAAGCTTCTAGATGTAAACACAGCAAAAGAAATACTGATGAATTAAAGGGACAAGCAGAGTGAATAAAGTTTGTTTAAAGTATTTCACAATTTCAATTTTAGAACTACATTTAGAGGAGCCAGATTTTTCTGACATGGAAGTTCCAACAGCTCCTCTAGACTCTTGCACATTACAATAAAAATCTGTTTGCAGATATAGTTACGAGTTAATCAAGCTCTATTTCAGTCACAATGGTATTTTCACATACGGAAAGCTTTAGATTGTCTAATTATCAGGAAAGGGATGTGCCTACGTAAGACCTGAACAAAAGTTAAATAAGTCAATAAATAGACATTTAGAAACTTCTTTAGAAACTTGCTTTTCTTTTTTCTAACACATACCTTTTAATCTTCCTTAAAATAAACCATTATCTCAGGTTGTCAATGGCCTAACAGTGCAAAAGGGATGGGAAGCAAGAAGACAATGAAATCCCTTCCATAATTCTTAAACAAGTGAGAACCTGCTTTCTTCTACAACCACTATTTCCTCACAGCAGGATGACTGGAAGGCGCAATCTGTAGATACAAGTCAAATTACTCATTTTTGCTTTGATGGTGTTGAATTGTTTTCTTACTGCACAGGTAGTTACAAAATGCAGTCTCCTTTATTAAAGCAGAAAGCTCATCAAGGGCAACTTCTTTCTTCACCTTCTTCCAACCTCAAACTACAATACTAAACTATCATAGATCCTTGATACTTAGGAAATTATAAACTGAAGGCTTAATTTTACAATTAATGTGATAACATCACAAAGATCATTTAGTACACTTTGAAATATGCCTGCATGTAGAAGGGAGAATAGAGTTCTTTGCAAGGGGATCCATGGAACATCTAAACAAGCTGTACTTTTTGTACCAGAGCTGCCAAACACAACGAAGAGCCATAGGAAGAGTATTTCATGACAATTTTCCTTTCGGGTGCAAGTGTCTCAAATGTTGTACTTCCCCCTTCCTTGGCTTAGTTTTGAGTAAAATACACCCACAGAAACTGCAGGCAAACTCCAGCTGGAGACTGGCAAGAGGGGTGCAACTTAGTGACTTTGTTGTTGTTGTTTAGGGTACAAAGATCACGCTTTTTCTAATCTCATACCAAATCATTTAACCATTAAGTAAGCCAGACAACAGCCACACTTGGACAAGAAAATATCAAGTGGATACAAGTTTAAGAGCATGCTTGTTTAAAAAAGCAAGAGGGAACTTCTACGAAATCAAGCCCTGGTCCTCCAGAGACCCAGACAGGAATGAGACAAATAGAACGACAGGTAAGGAAAAAAACCCAACTGTTTCTTCCCGTTATTACCCTGCCCTACCTTCTTATAGAGGCTGTAGTAAAACAATTTTTAGACCAAGCATGTTTTGAAACACATCGGTAAATTCATCTCATTTTCTGGACAGCACCCAACTTCCACCATAGGAGTGCCGGAATTGACTGCTTTTGCATAATGTCACTTTGTATACTGATTCCACTCATTTGCACAGAGCAACACGCATCTATAAAATATGCAGCAGCTGAAGGACTTACCTGAAAGCAGTGTTTCCAATTATAACATTCACTTTTCCCTGAGAGGCTCTACTTGAGCAATACTGAGCACAGAAGATAGCACTGTGTCCCAAAACACAGTTCAACACTCAAAGCAGATAATTTTAACAAATATGTGAAAACAGAATACAGAGACAAGAGGATTTAAAATGCATCCTTTTCATTGTTGCCTTTTATTAAAGGTATCAATACATACTTGATTATGCTTTAGAACCTAAGTGTTTATTTTCCATAGTGCTCCAGAACCTTTACACTAAAAAGAAATTTGCAGTGGTATTAAAATGCCCTAAAATCTGGAATTCTATTCTATTGTAATTCAGATCCAAACAAACATCATATTTTATATATGCATTGCCTTTACTAATTTCACTGGAGTTTTTCCTTCCTCCTGCTTTCCTCATGGCAAGTTTACAATAATGTTATCGCCTAACATACCCAGGAGAATATCTTATAATGAAAAATTATCTGCTTATATTCTATAAGTCATGATTAGCAAACAAATTTTGACAACTTAGTTATCTAAAAGATAATTAGAGCTACCTAGATGAAGCTGTTGCTGAAATAGTTAACATTTTAAGAGAAAGATGACTGAATCAGGACTGGACAGAGAAATTGTCATCAGAAGTCAGCAAGTAAAAGACAGCATATCTATATCCCAGAAGTTCAATATATTTTACTGATTTCTGAGTTTTCCGGGTCTTAAACTAAGGTATTTGCAGTCTGAATTAGTCTACCAGAAACTATTTGTACACCTAGTAAGACAGTTAACTAATATTGCCTAAAAATGCATGTGGTGAGATGTTGGCTTCATAAAACCTAGTTTTTCCCTAATTAAGTTTAATGAGATAAGATTTCTCTTAACAATGGAACCTCTAAAGCAAGAATTCCCATACCGGGAAACTCTGCTAGTATTACCAATAGCCTGAAAAACACCATGAGGAGCATTTTACATTAAAATAGCAAGTCGGAGAAAAATTGAGGTTCTGTATTGGTTTAGGGGCTCTTTCTAGAGCATACTACTATTATTTATACACAGTAGTAGAGCTGGCTTCTTAAGAACTTGATTCACTGGCTACCTGATATAGTAACTATGTGCTAGAACAAGGTAGCTGAAGGTATCATTAGAATTTATATTGCACATCTAACTGGTGTCATTTGAGTAACAATTCTCAGTTACTAATGTATTAAACTCAGATGTTTCAGCCTTGTGTAAGTGTGATTACTGATCAATATGTCAATGAGGCTTCTTTTTCTTGATTTCAGTCACTGAAGTAATTGAAAGAGAAGATTGATGCAAAGACTGCAACAGCAGCTGCTATTACCACACCTAAAAACAACAAAAGAAAATAATTCAATGAGTGGCAGTGGCAGCACAGTCATGAGCAGCTAGGGTGTGGAGGGCAGGGTCAATGTGAATGACAAGCAAGAGGAAAAACAGTAAAAGCCACCCCAAAAGCTAAGTACAGGAAAAAAAAAGGACTGATGATTCACAGGAAAACATGGTTATATGCAAAACAAACAGAAATTAATACTCTTCTGCTTTAATCTTCCAGTTACCATGTTCTAGGCTTAAGAATTAACGGAAAACAAATGATATTGTTTTGATGACTGAAGTGTAATTATTATAAGACAAAAAGGTAGTCAAAGCTCACAGCAAAGAGAATTCCAATAAGTGCAGCCAGATGCATGAGAGCTAGACCAAGGGATATCATGGAGATGTTGTAGTTGGAGGAGTTCTACGACTGCTCTTCCCCCAGTTTCTGAGGCTGACAATTACTACCCAAGCCCATACATATTTATCAGCATAAGAAGAAGCTTAATAAGTCTCTAGCCAATTTCACGATATGCCTACTTGAACAAGCCACTCAACTGTAGTTTTGTTTTTCCAACTACAGAATTATAGAAGTGATGGCTCTCCAACAAAGGAAAATCTACTTAAGCTTTCTGTATCAACTTGTAGGCTGAACAAACTGCAAGCACTGGTTTTGTTCAAACAGCAGCTTGCAGTTCTTTCCTCCCCCAAAACGCCCTGCCTCTACAGCTGTGAAATCAGGGCACATCTTTAAAAAGCTGTTGCATCAGGACAGCAGGAGGGATTAAGACATTTTTAAATTAACCTTGCCAGCTGTGAGAATAACAACACCACCATGGAAGCAAACTTTAGTGAAAAGAACCCATTAGAATTTCTGATTTGCCACAGCAGAAACAATGAAGTAACATACCCATATTTTGTTGCAGTTTCATCAGCAACGTTGCTTTTGTCAGTTGTTTCTGTTGTGTGTCATCTGTGTTTTCAGTAACTGGACAAATATCAACTGCATGGAAATCAAGTGAACAATATCAGGTGAAAAGCTAACATCTGCATTTCATACTTATGTTAATGCAAAATACTATCAACTTTACAAAGTATATTTATGTTAGAAACAACAGTTTATTCTAGTAGAAATGCTACAGCAGCTACCCCAGACATATGAGACAGACTAACAAACTGCTCCTGTTCTGAAAACAAAGAGGAAAAAAAATATAGCAGTGCCAATTATCATGTCTACAAAATATTGATCTAAATAATAAATGGATTTCCCATTTCCAGAGTGAGATTGTCAATCTGCTTTAATTACAAATTGCATAGCTGACTAATACAAGGCACATCCCATTATGATTCATGTGCTAATGATTCATGGAAAAGTACTTTATCATAAAATATGGGGGAACGTATAAACCAAGTGTGTGATCAGATGGGCTGTTTCTGTCATGTAAGATGAGTCATGTATACATATCTTCAGAATCTTAAGTCTGACTTGCACAATATCTTCAGTTTCAAAAAAAGCATTCAAACTCATCTTTTACAAACTGTTTTTAGCCATTTCTACCCCTGAATCGACCGGCTTTGTATAGGATGTACTACAGCATAGCAGTTAAGAACTGTTTGATATGAAACTTAACAGTATATATATATATACATATATACACACACATACACACACACACCAAGCATAAACACAGCTTTAAGACGTCTCTGCAACCTGCACAAAATACATAAAATAATGGCAAAAAATTTCAATGCATGGGAGTGATTTTTTGAATGGGAATTATCATCACTTTAAAGTCCATTTGAGGACGTAGTTTCATCATTATTTTTTCTGTGCAAAGGAAAACAAGTTGCAGATATCTCCTTCATACATATGTATGCATACATTAAATAAGCATACATTAAATAAGCTATTAACTGTTACAAGATAGCTTTTCAAGTAAATACCTTAACCAGCAAAATAAGAGCATCACATTCTCTCTAAAGTACTTAATAGTTTTCACTTCCCTAAATAGCATCTTACTTTTAGAGAAGTTGACCATATTTCTTGGGTCCCCATTGAAGCCTAGATCCAGCAGATTACCTTCTCCTTTATTTCTGATGAGCAAGTAGGGCAGTTTGGGCCCTTTAGCTTTATTTTTTTTTTTTTACCCACTGTTTTAAGGACAGTTACACCTCTCTGAAAGAAACTGTTGAAGCTGCACATCAAGGCAACAAAGCTCACTTGCTCAGGGAAAAAAAAAAGGAAAGAAGCAGTAAAAAAAAAAAACACAATTTAGTTACTGAAGGTATTTATACCATTAAGTTATGGAAGGCCTGTATTTGAAGCAGCTGTGGTATAAATCACAAGGAGTTTTTGAAAGCAGAAGCTTTCCATTACCAATTATATGAATCCTTAATTCTTCATTAATTCTTCAATTTTCTAACAAAGATGGGGAAGAGATTACCACCACCACCTCATCTACTTAGTGTATTTAACATCCTCCACCCCAAGGAGGAACAGGGATTTAGTAAAGCCAATAATAAATGCAGAGCTTTCAATTGCATGTATTAAAGTACTAAATACCTTGAAACCACAGTGTTAGAGACGTTTATACCTTTCAATTACAAATAGGTCATTTTTGTTCTCTTTTCCAAGTAACAATTTTAAAGCATGGCCCATAGCGACCTCACTGGAGAGCTGTTCAAAGAATTAAGAGAATAAAACTGCAGGAGACAGCAGCAGGCCATATTAAGAAAGCACACCTGACCCTCTCAAAATATCTTTGTCATATGTGCTGACTAAATGCCGTTTAAAAAAAAAAATCTTAACATTGCATTGACTGGATGTTCTTCTTGACAAGTTTCCTGTTTTAAAGAGTATCATTTAAAAAGCCTGCTCATTTTTTTGAATTTTAAACAGTACTTTTTAAAAGCAAAGGTTCCCCACAATTTTGTAATGGAAATAATTCCCACAGTTAATTCAAGGTTGGTGTCTAAAACCACAATAATTGGGATACAAACAGAAAGACGTCAAAACTCACAGCAAAACAATTTATAGTATTAGTGAATATTGACTGTCATTACTAAAGCCAGCTCCAAGCTCTGAGAAACAACAAATCCCACCCATATTAGGATGATGCACTGTGAATACACAAGGGAAACCCCAAATTTATGCCACAAAAACATGTTTACAGCAATCTATGAAAACTTCATCTCAAAGTAACAATAAAAGTCAAGCTGCCAAATGAATGCTTTTCTTTACAATAGATAATAGTGGGGGGGTGGGAAGAGCAGGCAGCTAACAGGTCTAATTTCTAAAATGGCCTCCTAGGATTAATAAAAATGAAGAGGCATTTTAACAAATGACAAGCTAATAATTTCACAGCGATAATTATCAGAATCAAACAGCACGGCGTTCATAGCATTATTGCCACCACCACTGTTAACAGAACTCACTCTTATAGACAAACATTTAGGTGTTCACTGGGGCAAGGTCAGTTCTTAACAGGTCTTAACTTTTTTTTCTGAAATCATTTTAGTATGTTTTTCCCCTTTCTTCTTCTATATGTTTACTTTAATTCACATTAAAGAAATACCATGTGCCTAGCCCTATAACCAGCAAGTGATGAGAACAGCTGACAAAGTGAATTTGGGTATCTGGACATCACTTTAGACATATTAGTGGCATCAAATCTTTGTGATGCATTACTGTTACTCTAAATTATGCTTTCCTCCTGCCTCCAGATCATACATCCTTACATAAGCAATAAACCCCAACTGAGTCATCATGTTTCCCCACACACACCTACCTTTAGTGCTGCTACAACAATATTAATTTACTTCCCTAAGTTATGCTAATTGTTTAATGCTCACTAACAATTAGCTTTAAGATTACTAAAGTTACTCTTATAATACAAGGCAGATTTTTATTGGCTTTACTGTTTTTTCTTTAGGCTCTTGAGCTGTGGACATCTTTTACTTCTCAACTTGAGGAGTCATTCACTGCTAACAGGTTTAGCTAACACCTAGGAATACTGATTTATTCAAAAAGACATATGAATTTGTGGTTAGTTCTCAAATTAAGAAATACAAAAAAAACCCTGAGTACACAGAGTATCAGTAATCACAGTTGAACTTTGAGCGCATGTTGGCTAAACATCTCCTTTTTTTGCCCACAAGTATCAATATAAAAAAGTGTTTACTGCTATTATCTGTGAATCACTGAGGCTTTTTTTGTATTCATGTTACAAAACTCTAACCAGTAGCTCATAACAACATGTGGGAGGAATCTCTTCCAAGAGGTGACAGGAAGTATTACTAGATCCATTTCACAGATTTGGCTTCAACGTTAAAATAAAACTCATATGGAAAAAATATGAAACAATTTAAGTCAGATTATTCAGAAAAAAATAAACAGTTATAACAATAGCTGTATTAAAAAATGTCTCAGACAGATCATAAACTTATAAGTAGATGAAAATCTCTGTTGATTTTCTTTCCCTTTCAAATGAACCACAAAACTTCAATTTTGAAGCACCATATTTGGTACATAAATTACAATGCTCAGAACAAAGAAGGGACTTGATATTTTTGAAGGGGTCTTATCATGCAAACTTCTTGAAAGACTTTCTTTTTTTTTTTTTTTGCTAACAGTTTCATCTTCTACTATATGTCTGAACTTCATAGGCTGCAACCATAGTTGCACAGATAACGCAAGCAATGAAAAAGCATAGTTTTTTCTGGAGGGCAAGCACTCTGTTACAAGCCAAACTCAGAAGCTGCAAGAACCCTTACCATTTTTCAGAAATACATACAAAATGTAATTAGATTTATATAACAAGATGTTTAAGCTTGACAAGGAAACCAACCTTAAACATACTACATTCCATATCTGGGAAAAACAGGCCTATGATATTAGTCAACATTTCAGTAATCACAGATTCCTTCTATCCTAGTTCTCAGATACTTTGTTTACCTGTGTTAAGTTCTTCTGCTATATGGATATCTTCATCTTGCACAGATTGGTCCAACATCTCAACAAAACGTTCCTGAATTTCTACAGCAGCCTCATCACCGAACTTATAATCACTGAGCATCACACTGGATCCAGCAAAAGGGACAAACAGTCTCTGAGGTAAGACATGATATACCCTCTCAAAATCTAAGAGAAAATGGGGAAAAATACCATCCAAATAAATGCCTTGTCAGTTATGATAAGATTCTTAATTAATCTCTGACAGAGAAACAAAGCTATTGCAAAAGACCTGCTCAAGGTTTCCATGTAAAAATCCTGATTTCAAGCATGGTTTGTTTAGTTGTTACTATTTTATGAAAGTTCTGGCTGCGATTATACTGATTTATGTTTTCACATTACTCTCTCCAGAAATATCTGAGAGACCTCCAAAATAGACTATAAAATGTTAAACAGACTTTTTATCATGTTTACAATAACTAGCCAAAGAACTCTGGGAAAGACTTAAGATAAGCAGGACAGCACATAATTTCAACAACAGAGAGGATTTGCAAACACTTGGCTGCTTTTTTTGCATGTTCGCAACCACAAAGCATGGGTGCCATCTAAAGAGGAAACTGAAAACTGCATGCAAATAAAAGCATCAACTTTAAAGCACGGAGTTCAGATAAAAGTTAGCTGACATACCATTCTACATTACTAGTACACCAAAAAGAACTGTTATCCTAAAGTAAATGATAATTTTGAACACAAATTCTTTTTCTTTATACAATCAACTTGTTTCTATTTCTTTTCCATCTTTTCTAAAACCACTACAAAAGATCCTATCTCCTACAAGGTTGTCCTCTATATATGATCTTCAAACAGATATTTCAACTAATATTTAAAAAAAAAGTAGATAATAGTGATAACACTGTCTCAAAGAAGTTTAAAGAATCATCCAGCATGAGCTAGCAGATTTGGTCTCTGTACACATCCCATCGGTTTTTAATATAATCAGGACAACTTTTATTGTCATGAGATCAACTTGCATCATGTTCTGGCTTCTGTTAGAATGCTCTGATAAATTCAAGCCAAAGCGATTTAGCAATTATTAGTGGTATTGAAGTACGATCTACTTCTTTAAATGATACCAAGCCTATAAAATGAAATCTGAAGTGATTAGAAGTTCTGTGGGAAGAGCCAACATGGATGATATATTTGCATATTTAATTAAAAAATGAGAGTTAGGATACTTTTGCACACCATAATGACCAGATACAATGCAATATTTAATTTAACAGAGATGAAGTACTGGACTTCAAAGATCACCTCCACTAGCATTCATAATACGGATAATGTAAGAATAAAGCCATGTCCGGCTCGTTCTTTAATCTTGACAAACTTTGTATCTTTAATTTCAATATTAATAGGAATACCATAGGGAGATGTAAAAAAAAAAAAAAAACACACAGCACTAGTGTGCTAGTTACAATTAGGAGTTCAATAACAGGAGCTTCAACTACAGAATTATAAAAAAAATTAGAGAATTCACAATCATTGAGAAAGAGGCTGAGACTGCATTTTGTGGTTAGAACTGAACACAAAGTTTGTTTGAAAACTCTGATACCAATGAACATATAGAAACTTAACCAAATTCTCTGGATTTAAGAAAAAGTAAGGGCTGCCGAATAGAAACTGTGCCATTTGCTTTTTACTCTGCTCTAAGTATAGTGGAAATTCTGTATGCCAGCTGATTCTTCTATAAAAACACAAAATTCACTGCAAGTGTAAATGGATGTTTCCATGAATTCCTACTTTTTTTGTGAGGTCCTTCATTTATAACGAGATCCTCAAAAAGTATTTCACAACGATCATTCAATGTGTTTATTATGTCTCTTTTCAAAGCCTGCAAAGAGAAAGACAAAGCATGAGCTATATAAAAGACATCTGCAAACCTTTTGACTAGTAAGAAACAACAAAAGAAGTCCCTCATAGGTGAAGTCCTTGTTGAAAGATTAGTTTTACAGACAATAAACACTCTAAAGAGAATTAAAAGTACAATAAAGACAAGCTAACATCACAAGAATATAAACCAGAAAACAACAAAGCAAAGATGAAAGCAGACAAAAAAAATAGAACTAAAACTTTCTGATTTTTTTTTAATTAAAAATTTCTATTTTTTTTTCTGAATTTCTAAATTAAAAACTAAAAATTACTACTAAAAACAAAAGAAAATCAAGGCATTGATTTAATAAGAAACAAGAAAAAACACTGAACAAAACTAGATTTTCTCATTTATGTGTACATAAATATACAGTCTGAAATATTTTCTTAATTTAAAAAAGAATTGTCACTGCCTAATCATGTTTATGAATTGTGCAAAGATTCACCAGAGAATAGCATTAACAGAAGACCTATCTGCTAAAAGCGAGAAAGGAATTGAATTTATCACACACACAATTGATTTCAGAAACAAACCTTTAAGTTCAAGAGGTGAATGTTGCAACACCAGTTTAGACCTTACAATTTTGGAAAAGAAAAAACGGTATGATAAACTTCAAGTATTTTGGAAAAAAAAAAAAAAAACACAAATCTGATGAACTGCTAGTTCACCTTTTCACTACCTGAACAGCTTCTTTAACTTTTGGCTTGTTGTTATGCACGTAGGCTCTGCATTTCACAGCACCTTTGAGATTTATGGAACCACTGCAGACTTGGACTGTTGCCGTTGATCTATGACTTGAACCCTGGCACTGAAAAATAAATGTTTCAATTTTATCTTGTTACCTAGGCACTTGCAGCACGATTAAGAAAAAAAAACAGAACTAGGAAATTAATAGCATACCTTAAGATGTTTACACATAATCTGTCTTCCCTCATAATTTTTTGGGTTTTGTTTGTTTGTTTTGTTAGCTACAACTAAGAATCTCTCTCCTTTTCCATTATGTATGATGTATTTACTTTGCCAGACATTCCATATTTTGTGATTTTAGGATTTCTTAAACCTTTCACGGAAGTGGCTTGTGGCTTTTTTTTATTCTTATTATTTAGAGGTTTATACATTTACTATGTAGTAAGCATAACCTAGGGTATCCTGAAAGCCATCCCATCAATCAGCAATAAGTCACAAATCTGGTCATGTTCAGAACTGTATCGAATTGCTGCTGCGTACAAATAGTTAACCTGATTACCAAAACAAAATGCTTTCTAGAATGTACTCGTTAAGACAATACCTGGAAACAAGTGGATTCGTAACTTCCACATGAACTGCTTAACTGAATCATGTCATGACTGGAAACCTTTTAAAAAAGTGTAATGGTTCTAAATTAAAAGGGTAAATTTAGATTAGATATGAAGAGGAAATTCTTTACTATAAGGGTGGTGAGGCACTGGAACAGGTTGCCTAGAGAAGCTGCAGATGCTCCACCCTTGGAAGTGAAGACCAGGTTTGATGGAGCTTTGAGCACACAGCTGTAGTGGGAGGTGTCCCTGCCCATGGCAGGGGGTTGGAACCAGATAATCCTTAAGGTCCCCTCCAACCCAAACCATTCTATGAGTCTACAATAATGTCAAAATAAAAAGCTTTCCTTCCTCCGAAGCAATTAACCATTGGAGCAAGGTATCAACAAAAGTACATTAGTTTCTCTCAAGTTTTAAAAATGACACTTTATAAATGCTTTTCTAGATGCAACTTTAGAGAATACTATGTGCCAAAACAGGTTGACCTGTTTACAAATGGAAGCCTACAAAACAATGCCTATACATTGGGCTTTACAAACATGGCTGGGGCACCTAATTAAAACGTCACATCAACATAAGCTCGGCTGGAGTGGAAACTTCTAATACAGACCCAACAGCTCCAGATTATGATTCAGCTCACAGGATCTGTATCTTAACCCCAAACCAGTGACTGAGCTTCTGATGAAAGCATTCAAGTAAACGTCCGAAGATAGCCATGACAAACTAAAGCATGGGGTTCATTCTGAACATCAGAATGCAGTCACTGTGAACATATTGTATGCAGGGAGGTACAGGTGTCCTACTATTAACTGAATTAGTTCGTAGGACTTAATTTCTCTAACCAGCGGTTCAAATTTTCCTCACAACTATATTGTGCAATTCTTATACAACATGACTATCACACTATGATAATTTCAAAGACAAAAAGCATTCCAATCTGTCCATAGTCAGTTTCACAGTCAATATCCAACGGGGAAAATACCTTGCGATAAATTAAGCTGGATTTCTAGACAACATTTAAAAATGTTCTTTCATTTTTATTGTATTGTATCAGAGTGCACTACTTACCAGCTGTGTCAAAACCTTGACGTCAGAAATCTGAGTGCTGTATTGAGTATTTCCTCTTAACTTTTTCTGAGAGAAAATGAGTATGTCAGATGAAATAGGAAAAATCTTCCTGAATCAGTTATGTCAAGCTACTTTACAGTTATCTTCACAATAACATAAAATGTGCCCTAGTTTATAGCCTTTAAGAGACAGAAACTTATGGAAAACAGCCATGAGAACATAATTACAAAACTCAAAGGAGATATGAACATGGCAACCACTATTTATTGAGCATTTTGACACACATAGGTCTTAGAAATCTCATCACCTGCATTTACACCTGACTCAGGTTGTTTAATGAGGCAAAAAAGCCAGAGACAACATATAGAAAAATGTTTAGTCAGACTTCACACACAATAATTGCTTTTACTGTGGTAGAGGAAGAAGAGGCAATTTATTGCAGTGAGGATGGGAAAACAAGGAGTCTTGTGCATTACTTATTTGCAAGAGGCCACTTGCATCAACCAACATTGTACAGAAGACCTCCAATTCACTGTTTTATTACACAAGGAGTTCTAAGTACAAATCTATTAGAGTTTAATTCCTTGTTGTACAGCACTCACCTGTCCTTCCAGCAGCTCTGTATCATCATCTTTAACTTGTCCATTGATCAGGAAAACGCTGTCCTCTATCTGTTTTGACCATCGATTTAATCCATTCTTTAAGAAAAGCAAAGGCAAAAAATTCATAAAAAGAACTTCACTAAAGGATTTGGCCAGTATCATGCTGAAGACTAGAGAAATACATGTTTCAGAAGTTACTCTGAGGAGGTTCTAAAGTCTATGAAATACTTTTATATATTTTTCTACACCAAATCTTAAAAACAAAGTATTCAGAATATATTAAAATATTCATTTCTTAATGGATAAGTGCTACCCCAGAGATGCAACACATGATTATATTTTTGTAAATTCTATTAAAGTTAATTTGTATTAAAAGCACCCCACCCATTTTAACTGGGTGCAACCTTTCACCAGGTGAAAGGGAAGAGACTTTAATTAGGATCCTCGTGACCTTGCCAATAATTCTGAGAAAAGGGAACTGCCAACACTAAGCATAGCAGAAAAAAAAAATATTTCAGCATTTTTCATACTAGGAATGCTTCACAGTAACTTCAGATAACATTTAAAAGATGAATAATAGTGTCAAACATCCCCTGCTTACTAGTCCTACTCAGCTACTCACACTGTGTATTCAAATCTTTGTCTCATGTAATTTTCAGCAGAAAAAATACTGTAGAAATTAAATACAAGGCTGGTGCAACCAGTTAGTTACCTTGGTATTCTTCTCCAAGTCATGGTTGGGTGAAGTAGCAAGAAGTGGAATGTGGATATTAACATTTACTGTGCAGTCCAAAGACAACCAGGAAGCAGACAGAGCACTCTGATATTTCCAATCTGCTGGTTTAGCTGAACTCTGAACGAAGAAATAAACAAGAAAGTGTCTATACAAAACAGTACATAACTAACATAATGGTTTTTTGTTTGTTTGTTGTTCCTTTTTGAACATTGTCATGCATTAAAAGCTGTGCAAAAACACAAGTCAAACTTACCTTTGGATCTTGTACATCGTAGGTTCGGCAAACTATTCTTCACTACTTAAAGAAAAAGATTCAGTGAAAAGTAAAAAGCAAGTAAGAACAATTACTCTATCCTTTATACAGTAAATTCTTCTCCAGTATATGCTTTGAAGAAAATTTGCATCTTTCATTAGTGTAAAAAAAAAAAAAAAAGAAGTACAAATACATTTGACTGTAAATTCAAACTACCATAGTGATGCTGTCCCATCTCTTACAAGTACTAAGATCAACGTGTTTTTACAACCACCAATGTACACATTTGCAATCTGTCCTAGTTTCTCTCACTTTTCTCTGGAAAATCTTGCTTTTTCTTGTGCTTATCCTGTTATCAACGGACACAACATCCTTCTGCAGCACTAGTGTCCACACGCTTGACACTTCCCCACTACCATTAGAGCACCACTTAACTGCAATCTTAAGTTGTACAGTATTTCAGATGCTCCCTTTATTTTATACAAATCAAGAAAACTGGTGAAAGGCACTGTTAGTAGCAGTGAGAAAACCAGCAGCCTTACTTACGGCTAATCAGAAAACTGTGATTGCAATTTACTGGTCTACCCAAACTCAAACAAATTTACCCTCCCAATTCATCTACCAGTCTAAAACTTTGTTCTCTATTCCAGTTCTGAAGAAAAAAGAAAGAACAGTTATGTCTATCGGTAACAGAACACAGAGTTTCACCTGGCAGTTTCCACATCAAAAGTACCAAACATAGCACACCCATTCCTTCTAATCCAGAGAAAAATATAGTTTCTAGTATGAGCAGTCTGATACCCTATCCTAGGTACTCATGCAGAATACCAAGAAAGAGAGAGCTGCACCTGCCATACCAAACCTTGTGACTGGTTACACTAAGCACAGACAACATATGTTAAATGGACATGGTGCAGTGAATAGAGCAAACCAGAAGACACACTGCTTTTTACGGCTTGTGGGCCAAATGAATCCTGGGAATCTTAACACAATCTTTTATTCAAAAATAATTAGAAAAAAAACAGACTGGGGGGTAGTGGCCTCATAATAAAGGATACTTCTTTGTAGCAGAACAAACTTGAAGGGCTGCTCTGTCTGAGACTTCCTCCTCAGCAGGTTTCCAGAGCCTTCTTTTAGTCAAAGACTTTTCTATTGAGAAGATTATCTAAAGATTAAAAAAAAGTATTAAGTATTATGGATTTTTCCACACAAATAGTGCAAGACTATTTACCAGAACTTGTAATGCATTAAAAGTTGTAAGCCAAACAATATCATGCCTATAGATAAACTGAAAACACAGCTTATACGTCACCAAATTATCACATTAAAAGAACATTCAGCAAAGATTCATAGACTAATACTCCAAAGAAAAAGTTGCTTGTGCAAACTTCATTCAGGTTTCTCTTAAACTGAACCAAGCACATATGTAATTTGTATGCTTTTCTCCTTAGAAAAAGTGTTACAGCTTTATTCTTAAGGGTTAAGGATCAGGAAAGGCAGCTGTGCAAAACAGCTACTAAGCCAATAAACAAATTTGAATTCAGCAATCACTGATCACCTATACAGAAATCATTTTCTCATGTTGGTTTCTAGTTTCAATAATCACTGTTGAGACCTGATTATGCTGCACTATAACTATATTCTACTGCCAACGTTCAGTCTTGGACCCAAGGCTTTAAATCTTACTCATTTAAAATCACTTATGTTTGTCTTATGAAAAAAAGAAAATGAACCTATATCTAGGGAACAAGAAGTGAATGCAGCACTAGATGCTCTGATCCTGTAACAATAAGGCATGTTACTAGACATAGTAGCAAATAGTTTTTAAATATAATCCCCCACATGACTAAGTCAACATTTATATACAAAATATTCCTTTAAAAGAAACCGGAACTATAGGTCCGGTTTCTCACACTATTATAAGTACTCACACTATTATAAGTACCTCTAAACAATTCAATCAGCCACAAAGATAATAGGCTACCATTACTAATGATTGTGCTACAAAGATTTAGCTTAATATAAGCAACTCTAAAGATATTCTGTTTAAGACAGAATGCCCACTTTTAGTAAGCACCTTAAAATAGCATATTTGAAGAATTGCTATTGCAGTAACACTGTAAGACACAGAAAGCTAGCAAATGAGGGCTGCCATACACTCCCAAAAAACAGCAGTTTCTGAGGTTTCAATCTCAAAACCAGAAATCAAAACAGAATGTTTTTGCTGCTTTATTTCTAAAAGCGTAAACAACCATGATTACTGAAGACAATAATAGAAAATTACTCAGCTACACACTTAAAATTATGCTCATCTTTCCTCTACTTACCTTGCGCAAAGCATTTTGACTGTCTTTTGACAGTTCTGGAGTTGCAATAATAAATACACCAAGAACTAATAAACCTCCAGGAAGCATTCTAGAAACCTTAAAAATAGAAAAGAACATGTATTAATAGAAATCAGATATCCAGCAGAGGTGTCTATATACCAAAAAGTCCTAATGAGAGAAGTATGCAGAGAGCAGAAATAAAATAAGCAAGGCTGTTTTTCCCATACCGCATCCTCTGAAATGGAAGAAGAGAGTATCTTTCAGATTTTCCCACTTCAGCCCTATCAGGTCACTGTTTCATCATAAACTTTGAAAACAATAAATACATGTATTTCGGTTTAATTAATATACCAGACCGTGTGCCTAAAAAGGTTCCTTTACTTTGAGAAAGAGGCTAGAGATTACTGAAGTGATAGAAATTTCTGTACGTTATACTTCCTTTCTGTTTCTCCCATCCCCTTCAGTAACTCACTGTGCTACCTGACTTGCATGTGCGGTGATCCATTCTTCATCAATGGACTCCAGTTTTGAAGGGCTGGTGTTGCCTTCCTTCTGCTCTTCCTTTGGAGGTGTTCGAACAGCCCGAATAACGTAGTCTCTTTGTGATGAACACTTTCAAGAACATCAATACGAACAAATACAGCCTTAGGGTTATATCAAATCTGGTAATATACTATGTAACACAATACATCTAAAAGCTGCCTTACAGCATGTAGCGTTAAACTCTGTAATAACCTGCCACAAAACTACTTCCTTCGTGTGATTCATTTGCCTTAACTCTAAACGAGATTGTAATGCTAAGTTTTACAACTGAGATTTTTAGTTACTTTTCTTTGTGTCCTATCTTTCAGGGGAAAAAAAAAAAAAAAAAAAAAAAAGAAAAGTTTTAGGAAACTTGAGTACGCAGTTGATGCTGCAAACACTTTATAGCATCCTTTCTGGTCATAGCATGGTCATGCAATTTAATAGACTTAACAACAATGATTAAAGCTAAGGGGAATTTCTCCTATTAACACAAACGTATGCTACAAGCTTCACAAACTTACCTGCCCTATTAACAGGCCAGTGACATAAGGTTTAAATTTCGTGCTGAGGTCTGAAAGATACTGCCCAATAGCTTCCTCAACAAAGTAAGTTCTACCCATTGCTGCAGGTTTGACTCAGTATTGCATTTTCAGCCTACAAAACAAGACAAATGAAGTCACAGTATATAGTGGCAACTACACCGGTTACATGAAAGTAAGCCTCAGAGAAAAAATCCTGAACACATTAATTCTTATCTAGCAAAGATTAACTATCTTCGTGAACTTCAAGTTCTTTATAACTTAAAAACACAAGTCTCTAAACAGAAGGAAAAGTACACACAAGCCTTACTTGAAAGAAAGCTTTTTAAAACCCTGGAGGAAAATGACAGGAAAAACATGCTTCCAAGTAACAGTTTCTTTCTGCATCACGTCACATCAGAGATGAGCGGGGCATTTGCTTCCACATGCAGCCCCCTCTGGGAGGGAGCAGCTGCACTGCACGTTTGCACTGAGCAAATTTAGCCCTAATTATTATTAATTAAAAGCAAGGCGGCTGTGAACTCTCCAAGAGGCCGTCTTTACAGTGACCACAGGAGAGCACGTGGACAGGGGGACTCACCGCGCCCGTACACGCAGCCCTGTGCCGGGAAGGGCCCCAGGTGCCGCGGCTGAGGTCGGTGGGCACCGGGGAGCAGAGGGGGCAGCGCCTGCGGCCGAAAGCAGCCTGGGGCCGGCGGGGCAGCAGCTGAGGGCTGGGCCGAAGCACACAGCCGGCACGGACTGCAACTCACGGCTCTTCACCGCGCCTCAGCCCGTGCTGCCGTACCAACAGTGGCTCGGCTCGGCTCTACTCTGCTCCCCAGGACCGCCCCGGCCGCCCCCTCACCGCCTCCCGGGCCACGCAGAGAGAGGACTGGCCGCCATGCTGTGTGCGGCAGAAGCCCCAGCGCCGCTCTCTTCCGCCCACCCCCCACCGCTGCAGCGCTCAGCCGCACGGGACGCCCCGCGGAAGCGAGCCGTTCCCTGACGGGCCCAGCCGCAAAGTCTTAGCGCCTCGCGGCGCCGTTTCAGCCGTGCTCGGGGGGCGACTGGGAGTGCGGCCTCACCCAAGATGGCGGACGGAGATGCCCGACCAGAAGCGGAAGTGCCCGTCAGCGCGCCGGCCGCCGCGCAGGAAGATTGCGCGGCGCCCGGCGGTGGCTGGGCAGGGGGGTGCGGCGCGCGGCGCCAAGATGGCGGCTGTGCTGCAGCAGGTCCTGGAGCGGGCCGAGCTCGCCAAGCTGCCCAAGGCGGTGCAGGGCAAGCTGGAGCGCTTCCTGGCCGACCAGCAGAGCGAGATCGACGGGCTTCGGGCTAGGCACGAGCGCTTCAAGGTGGACAGCGGTAAGCGCGGGGCGAGGGGCAGCAGGGGCTGGGCCGGGAGCGTCGCGGCCCCCTGACGGGAGGAGCGGGACCGGAGGGGTCGCTCGTCGTGGGGCGGCGAGGGGAGCGTGGTGCTGCTCCCTCGAGGTCTCCTATAGGGTCAGAACCTCTCCAAAATGGGCGCATGGAGCGTTTTGCGCTAGATTTGCAGAGGCAGTGCTTCGCTTCGGTTAGCTCCTCGTGGAGGAGCAGTACGTGGAGGAGCAGTACTGATTTGTTCTCTCGACTCCCCAAGTTTCTCTTTTAAATTTCACGCCGGAGACTGCGACCTTTCCGGGTAAAGTGCTCCTAATCCAAACAAAGTCTTTGTGTTGGTTTGGAGATTACATGGTCATGGAGAAACTGATGGCTGTGGAGAGCTAGAGTAAAGTGGAAGGAGGGTAGATGAGTGTAAGCCCTGGACATGGCTGACAAAATAAGTTAGTTTACTTACTAGGCATAAACATTCTATTTTTCCTTCAACCTTTCTATCTGTTTCACGATAAAAGCCTAGCTACAGTAAGTGATTAAAATGTACGGTACGTATACTGCAAGTATACTTGACATATGTCAAGTTAAGGTAAATCACAAGTTTTAGCGCGTTAGTCTCTTTTGTGTGCTGGTTGTTCTCAGGTAGCTGGAAGGCAGCATTACTTGGAATTTTAAAATGTGGTAGGAAGTATAAAATAAGTTAAAAAAAAAAAAAAAATCCCTCAGTACTTCCCTACAAGTCCACTGTGCCTGATTAATTAACTCTGATTTAACAAAGCATTTAACAGTTAAACTCTGCGACAGAGTGTTTCAGGTGATGAATCAAAGTTCAGATCTTTTTTTTCTAGTGCTACGAGAAACGCAGCATAGAGCACAAGAGTTGTTTTTTTAAGAACTGTTAAACGTTTTCCAAGTTAAATCTCAACACCTAGACTTATGTGGCTTTCATTGTATATGCGTAGAGGTAGCCTGTTTTCTCACATCTAAAGACATAAGAATCTTTATGTTGACTCAACTGAGCCCACTACGTGATTGTGTTAATATAACTCTCTAGCTACATAAAAATTTTGAAGAAGTATAAAAATTAATCAAAACTGTTATTTTGTGGATCATTTCTGGAAACATATATTTCCATATTAAAAATGCATTAAACGGTGTTAAGTATATGTAAAAGATTATCTTTTAGCTTCAAAAAGACGTTTTTATTCAAATTATATCTTAGTATTCTATATTGTATTGACAAATAATGCTTTTGTCTAAAGTCTGTAAGTATGGATCCTCGATAAATATAAGAAAGAAGAATAACAGCTTTGAATCAGAATTGAGGTAATATTGTTATTTTTCAGAACAACAGTACTTTGAAGTAGAAAAGCGACTGGCTCAAAGTCAGGAGAGGCTTGTAACTGAAACACAAGAATGTCAAACTCTCCGTGAGGAGGTTAAAAAGCTTCGTGAGTATAACCATGCATTCTTAAGACTGGATGGGATTTTAATTCTTTAGTCCAATGTTATGTTGAAATGCATTAAGTTTTAAATAGGAGTTGAATATTCAACCATCAAATGCAATTATTACTTCTGCAAACAGGGAGGTTTTATGCTTATGTATGTCTTTTAATGGAATTTTCTGTTTTAACGGGGAAAAAATTGTAATAGTAATATGGTGGCTTACATATTTCTCTTCACAATAAACGCCTCTGCCCCCAGGCACTATTTGAGGCTGCCACAATACTGTCTAGTCCACTCAATCCACTTACTGGATTTTTATTACAGACACCTCACTACTGTGTGCTCTTACCCAACAGATGAGCAGTTGAAGTCACTGAACGAGAAAAACAGAGAGCTTGAAGATGCTCAGGATCGTAATGCATCCATCCAGGTACTGGAAGAACTAGGCAGTAAGACTTCAGTTTATCTGATGCCAGTGAAGAACACAATTAAATTTCAAGCTGAGCTGTGTCGATATCAGCACAACTTTGTATTGATACACACGTCCAGATGGACATGTGTACAGGAAAATTGCACGTGCTTCTTATGTTGGTTTATTTGAGTATAAGTTTGTGTTCTAGCAAATGAAATTACAGGTGAACATATGTCAAAGCAGATGCTCTTAATTCATTTTGAATAGATTAGTTTCATCCCATCTGAAACCTGTTCCAAAGTGACTTTAAGATGAACCTCAAAAATCAGACAAAAACTTCATGTTACGGTTAATCTACTGCTGAGCTGCAAATTAAAGTGGAGACCTGTTTTTCTTCCATTCTTTCCCCTATCCTGGTACAGTTTTCATTGCATTACGCTCAGAAGTTATGGGGTTACAGAGTGAGTCACTTTGGATGACTGATCCAGCAGAACACTAGTTTCAGAGAAGGAAAGAAAAACGTTATCATTATATTGATTCTTCCACAATGAGAAGGCGGATGTGATTGTTTTGCCAGAGGGCCTTACATGGGTCTGCCTGAAGTGGTTTGTATTGCCACCTTAGAAAACAAAGGCAATGCTATGGCCTGTAAAAAATCCAAGACTGTTGACTTTGTTTTTTTTAATTTGTTTTTTCACTTGTGTTCATTCCTCGGTTACTCAGTTATCTTTTATTTAACCAAATAAAACAGTTTCAATGAACACCATATCTAAAAATACTGTATTTCAAAGCATGTTATAATTAGATGTAGTTTTGAACAGTTCTTGTTGTTTGATTTGTATTCTTTCTAGGCCTTCAGTTCATTTTATCTGCTGTATGTACAAAATTTTTCATTTTAGTCTTCGTTCAAATACAGCTAGAACCCGGAGGAGTCTTATGGAAGTCCAGACCTTAATGTCAGTTAAAATGCAAAGGCATGGAGACTACCTGTTCAGTATGTTGGTCTTGAAAGTTGTGTTATAATTCTTCCTGCTTTGCTGTCTGATCTTTGATATTTTGCATTTAAGCACAAAAGGCCAGTTGGACATTAGTATCAGAATGATTTATGGGGGGGAAAAAGAACTGAAACCTGTTGTCTCTTAGGTTCTAGAAGAGTAGGTACATTAACTTGAAATTGTTTGACTTCTTCCCAACATGATGGAAACAACGGACTTCAGCCATAGTTTCATACTCTTTAGTTTAGACTGTTTTGATTGTCCACTGTAGAAGCTTCTTATCCCAGTTTTCAGTCTCTGGAGTTGGGTGGGATAGCATTTAGCAAGCTTCCCTGTTATGGTAAGTGTAAATACTGTCTGAACTGTCTTAAATGCAATCTGCTTTCTCTTTCTTTATTTTTTTTATTTTTTTTTTCCAGAACCAATTAAGTAGAGAAAAAGAAGAACTGGAAGCTGAAAAGAGAGATTTGGTTCGAACAAGCGAAAGACGATCTCAGGAAGTTGAACATTTAAATGGTATAACCAAGAATATATTAATGAATTGGTTCATATGATTATGCTAAGTAGAACACTTCCCTGAATGACTGGACCACTATGGAATATCCAGTTTATATAGGCAGCTCCAAATAATGGATTATCAGGAAGCTATTTAGAGAAAAGGAAGCAAGCAAGGCAGGAATTTTTATGCCAGCTGCACAAAACTACAGTAGTTTGATAACTGATGTTTGGTTTTCCAGATATAAAATCATACGTTGTGTAATGAGATATTGTATATTTTATGATTTATATATTGTTATATATATGTTATTTATACATTATTTATATATATATATATATGTTGTTTGTTCTCATTCTCTACAATTCATTTAAACTTGGTCAGTAATGAAAACTGAGTTCTACAATTACGTTTTGATTTTAACAATGGTTTCATTTCTCCTTCCCCCAGAGGATGTTAAACGCTTAAATGAAAAACTAACAGAAGCAAACACAGAAAAGGTGAAACTTCAGCTAAAACTGGATGAACTTCAAACATCAGATATTACTGTGAAGGTGAGTAGTTCCTACGTGTGTAGTACCTGTTAATGTCGTAGTGTTACCAGTAAGTAGTTGTTTATATGTGATGTAACCATTTTGTTGTTATTGACTTTGAAAATAGGTCAAGCCTACTCCTGTTACTTAAGATAAATGACTTTATTTTAAAATTGATTGTTGGGCCTGGAAGTGAGAAGTATACTCATGGAAGACAAGCAGGAGAGGGGAACATTGAGTTAGGCAAGCTTATCCAAGCCTAATCAGTGGCAACAGTGGCTGCTTCTGCCAGCTAGGAGGAAGGGCTCTGCAAAGGCAGGTAGAAGGGAGAAAAATGATTATTTGTGAACGTTTCTCTGTGGACAGAAGTAACTCCATAAAGAATTGAAAGGGTGAAAGGAGAAGAGAGGAGAAATACTTTGATACCTTAATTTATTTCATTGAACTAGATATTACCCTAGTTAATGTTCCCAACTGACATAACTATTGAGGAAACTAACTTATGTGTCAGGAAGTTCTTAGTCTGAGATTGGTAACTCAGTATTGCCAGTGTATTACCTTTAATTTGGTGTTATTTACCAAATTAATATGCATCATTTTTACACTGATCGTAGTACTTGGTTAGCTACTTTATTTTCTAGGGAACCAGTACAATTACAATGTGTGATTTTCTTTTTAGTACCGTGAGAAAAGGTTGGAGCAAGAAAAAGAACTGCTACAGAGTCAAAACACCTGGCTGAACACAGAGTTGAAAGCCAAAACAGATGAACTCCTACATACTGCCAGAGAGAAAGGCAATGAAATCTTGGAGCTCAGATGTAATCTGGAGAACAAGAAGGAAGAGGTAATGTAATTTCTGAGTGTTTTTGCCATTTATTTTTTTAAAGTTTTATTTCCTGTTTACCCAAATTTAACAAAAATAAGTAATAGCTGTATAAAATGTATAAAATAGCTGTATAAAATATAGGAAAAAATAATGTGTTTTATGCAATTAGTAAGGAATTCTTTCTTTTAACTTGAGAATTGTAAGGAATACGAATGGTTATGACTGTCAAATTTTTAACGGTAAGCTAGAAACTTTGTAATCGCTGATAACAAAAGGATAAAACGATACAATGCAATTAAAATGTACAGGAATATAATTCTTAATTGGGAAAGGGGCAGAAGAATCTGATTTAACTTCCTTTTGGAGGTGAGTTGCTGATATTTTTGTTTTCCTGAATCAAAATATGTGTTAGAATCAGTGGCTGTATTTTGCAAATATTCAACTTTAGTGAGCTTCTGTTTAGGTACCTAAACAGTTGTTTTAACCAGGTCAGTTGGTCAGGCTTTCTGTAGTGCTTACCTGCATTGAGGATCATGCGGCTATTTGGATATACATAATATGAGCAATTTGAGGATTCTCACTATTTCATTTAGCTGAATGTGTTGGAGCCAAGACTGTTTTATACTTATAAACAAACAAAGGTGCCAAAAAGAGCATAAAAGTTTACATTTTCTATCAATGGGATAGGTATTTTCGAAACTAATTACTAATTTGTCTAAAATAAAGACAAATTTATACATAGTATCCTCATTTACTGTTGCAACAGGTTTCCAGAATGGAGGAACAGGTTAACAGTTTAAAACAGTCAAATGAAAATCTTCAGAAACATGTGGAAGACCTTTTGAATAAACTGAAGGAGGTAAGGTAACTTGAAGTACGTGTGTAACAGCATTACAGTTGATTCTATAAAATAAAAAAAAAGTGTGAAATAGAAATGATTGAATGCTCCCTTGCCCTGTCTCTTCTTTCACTTACTAGGCAAAAGAACAACAAGCTAGTATGGAGGAAAGATTCCACAATGAACTGAATGCCCACATAAAATTATCTAATTTGTATAAGGTAAGTTTAATGATTCAGCAATGAGAGTATTACTTGTGGCTGATCTTAGGCTTAAGTGTAGTGCAAGCCAATTTTTGTGAGTTTTCTGCTTGTTTCTTTTTTTTCCCTTCTGCAAAGTAGAGGATGTGAGGAAGACTGCCTCCATTACAAAACATTGTAAAACATCCTGTCTTAGGCAACATGTTTGCATCATTTTGTAGTTTAAACAAACCTGGTTAAAATAGTAACTTTATGCTGACTGTTTTAGTGCTTCATATTTGTATCAGTAGCTATATTTTATGATGTATTAGGAGTTAAATGTTACATAAAAGATGAGTGGAAGCAATCTTTTATATTTTCTAGAAGTTTACTTCTGTAAACTCTGCAAGTGTTAGAGATTCAGCTGAGAATGCTGAATGTCATGCATTGTGTCTAGCAGTATCTAAGCAAGTAATTTTTGATTGTTTTGTCGGCTCAGAGTGAAAAATATTCTATAGTATGTTGAATAAGACAAAGATAGGTAAAGAGGCCAACTGAATGGTCATTAGTTCGCATGTCAGGTTCACATTAGTTCGCATGTCAGGCTAATTAGTTCTGTTTCCAGAGTTGTAATGCATAAATACCCACCTAAAATTAAGTGCAATAGAATGCTTGAATTCTGCATTAATATTGTGTCTGACCAGATGTTAGCTGATGACCCTTCAGTTAACAGTCAATAGCTAATTTACCCATGCATCACCATTTATCTTTTCGTTTGGTAGTGGTGGTTGTTTTTTACTGCTTTCTTTAAATTACAGAAGCGCTGGGTTGAAGGGGCTTGAATATTTGCCTTCTACTTAACATAAGGTTCGCCGTATGTTTGGAATCGCTGACTTTATACTAAAGGTGTCCGGATTTAGTGTCCTCACATGAGGGCCTACTCTGAGACTTTTCTCAACTTTATTTCAGTTATTTCCAATGGATTTGCAGAACTGCTGAAGTATTGTGAAGTCATGCACTCATGAGATCTTTAATTGGTAGCAAAGAAACATAGACTGTTTATATAAGATTTTTGAAAAATTAAAATTTTTAAGAATGATCAAAATCAAACACTGAAAATATCTTCAAACTGTTCCTGCTCTTCAATAAAGAAAAACCTAGTGCCACCTGTGAAGCAGCTAAGGGGCATAGAAACATACATATTAGTTGGTTTTGTCCTATTGTATCAGTGTCTGACACTTCTTGCTCTCAAGACAGTTTGCATCAAGTTAATTCCAGTGGAAACACTTATCTAGTTCAGCTGAATCTCTTAGTATTTTACTCAAAAATCTGTATGTTTATAATCTTTGGTCAGTTCAAGCTTTCTTCTATAGTTGCTCTTACTATGTAATAAAAGCTTAAATAGAATGCTTTTATTTAGAGTGCTGCTGATGACTCAGAGGCAAAGAGCAATGAACTGACAGGAGCAGTAGAAGAGCTGCACAAGCTTCTGAAGGAAGCAGGTGAAGGTAAGCTGTGAGTCAGAAATGGCAAATGGGAGGAACAGAACTTTTCTCCTTCATAAGTAAGGTGATGTATTGAAAGATAGATATTGAGCATTTCTGAAGGGATAATCTCTAGGATTCGGGGATAGAAAGATCAAATTTTGTAACAGAAATTTTACCATTTTACTATGTTTGAATTTACTTGAAGGCATTTATGGGCAGGGGGATCTTCAAACATACCTGGAATTTTACTTTGGATTTTTAGGAGAGAGAAGCATATCTCTTCATTTTACTTTCTTAGTTTTTTAGCTTTAGATTCCATTGATAAATGGGCAGTTATTATTTTTATCCCACTTGAATGCAAAGGGGATAGGCAGCAGTTCTAACTTCTGTCATACTACTGAGTTTTCTTCTCAGCGTGATCTGAAGATTATATAAAAGTCAAAGTGGAGTTTAAGGTTCATATGCCAACTTTTGTCTTAAGAAGAAAAAATAAAAATTGCTTGTTAATTTTAGCTAATAAAGCAACCCAAGAGCATTTGGCTGAGTTGGAAGAGTCAAAAGCTGTAGTGGAAAAAGAACTGGGAGAGAAGATCAGTAAGCTGGAGAAGGAGCTAGAGAATGCTAACGATCTTCTATCCACAACGAAACGTAAAGGTAACATTAAGAGCTAAAATACATGAAGCCTCAGGCATGTTATCCTTACCAGTCTACCATGAAATTACTATGCTTTTATATTCATTATAGATATATTAGATATATATTATAAAGTATAAATATACATATTTTTCCCCCAGTAGAGAAATGCATTTCTGTCAAAATGTTTTCTTAAGTTCTTTTGTTAATCTGACATACCTTTTCAAAGAAAATGGAAAAGAAAATATTTTCCTTAAGGCTGAATCATCCTGCTTGTAATGGTTTTCTGCAGAGTGGAGCGGGGATGGTAAACTATTCTTATTTTCCTCTTTATAAACAAACACCAGACATGCTGGTCTTTAAATTTGTTTACCATTAAATCTTGCTCAGTATTAACTGCTCTAGTTGTAAAGAATAGTCTGTTTGTTGAATGTTTGTAATATTGAAGGTAGTTATGTGCAAGAGAGAATAGAGCAGAAAGGAACACAGAGGCATTAAGTAAATTTTCTGTCTTCTTATGTTAATGTAGTGAAAGTCAACAAGCGCTCTGCCACTCTAAACCTTCTGCAGTTTGCCAAGAAATATGATGTTAAGCTCTGCTTCAGCTATCTCAATTTATTTACCTTCTGGCACGATCTAAGTCTTAAGAGTCTAATAGTAAAAACTGTTCATCATTTCAAATTAAACTAGTGAAAGGGCTTGATAATAAATGAAAAGAATATTAAATATAATATCAATCACTTTTACATGCGTATGTATAATATAGAATGCAGAAAACTCTTGCACCAGTAACCTTAAGAAGTTAAAATACGATCATTTAACATACAGTAGTTAAGAAAGTGCAAAGGTGTATGAGGACACTTCTTATATCAATAAAGAATATTTAAGATGCAAATTACTGCAACTTTTTAATGGTAATTGGTGGGATTATTTATTCAGGAGCTATCTTGTCTGAGGAAGAACTGGCAGCTATGTCTCCCACTGCTGCAGCAGTAGCTAAAGTGGTCAAGCCTGGAATGAAATTAACAGAGGTAAGTGAGAAGTTCTTCAAGTTTCAGGGCCCTTGAATAGCCAACAGATGCACTAATAACAAAATTAAATAGACTTTCATGCACAGTCTAGGATTTGGTGTAATGCCTGAATGAAGCCAATGAAATCCTGTGTTTGAGGATTTTATTAGCTTTATTAGCTATGATTTTGGGATGTTTATGTGGCATAAATGACAGATTTTCCCTGGTATATCAAAATATTCACAGGGTTGTTTGTTTGTGTTTTGAGCACATCAACTTACTTTCTGTATGGATTTTTGACAGGAGCTTTTCTTCTATTTCCTTTTTTTTTTATGCATATTTGCATAATTTAGATTTGTTTTGCTGTGGTATTGGCTTATTCTTGCAGAAAAATGAACATATCCATGAATTATTTTCCTTCTGTTATCGCTCATTCTGTCCATCCATTAAATAATTTTCTGTTTTTGCTGCTTTTTTTATATTTCTTTTGTCTTAAACTTGCTTGAAATTTATCCCTGTTATGGGATATTATTCTTTTATTATATATAGTTGCATATCTTTTATTATAAATATTATTATTCCTTTATTATATACAGTTGTACTATAAATGTTTGTAGTTTTAAAATTAGTAGGGATAATTGCTTTGACATGGTATGACCCATAAGAACATTTTACTTGTCATACTCATTTCTTTGAAGAAATTAGTTTATTTCCATATAAAATTTGACTGCTCTAATGGTGTAATTACCAATGGTTCTTTGACACATCTGGACAGATGTCTTTAAAAAAAAAAAAATCTTTTGCAGCTGTACAATGCATATGTAGAAACTCAGGATCAGTTGCTTTTGGAAAAGCTGGAGAATAAGAGAATTAATAAATATTTGGATGAAATAGTGCAGGAGGTGGAAGCCAAAGCACCAATCTTAAAACGTCAGCGTGAAGAATTTGAGCGTTCCCAAAAAGCTGTTGCTAGTCTGTCTGCAAAGCTTGAACAAGCTATGAAGGTTAGTATAAAAGAAGGAGAAAAGGGCATGTAAAAATATTGAAAAAATTGATTAGTACTTCCTTAATCCTGCATATAATCCTTCCTTAATCCTATATGTATAAAATAGATCTTTTGGTCAGCTGTTGCTGTGGGGAAAATGTCCATTGAACTTTCTAGCTTGAGATTTATTTTCCTGAAACGCTGTATTTCACAGAAACAGCATTCTTCAGCGGTTATTACATTGAAGGCTTAAATGCAGTGACTTATCTCCAATCCTTTGTGAAAGTAGAATTCTTTATAAGCAAATATCAGTATTTGTCAAAAAATTAAAAAAACAAAACAAAATAAAAAAAAAAAAACACCTTGGTGCCCAGTTCCTACAGTTCCTATTAATTTTAATAAGCACACTAATAGAGCATAAAACATCATGGCTTTTGATTCCTAAGTAAGTAGAGTTTAACCTTTACAGTGCAACTCCAAAGCTTTACTTCTTCAAGTAACTCGCTTTAACTGAAGAGAGCTATTGACATATCTTTATGGAAAGAAATGGATGAATTGCTTTATATTTCTGAATTGCAGGAAATCCAGCGATTGCAGGATGTTGCTGATAAAGCCAATAAGCAGGCTTCTACACTTGAAAGAGAAAACCAGAGACTGGGAATACAAGTAAAAGACCTTTCACAGCAGGTAGAACAAATGTTGCTATGGCTTTAAAATGTACCCTTTACAGTTTTTTTATTAATATGATACTGTATTTATGAAGTCTTCTTGGAAGAGTTGTGTTTGAGAGCCCTAATGCTATTAAAAAAAAATCTCCTTGGGACAATGTATTTACGTTTCTGCTAAATTAGAATAAGTTTATGGATGGAAGGGATGCTGCTTTAGCATAGTACTGTTCAACATCTGGCTGGAAAACTAAAGTATAACTTGTTTTGTTTGTTTAATTGGAGTGTCCTGTGCTATTTTCAAAGAACAGAACACCAAGAATAGTTCCATTTCTGTTGCGGTTTTCTTTTGCCAAACTTTTCTATAATGCGGTTATCTTACAAGGATGTGTTGATAGTAATAGTTCATGTGTTGTAGAAAAATATAATTTCAAGCACTTTCTAATACTGTTTTTCAGAGCAAACTTCTAAAGCTGTGTCTTATGCTAGAATGTTCTCTTCCAGATTCGTGTCCTTTTAATGGAACTTGAAGAAGCTAGAGGCAATCATGTGATTCGTGATGAAGAAGTGAGCTCTGCTGATATTAGTAGCTCTTCTGAAGTAATATCTCAACATCTAGTGTCTTACAGAAATATTGAAGAACTTCAGCAGCAGAATCAGCGTCTCTTGGTGGCTCTTAGGGAGCTGGGAGAAGCTAGGGAAAAAGAAGAGCAAGAAACAACATCATCTAAGTAAATTATCTGTTCCTTCTAGTAAAGTGCTTATACTAAGTAGTAACGGGGATTTATTCACGTACATTTTGCTTCTTATTGTTACTTACTATGTGTATTCAAGTGCATGTATACTCATGAACAACTGTGTAATCCATAACAGCAATTAAGCAACATTGTCTTGGTTTTTAGATTAAAATTGCTTTATAGATTTATACCTTAGCCAAATAAAAAACTGATGAAAAGGAATGATAAATAATATTTCTTCCAAAAATTCTTCCTAAACGTTGTTTTTTCAATCCACAGATGCAAGAACACACACTGAAATGCTAGTCTTTTATAATAGAAGTGGATTTGTGTGAAAATCCTTGAAAAAAATTTGAAAATGTGTTGTTCAAGAAAAATATTAGTCATTGAAAAACTTAACTGAATATTCATTTCAGTGAATGTAGGTACACACAGAGCTGTTTTTCAAACAAGGAAGATTAAGTTTTCATTCTTGCTAGCTGAGAAAAATTTGAGTATATGCACACACATCTGTTTCACTAGCTGTAAAGCCCACAGATAATATAATTCTGTATTACAAGTTAGTAGGATGGGCAAAATATAAGGATTATGTGTAATCTTGGTAAACCTTGCTTTGTATACTACTAAAAATAACTGGTCTTGGTTTCAGAATTTCTGAGCTTCAGAGTCAGCTTGAGGAAGCTCTCAATGAGCTAGAAAAACTGCGTGAATCACGTCATCATCAGCTGCAGCTCGTTGAGTCTATAGTTCGTCAGCGTGACATGTTCCGCATATTGTTGGCACAGACCACAGGAGCTGTCATTCCTTTGCAAGGTAAGCTTCACGTTTCTGTACCACTCAAATGACAGTTTTAGTTCTATTTATTTTTTGTTATGAGCTTCCAGTGATGATGCTGAAATGTGACCAGTAACTTGTTAATCTGGTATTCAAGTTTTACTCGCTAGAAAACCCATGACTTTAGATTTCGGCACCTGATTCTGTTTGTGCAGTGTAATAACTTACCACACAACGACTGAGTTGTAGTGGTGACTACATATGTTATCTGGTAGCATGTTGTACTATAAAGAATGGACAACCAGTTGCTTTCTCAGTAGTGCCCAAGGCTTTTCTAGGAAACATGGTACTGTTGTTAGCCATGTTTAAATATGGTTATATGATGCTTTGACAAGCATTCATTCAATTGTTGCCTTTAAAAGCCCCTCCCATTTCTACCCTTTTTATTTTATTTTATTTTTTTTAGCATCAGGCATACTAACAGAGGAGATCTCTCTTACATCTACTCCAAAGCGCTCAAGCATACCTCAGGCCATGTCAACTCCTGCTCCAGTGTCGATGAGTGAGTCAGTGGAGACAGTGGAGGCTAAGGCTGCACTTAAGCAGGTATTATTTTCAGTAAACATGGTAGAAAACTATCATTGTTTTTACTTTTGTAAGCACTTCAACATCTGTTCTGTAATGTAGTTGCAGGAAGTTTTTGAGAACTATAAAAAAGAAAAAGCAGAGAATGACAAGCTGCTGAATGAACAAAATGAAAAGCTTCAGGAACAGGTCACAGAATTAAGGTCACAAAATGCAAAGATATCTACACAGCTGGAATTTGCATCCAAACGGTAAATCAGTTATTTAATTGCAGTACCATATGTGTGTGTTCTTTGTCAGTAGAGTCACGTTGACTCCTTGATGTAGGTTGCTCTGGGAGAGTTGTCAATTTCTGTTAAGAACACAAAATCATGAAGGTGGGATCAAGAACATACTTTCTAGATGAGTGTGCCACATAAGGCTATGAGAAAACGTACACGTGAAAATGATACGTAGCTGTGTACTTAGACCTCTTACAAATAAATTTGAAAAAAAAAAAAATCACGAACATACTTCGCTTTGTTCTAAGTTATGAGATGCTACAGGATAATGTTGAAGGCTATCGTCGAGAAATAACGTCTCTGCATGAAAGAACCCAGAAACTCACAGCAACAACTCAGAAGCAAGAGCAGATTATTAACACTATGACTCAAGACCTGAGGGGAGCTAATGAAAAACTGGCTGTGGCAGAGGTGAGCAGTATATTGTGTTATAGTCTCAGATATTCTGAGTTTGTAGAAGAATTTTTCATACAATTAAAAACTGAAAATTGAACGTGTGGATTTTTGAAATGTACCAGCTATTACATTTGTACCAGTTTGTGTACGTGTATGTCATTGTATTTATGGGTGCCTTTGTAACATTCCAGAAAAAATCTTAAGTACTGACTAAAGATGAAGTGAAATAAAATGTACAAGGTGTTTCAAAACTCGTATTTATAGAGAAAACAGAAAGTGATTAGTAAAACAGTTATGTTCTTACTGTTCTTGGCCTATTTGCATAAATCTTAATTTACAATCTGTAATCTTACATAGAATGCTTGTTTTTTTCATGAGTATTAACAGATTATAAACTAGTATTGTCCAAATTAAAATTAACAAAGAAATTTGGGATTGATAACAAAGTTCTTGTTAATTGTTACCTTAAAGGTGAGAGCAGAAAACTTAAAAAAAGAGAAGGATATCTTGAAGTTGTCAGATGCGCGTTTGACTCAGCAACGTGAGTCTTTACTGGTTGAACAAAGAGGACAGAACTTACTACTTACTAATTTGCGAACTATTCAGGTATGTGGTATTATTGATAAATCTGGTCTATCTGTCAGAGTTAGCAATAAATACCAATTGAAATTGACTTCAGCATTAATAGAATTTGTTCTGAAAAGAGGTTGTTTTTTTTGACTACAAGTTTGACACTGATTGTAAATTACTTGAGTAACTTGTTTAAGCAAGTTTGTAATTCCTATCCTGAATTATGATACTCAGGACTTTATCCACGTATAAAATAGAGAATTTTTAGATAAGGAGCAGGATTTTCACAGTAAAATATGGAGGAAATAATAGTACAAAGAAAACAAGATATATTAATTTTTGTAACAATAAATGTCCACCTTGGTAGTTTTTATATTGTTTTAAGGTACCTATTTTTTTTATAATTCTGTTTTCTGTTTTAAAGTGTACTTAGTTATATACAGCGTAAATATTGAAGGCTGCCCACTTTGTCATGTGACTGACTCTTATTTCTGTAGTCGGTTTTTGTTTTTTTAATCCCTAATATTGGACTGCTTAGATAATGGATTTTCTTCTAATAGTATTTCTTGTATTGATGTTATTAAAGAATATTTCAAAACCAAGTCATAAATTTTAAATGTGACTTCTCATAGTATTCTATGTTTACCTCTTATTTCTTGTTCCGTGCAGTAATTATGTTGTGGATAAGAGAATTGTTGTGACAATAACCTTTTGTGAACTGCAGTAATTCAGAAAAAAATTTTTGAAATGTGTTGTAAGCATACTGTGTGATGCTTTTTTATCAGGGAATACTGGAGAGGTCTGAGACAGAAACAAAACAAAGACTCAATAATCAGATAGAAAAGCTAGAGCGTGAGATATCTCAGCTAAAGAAGAAACTAGAAAATGAGGTGGAACAAAGACATGCCCTTTCCAAAAATCAAGAGGCAAGTATAATTATAAATATGTAATAATTGCTTTAGTGAAAATAAAACCTGAGTTGCATGGCTTCTGCTAGCATACAGTGCATTGTTTTTCATACATGAAATTTACAAATGTGTTGGGGCTTCATGTCATGTGTGAATTAAATACAAGTCTAAAAATCTTGTGTTTTCAGGTTCATATCCTGGATCTTAAGAGGCAACTAGAGACTGAGACGAACCGTCACATTAACACAAAGGAACTTCTGAAGAATGCCCAGAAAGAAACTACAGTGTTGAAACAACAACTTAATAATACAGAGGCTCAGCTAGCATCTCAGTCATCACAGAGGGCTCTAGGGAAAGGTAGGGTGTTTTCCTACATTGAATTTCCTACATTTAATTTTTATATTAAATGCTGCTCTCTGCAGAACGATAAAAATTGTCGTTTAGAGTAAGATCATTACTCTAAATAAGAAACCTTTGTTATTGCAACCACAGATTCAAGCAAAAGATAACCAGGATAAGTTTTTAAAGTAATATCTAACCCCGGATCAACTTTAACAAAGGAAAAAAATTAAAGCCAAACTTATGTAAGGATCCATTTTATTTTTGTTTTAAGGCTCTTCCATCTATAATGTTACCTGTTCTTAAAAAGCCATTTTTTTGCGAAACAGTTGTTTACTGTAAGTTTCTATTTTGACGAGGGATGACAATTTTCTGTAGAGAAACTTTGTGAGAGTCTTTTACTATTATAATTATTATTGTTTTCTTTCTTGTTGTTACCCTTAAAAGACTTCAGCTTTTAAATAGAACGGTGGTTTAAAAGCTGCCACAGTTAACAGTATGTTCTGATATTACAGGTCAGCCTAGTACAAGTGAAGATGTGGATGATCTTCTAACTCGACTAAGGCAAGCTGACGAACAAGTTAATGACCTGAGAGAAAGACTTAAGACTAGTTCTAATAATGTGGAACAGTACAGGGCCATGGTTCTTAGTCTAGAGGAATCCCTTAATAAGGAAAAACAAGTAAGTAGTTAACATTTAACATTCTTGAATAAAGCAAAATGAAAGATGTAATTTTTGGTTCATATTGAAGTCTGTAGAATTATGGGATGTGTTGCAAAGAAAGTCAAGCTAGTTTAGAAGGCGTTCCAAAAAAACAAACAAACAAACAAACAAACAAAATTGATTAAAAATACTTCTAGTGATAGAAATACTTTTTGCAGCATATTTTTAGAATGTTAGATCATAGATTTGACTCAGCTGTACTCTGCCCGTGTCTGTAGAAGAAAGAGTGGAATTATCTTTTAAAAATTCTTCCTATAACACTGAGATCAGTGATTAAAAAATTTATTAAGCTCTCAGTCAAAAGCAGTTAAATCCCTACATTTTCCATCAAAATGTTATCGTCTTCAGTGATGCAAGAAAACATTCTTTGTGGTCTCCCTTCTGTCAAATACTTCACCATGTTAATGGTGAACATTAACCCCTTCTTCTAAGCTGTTCAGCACGTCAAAATAAGAGTTGGGAAAACAGAATTCTCATTTTCTGCTTAAGTTACAGCATCAGAAGAAGACAGCATGTTTTTAGTCTAGTATCCAGTTCTCTTCTGGTCTGTGTTCTCATTCTGTAAAAATCTCATTGTAGCTTCATTTGCTTTATGAGTATTGTAGACTTTAGTGTGTACTAAGAAGATATACTGGCTTCTGTGTATTTGAATATAGTCACCTGAAACTTTTTTTTACATGTACTTCATGCTGTATTGCAGTTTTGAAAAAACAGGGTTTTTTTTCTTCTGTGCTATATGTGGTTTTCAACATTTTCAGTGATGTTCTAAATTAGATCTTGAGAATACCTGCTCTGACTTTAAAATATCACTGAAATGTTGGTTTCACATTGGAATACCATATTTAAAGCAAAATAAGACAAAAAATACTGACCTCTTATGATGGATTTTGATGAAGGTGACAGAGGAAGTTCGTGCAGCTGTTGAAGCTCGTCTGAAGGAATCTTCAGAGTATCAAGCACAGCTGGAAAAGAAGTTGATGGAGTCAGAGAAAGAAAAGCAGGAACTTCAAGAGGAGAAACGTAAAGCTGTGGAGAATATGGAACAACAGGTATGCATCGAATACCACCTCCCTTAAGCTCCTTTCCAAAGAGTCTGCAAGACTATGCTTTTACTTAACTTCCTAAACATAGATTTATTCTCGCTCCCTTTTGTAGAGGCAATATGGTGTAGTAGTGTCCAAAATAAATCTTTTAGGATATACAAAAGCCTAACTAAATTTGAGAGATGACCAAACATGAGTAGTACATTAAGTTTATCACTTCATTAGGGTGGTGGTGTATTTAGAACTGTCACTGTCCTCTTGAACTTTGAGCACTAGTTGCAGAAAAAAACACAAGTAAAAACCTTTGAGAAAGGTTTCAGAAAAACATTTTTGTAACATGAACCAAAAACACATTTGTAATGTTCATATACCCTAAAACTGGAGCAGTCTTTCCCCTTATTTGTTCGTTCTGCGTTTGGGCTCTTACTGGTCTTGAAAGAAGCATGATGACTGCAGCTAGTACTGCTTCAAGCCTGACTCTGAAAGAACAGTAATATTTTTCTGCCAGGAACGAGTTCTGAGTGTTTATAAGTCAAAGCCATAGAAGTATTTCATTTTACATTTCAACTTGTTGTAAAATAATACTTAAGCTTTAAATTATTCGTAACTCTCTACATTCAAAGCATTGCAGAGTTCAACATTCTGTAAAATACTTTACCATTTAGTCTTTAAGATTTGTTTTGTTTGGTTGCATTTTTTTCACTACAGCTATTGGAACTAAAGAAGAGTCTTACAACTGTGCAGTCAGAAGTTCAGGAAGCCCTTCAGAGAGCCAGTACAGCTCTAAATAACGAACAGCAAGCCAGACGTGACTGCCAGGAACAAGTATGTTTGTAATGTTTGACTACTTTAGCCAATGGTAGTAAAATTAATGTAATCTTTTCATCTTTTTTTTTTTTTTTTTTTAACCAGAATTCAAAACATTTTCTAAGGTTGTGTTTCCAATCAGTGACTGACAGATAGAGAAGATGTTCTTAAAATTCTTTTCCTATTTTGTGAACATCTGCTTATTTAATGCTTTGTTGTTTCACCTTATCAAACATTTTGGTGTTACAGAGTAAACTGATGTTGAACATAATATAGTGTTGCAGGCATAGTTTTTGTCATACTAAAAAAAAAAAAAAAAAAGGAAGAAAAAAAATAAAACAGCAGAAGGTGCTATCAGAGAATCACACGATGGCTTGCGTTGGAAGGGATTTTGAAGATCGAATTCCAACCCTCCTGCCGTGGGCAGGGGTGCCACCCACTCACTGTTTCTAAGGTCTATTTCATTATGAAAGGATTGATTGTGAAAAGTAACTAACTTTTTAATGAATTTCTAGTTCCCTCTTCTGAGGCAGGAAGGAAAAAGAAAATGAACACAACAAAACAATGGGGAAAATACCTTTTTAACCCAAAACATAATTGTCATCTTTTAAAACTGCAGGCAATATGATACTTAGCAGCACCTGATAAGATTGTCTTGTTAGCCATGTTTCCACAGTGAATCTGCTTACCTGTAGGTGAGAACTCCAGCAACACTGATTAGTGTAAAGGATAGAGAACAACTTTTAGCTGTTGGTTCATCCAACCCAAAATTTAATAGGCAGGTGTTTCCGTTTTTTTACCTAATACTATGACTGCAGTTGGTCTTAAGTTTTTTACCCTCATGTGATAAATATCTTTGCCTATTCGGTGGATGTTCTTGAAAGAATTCCTGCATCGCATCCATGCAAAATCTGCAGCAAGAGGATTGATTGTAGACTAGCTCCTCCTAGCCACTAAAGGAAATAATTACAAATTCTAACTTTTCTTAAAAATAATAGTTCCTTAAAAGGAACCATTCTAAGAATATCTGTTTCTTTCATACTTGAGAATGACAGAGGTTTTGGCCAGTGGTTTTCATTAGTGATCACTAATTTTGTCTAGCATTTGAGAATCTCTATGTATATATTAAATGTTAACATTAAGGATATCAGAATCTGTTCCTTTTTTTCTGCAGGCAAAGATGGCTTCTGAAGCTCAAAATAAATATGAACGGGAATTAATGCTTCATGCTGCTGATGTTGAAGCATTACAGGCTATTAAAGAGCAAGTTGCCAAGAATACAGCAGTACGGCAGCAGCTTGAAGAAGCTGCTCAGAAAGCTGAGTCTGCATTGCTAGAGTGTAAAGCTTCCTGGGAAGAGAGAGAGAGAATGATGAAGGTATGATCATTTTTATGGTTCTAGTAGGTGTTTTTATCTACCAGTCTATATAGGTTTCAGTCATTGAACCATTTTGTTGTAGGATGAAGCTTCAACACTTGCATCCCGCTGCGAGGACTTGGAAAAACAAAATCGATTATTACATGAACAACTGGAAAGTCTGAGTGACAAGATGGTGACATCTATGAAAGAAGCCATGCCATCTGCATTGAATGTTTCTCTCAACGAGGAAGGGAAATCCCAGGAACAAATCTTAGAAATTCTTAGGTAAACTTAGCTCCCTCTGGTGGTGTTTATAAATTCAGTTGCCAAATTAAATCGTTCTTTCTTGCTTTATATTTCAAGCACAGTGTGTAAAATGTAAGTACCCTTTAACTTGGTAGAGATTGTCCTGCATCACTAATAAAGGAGACTTCTTTCTACTCCTAGAAAGAAACTGAGAGTCAATTTCGACAAGAAGCTAAAGCAGATTTTGGAAAAATATGATTGGCAAGCAAGTTTCATAGGGATTATTTTCTTGTTGTTTTTAGTTTATCTAAATCATTCTAGAATATTTTTTCTCTAGTATTTTCTTCTTGATCTTTCTGAACTCAGTAATTTTTCAGATATAAGATGCTTCAACTTCAACTTAAAATGCTTTGTCTTGCATTTTCATTGACATAATGCTTTGTTCATTTTCTTATTGCAGATTTATACGTCGAGAAAAGGAGATAGCAGAAACTAGATTTGAGGTGGCACAGGTGGAAAGTTTGCGTTATCGTCAGAGAGTGGAACACCTTGAAAGGGAACTCCAGGAACTACAAGACAGTCTCAATGCTGAGAGAGAGAAGGTGCAGGTATGGCTGGATATTATTGCTTATGATTTCAGTAAGTAGAGGGCTGTTCTCTGTGTTCTACTTTCTCTCATTTACTGCCTTTACTGCTAAGCTGGGATTAGTATATAGCCAAATGGACGGTCTTGTTCTGGGTCCTGTGAAGCAGTGTGGCAATCCCAAAAACACATAAATAGGGAAAATAAAGATCTTTTCTGAGTTTTTCCCCCATCCTTTTTTGTTATTGATATTTACTTGTTTTGAACATGTGTGTGACACAAGGAATGCCACAATAGCTATGTAAGACAGATCCCAGTAAGTATGTAAGCATACGTAAGCCAAAGCAAAGCAAATGAGTAAGTACAATCTTTTTTAAAAGGTAACAGCAAAAACCATTGCACAGCATGAAGAATTAATGAAAAAAACAGAGACCATGAACGTACTGATAGAAACCAACAAGATGCTAAGAGAAGAGAAGGAGAGGCTAGAACAAGAGCTACAACAAATGCAAGCAAAGGTTAGTACTGTATTTCACTTGTTTCTGTGTATTCAAGTCAGACAGTTAATGTCTGGATATATCACTGCTAGTTATTTAAACTGGGATTATTCCTTTACATCATACACAACCGAGGAAATGTTCCATTGAGAATTTTATAAGACACTGCTTCTCCTAGAGTATTGGAAAGTCGAAAGTTCCATTTGATTTAAATGGAAGAGAAAATCTGGCTAAAGTTATAACAGCAATATCAACAGGTAAATGAAAAATGGCACAGAAATAGATACAAAGCAGTCCATAGCTTTACTAAGAATTTAAAAGGAACATACTTGCCTCTTCACATTTCTGCATACCAGTTGCTTCGATAGAATCCAGTGCAGCATTGCTTGACTTCTAATACATAATTGATAATCTGTTTACTACTGCAAGGTACAAAGTGAGAATCTTGAGATTGTGAAGGTGTGCTTATAATTTTTTTTCCCTGTAGGCTTGTACCCTGCTTTTGCTCCTTGTTGCTTTCTCTGCACACAGTTGGCTACTGAAGGGCAGTGAGTGGGAAAAGAAGCTATATCATGACTTCTTGAGGGTGGTTTTGTGTTGGGGTTGTTTTTGGTTTTTTCGGATCTCTCTGTCCCTCTTACCACCATTATTCAAGGCTTACCATATTCCATTTTCTTCAGTCTTAAAAGATCCAGGTAGTTTAATCCCCAACTATTCTTTTTTTCAGGTACGCAAGCTTGAGGCAGACATTCTACCTCTGCAGGAGTCTAATGCTGAATTGAGTGAGAAAAGTGGAATGTTGCAGGCAGAGAAAAAGTTGTTGGAAGAAGATGTCAAACGCTGGAAAGCCCGGACACAGGTGGGAAATGCATCTCTTAAAAGCATCTCTTAAAACAAGGTGTTCTGGGGGAGGGCAGGGTGGGGAGAATAAATTATCAACCCTTGGGGGGGGAAAAAAAAGTTCTAAAAGCTCTTTTAAAACAAAAAATGTAAGCTATATTGCAAAAAGTGGTCAAAACCAAGGAAATGTATTTGCATGAGCAATGCTTTTTAATTCAATTTTAAAATAGGCTATTCTAGTTCATTGGCAGTCCAAGTCAAAATACAAAACCAGCAACTCTAATTAAAAATGAGTTTGTGTGTAACTGTGTAGTCATCTTCTGAAAATGCAAACTGTTTTGTCAACCTTTCAGCATTTGTTGAGTCAACAGAAGGACACTGATCTTGAAGAATATCGCAAGCTACTTTCAGAGAAGGAGGCAAACACCAAGCGTATACAACAAATGAGTGAAGAAACGGGCAGGCTTAAAGCAGAAATAGCCAGGTATGGTATTTAATCAATTAGTAAAAACTTCCATGCATAGCTTCATTTATAATGAAACACCAATTGGAAATTTACTTTCTTAACTATCCCAATGTAGCTGTTTTATATTCTTACTGTAGCTTGATAATACATAAATGAAACATGAATTGTTTTGAAGTTCTCTCTTAACTGAACGTGCTCTAAAGTGCATTATCTGTTTGTACTGTGAAGTCCTAAATAACACAGTTCACTACAGATGATACCCATGGTATTACATGAATGAGCAGTATTGAAATGTATTGTTTCAAATACCTTATTTGCATCTCCTTCCAATCTTTTGCTATTTAGAACAAATGCGTCCTTGACTACAAGCCAGAATCTTGTTCAGAACCTGAAGGAGGAAGTAACTAAAATAAGAACAGAGAAGGACACTTTGCAGAAAGAACTAGATGCTAAAGTGGCTGACATACAAGAAAAAGTGAAAACTATAACACAGGTCAAGAAAATTGGGCGAAGATATAAGACTCAGTATGAGGAGCTGAAAGCACAGCATGATAAGGTAGATAAACTTCTTGTTTGTTTGCAGAGAAATTCATCTAGAGTTAAGTATAATCTGGATAATGATTTTCACATTCACTTAGTATGACAACACTACAGGAACACTTATCTGTAAAGAGAGAAGCAGAAAATTACATAACTTATTCTACTGTTAGCTCAAACGGCCACAAATCATAAGCTATATATCATTTAATTATTAGCAGCATTGTTAACAGAACATTGGAGTTCATTAAAATACTTGTGTTTTCATAGAATTGTAGAATGGTTTGGGTTAGAAAGGATCTTAAAGATCACCTGGTTCCAACCCCCTGCCGTGGGCAGGGATACCTTCCACCAGACCAGGTTGCTCAAAGCCTCATCCAGCCTGGTGTCAAACACTTCCTTCCAGGAATGGGGCATCCACAGCTTCTCTGGGCAGCCTGTGCCAGTGCCTTACCACCCTCTGAGTGAAGAATTTCCTCCTTATATCTAATGCAAATCTACCCTTGTTTAGTTTAAAGCCATTACTCCTTGTCCTTTCACTAAACTCCCTGAAAAAGTGTCCTTCCGCAGCTTTCCTGTAGGCCCCCTTTACGTATTGGAAGTTCAGCTATAAGGTCTCCCTGGAGCCTTCTCTTCTTCAGGCTGAACAACCCCAACTCCCTCAGCCTGTCTTTGTAGGAGAGGTGCTCCAGCCCCTGGATCATCTCTGTGGCCTTCCCATTCTAATTTGTTCTAATACTTCCATGTCTTTCTCCTGCTGAGGGCCCCGGTGATGATCACAGTGCTACAGGTGGGGTCTGACGAGAGCAGATCTCAACACCCTCCTGGCCATGCTGCTTTTGGTGCAGCCCAGCATGCAGTTGGCTTTCTGGGCTGAAAAGCATGTTGCTGGCTTGTGTCGAGTTTCTTGTCTACCAGTACCTCCAGGTCTTTCTCCTCAGGGCTGCTCTCAATCCATTCTCTGCCAAGCCTGTACGTGTGTTTAGGATTGCCCTGGAGCAGATACAAGACATTGTACTTGGCCTTGTTGAAGCTCATGAGGTTCATGCAGGCCCATGTCTCAAAGCTGCCATAGAATCATAGAACAGTTTGGGTTGGAAGGGACCTCAAAGATCATCTGGTTCGACCCCCGTGCCATAGGCAGGGACACCACCCACTAGATAAGTTGCTCAGGGCCTCATCTAACCTGGTCTTGAACACCTCCAGGGATGAGGCATCCACAACCTCTCTGGATAACCTGTTCCAGTGCCTCAGCAACCTCTGAGTGAAGGTCCAGGTCCCTCTGCGTGGCATCCCTTCCCTCCAGCATGTCAGCCACACCACACAGCTTGGTGTCGCCAGCAGACTGGCTGAGGGTGTGCTCAATCTCACTGTCCTCATCACCAGCAAAAATGTTAAACAGCACTAGTCCCAGTGACCCCTGAGGAACACCTGTCATCACTGGTTTCCACCAGTTTCCACATTGAGCCATTAACCACAATTCTGAGTGTGACCATCCAGACAACTTCTTGCCTGCTGAGTGGTCCATCCTGTCCTATTTAGAGACAAGATATCATGGCGGGTATGGGGACAGTGTCAAATGCTTTGTACAAGTCCAGGCAAATGATGCCAGTTGCTTTTCCCCTGTCCAGCAATGCTGTAACTCCATCACAGAAGGCCACTAGGTTTGTCAGGCATAATCTGCCCTTAGTGAAGCCATATCGGCTGTCACCAATCACCTTATTTTCTGCATTGGCAGAGTTTCCAGGAGGATCTGCTCCATGAGCATGTTTTGCCCAGAACTTAATTCATTTAAGTAAACGTGATTCATTTGCATGCAGAAGCAGCTTGTGGAAGCAATAACATTCTAATTGGATAGTACCTTGTAGCCTTATACTACTTGACATATTTCAGATGGTTGCCGAAGCAGCAACTCAGTCTTTAGTAGAACAACAAGAAGAACAAGTTTCTGCCCAGGAGGTACAAGAGCTGAAAGACTCTCTCGGCCAAGCTGAAGGGAAGACAAAGGCTTTGGAGAATCAGGTTGAAAGTTTACAAAAGGTAAGATCAGAGTGAGCAATTTCAAAGCACTGTATTCTACTAGAATCTTAAATAAGTAACTGCAGACTACGAGGCTGTCATTGTTTTTATGTGTACACACACATCTGTGTGCGCACAAATGTGAAATGACCAAGCTATGCCTCTACCTTGCCAGGAAAGATGAACCTTAAACCTGGTTCAAGTCCTGTGTCTAGTGACTTATTATTTCTTGGACTAAGTAAGTGGGGGGAAAAAAATGCTCTTCTCTCAGCTTTTGCATTCAGAGAGGACTGGACTCCTTTTGTTGTTGTTGATTAAAAGTTTTTTATACGATGGCCAGCTAATAATAGGACTGTGGAGCATGTTAGACTGTATGTGCTGGAGTAGCTCATTGTGGCCAATTTCTCTCTATAGAGTATAGCAGAAAAGGAAACTGAAGCTAGAAATCTTCAGGAGCAGATATCACAGTTGCAATCAGAACTTGCTCGTTTTCATCAAGATCTGCAAGAGAAGGCTACACAGGAAGAACAGCTTAGGCAGCAGATCACTGAGAAGGAAGAGAAAACTAGGAAAACCTTGCTTGCAGCCAAGCAGAAAATCGCACAGTTAGCTGGTATTGTATTTTTTTTTTTAATGTTCTTAAGGTGTCGTCTTCTGTTTGTTTGATTTTGTTTGTGTGTGTTTTTTTTGTTTTGGTTTTTTTTTTTGGTTTTTTTTTTTTTTTTTTTTTTTTTTTTTTTTTTTTTTTTTTTAATTTATTCCTGTGGAAAGTATTTAGACAGAATCCCTAAAATATGTTCTTGACCGGATGTTACAGAATCTTTCTAAAAATTAGAAATTTAAATTCCTTAAGGAGATGATACAAGTGAACAACTAGCTGTATGCTGGGGGAATTAAAATTTTGCCATAGTTTGGCCAGCCATTTTTTTTGGCAGTCTTGTTGATTAAACTGACTACTTTGGTAATTCTTCCCTCCTTTCCTGCCTTTCCATAATGTACAGGTTCAAAACATATCAATTCTATTTTTAATTGATGTTGAGAGGAACAGTGGTGCAAGAACTTGCTGAAAACATCTTGGCATTCTGTAACTGCTCATTTTTTTTTATTTATTGGATGTATTTATTGTATATTTTGTTTTTATTTTTAGTTAATTGCAATTAAATAGAAAAATGGCACATAAAGTTTACTTTTAAGATCTCTTTCTAAAGCTTAACTTTTTTAGGATTTCAAAATACTTCAGTAAGCTTTTAAAACCGACAGACATCCAGTATGCAGAGTAGACAGTTTTACAGTGACAAGACTGGATTCTTTCCTATTCAATTAGGTACAAAAGAACAGCTAACGAAAGAAAATGAAGAGTGGAAGCAAAAGAGCAGTTCATTAGAAGAGCAGAAGACTGAACTGGAAGTGCGGATGAGTGCACTCAAGTCACAGTATGAAGGTCGAATCTGCCGTCTTGAAAGAGAGCTTAGAGAGCAGCAAGAGCGACACCATGAACAGAGAGATGAGCCACCAGAATCTACAAATAAGGTACAAAATCCTTCTAGTAAGCTGTGTGAGAGGAAATAAACTGCTTTTATGTTCCATGACTGAACTACAAAAACAGCTCGTAGCACTAGCACCATTAATTTGTTTTTTTATATATACAGCAATTAATTTATTGGGAATATTTACGTGAACATGTTTTTTCTAAACATCCTAAATAACAGGTGGAAATTCTAATACCCAATGTTAGCAAGCATACAGTTGTATTGTTCACTGTGAATCAGCCAATAAACTGCACTGTTCTCTATTTTTCTATTTTCATACATCTGTTCAGCAGGTTTTGACAGTACTGAATGTCTCAATAGCTTCAAAAAATAACTGAAAAGATCTGAGAAATTACTGAATTGGTTGATATATTTGGTATTATTGGTTTGATTTATTTTGAAGAACTTGCAGTAATCATGAAATCTAACTAATGTTACCAATTTTTAGTGAAGAGATCTGTCAGCTGAAGTGTTTCACCAAGTCACTCACTCTGTTTCATATTTACATAGCGTACTTTTACATCTTACATTGTAGGTCCCAGAACAGCAGAGGCAGATCTCACTCAAGTCTACTCCAGCTTCAGGTGAAAGAGGAATGTGAGTTAAAAGGGTTTAGGGATTTTGCAGTTTCTCTATTTGGGGATTTTTGGGTTTGTCTTCATCTATTTGCTCTTCTTTTTAGTAAACTACTGATTTTCACAAATTTTCTTTAGCAACTTGGAAGATACCAGTTGAGACATGATGCTTCTCCTGTTTTCTTAGACACATTTAATCAATAAAGAAAAAAAAATTAATCAATAAATTGATTTAATCAATCCTGTCAGGTGTTGAATTGGCATATTAATCACCAGGAACATGATTTTTGTGGAACATAAAATATTTTTTAAGTGTTTTCAGACTTCAAGAATCTTTAAGTAGTACAGATGATTATTACCTTTCCCTTATTGAGGGACGGAATCTTCCTTGTGCAAAGAGCTCAAGCTTGAGAAATGCACTAAATAGATGGCACCTAACAGATAAAATTGTCAAATGAAAAAGCAACCAAGCTCTAAAATGGAGATTATTACTGTATTACTAAGTTTAGAAAAACAGCTCCCTATTAATTTTTCATAACAGCATTCATTTAAACCAAGGCTGTGATGTTTAAAAATGCCATTTTATAATTTGGCTGATCTTTGTCTCAACCAAGACTTCACGTTGCTCTGTATTGAATGAGCCAGTTAGCTTTAGTAACTGATTATAAGAAAGACCCAGTGCAGCTTATGTTATGAGCTATGCACTGCACCTTTTGACCTGCTTATGATTTTGTAGTTGATTAACCTTTAAGAAATCTGTCAAGCCTTTAGGCTGGACAAAATGCTGCTAATGGTATAGTGGGTCACTTTTTTTAAACTATTAGCAGATTTTGGAAGACATTATGTCTTTGCAGGTTTTTAAATTCAAAACCGTTAAAAAATGGCTATGGTTATGATAATATATTTAAACTTGGTATTTTAAAATCTGCTTTAAAATGTGTGCTACCATCATGAATCCTGTCTTTCAGTGCTAGCACTTCAGATCCACCAACAGCAAATATTAAGCCAACGCCGGTTGTGTCAACTCCAAGTAAAGTGACTGCTGCAGCAATAGCTGGGAATAAGTCTACTCCAAGAGCTAGTATCCGTCCAATGGTTACTCCTGCTACAGTTACTAATCCTACGACTACTCCAACTGCCACAGTTATGCCTACAACACAGGTGGAGACTCAGGAAGGTGAGCATTTTAGGGTAGTACAGGGATCTACAGTAAACATAAATGCTACTTTTCCCTTGAAATCTCATTAGTTTAAAGATACTTGAAGGTACTTTCATTGTCCCTGCATCTCTTTTAAATATTGTGCTTTTTAAGGCAACAGAAGTGTTCATAAGTTCTCAATTCCTGAAGACAGCTACGAGAAGCAATGTTAACCGAATCTAGGAAACACTGAGTTTGACTGTTCAGGGCATCCCGAAGTGGAGAAAGTGAACTGTGCTAGATAATATGAAGTCAGTTGAATGTGCTACTGTTTGCCTTTCAGCTATGCAATCAGAAGGACCCGTGGAGCACGTTCCCGTCTTTGGAAGCACTAGTGGGTCTGTGCGTTCCACCAGCCCTAATGTTCAGACATCTCTCTCTCAGCCCATCTTGACTGTTCAGCAGCAGACTCAAGCGACTGCATTTGTGCAGCCCACTCAGCAAAGCCATCCTCAGATTGAGCCCGCTAATCAGGAGCCATCCCCTACCATTGTAGAAGTTGTACAGAGCTCTCAAATAGAGAGGCCCTCCACTTCTACAGCAGTGTTTGGCACAGGTTGGTTTCATTTTATAGGCCTAACTTTTTGAGTCATTGATTTTAAGTAGCTCTACTGTCAAAACAGGCCTAGCTTCAGAAAAAGAATTTGCTTGTGATTTTTTTCCCCTTAGTTTACTGCAAATTTTACACATTTTTACAAGTAGGCTCCTTTCTTGAACATTCCAAAGCACTACCCCTGAAATTCTGATGTCACCATATTCCTTAAAGATAAAAATTCATGTCTTTATCTATTCAGAGTGGTGTTGGGGTTTAACACATTAAACCCTTCTGCTCCCGTTTCCACCATACTGTTGGAGCAAGGTTAATTTTAGGAGTCATTAGTAAACTACGTAAGCTGGAATATGAAATACAGAGAACACATACTGCTCAGTGTGGTGCATTGTTGTGTGTCTATTTGCTGCACACAGTGTAGAATTTGGTTTAGAATACTTACTTCACAAAACAGACTTTTGTAAACTGCTTTTTTTTTTTGTTTTCCAGCTGATACTCTGTTAATTCTTAGGTGCCCTTGTCAGAAGCAAAAATGTTGGAATAAGTATTTTAACTATAATCCTGAGAATCTTATATTGGGGTTCAATTAGGGAGTTAATGTGGATCCAAAAACATAAGGCTTGTAACCAAAGAGGCTGATATTTTCATGATGTAGGAGACAGCAAAATGAAATTGATTCTGTTATCTTTCAGTGCAGAAATAGAGGTGGTCTGCCAGAGTAAAATACCAAACCTCTTGATTTTCTGCTTCCTGCATTTGTAGTTCTGCTTCTGAGAGTAACTGAGAGGTTCTTCTAAGTTTCAGCTACCCCTAGTTCTTCTCTGTCTAAACGTCCACGAGAGGAAGAGGAGGATAACACTGTGGAAAACTCAGAACAAATTTCAGAGGAGACAGTGGATGTACCTCTTCCAAAGAAAATGAGAAACATGCAGAGAGTTGGTGCTGAGGTTTGTAGGAACATAAAATGCTACTACTTAATCCGCCACTTCAGTTGATTTTAATGGGAAGAGAAAGTGTGTTACTTCAAAGCAAGTCAGTTAATTTTTGACATGACTTTTTCTTCTGACAGTAAAGAAAGCAAGTGTGTTTGGGTAACATAAAAGGCAGAGGTTGTTGCAGTTGCAACATTCACATCTTGGCTGTAGTGTGGATGGAGAGAGGGGGCTATATTCTAGCATTTAAGAGGAAGAATTTAGAGTATTTTTAAATGTGGTCTAGGAGGTCATTATCTACAGTCATTCTGCCAAGAAAACAAAGATTAGAAGTTTCATGGAAAAGCTTAGAGAAGATGCATGTGACATACTGCGTGAGAGAGTTGGGGTATCCTGGAAAAACGGATTGAACTTGAGATACCTCACAGCAGACAACTCATGAAAAATGTTAAGCAAGACAAAGGCACTTCATTAACTGTGTAGGAAACGGATGTTGCATAACATAGAAGGGCAAGATTGTAAGAAGATAATCACTTAATTTGCTTGGAGGGTGGAGATGGAGCGGGAGACTAAGGCTTCTTTCCTGGTTCTGAAAAATTTCAGAGATGTAGAAGAGAATAGGTCCAGTGGACTGGAATGGGAAAACTGTATTTCTTCAGGTGCTAGATAAAAACAGAGCTAAAGGAGAATAATAAACGTTACTAGTTTTCTTTGTGGGAAAAGATAAGCTTTATATAAAATAATTATAATGATCTCTACTATGTTAAAGAATCAAACTTTAGGACTAATGATGTGTTTTAAATGAGAAAAATATATGGTCTTTCAGGAGGAAGTGACAGCAGAAGAGAGCACCGATGGTGAGGTAGAAGCTCAAACATACAATCAAGACTCACAAGACTCAATTGGAGAAGTAAGCATATTTGAAAAAAAGAAAATCATAATTTCAGCAAAAATAAGCTTTTTTTTCAAACAACGTCTTTGAAAGAAATTTCAAATCGGGTCTCGCAGATTTTCAATAGAAAGCAATTAAAATCATTTTAAGTTTAAATTTCCTATGTTCAAGGATAGATACTGAATTTTTATTGGACTCAGCATATAGCTACATAAGTAACTGTGGGAATGTTAACGGAGCTTTGCAATTTTGAATGTAATTTAATGTGGTTTAGAAATCAGAGTATCTTTTTACTAATTCTGTGATGTGAAACTGAGATGTAGAGATTAAATGTGTCATAGTCTTAAAACAGAATTCGAATTTTCATTTCTTCATTTACTCCTTTGCTTTCTGACTTTAATTTTAGAGAAAGATTTCACAAATCCTTGAGCAAGATTAGTGTTAGATGGGTCATGGTGGGCTAAACAACAAACAAAGATACTAAAATAAAAGCCACTTAAAATGCACATTGTAGCAGAGTTAAGGAAGCTAAATACAAGTGAAAAATGTGTATTTAATCTTTCTCTTAAGGAACATGTACAAATCATGGTAATTTTGTAATTTAGCAAAGTCTCCTGTAGAGTTGTAGAATGTATTTCATTTAAGTAGAGTGGATATTGAGTCTTTAGTAAGGCATTTTCCCTCAATAACCTTTATATATTTAGATGTTTATCCCCCCACTAAATCCTGTCTGTGTGACGTCTGTTCCACAGGTATCTTTAAACTTTCTTTAAAAGTTCTAGTACTCAATGTGATTATTTTAAATTCTGCTGTTTTACAGCAGAATTTAAAACATTACAGCGACACGTTGTTTGGAAAGTAACAAAAACTAGTTACCTTACCTGAACCAGAAGTCCTGAATGCTACAAAAAGTATGTTAGGAGAGTCCTAATTTCTTTCCCATTTTTTGAGGCTTTTTCTTCTTGATGCCTTTTTTTTTTTTTTTTTTTTTTTACTTAGCATTTCTGGTCGTATTTGTCAGATTCAGTTCAACTGTTTTGAACATACATTTGTGCTGAATGAAAGGAGAAAATTTTAAAACTCTGGCTATCATGTGAATTGCTTTACTGTTTCTCCAGACTAAAAGGACTCTAAAACAGCAGCTCAGAGTTGATGCTCAGAAGAGGAATGGTTATTCCTTGATCCTGGGGAGACTTTTAGTTGTCTGTATTTGATTGTCATATGCTACATTTTGTTTTCCTTTTATTACTTACTTTTATATTTTACAGGGTGTTACACAGGGAGAGTACACTCCCATGGAGGATAGCGAAGAAACTTCTCAGTCTATACCAATAGATCTTGGACCTCTTCAGTCAGATCAACAAAATACTTCTTCATCTCAGGATGGTCAGTCCAAGAGAGATGATGTCATTGTGATTGATAGTGACGATGAAGAAGATGATGATGAAGAAAATGAAGGCGAGCAGGAAGTATGTATACCATAGATTTACTTTATTTAACAGTTACTGTACTTACATTTGATTAAAGATAAAATTGTGAAGCTTATCTTGCACAATCAGTGTAATTAGGAGCATCCTTTTAGCTGTATAGGTATTGTATAGGCTACTTCTGTAGCCTGGACTTAGTGTCTTAAAGACACTTGCTAATTCCACTTGATTTTTTGAAGTTATAAAATTCCACAATGCCTCTGAGTTCCAAAAGGAGATTTCACACACACCCCCAGCCAAGCCAGCCTCATGCCCTCTTTCCTTCACTTCAGACACATGGGAATTGCCTGCTCCTGCATTCTTTACAGGTGGCTAGCATTTGTGGACCTCAGCAGATCTCACTAACTAGTTCTTGAGCAATCTACAGTCTGCTCTCCCCAAATCCAGGGTAGTAGTTTTGCTGATAGTTTTTCTTGTATCACCAAAGGATTTTAAATTCAACCATTTCATGATTGCTGTGGCTAAGACAGCCACCAATCATCACTTCACCCACAAAATCATCTCTATTCACAAACAACAGAGTGAGGTAGGCAGCTTTCATAGTTGGCTCCTTTAGTCCCTCTGTCAAATTTATCTTCAGTATGCTTTAGGAGTTTCCTGGCCCTGTTGATGTCTATGATAATCCCAGTTAATATCTGGGAAGTTGAAATAAATCAGTTGCCCTTGTCCTTACAAGTTAAAGATTTTCCTTAATACTTTTTATTGATGTTGTCATCATGACTGGGTCATCTATAGCAGACTCCCATAATCTGCTATATTAGCTTTCCTCATAATCCTGATTAGTGGATCTCAACCATGTCATCCCCAACTACAAATGCTGTACAGTCCAACCCATTCCATAGAGTGCTGCTCCTCCATCTCATCTGCCCTGTCTGTCTCTCCTGAAGTGTCTGTAACTGTCCATCACAGTATACCAGCCACAGGACTCTTCACACCACATCTTTTTTCCCCTCCAAGTTGAGTCTGTTTTGCTTGTGACAGTAATCAGTAAGTGAACTTCTTGTCTTTGTCTTGCTTCTTGAGCTTTTCTATCTTATTTTGTGCCTCTCTCCTGCTGAAGAGGGGGAGTGAGAGAGCCGCTGGGTGGGTATGTGGTAGCCAGCCAAGGTCAACCTACAACAGCAGTTGAAAAATACGTATATCCACTCTACGAGCAATAAACACTGAATGTCTTCAGAACGAGTTCCACAAACAAAGGGGGTCTCTGTACCATGAAGCGAAGCTTACCACTTGACTATGCGAAGTGTTCCTGCCGCTCTTTCAGCGTTTCCCAAAGGTATTTTTATGATACTATTGCAGGATTATGAAGATGAGGAAGAGGAAGATGAGGATGATGATGAAGACACAGGGATGGGGGATGAAGGTGATGACAGTAATGAAGGAACTGGTAGTGCTGATGGGAATGATGGGTACGAAGCAGATGATGCTGAGGTGAGACTTGTACCTTTTTATAGTCTGCTAAATTACTTGGAAGAAATTGGTGGTGTAATGCATTTGAATACTTGAAAGTCATGTATCCCAGAAAATTGAGGTTGCTAGGAGGTGTAGTAATTTCTGTTATAACTGATCTTTTCACAAGAAAAATCAACTTTGAATGTGTAAGACTGAATGAAAATGGAAAGTGTAAGAGCCAGCGTCAAAAAATGTGGATGCCACGTTAGTGAGGCACTTTCTTCAAAAAGCTGGATATTTCATTGTCTGTTATTAAATGATGATGACCATGTTGTTGACATTTGTGCATGCACATATACTCAAAATTTTTGAAATTTCATACAGTTGCATACATGTACATAACTTCATAGGTATTTACAGGAATATTTTAAGATTTCATATGACTTTTTTTTTTTTTTTTTTTTTTTTTTTTACTCTCTCAATGCTTTTATATTTATTTTTTTTACAGCCGAGGGTGTTTGGTGCTAAATCACACACTGTTTGTTGGTTTTAGGGTGCTGATGGTACAGATCCTGGAACAGAAACTGAGGAGAGCCTGGGAGGAGGTGAAAGCAACCAGAGGGCAGCAGATTCTCAAAATAGTGGTATGGTTGATTCATGTTTATTCAAAGTCTGTTTGTAAAGGGGAAAATCTAGAAGTCACATTGCATGTGTTAAAAATTGCTCTTAAGGATGTACGGCAAAGTGCTAATGATCATTTTAACCTGAAATGTAGATTCTGTTGAAATGTTCTCTTCTAGATACATACTACATTCCTTTGATAACCCTGCAGCCTCTGGTTGCTGTGGAAACTGCTGTGGATGGCTCAGTAGATTAATCCCCTCAATTGAATCAGTGTTTGAATAATCAGTAGCTTGTTTTGGTACTAGTGTTGGCTTAGCTGGCACAAGTTCCCTTTCAAAGGATTTGAGGTAACAGTATTGTGCTGTCCCCACTTCTGCAAGAGTAAAAATGTCCTTTTTAATGTGGTAGCAGAATTTGAAGATCTACCTTAATTTTTTTCTGAATTGATAATATTAGGATGGCATACATTTACTGCTCCATATCTCCATATGTTTTAGGTGAGGGGAGTACAAGTGCTGCTGAGTCCACTTTTCCTCATGAAAGTTCAAGAGAACAGCAACCATCATCTGCCTCAGAGAGACAGGCCCCTCGACCCCCACAGTCACCACGCAGACCACCACATCCATTACCTCCACGATTAACTATTCATGCTCCTCCTCAAGAACTGGGTCCCCCAGTACAGGTATAAAATAGCCCTAGCAGTTCAGAAGAAGTGTATGATTTCTTCTAAATCAAGTCTAAGTACTCTGCATATTGTAAAAATAGATCACATCTATTTAGCATCCTGAAAATGGAAGCTGATCAAAATGACTTAACATGTCTCATTCTACAGATTATCGCTGGAGAATTTGAAAGCAGTAAAGCACTCATATCTTGAAATGATTATACCAATGTTATTTATTATTGCGGGCTGATACTTCCACTATTTAAAAAAAAAAAAAAAAAAGTTCTTAAACACGTAACTCAGACTAGTAGGGATTTTTACTAATCTCTGTCCCAATGCAAACTGGGCAAAGGAAAGTTGCTACTCATTTTCTAAGCTAAACCTTTCAACAAAAGTGTCTGACTGATAATTATGCTTTGACATAGACTTATAGATTTTGTAAATGAAAATGTCACAACCTGAATTTTACAAGAAATAAAATAATAATCTAACTATGGAACTGTATTTTTACCATTAACTTGTTCTGTGGTTCAGAGCCACGAAATTTCTGTGCTGAAATTTTTTGTCCTCAGTAGAAAATAAAATAGAATCGTAATGTTACTTACCCAGGATTTAAACCTACGTGCTTCTCTTTCATGGTTAGGCCAGGCAGCAGATGTGAGCTATTGGGTATCTGCTGCCACGATCTATTCTTTAAAAAGGTATGATGGTGTACTGAGCAGTGTTCTATACTGAAATGTAATTGTTATGCTCTTACTCATATAACCACTGTACTTGGCTACGATTGAACAACTCTGTGCTATTAGAATTCCAGGGAGGCATTCACACTACATTTTTTTTCTCTTTACTATAAAGAGAATCCAGATGACTCGAAGACAGTCAGTGGGACGTGGACTTCAGCTAACTCCTGGTATAGGTGGGATGGTAAGTGTATGAAAGTCTACTGCTACTAACTTGAGGGAATTCATAACTCTTAGACATCTTTAGGGAAAAAAAATGTAGCTGCTGGGGTCAGGAGTGAGATGAATTCTTGCAAGTAATATCTCAGTGCTGTTAGTTTATATATTAATTATGGAATGCAAATACTAGAAAAGTTTGGTTGAGAAAAAAGAAGTTGAACTGATTTCGTCCAAGTCAGATTTAATTACTTGTTTTTAGAATGAGTCTTAAGTGGATATATTATTTGAAAAGTGTTTTTAGCCTCTTACTAAAGGATCAATGCTAATTCATATATGATTTCTGACGGTCTCTTTCAACTAATTCTGACCCTTTATCTAATTTCAACCATGTTTGACAGAACAAGTGCAAGTTCTTTGAGGGTGGGGAGAGATTGACTTTGATGAAAAAGTATACTTTCTGTGTTCAAAGGCATCAGCTCAGTGTATTTTTATGCTGCTTGCATTGCATGTACCTGGCATTCAGTTGCTGCTTGGAACTGGCCTAACCACCTGTTTTTCTTGCCTAGACAATAATTGAGCATATGGAAGGGAGCTTGGGTATTTTGGAAAGGTTTGAAAGATGTGGACAAGGAGATGAAGAGGATGCTTCATGGATTGGGAACAGATGAGGGAAGAGGGAGTGGAAGTGTCTGGCTTTGTAGGTAGTGTAGGAACAAAAGATACAAATCGATTCACATTGTGAAAAATCCCATAATCCAGGTATATTAACTAAGGCAGATAATTCCTATGTATTTATGAATGAGTCACCTCAGGATTCCTTTGTAGTCGACACTTTGGCAGGGTTTTCTCTTGAAGCAGATGTCTACAAATCCTTTAAATGTTGGGTGTCATGGATAAGTGTTCTTTTTTTTTGTGTGTGTGTGTCACTTGTAAGGGCAACCTATATATGTGGCCCAGATTTAGATGTCTGAGGTGACATAAAATTTGTGTTACAGTTAAATCTGTCATTGTTTTCCTAACAATGTGGAAAAAGCAAACAACCCCTTAACTTGGCTTGGTAGGAACTGGAAATACATTGTAGGCTCTCATATCAGTCTTTTTTTTTCCAGCAGCAGCATTTCTTTGATGATGAGGACAGAACAGTTCCAAGCACACCAACTCTAGTAGTTCCACATCGTACAGATGGGTTTGCTGAAGCAATTCAGTAAGTAGATGTAAAAAATGAGTAGAATTCTGACATCTATTTTTTCGTCTTGTCATTTGAATGAAAATAAATTCAAGCAAAATGAATTTCTAATGGGAGTAACATGCTATGATGTATACAATATGACTAATCTCTATTAAGTAAACATTGAAGTATGTATTATGAAACTTAACAGCAAATTAGGAGGCAGGTCACCTCCAATATTTGTTTCCTTCAGCCCCCATACTAATATTCTAGTAGTTAGTAACACATGGATAATTTTGTGTTACGTGTGCTACTGACCAGTAACAGTAGCACAAGTTCACCTCCATTTTTGAATTTGGGATGGTTCTGCACATGTCTACGAATCCACTTAAAATTGTGAGGATTTATCACATGAATAAGGAAATAATATTCTGTTCCGGACTCTTTTACTACTTTTTATTGCTTTTGGATGCAGTCCAGATAAGTTTGAGAAACTAGTCGCTATTGAATTAGTAGTAGTTTAGCTTTCTTTTGATTATTACTATTAATTCATTTAGTTTCGCACGTAAGTTGTTCTCTTGTTTTGTTTAGTAATTTTTTTTTCCCTGATCTTTGGAAATTGCAGAATTCTTTTAAATTAAAATTTTTATTTTCATAGTTCCCCTCAGGTAGCTGGAGTTCCTCGTTTCAGATTTGGACCCCCTGAAGATATGCCACAAACTAGTTCAAGTCACTCTGACCTTGGTCAGCTTGCATCACAAGGAGGTAAATCATTTTTATACTTCCTCCTCTGTGTTTCTTTGAGTTTATTTAAAAAAAAAAAAAAAAGTTCAGCCATTAAAATGCAGTTCTCCTTTGGGTACATGTGGAATGTGGAAACCTCTGACTTCTAAATAATTGTCAGCAGAAAGATTAATAGTAAAATGAAAAGGTGTTTTCCTTCAAGATGCTAGACTTCTTTTTTTAAACGATAATAAAAATAGAATACTTCTGTGGCTAAGAGACAGGCTTGTGAACTGAAGAAACATAGCTGCAGTTTTATACAGGACAAATTGCCTGCTGGTCACCAGACACTTATTTTAAGGAGAACTGAAATATTTCAGGACTGGCTTTTTACTGTAGTTTTCCTGTTGATATAAGCTTTTTTCTCTCAATAAAATCACATAATCAGAATATCCTGAGTTGGAGGGGACCCACAAGGGTGATAGAGTCTAATACCTGGTTCCACACAGGAACACCCAAAAAACAGACCCTGTGTCTGAGAGCATTGTCCAAATGCTTCTTGAACTCCAGCAGCTCAGTGCCATGACTACTGGAACTGGGGAGTCTCTCCCATTGTCCAGCCACCTCTGGGTGCAGAACTTTTCCCTAACACCCAGCCTGACCCTCCCCTGTCCTGGCTCCATGCCATTCCCCCGGGTCCTGTCTCTGTCTCCAGAGAGCAGAGCTCAGCGTCTGCCCTTGTGCTCCCCTCGTGAGGGAGCTGCAGGCTGCCATGAGGCCTCCCCTCAGCCTGCTCTGCATTGGTCTGTAAAAAACAAATGATCTCATTGCTCCTCAGACATCTTGCCCTCTAGACCGTTCACCATCTTTGCAGCCCTCCTGTGGATGCTCTTTAATGGTTTTATGTCATTCTAATGTTGTGGTGCCCAAAGCTGCACCCAGTGCTCAAACTGAGGCTGTACCAGTGCAGAGTAGAGGGGTTGATTCCTTCCCTTGACCAGCTGGCAGTGCCATGCCTGAGGCACCCTAGCATGCAACTGGACCTTTTGACTGCCAGGGCACACTTGACATGTATTCAACTTGGTGTCAACCAGGACACCACGTTCCTTTTCTGCAGGGCTGCTCTCCAGCTTCTTGTCCTACAGTCTGTATCTACCCAGGGTTGCCTCAGCCTCAGTGCAGAAGCCAACACTTGTTCTTGTTAAATGTCATATGGTTGGTGATTGCCCAGTCTTCTAATTCATCAAGATCTTTTTGCAAGATCTCTTGACCCTTAGCAGTTCCTCCAAATTTAGTATCATCAGTAAAGTTAATTTGGATGCAGGACTTGAATGCATACTGACCACTTTTTTAAAACCATTAGAGAACTGGCACTAAAATAGAGCCCTGCAGAACCCCACTAGTGACTGTCTGCCAGCCTGATGCAACTCCACTTACTATAACTCTTTGAGCCTGACCTATCAGTCAATTGTTTGCCCATCTTATTATGTATTTGTCTAGCTGTTTCCTGGATATTTTGTCCAGAAGGATATAAATAATAGGGGAAATCTGCAAACGCAAAGAAATCTTTGAGATATATTCTTACTTGTTAGGAGATGGCCAGGCAATCTGTATTGTCTTTACTATTGTCCTGACTCAGTTTCTTTCCTCTGCATCCATGTCAGCATGGAACAGTCTGCTATTCTTTGAAGAAAGCTGACAGCAGAACAGTGGTGTAAGGAAAAAGACTAAATCAAAATTAGTATTTTCATCAAGCTTATACCTTTCAAGAAATTGTAATTAGCTATGACAGTAAGTCAAAACCATTTGTAATAACAAAAATCTCCATTCTTAACAACCTATCACTGGATTCTGTCAGGTGTACAGAGAGAAGAAAGCAGTTAATTTGTACTTTATCTGGCTATATAAGTTGTCACTACAACTTTGTGTGTTGCAGGTTTAGGAATGTATGAAACCCCACTCTTCCTTGCTCACGAGGAAGAATCAGGTGGTCGTAGCGTTCCAACAACACCTTTACAAGTAGCAGCACCAGGTAAGTGGCAGGAAATTGGCAAGCTGAAGTAAAGGTTAGAAATTTCAGTTTTGCAGAAATTAATTATCACAGAATCATAGAATGGCTTGGGTTGGAAGGGACCCTAAAGATCATCTTGTTCCAACCCCCGACACAGGGTTGGATCAGGCTGCCCAGGATCTCGTCCAGCCTGGCCTTGAACACCTCCAGCAATGGGGCATCCATAACCTCTCTGTGCAACCAGTTCCAGTGCTTCAGCACCGTCTGAGTGAAGGATTTCCTCCTAACACCTCATTTAAATCTGCCTTTTTAGTTTAAAACCATTCCCACTTGTCCAATCATCTGACTAAGCAAAAAGTTGCCCTCCATCTTTCTTATAAAACCCATTTAAGTATTGAAAAGCTGCAGTAAGGTCACCTGGAGCTTTCTCTTTTCCAGGCTGAAAAGCCCCAGTTCTTTTAGCCTTTCTTGCTAGGAAAGGTGCTCCAGCCTCTGATCATTTTTGTGGGAATTATAATTAATTATATACTGTCAGGAGCATTCCAGTAGCTCTTTTCTTTATGGGCCTAAGATTTCCTAAAGCAAATCTATGGAAGTCCAAGCGAACTCTTTATTGAACTACCTTTCCTGTACAGTTACAGTTTTTACTGAAAGTACCTCAGCTGATGCTTCAGAGCATGCTTCTCAGTCTGTTCCAATGGTTACAACATCTACTGGCAATCTGTCCACCACTACAGAGGCTGGAGCTGGTGATGATGGGGATGAAGTTTTTGCAGAGGCAGAATCTGAAGGGTAAGCTGTACCTTCATTGTTTGACTTGAATTCATAGTAGTTTTAATTTTAATTTTAAGTATGCCTGTGATCCATTGAGTTTCCATTTAACCTGTTCTGGTACAAAGGTCAGTCCACCAGGCTTTAGTAATTTTGCTAAGTGTTGTGACCTTTTCATGTGAAAACAAAGCTTTTCTTCTGCTAACATAGCTAATACTTGTCACTTTAAAGGTATTTTCCCCATTTGCTGAGAATGCAGAGGGTTCGATTGTAGTCAAATACAGATCGTAAAGGCCCCTGTTTGAATGAATAAAGGCTAAAGCATTGCTGGTTGTCAGTAGATAAAATCACTCCTAAAAAGGAGTTCAGAAGTCGTTCAGTTAAGCCAGCGCACAAGGAAGAGGAATTAATGTTTTTTTAAAATGGGGTAGACAAATGTCTTTGTCTCCTACTTTGCCATTGCATTTTTTATATTTATAATAATTACTGTATTATGTGTTATGATCAAATATATTAGAAATCTAAAAGGGCAGAGGCTATATTTTATGATATATTTTAATTTTATTTGTTACATAATTATAAAAGATGTGTGCTTCACAATTTACCCAAACTTGCATGTATTGATTATAGGAGATCGGGTCATAAGTAAATGAAATGCTACTGCTGCAGGTTGAATATGCCATGTAGTTCTCTTGATGCAGCACCAACCTGCATCACTATCGTCTGTCTGCGTGTTTGAGTAGCAAGGGCTGAGGATGGATTTTCTGATGTTAAGATTACATTGTTTCCTACAAAACATAGACATGTTAGACACAAATCCACGTATGAATTAAATGGTGCACAGAATAGTGCTTGTAGTTCAGAAAAAACATTTCCCGCATCTTAGGAGTTTCAGTTGTCTTCTAACATTTTATTTATATATGTTTACATTTTTATTATGTAAGTTTATCATTCTATTTATTTATTTATCTTATTTTATATATTTCTTGTGTAAAATTATTATTATGTAAAATATATTTATTATTTATATGTTCTTTATTATTTAATATATTTATTATTTATGATTATTAAATGTATACCAAAAAGCAAGCTGTATTGAAACTAAATGGAATGTTTAATTATCTTTTTCTCTTCCATCCTCATATTGCTTTTCTTTTGTCTTCAAAAGACAGAGTCCAAAAAATTTAGATATTGCACCACTGGGTAGATGTCACTCAGCTTTATCCTTCCCCTGTCTAAATGTGCATACAACTATCATGTTCTGATTTTAGTCATTGTTATTAAATAGCTTATATAACTTTCTCTGAGAGGTGATTAATGTTAGATGTGCATGTGGAGTTGGCCTACATAACAAGGGGATTATATCACTATTTTTCTAAAAGCCAGTTAAACTTGTTATAATTAAGGGGGGCGGGGAAAGCTGAAGAAAACATGAAAATTTCTGTGGAAGGATGTTTGGAAAGGAATCTGTCTGCTCTAAAATAATGCTTTCTTTCCCTGAGTTTTTTTGTCAGTATGAATACAATTCTCTCTCTTTTCTCCATCCTAATCCCCCACCCCCTTCTAGAATTACTTCAGAAGCTGGCCTAGAAATTGATAGCCAGCAAGAAGAAGAATCTGTTCAAGCATCTGATGAGTCAGATCTTCCTTCTACTAGTCAAGATCCTCCCTCTAGTTCATCTGCAGGTACTGGTTAATTGCTGTAAACAACTATTTCAACTATATCATTAAATGTAGGAACTTCTTTGGACTAGCATTGTGTGCTGCTGCTGCGCGTATACAACACAAGCTATCAACTCAGAATAGAAGAACGTGTTTAGATGCCTTTAGTCTTGATGGCAAATCATTTTTACTTGGACTACAGTAATCCATAGTAAGAATAATGCTTCAAGGAGCAAGACTTACTGCTGATACATGAACGATGCATGAATCTCATCAATCTATCAACTGTTACATTTGATGTCAGATTTAAAATAGTTTTCAATTAAATTATCACAGAATATAAGTAAATGACTGTTCAGTTACCCATTTACCAGCTAGCACAAGATAATGAATGAAATGCCACACTTACTTGTTGTGAGGCTTTTATTTATATCAGAAGTGTCAATGAAATAGTGCTCACCTTCATAATTTTAAGGTAAATTCAAGACCGTAACACGTGTCAAGTCATGTAAACATTAACAGTGCAAAACCACGCCAGAAAAATACATTCTTTTCTGTATTTCCACCTCTTCACAGACACAAGTAGTAACCAGCCTAAACCATTTCGACGTGTTAGACTTCAGCCACCAACATTAAGAACCGGAGTTCGTGGCCGTCAGTTCAACAGACAGAGGGGTAAGTGTGGTTGCTCAAATTCAGGCTCCTTTTTTCTTTCAAATCAGTTTTTATTGCTTTCTTCTTTGCTGACCATATATGCAGTACTTTATATGCTTGTGTTTGCTTGTAAGACACTGAATAATACAGCAACCCTACCCTAGCTTTCAGTATGTTGCCCTAAAAGCTCTGTGTTTGTTTGTTTGTTTGTTTTTTTTAGTATATTAGTCTGAGCATTTTTATAATAGGCAAACTTTTCCTGTGGCACTTGCTTTATCAGTGGAGAGAAAGTGAACAGCACTGTAGACCTTAGCAAAATTGTAAAAGAAGCTTTAAAAATTAATAGTAGAATATAAGATTATAAATCTGTTTTTAAGATTATATGTCAGTTTCCTGCTTGACACACAAGAAGTTCCAGTTATCTCACCATGTCTTATGCTGATTTTATTTTTGTTTGTTTGTTTGTTTTTTAAAAGGTAAATCAATTTTTTAATCAATGTAGTGTTAAACCAGGAAAATAAATTGTTTGCAATTCCTGTATTCAGAAAAATCTTTATATTAATTGTATTCAGTTTAGCATTATTTTAACATTCCATAAGATTTGACATGAGTATTGAAATATAGTGTAGTTGTTAAACTAAAAAGTGAAAGAAAAAGTAATGAGGAAGATGACCTAGGATAGATTTCCACTATGCTCTATCACCATTTCTTTATTGAGGGGGCTAACTGATTTCAAATATGACATGAGCCCTGTACTTGTTCTTTTGGCATAGAGCCAGAGACAGGATCACAAGTCAACAACATTCCCTTAAATGACAGAAGAATAAGGTATCCATATCACTAGGATCTAGGGGAAGAAGAAGGAGATTGAATTTTAACGGAAGGGAAGTGTTCCACTGCAGTAGAAATTCTTCACAGAAGGATGAATATCATTTGTACTAATATTTGATTAAAAGGATGAGAAGGATTTCTCTTAATGCATTTGTTTTCTTTCCCAACACAGGTGTAACTCATGCAATGGGAGGCAGAGGAGGCCTGAACAGAGGCAATATTAGTTAAATGATCTGTGAAGTAATTACAGCTGTGTATACAAATGTGCCAGTTTGCCCGTGGTTGCTTTAGTGTAATGAAGCCAGAGCTTAAAGCAGCATTTTATACTTAGTTTTGTGTGCACACACTTCAATGTCTTTATTAATAAAATCAGACAAACTGTCAAAATTCAAATGGCATCTTTTTTTTAAAAAAAATCCTCTGCTCTGCATCACTTTTCAGGACAGTTATACCAGTCTTTGGATACAGTCTTTCCTGTGAGAGCGGTAACAGGTCTTGCTATTCTTTTGCCCACATCCAAACTGTAGTACCGATCTGAAATGAAGATATGTCAAAATTAAATTCCAGAAGCTACATTTAGTACACAGAAAGAATCTTGAAATTAAAGCCTGCCTTTTAATTTCATTTAGGGATTAATAGCAGATTTTCATTTCACATGTATATATGGAATTGAGAGGCTATAAAAATCCATTTTTGGCCTCAACTGTTTGATCTGTTCTTCTTTATGTTCAGCTTAGTTTTACAATACTGCTAATAAATCTGCTGCAAGAACAGGGAGTACAGAAGAGTTACACTTGTACTGCTACAACACAGAAATATGTTTAAGTATTTGGAAATCAAACTAAAAACAATCCTGTGCTACTGTAAACATGAGAACTCTGTGGTCCATGAGCGTGAAGTAGCCGATGTGAAGGTTATACAGTTATCATACTGGCAGAGACTTACTTTAGTATCCTGTATTTGGATAGTCTAGTATTTGAGCTTTTTTTTTCCCCTGAATAATCAAGAAAATTCTGACAAATGCTTTTAGATGAGCCTGGTGAGAGGGAAAGGATCTACCTAACGTGGAATTAGAAATAGTTATTTCCTGGGAAACTAAATGTTTTGTGTTCCTCCCTGTATTTTTGTTGTTGTTTTGTCAGAAACGTAGTTCTGTAGAAGCCAGTGAAAAATCTTTTTATGTATAATGGTCCAAGGATCTCATTCTATCATTAATATGATTGTGTATTTAGTTGTCAGCTTTTTTTTGTCATTTTATAAACCTGTACTCTTATGGCAATGCATTCCATGAAGGGCTATTCTGAATGATTGTACCTCTCTGCTACTAGCTGTCCTGTAACTCGATTTTGAACAGAAACATCTCTGTTACAGGCAACAGTTTATTTCTCAGAACTGCTTAATAGTGCTTGCTTAAAATTAGCCTTGCAGACTCATAAGTAAGTGGTAACTTTGTGCTGTAGAACACTCATAGGTACACGGGCTTCTTTCTTTCCTATCACTGAGCATTTTGGAATACAGAGTAACTTGCATTAGCTCTAACTTACTGTAAGAGAAGGCGTAATAATCATAGCCGTCTGGCTTATTGTAGTTGGGTACTGATATAGTTGAATGAATTACTTTGGGGAGTCCTCTCCAGTAGGTAGTCATTTTTACTTCTTTACGCAGAACTCCTGCAAACAAAACAAAGTGTCACATTTAGAAAGTGTTACAGCATGACTGACAAGATCTGTCATCTGTTTATATAATCTACAGCAAGCAAGAATCATCAGATTGAAAAACAGTGAAGTACTGTGTTAGGAAATAAAACTGTAACAAAGTTGTTCTTCAAAGACTACTCAGATTAAAATAATTGTATAAAAGAAACTTAATAAACATAAGATACCGGATGGATATGGATTGATTCTGACAGTCTGAATAACGGTTGGCAATCCTACTGCACGTTGAAAGCGTCTCCTTATTACAAGTCTTGGGACAAAAGCTGGGTATCTTATGGTAATGCGGGCTTTCCTTTGGCACTTCTTGGCTGGCTCTTGTCTGTACACGTACTGTTGCATGTTACCATCTAAAAGAGAATTAGTGTAATTAAAAAATAAAAGCTAAATCAGAGATCACAGTATCATCAATATCACAGGCAGAAAGTCAATAGCATCATTTTAATACATCTACAACTGTCTAATGCTGTTGCAACCTGCAGCTTTTTCTATGTATTCCTACATCTTGCAATGGAAAAGCGTTGCTCTCTAAATCCAATATATGCTTCTAAATGTAGCAATAACTCCTCCAGCCTCATCAAATTTCCTACAGTAAGTACAATTCCAGTGGAACTGCTTTTACTGCTGTCACACCTATTTATCAAAGAGGAGGCTAAGACCATAGCTTTGGGGTACACGAGAGGAAGGCTAGAGTCCAGAAAAAAGATTTGCATTTCATTAACCTCAGCTTTTTTTGATTTAGATCATTCATATTAGGTAAGGAAATTACATTCACTTTAAGCATGAAATGAGAAATAGAAAGAACAGAAGGAGATTTCCATGCATAGTTCTGAACTAATAAGCTTATTTAAAGTCTTTCCATCTCAGATTAATTTGAGATTGAAAAAAAAAATTACCACCAGATAAAACTTACCTCAATATTTGTTTGCAAAGATTATGTTCCCTTGTGGTCTGGTCTATTTTAAAAAGCACTTAAACATTCTAATACATTTTTTTAAAGCCTCAGGCTATGGTTTGACTACCTAGTGTCCTCTTACATCACTTAGACATATTTTGTTCAAAACAGACAACAAAAAACAGTCAAGAGAAACAGTGTTTTATTCCTCACTAATGCAATTCAAGCACCTTTTGATCATCTGTGAACTACAGGACATACCTCTTTTGATAAAATAAACTGATTCTGGTCTGCTGTTGTATCTTGCCACAGGGAGTGCTGCTACCATTTTCCCATTTAACCCTGCAAATCCATTTGCAAGAGGTTTGGGATAGCCTTTGTCCATCACGCCATTAGTGAAACGCCAGTATAGGTTACCCTAGTGGTTTAAGCAAAAGATGAGCTTCAGAGGAAATTCATTCATGGTAACTGAGCTTCAATACAGACATTATAATTAATTGTAATGCTAGCATTTTGATAACCACCATGTAGAACTGGCTGGAACTATTCCTATGTCCACAAAAACAAGCTATTACAACATCACAAAATTTCTGCAGTCTTCTAACTGTGCCTTTGAGTACGGGAAAAATCTTGGAAATGAACTGTAATAATGGTTACTAAACAAAGTAATAATCAGATTTAAAGGTTTTGTTTGTTAGTCGGTCAGTAACGAATTATGGGGAAAAAACACGATTAAGTCTATTTGAGAAGCACAATGCCAAGTCAGTGGAGGTGGGGCAGGAGAAGGAATATGTTCAGTTCACCCACTCAATTCTAAGTGTGAAAATGCTGCTTATTCTATAAAACGAGCAATGTGGCCTTGGAGCACAGGGCTGAACTGAACTGCTGTGCAGCAGGACGACATTTCAAAGCCTCTCTGCACTTCCCCACCTTGATAAAGAAGGTCTTCCCATCGCAGTTGCACCGGGAGAAGACGGTGTCGATGGGGGATGGGATGCCCCAGCCCTCGCTGATCCGGCGGGGGTTGGTGGTCGGCGGGCTCCTGCCATTCAGCAGCCAGTAGTAGTGACCTGCAGGTGGGAGGGGACAGCAGGCCGCATGGTGAGACACGTGGGCGGACAAACAGACACGGGGAGAAAAGCGTTAGAAAGCAGGACGCCCCTGTGTTGCCTCTCCTCACGGTCCTCCCTGAGGACCCTGCTCCTCACGCCTCCACCCTGAGGTGGCGATGTGGCAGCCACAGAGGCAGGCCGGGGCAGAGGGCTGCAGGACCAACATACCTCGGAAGACAGCCAGGGTGCCATTGGGCAGGGCTACCATGCTGTCCGCCGGCTTCCCGCTGCACAGGTCCTTCTCGTCGGTCTTGCCCACTGCAAAATAGCATAGTTCAGATTAGTTTTTGTTTGTTTTTAAACAAAAAAGGGCATTGCCTCCCCCTGCCCACCTGAAGCAGCGTTGGCCACATTTAAATGGGATTTTCATGTGTAGGATGGTGTTCAGGGCTCTCCTCAGATCTGTCTGAGTTTTTTTCATACAAACGGTTTAATTATTCATTCAAGATATATTGTTAAAAAGTTTAACTCTCATGATTTGTTCTGAGAAGCATAAGACTAGCTGTTCATATAACTAGGTACAGCTAGTCATTTATTGTTTACCTTATATAATTCATAAAAATATTTATAAATGCATCATATACTGTCTCATACTAAATTTCTTCATGCTTATGGATGTTTACTCTTTTCTCCAAGCTTCTGTAGGTTCCTTCATTTTCCCCTCCTTCATTCTTAATGGATTCCTTTTCCCCTCCTTCATGTAGGTTCCTTTTCAGTGTAGGTTCCTCTTCCCCTCCTTCATTCTTAATGGATTTACATTTATTTTAGGTTGAATGTAAAGGAAGGATATGTTTCAGACAAAAACACAAATATTTTCAACCTAGAAGACCCCTTCTTTGTTTTTGCAAATCATCTGTCAAAACATGAATGAAAAAATGCCCAAGAACCTATGGGCTGTACCTTAATATATAATCAACAGTGAGGACATGAAAAATAGCTGTGGCAAAAATCACAGAGAAAGAATATAAGGAAAATCTTTCTTGTTTTTCTTATGAGCCTACAAAATCTCAGGTTAGGTACTATAACTAATAGTGGGTATTCAGCCTGATGTTCTAACAGTGTTTCCATGAGACTTAGAAATTTAACTTGTTTTTCCTTTTTCTGTTGTTTTTGTCTGCATCTACCACGGTATTTACAGCAAATATTTTTCAGCAGGACCAATTGCTGAAATGAGATCATGCTATAAATGAGGTGGAGAATTTCAGTAACAATACAACTGAAAATTAAGGTACCAGCGTTCAAGATGCTGACAACTGCATCACCACAGTCACAGTTAACCACTGAGATAGGTGTGCCTCCTTCTGACACCAGATAGAAAGGTCTTGCACATCCTTCTCTTGAGGTTTTGTTGTGCTCCCAGTTTTTGTACCTACTGGAACACACTTACCTTGTGTTTCTCCAGGTAGAACTGGCAAGTCCACAGTTTGTATTAAAGGCTTGTTTATATCAGGCTCTTCTTTTACTGGCATGGTTTCAGGGTTGGCTGGATGAGGCTCATCACGTGTGTCAGTAACCTCCTGGAAATGTATATCTGGCTTGGATGTCCCTCTAGAAACAATAAACATTTCTTCTATTGTATCTTTTTTATCTGTTGTAGTTCTCTCTCTGGTAACTGTAGTTTCCTCTTTCTTGTCAAGACTAGGGGCCTTTTCAGTGGCATCTTCTATTTCTTTTTCAGTTGTGTAGCTAATTTCATCAGTGAGGGTAGTTATCTCTTTTTTACCAGCTGTTGTTGTTTCTTTACTGGTAATTACACACTCATTAGGTGCTGCTGCTACAGTCTGTTTATTCTCTGTGGTTGTATCACTTTTAGTTGTTGGCACAATCTCCCTGGTTTTAGGAGCTGAATCTGTTTTGGCATTTGTTGGCAGCATGGTGGGCTTGCGCATGGGAGTTGTAGCTGCTGGTGTTGTTACAATCATGGTACCCAGTGGACGTTCTTCTTCCTTAACTGTTGGTGCTAAAATCTCTCTCGGTTTGGGAGTTTTGTCTTCTGTAGCCGGGATTGCTTCTTTTTCTGTAGCCACTGCAGTCTTTTTGTCTACAGTAGTTGCTTCTAATTCAGCTGCTGTAGTTACAACTTGTTTGGCTGCAGGAGTTATACTTGGAATATTGTCTGTACCTTCAGGAGAGTCATCAGCCATGGTAGGCTTCTTGGTTACAGTGGTTGTGTCTTTCCTACCTGCTGTTAAAATGTCTTTAAGTAGAGTAGTTTTGTCTTTCTTGGGTGTTGTTATCTCTTTGTTCACTGTGGTTGTTTCCTTTTTAGTTGTCGTCTCTTTGGTTACAGGAGTTGTTACAGGTTTAGTTGTCGTTTTGTCATTTTTAACAGGTGTAGTTGCAGACTTCTCACCTGAAGTAGTTGTGTCTGATTTAATGTTGAGGAGTGCAGGGGTAGTGAATTCAACTTCAGGGATGGTGGGAGAGCCTGCCTTGGTTGTTGGTGCCTCTGTGGCCATAAGAGTTGTCTCTTTTGCTTTAGGGGTGGTGGGAGACTCAGCCTCAGTTGTTGGTGCCTTGGTAGCTTTTGGGGTTTTCTTCGCAGCTTTGAGGGTCGTTGGAGCCTCAGTGGCTTGAGGGGTGGTGGAAGAGTCAGCCTTGGTTGTTGGAGCCTCCGTGGCTTTGGGGGTCATTGGAGCCTTGGTAACTTTTGGGATCGTTTCCTTGGCTTTGGGGGTCGTTGGAGCATCGGTGGCTTTCAGTGTTGTCTCTTCAGCTTTGGGGGTCATTGGAGCCTCAGGGGCTTCAGGGATTGTCTCCTCAGCTTTAGGGGGTGTCTCCTTAGCTTTGGGAGACATTAGAGCGTCAGTGGCTTCAGGAGTCGTTGGAGCCTCTGTGGATTCAAGGGTTGTCTCTTCAGCTTTGGGAGTCGTTGGAGCCTCTGTGGCTTCAGGAGTTGTCTCCTTGGCTTTGGGAGTCGTTGGAGCCTCTGTGGCTTCAGGGGTTGTCTCCTCGGCTTTGGGAGTCGTTGGAGCCTCTGTGGCTTCGGGGGTTGTCTCCTCGGCTTTGGGAGTCGTTGGAGCCTCTGTGGCTTCGGGGGTTGTCTCCTCGGCTTTGGGAGTCGTTGGAGCCTCTGTGGCTTCGGGGGTTGTCTCCTCGGCTTTGGGAGTCGTTGGAGCCTTTGTGGCTCCTGGGGTTGTCTCCTCGGCTTTGGGAGTCGTTGGAGCCTTTGTGGCTCCTGGGGTTGTCTCCTCGGCTTTGGGAGTCGTTGGAGCCTCTGTGGCTTCAGGGGTTGTCTCCTCGGCTTTGGGAGTCGTTGGAGCCTCTGTGGCCCCTGGGGTTGTCTCCTCAGCTTTGGGAGTCATTGGAGCCTCTGTGGCTTCGGGGGTTGTCTTCTGAGCTTTGGGAGTCGTTGGAGCCTCTGTGGCCCCTGGGGTTGTCTCCTCAGCTTTGGGAGTCGTTGGAGCCTCTGTGGCTTCAGGACTTGTCTCCTCGGTTTTGGGAGTCGTTGGAGCCTCTGTGGCTTCGGGGGTTGTCTCCTCAACTTTGGGAGTCATGGGAGCCTCTGTTGCTTCAGGAGTTGTCTCCTCGGCTTTGGGAGTCGTTGGAGCCTCTGTGGCCCCTGGGGTTGTCTCCTCAGCTTTGGGAGTCGTTGAAGCCTCTGTGGCTTCAGGAGTTGTCTCCTCGGTTTTGGGAGTCGTTGGAGCCTCTGTGGCTTCAGGGGTTGTCTCCTCAGCTTTGGGAGTCGTTGGAGCCTCTGTGGCTTCAGGAGTTCTCTCCTCAGCTTTGGGAGTCGTTGGAGCCTCTGTGGCTTCGGGGGTTGTCTCCTCAGCTTTGGGAGTCGTTGGAGCCTCTGTGGCTTCACGAGTTGTCTCCTCAGCTTTGGGAGTCGTTGGAGCCTCTGTGGCTCCAGGGGTTGTCTCCTCAGCTTTGGGAGTCGTTGGAGCCTCTGTGGCTTCAGGACTTGTCTCCTCGGCTTTGGGAGTCGTTGGAGCCTCTGTGGCTTCGGGGGTTGTCTCCTCAGCTTTGGGAGTCGTTGGAGCCTCTGTGGCTTCAGGGGTTGTCTCCTCAGCTTTGGGAGTCGTTGGAGCCTCTGTGGCTTCAGGAGTTGTCTCCTCGGCTTTGGGAGTCGTTGGAGCCTCTGTGGCTTCAGGAGTTGTCTCCTCAGCTTTGGGAGTCGTTGGAGCCTCTGTGGCTTCAGGAGTTGTCTCCTCAGCTTTGGGAGTCGTTGGAGCCTCTGTGGCTTCAGGAGTTGTCTCCTCGGCTTTGGGAGTATTTGGAGCCTCTGTGGCTTCTGGAGTTGTCTCCTCAGCTATGGGTGTCGTTGGAGCCTCTGTGGCTCCAGGGGATGTTTCCTCAGCCATGGGTGTCGTTGGAGCCTCTGTGGCTTCGGGGGTTGTCTCTTCAGCTTTGGGAGTCGTTGGAGCCTCTGTGGCTTCAGGAGTTGTCTCCTCAGCTTTGGGAGTCGTTGGAGCCTCTGTGGCTTCAGCGGTTGTCTCCTCGGCTTTGGGAGTCGTTGGAGCCTCTGTGGCTTCGGGGGTTGTCTCCTCGGCTTTGGGAGTCGTTGGAGCCTCTGTGGCTTCGGGGGTTGTCTCCTCGGCTTTGGGAGTCGTTGGAGCCTCTGTGGCTTCGGGGGTTGTCTCCTCGGCTTTGGGAGTCGTTGGAGCCTCTGTGGCTTCGGGGGTTGTCTCCTCGGCTTTGGGAGTCGTTGGAGCCTCTGTTGCTTCAGGGATTGTCTCTTCAACTTTGGGTGTGGCTGGAGGGTCTGCTGTTGTCATTGGTGCTTCTGTTGCTTCAGGGGTTGTCTCCTCAGCTTCAGGGCTAACAGGAGAGTCTGTATCAGTCAGGGGTTCCTCTGTGGCTTCAGGGGTTATCTCTTCCTCTTTGGGTGTGATGGTAGGGTCTGCCTCAGTTGTTGGAGCCTCTGTGTCTTCAGGGGTTGTCTCTTCAGCTTTGGAAGTTGTTGGTTTTGTGGTAATACTTGTGATAGGTGTTAAACTAGGTTTTGGAGTAGATGGTTTAATTGTTGTTGCTTTGATTGGTGGTGTTGTATCAGGCTGTTTTGTAGTTGGAGGAGGACTGGTCACCATTTTTTCACTGCCCATATCTATGAGAAAAAATACATGTTAAGACATTCTAATTTCAATGCACACACCTGTTTTTTGGTGTTTGTTTTCTAGTATGCTGATTAGAAGTAGCTACTTATTTTTTGAATAGCAGTGTTATCTTGTTTTTGTGTCTTTGCTTAAAAATAGAAAAAGCCTTATGTGTAAAATTGCAATTTTTGTGTGTGTGTTTATATAAATACATGGAAACTCAAGTTCAATTTGATAAATACCAGTTATGGACCTATGTAACTGCCAAAAGACATATATATTAGAGATCCAGACTAACTTGGACTGTATATTTCCTTTGCCTTTCTGGGACTTCACAGCAGTCCACTAAGTTTTAACTAATACCTTTGATTAACCTGTAGCACCTATGAACGCAGCACAGCAGATTTTAATTCAGTGTTTGTATGTGAGACCACATAGTGTTTCTATCTTTTTCATGGAAGGGGAACCACCTTATATAATTCTTCTAATAGGACACTTCCCTTCCCAGTTTGTACTTTTGATTTGTTCCTTTGGCTGTAATTACAACAAAGCCTGCACCTGTGACCTGGACTTGAAGGAGGGGATTAATGAAACAGGAGGAAAACAAACTTTTTGAGTACAGACACATGCATACATCTCATACTCTATATCCTTGGTATTTTTCCTCTTTGTGATTTACAGCTTTAAGAGTCTACTTTTATATGTAGTTACACGAACTTGAAAGAAATTACAGATATATTCAGCAGAAACTAACATAAAATGTTTTTTGATCTCTCAGTGTTACCTTTGTGATATTTTTCCATTTAGTTCTGTTTTCAAGGTTTTTTGTTAGTTTGTTTGCTTCTTACTTCTATGATTCCTTACTATCTACCATTATCACTGAGATAACACTTGGTTCTTGAAAACCTGAGAAAATCAAGTGCAGCATCATGTGATTTGGGGTCATGTTGTTCATCTTTTGAACAAGTATTCTGAAAAAATCTTTCAAAATCTGAGCGATTGCTGACAGTCATGGCCTGATGAATGTACTGATGCAATGCCTCTCTCATCAGACTGGAAACACTTAGGATCTTGCAGTATGAGGAATAATTCCTGTGTAAATGTATTGTAGAAACAGTGTAGTATAAGCAGAGCATTACAGAATAGTATTGCTCCTTCCCAAAGTGTATGCAATACTGTATATCAAGTGGGATTTTGTTGATTGAATTTCCTTAATTTTGTTTCATTTGATCTGCTGTATTGATTTCGTAAAAGGAAACTGCCACAGCAGAAAGGTAAGTATTCCTAATAATAATAATAATAATAATAATAATATACAATTATATATATTTATAATATATAATAATATATATTATTATTTTATTATATTATTATTATTTATTATTATATTATATCATTATATAATAATATATGATATATTATATATGATATATAATAATATATTATATATAATAATATATAATTTATTATTATTATTATTATTATTATTATTATTATTATTATTATTATTATTATTATTGATGGTGATGATGATAATAATAGCAATAATAATACTAAAAGAGTTTAAGTATTGGCCAGTATTGACTTCTAGCCTTGTTTCATTGTTGTTACTTCAGGTTTCAAGTTCACATTATCTCCCAAATTATCATTTTAAATGCTGGAATAGAATATCAAAGAACACAGGAATGCAACATGTTTTCCATTCTGAAAAATAAAAATAAATTCTTCATGTTTTCTGAAGCCACATGAGGCTGGGCTTGATTAAAGGTAGAGAAACCTGTTAGGAGATTTTCCTGGCCTGGTTTTGCCAGTTTTCACTGTCCCAAAATACAACACCCTTCCTGTTCCAGCCATGGATTTTATCCAAAACTGACAATGGCATGTAATGTAGTTTTTGAAGATACATGTGGAAATCAAATAGAAATGTGGGAAACATCACCACAATCTAACATCTGTCTGAAGTGAGCGCTGCAAAATTAGTACAGTCTTTCTTGAGAACTAGGTGAGGTAATGAGTTTATAAACTGAGTGGTTCCAAGCTTGGTAACTGTCTGGTAATGTCTCACATTGCCCTTCTATTTCCAGAGCAGGAAAATGGTCTCTAATATTCCTTCAAGTAACACCCATCCTGTTTTATTTGTGTTCTTTCCTACCTTCTATAACTTCATGGGGCTGTGTTACTTCCTCTGGCTTCTTTTCTTCATTTGCTGATGACCTCTTAGATGTTGATTTATTTGGTGGAGGAGTCTTGGGTGTTGTCTTTTCTGTGTGCGCTGAAAGAAATGAAATAATCTGTTAATGGGAGTGTTTTTAGGTGTTTGGTGTAAGAAGAAAGTGATACAGAATTTCAGTGTCCCTTTTCCACATAAGTCTTTTATTTTTTTCCCCATCTATAATATTCTTTAAAATATTATTTGTGAAAAAAGACAAAAATATCTTTTGGATCCCTAAGTGTTTGTCATAGATCAGAGAAATATTTTTCCCAAAAGTGTGAGGTGAGGCATTCCTAGCTAACAGGAATTTTCAGCTGGGAGAAAGAAGAATTCTGAGTGGAGTTTTATACTCTGAGAATTTCTCTCTTTTTTTGTTTTCTTTATTTTTTTTTTTTAATACAGATATCTTGGGGCTATCTTGTGAGTGTTTTTTATAGTGGGTATCTGAGAGATGTTGTATTACTTTGATATTCCCTTGAAGATTTAGTTATGATGTAGTTCTTCAGACATGGGATAATTCTGCACAGATATCCTGAAGTTTTTATTAGGAAAGAGAGAGAAAATGCAATTGTTGAATAAAATCACTCTGGGAGCTGAATCAGCTTTCAGATGAGTCAATGTAGGGATATTTGATCAGTCCTTAACTCTGTGTATATGTTCTGGGGTAGAGGGCTTTTGGAGTAATGGAAAGATAAAAATGATCTCTAGATGAACTTAGCTCTATTGTCCAGAAAAAAGTGGTCACGATATATAGACAGAGCAAAGTGAAAGGTAACTGCATGCCTTAAGTTATTACATTATTCCAAAAAGTTTAAAATGTTTCTTAATTACTCAGAGATAGCAAAAATACTGAAGTACTGGGTACTGAGTAGGGTGTATTTGGGGTGTCTGGTTTTGTGTTCGTTTTGACAAACATTAATAGCAAAACTAAGAAACTAAAATCTTAGAAGAAACTTTCTAAGACCATGCACAGTTGGATAATTTTTCATTATGCTTGAACTGAAGAACAAGTGACACAGCTAAGTATGTCCTGTGGGTGTTCATGCATCTTAAACTGCTGAACTTCCAAATTGGTTGCACTAATGAAACTTTCATTTGCACAATGGAACTTTCGTGAGCCTGGAATGCCACTGCTACTGTTCTCTGATTTTTTTTTTGGAAAAACATCAGATAAATCACACATGTGTCTAAGATTTCCAGCAGAATTTTTCTTTTTTCTTTTCTAATGTCATGCTATGTAATGTAATGGCAATGATCTCTGGGCATCCCTGAAGCTGAGACAGAGCCAGGTACCAAGCCAGGATGGGTCTATGCATTCCCTGAAGGCAGAGCTACAAGTTCCTGGGGGATTTCTGAGCCAAAAGGAGATACTTGGTCAATCAGGCAGCTCTAAGCAGGGTGCTCTAGTGTCATCTTTGTCCACTTCAGTCCCAGTGTTACACTTGTACACCTTTTTGGGAATCTTGCTCTAACTGAAGGAGTTTCACAGCAGGGATTAAAAAGCAAGAAGAAAAAGAAGAAGGAATGTAATCACTGATAAAATAGTAGATAACGTCATTTAAATCAAGTGGCATCCTGGTAGGTCCAGCTGAAAGAAGCAACCTCAAAGGTAGCAAATTCAGCTCATGACCCTTTTAAGACATTTATCTCGTAGACATCCAGTCAAAAGTGCTCAATACAGAGTCTATTTCAGTATAAATTACTATGCAACTGAATAGCAAAACCGAGCAGCTATACCAGGGCTTGGGGACTGGGAGTGGTTGGTAATTTGAACCAAATGATAATCCCTAACACTTATCCTGTCTGCTAAAGGACAGGCTTTGAAAATTGGCTGCCTTCTAGGTTGTCTGGTCTGTGAAGGGCTGGATAAACAAAAGTGACTTGACTGTGGGGCAGTATAAGTATTCGGTGAACTGAATTCACAGCCTGAAGGCTAAATGGGGACTTTCTTAAAATGACTCACTTGCAGTGTGAACGTGCAACCACATCTCATCAGGGGGGCCCTCCTTACCCCCCAAGAGGGGGTTCTATGTTGGGCTGCTCTTCCTGTTTTGGATTCAGGATGGGAAAGATCTGGGCGATCTGCCCACGTGCTTCCAGTGATTGCAGCAACCACAAGCAAATGGTCTGAAGGTTCAAGTAGTGCTATCCCCAGTGCAGGGACTGGCTATTACACACGTCTGGGTGGGTTGCAGGGCAATTTAAGGGAGTTTGGACCTACCTTACCACTTCTCCATATATGACCTAGACTTTTTACTGCAAAGCATCATTCATTTTTGCCCAGCCTCTGTCTTTGAATTATGTTATTGATATAATTTTAGTAGCACGAGTGGAAATACACGTGTCAAACCTGGCCTTATGTGTATTGTTCTGAGTAATGGTTCTGATAGTGAACTAAGGTATGGAGTGCCAGAGAGGCTAAGACAAAATAAAACTTTCCCTGTGGAATTCATATCATGTGATGGATGTCAGTATATCTACCTATATGCTTCAGTGTTCACACTTCAGAAAATGGCCAATTTATTTCTAAAATGATTTTTGTTTTGTTTCGTTTTCTTTGTTTTTGTACAGCTAATGCTATGTATAGCTGATGCTGAGTGCTGGTAATTTTAGACAAGACCAGCAAGTTGTGCAGGATCTCTGTGGTATGGAATTGTTAGCAAACATTTACGTAGTCTCTGCCTCCTGGTTCCTGTTTATTGGGCTGTCATGCTGTGGGTGTACTAGCATGGCTGAATTTTATGGAAAGGTTCACCTGAGAACTAATGTGGATCATACCAAGAACAAAGTCTATGTGGTTTATATTTTATGGCAACGTAAGTTATAATATATGTAGGAAAACTTTTGTGATACAGAAATTTCTTACCTTCTTTACAGTGTTTTGCATAGTCGGGGCAGCATTTGCCATATCTTTCACAGTCTGCATCACAGTCACACTCTCTTCCTCTTTCAAAGGCTTCAAAGCAACGTCCTTTGCAGGAGACTGCTACATTAAGGCAGAACAAGGGAGTTAGTATTTTTGTCTGGCTCACATTTAACATTGGGACCTTTCTATAGTGAAGTTACTTGCTTTAGCTGATTTAAACAACAGCTGCCAAGGTGGTTATTCTGGTCTGATCCAAAACTTGCTTAACTAGTGGAGTCATCAAGTTTTGGATCAAATCATGTAACCAGAACAGCACTTTGCCATGGTGGTGTAGTGAGACCGTTTAGAATTCATAGTAGAATGAAACAGCCTTGGAGTTCACTTTAGATAGGCCCCATCACAGAAGGGTTCCCAGACTGTCTGAGGCCAGTGAGGACTTCTGGAGGTCACCTCGCCCCAGGCCTGCCCTACCAGGGCCCCCCCAGCTGGTGCCCAGCCCCATGTCCAGGCAGCACTGGAAGCTTCCCAAGCAGGAGCCCCCACAGCCTCTGTGGGTAGCCTGTGCCATTTCCCTAATCAAACAGCAGCTATCTCAATAATTTTTAAATTCAGTAAGAAAGTAATTCTGGGCCACATTTTCAAAAAGATGGTGCTTCAGAGCACCACTCTGCAGCAACACAGATGTGTCTACCAAAGTATTTCTGAAAAAGAATTGGCCTGTATTTATTATGACTAAGTGTACCAGGTGTCCACAGGCAAATACTGTAACTTAGTTATATGAATTACTACAAAGTTACACAAAGTCACTATTTTTTAGGTTTTATCCCCATCTAATACACTTCTTAAATTATTAATACTAGAGGAGTATCTGCCATGTTTTGACAGATGACTAATAACCATGTTTTTAATATTACGTTAAGGGTTAACATCTGATAACCTTAGTGACCACGGTATGTCTGTTTTGTACTAAATAATGACCAGATTGTTTTGGAAAGTGTGTGTGCAGCTATTATAGACTTGAGCAAAACATGCTTGCTATATATGTCAAGAATTAAGTTTGCCCTTAAATGTTTGCATTACAAACTATTTTTTGAAATTTAGTAATATCTTTAATAGGTACTTAGTTGATAGCTAAATTGGAGTACGTTAGACCTGCAGTGGATATCTTTTAAGATGCTTAGCATCTCATAGAATTGAGCTGAGAATTAACTATCACTTGGTATTTCCAGCGTTATCATGTGATCTATTGTCCTGTATCTTTACTGTGCATGAGTCCCTCTGAAGTCAGCGTCTTGCTGGTACTCAGGGCATAAAATCCTATTTTATAATTAAGTAATTATCTATCAAAGTTAGCATTACTGTGTAGGCAGATTTTGAAGAGTTTCTGACCAGTGTAGAGATGGTGTGATCTGTTGATGCCAGTGTATTCGTTCCACATGCCTCTGTGAGAATTGTTTTTATTTTTTAAAGAATTAGCATTTGAGGTTGTGCTGCTTTTGAGTTTTAATACTTAGCCTGTATTGCTAGATCTAAGAAGTCTTATCTTACACCATCAATCTTATTAGAACTACAGTGTAGTGTAACAAACTACAGTTATCTAAATCACTGGTATTTTTGACATATTGATAATTTATAAGAATATCATATATTTGATAAATTCTTCAGTAGAACAGCTTGGAATACCTGTGTTTATTTACACTATACAGTACTTGTTCAGTCATCTTTTCTGTCAGACTCCAGACATGGCTATGATCCAGAGTTAATTTCAGTCAGTGGAAGGACTTCCTCTGACTTTGGGTTAGACTGTCCAGTCTCCATATCTGTTACATTTGAATGGGATTGTCCCAGAATTTCTTTCTGGAAAACCCTGAAACTTTCCTTCCTTCCTGAATTTGCTTTGAACAGTTTTGTTGCTTTAAAGACAAACAGATACAGTACAAATGCACAAAGAAGGAGAAAGCAAGCAGCTGGGAAAATCTCCCTCTTGCTCTGCTCTTCCAAAAAGCAAAACTTCTCTTGGTGATAAACTGCAGATACAAAATTTTCATTGAATGGTCCATGAGAGGTTATCACTGAGGCTTTTAGAGGGGGGAACCACACATATGCGAGGAGAACAAGGAGGCAGAGAAGTGGAAGAAACATTTAAGCATTCGGCAGAGAGACACTGGTGCAAGCAGGAGGAGAAGCCTTTGCTGACAGGAGCTGGCTGTGTTTGGGAACTTACCCACCGTGCAGACTTTCTTGAAGTCAGCGCAGCACTCCATGTAGTATTGGCAGTTATAATCACAGTGGCAGCCATGCTCTCTAGAATACCCTTCCCCACATCTCCCTGTACAGCTCCATAAATCTAAAATCACACGACACCAGTGTGAACGTTGCCAAACCAAAATGCTACGCAAGGAAACACTGAAGGGCAAGGTGGGAAGATTCACCCTCTCCTAAAGAAAGCTGTTTCTTTTCTGGGAGCCATGGAGCTGCAGGCCCGGTGCCGCCCAGTGGCCTGCAGAGAGGGCCCACCCCCAGGCTGCTTAGTGGCCCCTCTGGGTGAGAGAGGGGCTGCACTACATCTGAGACAGACTCAGGCTTGACTTAGGCAACATATCAGCCAAAACTATACTGTTTTGCTGATTTATTTTCTGTCTTAAGACCCTACACATGGTGATAGAAGTGCACCTGTGCCAGCTTACCTGACGGACAGATTAGGTCTGTCCAAATTGTACTTTTGCTAAAGTTATTCATATCAAAACCAGCTTAGTTTTTAAACTGGTGAGCATTGTTATGATAAATACACGTCCCTGGGGCCATTTTTGTCAGTTTTCAATATCTGCCATATCAGATATTTGCCTGGAACAACTCCCCCTCCTATGTGAAATCTCTGCTAACGTAACGCACTAACAGCTTCTTCTGGAAATGAAACATGCAGGACCACAAGTAGAGTGCCCCTAAATACAAACAAAGAAGCTGAACAATCAGCAAGCTAAAACAGACTTTGGATAATTAGCTGAAACACTGAGGAACAACAAGAAAATAACAAGGAATAACATGTAACACAACACAACACCAAACACAATAATTTCTAACAGCACACATTCTGCATGTGTGTATTAAGGAAGACCCTAAGATAACAAAAAATTAAGCCTGTTAATCTATATTGTTTTTTTTTTCAGCAGTTAGGTATAACATTTTTTACCATTTCTTTACAAATAATAAGTACTACCATTCTTAAGAGGACTGCTGGGGCCCTGATAACAAGTCATCAGCACAGGGGAGCTGGGGAGTAAATGGAGAAGTCAGTGGGTGTGAGTTAATGGGCTCGTAATAGGGGAGCTGTAGAGGGAAGCTAGACATCTTCATTCCTGGGTATGTGTTCAGTATGCTGCACCTTTCTTGCCTTGGGGGAAGAAAATATAGATAAATCCAGAAAAGAATGCCTTTTCATCTGTTTATTTTTTTAAGTTTATGACTTGGAAGTTGTGAAGGTACTTGTAAGGAAATGCCCAAATGGTTCTAGCTGCTGTTGGTATGAGTCTGGTTTCTGTTAAGCTAGCAGGAAGGTTCTTCTGTCTGTGGAAGGCGCAGCACCAGATGCCTCTGACCTGCAGGTAAAGCCTGACACCTGTGCGCTGTGATGAGCTGCTCAGATGGACAAATGTTATGCTTCTACACTCAAGCAGTAATAAATTTTATTTTACTAGCAAGTGGTACACCATGTTATCACTGTAATAACATGAGAGCCACTTGAGAACCATGACAGCACATGATTTGCCAGGTTGTAGGTTCTTTCATTTCTTCATAATGGTGCTACTCTCATCAAAGGTCAACTACAGAGCTCGGGAGTAAAATAAATTCTGTAGTATTAGACACCTAAATGCTGAAAACTGCCTTGGCAGTGATAAGAACAGTGTATTTAATGGCAAAGAATTTAGCATGGTGTGCATGTTCCTTTCCTTCAGCCCATTCTTCTATTCAAACATTTCTAACTAAAGTATATGGGTGTTATAATTCAAGATTCTCCTTGAAGCATATTGCCAATCACTTTGGTTAAATATGTCAACCTAAGAACAACAGGATCTGCAGACTATGTCTACAGAAAAAGAAATAGGCTTATATGTATCTTGCATAATATTCATATTTATGTTATTCCTAAAAAGAAAAAAAAAAAAAAAGAGGACCACGCTGTGCCAAAATTTAGGTATGAAAGTAATCAGTGATGATAAAACTGAATCAGAATGCCTGTCTGAATATATAGACAGACAAATAAATACTAAGTTCTAGAATTTAGGATTTTTATGAGGACACATTTGGAGCTTTCTTACTATTTGTCTGATATCCTAGACACCCTCCCCTCAACTTTGTATGTTACAGTACCTTGAGAAGACACTTCTTGAATCAGGGACAATGAAAGGATCACCAAGGATACACAAAGTACGTTCCATCTGATATTTACTTTCAGGTACAACATCATCCCTAAAAAGAATAATTTCACATCACTACATGCAATTCATTTTTTTTTTAAATAATGAAACAATTAAACTTGAAATGCATATCTTTATACATGAGTTTCATAGCAACATAAAATTCATATTAAAATTATTCAAGTAGAGTTAGTAATTTAGAATTATTCCATAAATTCTCTCATGTTTATTAGTTGATTAGCTGTTAAGTTTTGTAGTAGGACTTGGAAAATTCACTATTAACAAATAATGGAAGTATTTTTTGCAGAACTGTATTAGGTAAAATCTACAGTCACAGTCTACTCCTTTTATTTTAACCTTGATGGAGTTTAGTACACTGGTCTCTAAGGCTACAATACTGATAAATATAGATCTATTATATTTTTAAATTGTCAAAAACAATTATTAAACTGTCAAATTAATTATTAAACTGTCAAAACAATTATTAAGCAGCATACTTTTATAAACCATAATCTATCATCAAAATATTAGTGTTTAAGCAAGTCAATGGAAATGTAGGATAAAAGTAAATCTCCTTTCAAAAGGAAAAGTATTTTTTTTCCAGCCCATCATTTTCCTTTTGAGGAAGAGCACTTTGATCAGAACACTCTGAGTAGAGAGAGGCGTTACACTTACCTAACAGAGGATATGTCTGCCCTCAAGGATGGTTCAAATGCCTTATATATCTCTTTGTAACTATGCTGGGGTTAACTAATTAGACTTCTTGTTAAACAAAACTGCCAATGACAGCCTATGACAGCAAACTTTCCACATGAATTGGAAGAGGTCCCAGATGACTAGACTAACACAACATCTGGAAAATACTCCCATTAAGAAAAATGATTACAGAAAAAAATAAATAGACTTACTAGTCAAAACACATTTTGATTACTGAGTGAAATGAACAAATTGTCCTGAATGCATCTGGAAGGCATTAGACGTTATTGCATAGCAATAAGAACTCATTGTAGGCAAATGCAGAGTACATTTTCATTCCTGTCAAATAAAGCTTAGGTGACAGTAGCCTAAAATTATGCAGTACTATCCACTACTGATGGTGTTTCTTCTCCAAAAACTTTTGAGATTCAGTTCGCTTAGTCATAAATAATTTTCCAGTTCTGCACTGAATATATGTTGCTTTCCTCTAAGCTGAATGGAAATGTTGCTAAGGTGTTGGCTAGAAATCAAACAATTTAGTCAAGTCTCAAATTTATTGCATCTATTCTACGCAAAGCATCAGAATGAATGGAAGAGAATTACGTTGTTTTAATGGTCTATGCGTTTCTCCATTCACTATTCAGACTACTGGAAATGGCTGCTTCGCACTCTCAGAGCCAAAGGCAACTCCCTTTGAAACTTCAGTCGTCCTGACTCTCAGGGCTTGGGGGCTGCCTCTTTACACAGAAACTAACTTAAATAGAGGCGCGGAGCTTTGTTACTCCTGTCTTATGCTATTATTTGAATCCCAAAGTAACTTTAATATCCCAAAATAACAAATATGTACAATTCACACTGATCCCACCTGAGGAAAGCACTTAACCATTAGGCTTAAGTCACTTAAAGAAAAAATGTAGGTATCTCTGAAAAATAATGGGTTTAGATCTGGGTTCAAATGTTTTCTGTGCTCAGTCCAATGACTGAATAGCTTTTTTTATGCTAGAATTTCTTTGTAATTTATATGTTACCAAAATAGAAGCAATTTCATTCAATCTTTCTGCATTGTGGACATTTCTAATAGCTTTCATGTCACTGCAACATTTCCATTAATTCTGATCAATAAAAGAGTGCTTTTTTATTGCTCTAGGAACATGCATGATCTTTGCAAAAGTTTCTGTAGTTATTTACACAAGTATTAAATGGGCGCACTTACAGTATCAGTCTGGTATTCGAGCTCTTCTGCACACTGCCAATAATTTCCTGCTATTAGCATACGAAACGAAAAAAGAAACCTGAGGCCCTGAGATTTCATGGAGTTTATTCAAGGTAATACACTGGAGGAAGTACATTACCTTTCTTTGTCATAATAAGAGCTTTGATTCAGCCTTTAGTGGAGCTGACTATACACTTGACACAGAAACTCTGTGGATTAAGATGAAAGGTACAAACCTGTAGATACTTAGAACCCAGGAAAGAAGTTAGGGTAGTTAAATAGAATCAACTTCATTTTCTAGATTTTCAAGAAAAATACTAAAATACTCGTAACTTAAATCATTTATAGTTAGATCAAGCTAAACATTCAAGAATACATTGTAAAGTGTATTTTGATATCCTTGTTTTAAAGGAGATTTCATCACTTCTATCATTTCAGTCAGTACAGCTCTGAGTGCCAGTTAATAGTGGACAGCTACATGAGGTGAAAAATATATATATATAAAAAAGTAAACAAAAATAAGCTCTAAATGTTTAATCGTGATCTTGTAACATGGCAGTATGAATAAATCAAAAGCCAATTAGGTACATACACAGCTTGAACATATGGATAGTCATGACTGGCTGCTACAGGTATTTTGTTTTACAGATATGTTCATTTTGGTAGGGCTGTATTGTTTCATTTATTTTATGAATTAAGTAATTGGATTGGTAAGATGTATATCGGGTTGCAAAGTATGAATGGTGAGATGATTTCCTAACCTGCTGTGACCTGATTTCAATTGCAGTTATCCACATCTACAACATTTGTATTTACTATAGTTGAATGACTGCTAGGTGATCACTAATGACCACTAATTCCTTAGCATTAGTTATATGAACTTCAAATAGAAAATGATAATGTTGTTTTTCCTTCCTTTCCCGTCAGTGCAATTTTAGCTAGCAGCATCTGACAGTATGTCGGATTTTTATCAACCTGTGTGGGTTCCATTTACATTTGTGATGCATGGAAACTGAGGCTGTTACACATTTGCTCTGTTACCTGTACAGAAAAACAAAACAAAAAACATATTTTAAAATCTCAAATGAATCTTCTTTGTAGTACTTTTCTCTACAGCACTAAAAACTAACTTTGAAGAGCATACTTTTTGGAAGACTGGTAGAAGGTTAAATGGGAAGGGCTTTTGTTTGTTTTCCTTTGGAGATTAAGGAAGTCAATGAGGATCAGTTCAGGTTGGTTTCCCATTCTGAGGCAGGCTTGGTCTATGAGTTTTAGCCAAGTCACTTATCCTGAAAGTTAAATTAGGATTTCCAGAATTGTGAGGCTGTACCTTTAAATATTCTTTTTTAGAGTCTCTTTTTTCATAAAAAATTCATCACTAAGCTGCTTTTGCGGGCAGGTTTATCTTCCCGGTGTGCTGTATGGGATAATTCAGTAAGTGGATTAACAGAACATAAAAAGCACTTTAAGCACTTTTAAATCCACGTAGTGGATACACTCTTGCTAATGATCTTCCAGGCTTTCTGTCTTGCAGGGATGAGAAAGGAGAACAATGCAGGGGAGGCAGAAGCCCTAATGTGGGAGGGCATGGGGTTACAATTAATTCTTCTGAGCCATCTGATAACTGACCAAAGGACAATTCCCTGCATTTCCTTCAATGACCATGCACCTTCTTCCATACCAGAACTGGCTACATTTTATTTCCATATTTAACTAGATTCTAGGGAGAAGAGAAAAAAAAAAAAAAAAAAAAAAAAAAAAAGAAGTTAATTTCAAAGAGAATTTATGCTTACTTTTAAGACAAAGGGGTATTAGTCTATGGCTTTTCTGTGATCTTTGAGTATTGTGAGTAGCAGTAATATTGCAATGAATTCTGATCTAGCACGCTACTGTAATAAGGGTCAGATGGACACGTACGTCAGCCATTTGATGTCTATATAGACTTACTACATTTCCAACACCTAAAAAGTTGACAGAATGGTTTAAAAGTAAGTAGAGAGAAGAATATGACTTATAAATTGTATACGTCCACACAGAGAATCACAGAATTGTCTAGCTTGGAAGAGACCTCAAGATCATCGAGTCCAACCTCTGACCTAACACTAACAGGTCCTCCACTAAACCATATCGCTAAGTTCAACACCTAAATATCTTTTAAAGACCTCCAGGGATGGTGACTCCACCACTTCTCTGGGCAACCCATTCCAATGCCTCACAACCCACTCACCATGTGATGACACTCAAGATAATCTGCTCCATGAGTTTCCCTGGCACTGAGGTCAAACTGACAGGCCTACAGTTTCCCGAGTCTGCCCTCCAGCCCTTCTTGTAGATGGGTGTCACATTTGCTAGCCGCCAGTCAACTGGGACCTCCCCCGATAGCCAGAACCATTGATAAATGAAAGTAAGCGGCTTGGCCAGCTCCTCTGCCAGTTCTCTCGGTATCCTCGGGTGGATCCCATCTGGCCCCATCAACTTGCGTACATCCAAGTGCTGTAGCAGGTCGCCAGCCATTTCCTCATGGATAGTGAGGGTCACATTCTGCTCCCCATCCCCTTCCACCAGTTCAGAGTACTGGGTATCCAGAGAGCAACTGGTTTTGCTGCTAGAGACTGAGGCAAAGAAGGCATTAAGCACCTCCGCCTTTTCCTCATCTTTTGTAACTAAGTTCCCCCCTGCATCCAGTAAAGGCCGGAAATTCTCCTTAGTCCTCCATTTTGCATTAATGTATTTGTAAAAAACATTTTTTTTTGTCTTTGAGGGCAGTTGCCAGATTGAGCTCCAGATGAGCTTTGACCTTTCTAATTTTGTCTCTGCACTGCCTCACAACGTCCTTATAGTCCTCCCAAGTGGCCTGCCCTCTTTTCCAAAGATTGTAAACCCTCTTTTTCCTCCTAAGCTCAAGCCACAACTCTCTGTTCAGCCAGGCCGGTCTTCCTCGCCAGCTCATCTTTGGGCACGTGGGGACAGACCGCTCCTGCGCCATTAAGATTTCCTTCTTGAAGAGCACCCAGCCTTCCTGGACTCCTCTGCCCTTCACAACCACCTCTCAAGGGACTCTACCAACCAGTGTCGTGAAGAGTTCAAAGTTGTCCCTCCGGAAGTCCAATACAGCGGTTTTACTGGCCCCCTTCCTGGCTTCTCCAAGAATGGAGAACTCTACCATTTCATGGTCACTCTGCCCAAGACAGTTTCCAACCACCACATCCTCCACCAGTCCTTCTCTGTTTGTGAAGAGAAGGTCTAGCAGGGCACCTCCCCTGGTAGGCTCAATAACCAGCTGCATCAGGAAGCTATCTTCCACACTCTCCAGAAACCTCCTAGACTGCTTTCTCTGGGCTGTGTTGTGCTTCCAGGATATGCCTGGGAAGTTGAAGTCCCCCACAAGAACAAGCGCTGACGATTTCACAACTATTGTCAGCTGCCTGTAGAACTCCTCATCAGTCTCCTCATCCTGGTTCGGCGGTCTATAACAGACTCCCACCAGGAAGCTTCCCTTGTTGGCCTTCCCGCTGATCCTAACCCATAGGGACTCAACCTTATCATTCCCAGCCTCAAGTTCCACGACATCAAAACTCTCTCTGATACAGAGAGCCACACCACCACGCCTTCCATGCTGCCTGTCCCTTCTGAAGAGCCTATAGCCAGACATTGCAGCACTCCAGTCATGAGAGTGGTCCAACCACGTTTCAGTGATGGCAACCAAGCCATAGCCTGCCTGCCGCACGATGGCTTCCAGCTCCTCCTGTTTGTTACCCATGCTGCATGCATTAGTGTAGATGCACTTCAGTTGGGCCATTGCCTTCTCTCCCAGCCTTGCCATTGTTCCCCCTGGCACAGCTCTAACAAGCCTTGTTTCAGCCCCATCCCCCTTCTCACCTAGTTTAAAGCCCTCTCAATGAGCCCTGCCAGCTCCTGGCCTAGGATCCATTTTCCCCTTAGAGATAGGAACCTGTCTGCGGCCATCAGGCCGGGTGCCAAGTAAAGCGCCCCATGGTCAAAAAAAAATAATAATTCTGTGTTGGCACCAGCCTCTAAGCCACGTGTTTATCAGGTGGGCATTCCGTGTCCTCTCTGTACCCCTCCCTGCCACCGTAGGGATGGACAAAAACACCACCTGTACTCCTGCTCCATCCACTAACCGTCCCAGTCCCCTAAAGTCCTGTTTGATAGTCTTCAGGCTTCTCTCTTCAATGTCATCACTGACAGCCTGGAGTATTAAAAGAGGGTAGTAGTCAGAGGGGCGAACCAGGTTGGGAAGCTTTCTGGCAATGTCCTTGACCCTGGCCCCCAGGAGGCAGCAGACTTCCCTATGGGTAGGGTCAGGCTGACAAATAGGTCCCTCTGTTCCCCTGAGAAGGGAGTCACCCACAACAATCACCCTTCTTTCTGTCCTGGTGGAGGCAGTCCTGAGGCATGGAGTCGACTTCTTCACCCTAAGCATCCTCCTGGGTAGACTTTCTACCTCTTCTTCAGCTACCGATCTCTCAAGCTGCAGGGCCTCAAACCTGTTGCTTAAGGGCACCTGGGAAGGTGGGGTCAGTAGGGTGGGGCATCGCCTGCAGTGTCTAGCAGGGACCTGTTTCCATTCCTCCTCAAATCCTAGGTCCCCTCCCTCTGCCTGACAGCAGCAGGGCAGGGGGTCCACCCCCATTTGGGGTGTCTCACCCCAGTACCTGTCCTTCAGGCCACGCAGGGAGTTGCTCCACAAGTCTTTCTCCCACTCACGCTCCCTGATAACCCTCAACCTCTTGACCTCCTCCTTGAGTTCTGCCATGAGGCAGACCAGGTCGTCCACCTGCTTGCACCTCACACACACAGTCTCTTTGCCCCCCGCAGGTGGTAGCAACTGGCTACCACGTGCACTCGGAGACATGAACTGCCGCAGTTTTGAGCGGGCAGTCTAGACTGGATGTGAACAGACTTCCTAGAGAGAGCACCGTGCCTGGTGGAGACCATTGCAGCTGAGCTAGCGGTAGACCGCCGTTAGAGGAGGTGTTCGTATGGGTGGGGGGGGAGAACGCTCTGCCCTTCCTGCTCGCCCTGCCTGCACGAACTGCCACGCCCTCCTTTCTGCCGCGCTATGCCCTGTTTGCCCGTCCTGGTCGCTCGCGCTCCCTAGGGGCAGCTTTTGAACGGCCGGGGCGGGGGCGCTGCCGGTTACGCCTCGCCTCGTTCTCGCCTCGTTCACCTCCCTCGTGAGGGCTGCCGGGTCCTGGCGGCTCCCTCGACTGGACTCGGTGCCGGGAAAATTAGCCGTGCCTGTCCGATACCCTGCTCCGCTGCAGAACGCGTCTGCCCTGGAGCCGATCGCCTCGGCAAGATTAGATAATGAGATAACAGATGAGGCAATAATGATAGGTGGAAGACGAAGGATAAAATCTGCATGGTGTTTATGTTATTTTTGTAGTATTATCGAGATCGGTAGGAGAAAGTTTTTATTGCAGAAGCCTCTCTGTACTCGGCACAACTGCAGGCATTACTGAACACCTTGAACAGCAGGACGAGGAGGAGCAGGTCTGCTGGCTGTTTACACCTATAGATATGCATAGCTTGAATTCCTCTGGAGCCTCGACCGTACGATCATCATTCAATGGCTATTACAATATTTCTCTGTGGGTCCTATCAGTTTCTTCTAAAAGAAGAAAGCCTCAAAACTAGAGCATGGGTTTACTTAAACTAGGCTAGAATCTCATGTTGCGTGGAATACACAATCTGAGTTTATAAGCAGTGAGTGAGTGTAAACAGAGCAGACTTTCAGAGGCAGAAAGTTACAGGGAGAAATCTTCCATGCAAAAGGTCTGACAGAGCAGGATGTTACTAAATCAGAAATATTTGTCTTTCCTTTCTTTCCAAGTACACTAATTATTCCTCACCCTTAAGTTCGTTCTGTTTATTGATTTCAGTCCATACAGGCTAAAAAGTGACTATTGTCTCATTAAAAACATATCTCAAAATGAACTGTATTCCACATTGTGTTTTGTTTTGTTTTGTTTTTTAGCAATATAGTATATGGAGTGATTCTTCTAGTGAATAATAGGAAAAATGCAAGACGTTCAACTATAGGAAGAAAAAATAATGGAAGGTTTGGTTCATATAAAGGATATCAAATAATAAGAATAGGGAAAATGAACACAAGAAAGGTGCCTGGGGAAGTAAAAAGAGGTAAATTTAGAAGAGTTAAATAGGGAATTCCCAATTAAGTAGTAGGAGTGGAATTAGCAGTGGCTCCTTGTTAACTTGTGAATGAAAGATGCAGAAAACTCTTTCAGGATACAGTTATTTCATTACCACCTGCAGGACTCTTAATAAAGTTTCCCAGAAACAGCCACCACTCGTTAAGTGACTGACAAATGACACCCTTGCATTGGCAAAATACCAGTGAAAAAGTGTGAGACATCATTGCAAGTCTTTATTTTATTTTCAGACTTAGTATGAAGTAATTTTCTTGTAACATGAAGAATCATCTTTCTTAAACATTACGCTCAGGCTACTATAAATAATCCTCTTTACTCATGCTCAAGCTTTTACATCTCATGCATTCAAGCAAAAATGGTCTGTTTAAATGTCTGTATTCAAGGGGAAAGAGTAGCTGGATCAGCATAACTGTATATAAGAACAAGTAATTAATTTATACTTCTTGGAGAGGGTTTATTTTTTTCTTGTTTGGAACTTTTGAGGTGTATTCAACAGGAAGGTCTTGAAGGACAAATAAGTTCATGTACAAAAAACCTCCCTTGGCAGTACCGAATACTATGTATTAGTACTAGTAGTGAGAGCTATCATTGAAGCTGCCAAAGGCTTGTGGAAGTTGCCTTTGTCTTTTTTCTAAAGTAAACACCTGATTTTGATCATTCATAATTTTACAACAGTCTAAGTTCTTCAACTGAAATGATCAGTACTTAGCTTCTGTTTAATGGAGTTCTTAGAGGACAGGGGCATTCTTGTTTTAGTCTCTTCAGTTTTAATCACACGTGTAATTCTGTATGGTCATTGAAAACTGATGCAAAGTACAGCACTTGAAAAGATTTTGCAGAATGAGGCAGAGTTCTTCATTATGTTTGTGAACAGATGTAATGGACTTGGATTTTGCCAAGCAGAAAAATATAGCACAGAGTTCCAGAAACAGCATGGGCTCAATAAAGAAGGCTTCTGAGACAGACTTTATACAGGTGGCTTATAACCTCACTATAAAGTCTGATTTCTGTATATTATAATACAACATGATTTATCAACAAGAGTAACTAGCTTAAGGATGATCTAACAATTTGATGGTGTGAGTATCACAGAAACCTGCTCAAAGTGTAACACAAGCTGGAGGAAAGCTTAATGTTTTTGGAGAGGAACAACACTTGGGTACTGAACGATGACACACAAACCCACTTTTCCAGGCAGGACTTGAGGACATGTTTGTGTGGTGGTTTTACTCGGGTAGGTGGCTGAGTTCCACCATGGCCACTCTCTCACTCCCCCTCCTCAAAGAGGAAGGGGGAGAAAAAGACACAAAGAGCTCAAGGTTTGAGATAAGGATGGGGAGATCGCTCAACAATTATTGTGACGGGCAAAACAGACTCAGCATAGGGAGATAGTAAGATTTATTGCCTATTACTAACAAGCTAGAGAAGTGAGAAACAAAGGAAAGAAACCAAAAACGCCTTCCCCTCATCCGCCCTCTTCCACCTTCTCCCCCCAAGCGGCACAGGGGAATGGGGGTTGTGGTCAGTCTATAGCACTTGGTCTCCACCACTCCTTCTTGGTCACTCGTGCCCTGTGCTGTGGGGTCCCTCCCACAGGACGCAGTCCTTGCCGAACTGATCCTGCGTGGGCTTCCCACAGGCAGCAGCTCTTCAAGAACTGCTCCAGATATGGGTCCATACTACAGGGTTCATCCCTCAGGAGCAAACTGCTCCAACCTGGGTCCCGCACAGGCAGCAGCTCCTTCTAGGTCCTTCTAGCTCCTGTGTGGGCTCCTCTCCACGGGCTGTAGCTCCGGCCCGGGGCCTGCTCTGGTGGGGGTCCTCCACAGGCTGCAGTCTCTGTCAGTGCAGGTCCACGTGCTCCACTGTGGTCTCCTCCATGGGCTGCAGCATAGAACCCTGCTTCACCATGGTACTCCATGGGCTGCAGGAGGACAGCCTGCTTCGCCATGGTCCTTACCACAGGCTGCAGGGAAATTCTGTTCCAGCGCCTGGAGCACCTCTCCCCCTCCTTCTTCACTGACCTTGGTGCCTGCAAGGCTGTTTCTCACTCCGCTCACTCTCCCAGCTGCTGTGAGGCAGTTTTTTTTTGTTTGTTTGTTTTTGTGTTTTTGTTTGTTTTGTTTGTTTTTGTTTTGTTTGTTTGTTTGTTTGTTTTTTTCTTTCTTAAATGTGCTCTTACAGAGGCACAAACAACATCGCTTATTGGCTCATCTCTGGTCAACAGCGGGGCCATTACCTAACATGGGGCAGCTTCTAGATTCTTCTCGCAGAAGCCACCTCTATGCCCCCCTGCGACCAAAACCTTGCCACATAAACCCAGTACAGTTTGGAAATCAGTAGCTGACAGAAGACAATTTAAATTCTGGCAGTATTAGTTTTCAGAGCACCAGATGTGGTTTTGTGTAGGGAAAGGTACAGCGGAAAAGAGGCCATTCTTTCAACTGAAGAGAAAATATAAGGTATTGCAAGACAAAATACACTATTGATACTTGTGGACAAAGAAGAGTTAATTTAATGGAGAATATCTTCACTTAAGTTGAAAACAGAGACACTTTTTTATATAGATATCCAAAATCTGTATTTCAAAAGGGATGTCAGTCCACTGATTTCTTTCTGACACTGAAATTTCATGCACTTTCTGACACTGAAACTTATTTCATGCACTTCTGCTGTACTGTGGTTTTTCTCTTTGCTGTTATGTAAAAGACACCCACCATGAACAAGAGACAGCTGGGTGTTTGGCAGAGAAGATTGTCTCAGTATAACAAATACCTTTTTCTTTGACAAAGGTAAAGATTTAAAAAATATTTTTTTTTCCCTTCTGTTTTGAAATGCAAAAATGTAAATTATCCAACAAGGCTATAGCACAGCACAGCTGGTGCAGTGCTGATCCAAGTCTGACTTGAAAAAGGAATTATCTGCAGCACAGGCAGGATTCATAATTCGTCGACTGAGGAAATTGCAGGGCAAAATGAGGAAAATAACTGGATTTAGTTCTTTGTAACTCATATGTCTTTCTGCTGTATCCAAAAAAATTCTAATCATTGGTCTCTATTTGCCTATGATTAAGTCTGGGGTTAGAACTGAAATAAGTATTACGTGTTAGAAATCTAAATCATAAGGTCCACTTAATACCTCATTGTCATGGACATGGGCAGGCAAAGCATGAATGGTCCTGACAGAGCTCAGCTCTTTACCTCACCTACGCATCCCTCTTTCACTGTATGGACGACCGTAATGAAAATCTAGCATTAGGGTTGGGGGGGAGGTTCTGAATTAGTCCTCAAATCTCTCCTCAGGTGTACCTGTGCTTGAAGCTGGGGCTTGGTCAAGCTTTGGAAAGATAAAAACTTGAAGGGATGTGTCGGCAGATTTTAAAAGCCCCATGAGTTAAAGACAGCTGGCAGCAGCACAGATGAGGCATGTGGGGTTTTGTATGCATGTGTCTTAATGATTCATTCCCCTTCTAGACTTCAAATTAGGGTTATGATTTGTATTAAAGTTAGATTATAGGAATCTAGTGATTCAGCTTCATGGCTTTCTGTTTTAGGAGTGTGTCAGGCAGACCCTGTTTACTCCCATTTACCACAGAGATTGATCAATATGTTGATGTTATTAAGTATGTATATTGGCTCAGAACACCCAGTTTTGAAGTCCAGTTACTAAAGCTTAACTAAAAGGGTAAAAGGAGGGCTGGGGATTGATGAAGATCTGTTTCACTGTAGGAATTGGTCTTCAAAGTAAAATACAGTTTTTGTAGTTTGCACTATTAAGACCCTGATATGTGGCTACATTGCTCAGTATATGCTCAGCAATAGTGTTACAGTAATGTTTGATTTATGTTTCAGCTTCAGGATACATTTTCAGATTACTTGTGTGTTGCTTACTGTAAACATTGGCCACATTCTTATAACCGGGGTTAGTGTAAGGATGTGGGCTGCAGCTAATATTGAGGAATTTTCAGCTTTAAGAACCAAGAAGCATGGGCAGACGTGCACCACAAAGATGTATTTTACTTTTCTAAAGGGAACGATCTCTGAATATTAAAAAAGATTAAATTTAGGTTGCAAAGATCCAACAATTCAATACACCAGTATATACATTATCAAGGAACTACAGAGATTAGGTTAGAGTTATACATCGGATTTGTGTTGTGTTATACATTGGATAAAGGTTTGTGATTGTAAATGTTCAAGAGCTTCCACTGTTAAGGGCTCTTCAGAGTTAGTCTGCTACCAGCAATTGCTCATGACTTAGGTTTTCTTTCAGTGTTTGAGTGAGGCCCATAAGAATGAGTCCTGTAACTAAGTTACAGTGGCTTAGGACAGAAGTATGAGAATTTTGAAATGCCTGTCTTATCTCTGAAAAACAAGGGACAGGGGAAAGGGGTGTAAAATTATGCTTAGATTAGTAACCATTTAATTTTAGAGTGATTTTAGCTTCTTGCTCTATTTCACAGGCACTGGACATCTAAGCATTGGATTGATGTTAGTAGGAGATAATGTTTCATGTTAGGGGGTGTTTTTGCATATATGAATCCCATACTTATGGCAGAGTTCAAAACCCAAAGGCCAGACGTCTGTAAACCTCATGTTAACCAGAGACATAAAGAAGAGATTTTTTTCATCAGAAGGTCTAGTGCCTTATATGCTGGCTTGGGATGCAAATAATACTTTAGATTTTTATTAAGTTAATTTAGCCATAGGGTTACACTAGAGGCTGAGAAAACAGCACTCCAGGAGCCTTATTTGTTGATGAGTTGAAAAGGGTCACAAGAGTCAGTACTAGTCTGTAGTTGGTAGAGAAGTGGTAGAGAATTCAGGAGTTTGCATCATTCTGAGTGGGGCAGAAGTTTTATGGATAAAACCTGTCATTAAAAAAAAAAAAAAAAAGAAAAAAAAAAAAGAAAAAAAAAAGACCTGCAATAGAAGCTAGGTGTGAAAATGGCATCTTTCCTTGGCTGGACTGTGGTGACGATTCCCTTTTTTAGTGTAGCCTGTAGGAATTCATCTCCATTTTTTCCCCCTCAAAGTTAGAACAAGTTTTGGTTGTGAGGTTCTGCAGTGAGGAAGGAGGTGCCCTTTGAACTGGGATGCCATGAGAAGGTGTTTCAAGTAACTAGCAAGCCATCTTTATAAGCTTCTGCTCTTCCAAAGAAAATCTCATCCATTAGCACTTAAACCACCGTGGGCATACTCCCTTGCAGGAATTCCCTCTGTTGGGCTCTCTAAGTTGGCAGCCAATATCTTCTGGTCTTCAGCTGTATGTCAGTGAGTGATCCTGAGTCATGGCAGTTTGCTTTTTTATTATCATTGTTTCACAGTAATATTTTCACAAAATTTAGAATCTGTTAAGTGCTTTTCAGAACAAGAAAAAGTCCTCACTGTATAGATCTAACAACCTAATTTTAGTATATCATGGAAGATGTATCTGGAGGGTGGGACTTCATTCAGACAGCTTCCTTAGCCTTTCATACCAAGCTCAATAGAAATTCAGATCTCTTGATGTTTTGATTCCTCTTTTTTTTTTCCTTGATTCTTTGAGTATGCAAGGAATAGACACATCAAGTGTGTAAGAATATAACAAGTGTTTCAGTTAAGGATATGCCCCAAATCTGCCATCCTTTTCTGAAGAGCAGTTCCTTCAAAATATTTTGTTTAATTTTTAGATTAAAGTATTTTTAGGAAAGTGTAAGGTGAGCTCCACACTTTCAAAATAGCCTTTTGAATCCTAAAGTTTGACCTCAGTTACTAGGATGAATTATTAGGAAAGGTGTAAGGATGGAGAAGGTAAAGCAGGTGGATTACAGACAGTCTGGGCATTCTGAAATTCATCTTAGAACTTAACAACAGTGCATGACTTGTGTTTACAGGTAAGGCAAGAGCTCCTCTGAAAGTACTGTATTTATTTTAAATAAATCTGTTCTAATGTGGGCTTATGAGACATGTCTAAAAAAGAAATATCTAATATTTAAACACGCACATAAAATAATAGATGGTATGGTAATGTATTCCTGTCTTTTACCTCCTAGCAAAAATACTACAAAGAATCTGAGCCTTTTTTTTTTATCCCCAACATGGAATAGATTTTAAGCATTAGAATGCTTTCAAATTCCCAAGAGTTATGTAAAAGATGTCATCTTCCATTCTAAAACAGTTTTGCAATATGTACGAAACCTGAATATTGTTTTGATGCTTTATTGAGATTATTGATTTTTTGAAACTATTGCTTTTGGTGTGGAAAACTTGAAGGACAGACTGGCACTACTGTCAGGTTGTCCCTTTTCTAGGTGGTGTAGGTTTGTGATAAGGCCTTTTGTTTCACTTCAAAATTACTGAAACAGGTGGTGAAATAAATGGTATCCAGTGTTGGTAGTTGTCTTCTGTTTTGACTAGCTGCATTATTAGATCTAGTGACAAATTGGGCCAATTAAGATAAACTTAAAAAATTTTTTTTAAAATAAGATGTAAAATTTCACATCCTAGTGTGAAGTTTAGCAGCAGCATTACAAGCAAGCTTGAATCCCTGGCAGGAAAGTGCAAGGAGACCTTAGAGGACATAAGTAAAGACTGAGTGGCATTGAAAGCGTAAATGAATACTGCAGTACTGGTGGAGATGAGGTATTGGTTTGTTTGGCCAGTGTGGCGTTGATGTTAAAGGGCTGGGTCGCAGACACAGGACGTGTGAGAAGAAGGAGAACTCAGTGTCAGGAATCGGCCACCAAGCCGTAAGCAGCGGAGACTGGCTGGAATATACAGTCATGAAGGAAGCAGGAACATGCCCTCTGCCAGCAGATAGGTTTATGTTTTTGTCCTTGGCAATCCTATGGGGGCTGTATGAGAAGGCTGTGGAATGTGCAGAGGTTGCAGGAGCCTGGCAGACTTTCAGGACTGATGTTACGTCCTGTTCCAAGGCTCCGGCTTGGGCTGATGACTCTGCCTTACTTCATGGTAACGCCCTAACGTCCTGCTCCTGAGGGCTCGGATTACTCAGCGAAGTTCATTATTTGGCCAGATAAAACTTTGTGGTTATTGTGACATGTTGTTGAGATTTTCTGATGACATTTAAACCAGAACATCGTAGAGGTCCAGTGTCCTAGGTTCACTGAAAGTGGAGATCATAACTTAAAAATATTAACCCAACACCATGGGTTACTTAAATATTAACCCAACACTATATGGGGTATTGTGAGCACATTGGGCTACCTATGCACAAGTTACTGAGACTGAGGTGAAAAAAGGGGCTAAAGCAATAAATTAGGTAATGGAAAGATGCAAGAGGAAATTCTTGAAGGGTTTGGTTTAATTCTAGCAAAGAAGGGCTTAGAGTTTTGTTCCTTAGTACCTCCAGGCAATAAGGATTAGAGGGACTGAGTGGAAGAGGGTTTTTTTAAGCTAAAGGGAACTAAGAGCTAGAAGTCAAGTAGTTCTACGCAGTGTGCAAGTAAATAAGGCAGAAAATTAGAATAAGGTTCCTAACCATTGTGTCACTGAGGGTTTGAAACAGCCTTCCCATCAAATAAGTTTAAAGATGGAGCCCGATGCATTTTCGAGCAGGGTATTTTTGGAATGTGGCTGCGTGGGGAAGGGCACGCACAATGCTGCTCCTGCCCACACTACCCTTGGGCAGCATCACCCAAGGGTGGCCGTGGAGCTGGGGCCGTGCTGGTCACCTGCCACCACTCTGCGAGGCTGCTTCTGTCAGACAGCGCAGTGGTGATGGTTACTTTAGAGACATTACTTCACTGTAAGTGGATGTGACTTGTTTCCACTTAGTAGGTCGTTTATCATGACCATCTGTAGCAAAGACCTCTTTGGGCAGCCAGGAAAGCTTTGCCATTACATAGCTACATGGAGAGGCAACAACCTCGTTGTCTCCAGTTCCCTGGTTCTGGAACTCAAATGCCAGTGGCACTAATATTTTGCTCGTATCCTTTTTCTGCTGAGGGCAGTTTCCTTCTTAGTGTATTTGGGCATCTGGGAAGAGGAAGCAAGAACTCCATCATTCCTCTGAACTTGGTTCTTCTACTTCTGTGCACTCCCTGCTTCTCTTACTGCCTTTCTCTTGCTAACCATGAAATTCAAGCAGTATAAATTTTTATGAGAGCAAGACTCACAAAAACCATGTGTACCACAGTAGTCCTAAAAGATCAGGCATGTAGCGTCTGCAGCTTTGTGTGTCATATAAAATTTTATAGAATATTAATTCTTGCTGTTCAACGCCAGTTCCTATCCAGGTTGTTTTGTTTTGTTTTGTTTTGTTTTTTATGTTAGAAGGAATGTTGAATTTGATTGTTATTGTTGAAGATGATGTTGTTAGAGCTTCCTGAGCACAGTATAAGGCCATTTTTTAATCCAATTTTGGACCTAAAGCTAAATTTAAACTTATATCTTCTTAGTGACAAAGATGATAACCTCCAATGTTATGCACTACTATTTCTCTGAAATGCCAGGTTAGGATAACACATTGCATTTAAATGCAGCTTTCCCTCTTCATGTATTTTATAACAAAATCACATCAGTAAATAGTGGAGAGAAAGTGTGTGTTAGTGATTAGCCCCTCCGTGTTACTGTCAAACAAGAGGAAATAGTTGTATTAGCCCAGCTGTAAAATAACGTTAATGTTTTTGAACATTAACCATTCCAACATTACTTTTTGGGGAAATTAGTTTAATTCATGAGTCTCAAACTTAGCTGTCTCACTTCATTTATAAACAGTAGTCCTTTGGAGAATGAGGACATTCACAGAGCATGATAAAAAGCTGTTGTTTTCTCTCCTGTTTTTGTCCTTCTTTGTGATCGTCGTGTATGTTCACTCTCTGGGATCTCAGACTTGTGCCAAGATGGTAGTTCATTTGTGATTCATATGTGATCCTCAGAAAATATGAGCACTTAGTGATAATTTGGGGGATGTGATGTTACTTCTGTCCTTTTAAGGTTTTTACATTTATTGTAATGGCTGTGTCTGGAGTAAAATTGCAAATAACATTTATTTGGAGAAATTACTCTTTCACAAGACTGTCTGGGAGATTACAGAATTCTTACCAGATGTTCTGATCTACAAATACTGTTGCTTGTCTTTCAAAGCAAAATGATTTTAAATAGGACCAAAAAAAACCATTGCATAATATGTGGATGCAAACTAATATTTTATTTACCTACAAAATCTGTTGAAACCTCCTGAAGAAAATTCACTGAATAACTGTCATATTAATGTTGCTGCTGCCAGCAGAGCTGAAATTTTTATGATGTTTGAATTTTGTGTTCCTTGTGTTGTTCTGCTGTCCAGATTTAATGTAAAAATTGTGAATTAATGTCTTCTGAGAACTTCCAGCAAGAGGAGAGATCCTTTTCCTTTGCAGTGATAATTCAGGTGATAACAATGATTATTTTGCCAAACTGAAGCTGCATTCCTTGCGCTCAAATCAGCTTATTTCAGTGCTTCAAAAGCACTCTGAGATCAGGGATGGGGCACAGTCAGCTTTCTACTTTCACAGATCCGTCTGTTTTGCAACAACTTTTTGGTTACCTGCAGGCTGTTCCCATGACTATCCTTAATTTACCACCTTTCAGCTATCCTTTTGGTTCTAATTCCTACATCGCATTTTCCAAGTTTCTGTTAATTCATCTTCTCATCAGAGTCTCTCAGAAATCATCTGCTGCTCTCTTGGAACATGGGGCCCAAAAATGGATACGATACTCCAGATGAATAATGTATAATAAATAATAGAAAATGAAGCAAGAATACATTGCATATCTTGTATGCTGTGCTTTGTTCAAGTATTGGTAGGAAGCCTTTTCCACCTCAGAGTATGAACATTAACTCCCGTTTAGCTTGTGATTCTGAGTAATACCTTGAAATGCAGCTGTCACCAGGCACTGTACATGTTATTTTTGTACAATTGCCTTTTCTCGTCTAATGCGCAACACATCATTTTTGATCTTTGACCAGCACACTGTTTTTACACAAGGCATCTTCAACTGATCAGCTTTGTAGTTAAAGTCCTAATTCTACTCTCTTCCTCTTGGGTTGTCCGCTAATATTCACCCTGCCCCAGTCATTCATAGAAACATATAATGTGGGTACCAAAACCAGCCCTTGCAAAATCTCATTGAATGTCTCCTTCAGACTGGACAGTAAACAAATAAGCAGTTGAAGGAAGTCTGGTTGCACAAAGTACAATGTGTGCCGTCTATGGTTGCCTTCCTTGTGTTGTATTGTAATTCCATATTTTTCTCTACCCTTAGAAGCCTGAACACAAGAAATGCCAGGTGCTTATTTCTGTTGACAGCCTTACAAATTTGGAAATTGATGTTCCTTACACACATGTCACAATGTTGCAAAACCCACTATTTCATCTCCAAAGTTCAGAACCAAGGTCAAGCCCTATCACTACAGACATGCCTGTCACTTAACAAAGCTTTTTAATAGTGTGTTTATTCTGCTGTCATCAAAAGCATTCCCAAACATACAAAAAATAATACTATCCATTGTTTCAGCAAATATGGACTGACATTCTCTTTTTTGAATTGAAATTGTTCCAGTGGTTGCATGGTTGCATTGCAACTTGCATAGAAATACAGTTGCATTTATAAGCACTCAAATACTCCATCAGTAGTTGCTCCAGATGCTGTGGGGAATTAGTGATGGCTCTCACTAGGACAGGCATCATAAATCCACCGTGTAATACACAACGGGATCCAGTGCTCTCTTACACCTTTTCTGATTTAAATGTAGAGACGGTCTTTGGTTTGGGCTTTTTTTTTTGCTGTTGGTAAGAGACACTCATGTTCATTGATGCTCACGGATCCATGCTTTTTTTTTTTTCCCCCAGTAACGATCACTTGAGACCAGCATGTTGGATAAACCAGATAAAGAGTACTGTTTACAAACATGACATTACTCTGGGAAATGTTTGTCTTCCAAAGCTACAATAATTTTTATTGGAAAAAAGATGATTTCCTCCTTATCATTACTTTTCTTTCTCGTAGGTATGTGTTTCCCTGTACCTTTGTTTTCCACTGTCTTTAATGGTATCCTACCAGAGGAGCACTCTGGAAGAAGCTTTGGAGGAGCGAAATTAAATGCTTTTGTGTGCATGAGGCGCACTTCTGCTATGTACAGAGAGCAATTTGAGGGGAAGAGCAAACTTCTTGTCTAGTGAGTCTGTTTCTTGATGGTAAGGAAAGACTGCAGAGAACATTAAAACAGAGAAGCAGCAGCTCGTGTTATGTGGCTAAGGTAAAAGTCTTTGTAGCAGCAATCCATGTTATGGTGAATGGGGAGAAAAGGATTTGCTGTGGTCAGAGAAAAGGTTATTGCTACTAATGAGAGACAGCTGGGAAGTCTGGGCGCTCAGACACTTAACACTCATTGTGACCATGCTGCAGTGGTCATTATGGCTTTTCATAGATAGCCATGTTGTTATGGTCAATTAAAAAACACCACACCACCACCACCAAAAAAAACCACCATGTTGGTTTCAGAGCAATTCAAACTAAATATCTCATTTGAAGATGATGTCCAGGTTGTGCAGAGTATCAGAAATACTTCCTGAAAGAGGCAAAAGCTGGGAAAAATGCCACTGAGGAAACAACTTTGATTTTGCCAGGTTGAAAAGACATACATCTACCCATTTGGGGATGTCAGAGAAGCTGAGATTTATTTTAGCCAGAAGAAAAAGGGATGGGATTTTCTCAGCTCAGCTTTAAGTGCTTAGAGATCTTTGGCAAAGTGCTATCAATGTTTCCACCTGAAACAGTCCTCCTTCAACTTTTGTAACTGGAAAATTAGCTAAGTATCCAACCATGGCACCTAGAGATCATGAAATAAATCAGTTTAGAGACAGATGGTGATATGCTGTGTAATAGGGCAGGCAGCCCCAAGGTAAACGTGTCAAAGACAAGTGCGTATTGCAAAGTGTTATACAAATTATATTCTAGCCACTGATGGTTTCCCTCATACAAATACACGTAAACATCTAACAATGGTTAATTTCTTCAAATTTCTTTAGATCCTGAAAATGTTTCAGATTGTATCACAACCGATTTAGATTAAAGGTGATTATTTTCTCTTAATTCATTTGTTGCACACAAAGTAGAAGCAAAACCAGTGCTATGTGATTTATTTAGGTAATCAACAGGGCTTTATAAATAAATAGTGACTAATTTGGCAAAGGCTGAACTTCACTGCTCAAATAACAATCTTACTGCTCCAAAAAACTAGTTCCCAGCAACATACAGAGGATTTTGACTCACTGCTCCGTTCGACGTATCTTAAGGCAATGTTTTGCTGTTGTTATCATCTGCTGAAAACTGGTTTTATGATTAAGAGAGATTGTATTGGGCAAGATTTCCAATTCAAGAACATTGGGGTTGTCTAGAAAGGTTGTAACTGGCTTTCACTTGATGCCACTCTGGAAATCACCGCTGTCTTTTTTTGTTTGTCCAGAGTAAAGCTTATAGATGGTAAAGGTACCTTGGCATTCCCTTCCTGTGCAGTTCAGTTGGTGAACACAAATCACTTTTGTGATAGAGCCTCATCTACTAAAGGACATCATTTTTTGCATCCCAAAACTTTTCAAAACATGAGCTGCAAAATGTTAGCTGTAATACTTTGGCAAAGGCTTTGCAGGGTTACACCCAATTTGAGGTTCCCTATCAGCCTCCACATTGCTGAGAGCATCGCAAATGAACCAGTAGGCAAACAAACCTTTTTTTTTAAAAAAGGCCAGACCGCAGAAAACACAGAACACAGTCTGACCGGTATGGTTAGTAAATATTTGAAGATTTGTGAGCTAATTCTGTTAGCAGACAGTAATGAGGAGGGATAAATAAATTTGATGTAATCTGCGTTATTTATGAGGTTCGTATTCAAAGTCCAGTTCCTGTCAGCGGAAGAGGAATCAAAGATGTGACAGTTCAGTTGCAGATTTGTGTGTCTTTTCAGCCCATCTCCTGCTCATATACTCTCTGCCATTTAAGAGTTTTCGTCAAGCGGTGACATGCCAGCACGTTTATGCAGAAACCATACTACTCCGGTACAAGAATGCCTTGCCTCTGCCATTTATCACTAAGGCTCCATCAGCATGTGTTTTTAATGTCTTTCCTCTGCCAGGTGGCTAGACAGGTGGTAAGGCTCCCCCAAGCCCTCCCTCCAGGATAAACTGTTCCAGCTCTCTCGGCATCTTCTCATACGTCAGATGCTCCAGTCCCTTAACCATGGCTGGACTCCCTCCAGTACATCCGTGTTGGTCTCGTACTGGGAGCCCAACACTGGCCACAGCACTGTTGATGTCTCACCAGTGCTGACCAGTGGGGAATCCCCTGGGCCAGCTGGCAGTTCTCCTCCCAGTGGTGGCCTTTGCCAGCAGGGCACATGGCTGGCTCATACTCAGCATGGCACCCATCAGGACCCCCAGGTCCCTTCTGCCAGACTGCTTTCCAGCAGCTGGGGTTGTTCCTCCTCAGGACCTGGTCTTTCCCCCTGTCAAGCCTCACGATTCCCCTCTGCCCACTTGTCCAGCCAAGCCTCTTTCCTAATGATGTCCTTGACTTAGGGCAGGGCACGACTGAGCGCAGAGATTCGTGTGTGCTGTAGGCTGTGGGGATGCCACTTTCAGCCTGCTCATTCATCTGATACCAGATTGTGTAAATGTTGTCCTCGATGTTGTAATGGTAGGCGCTTGGTGTGGAGAAGTGCGAGTCAAAAAGCAGCAGTGGGTGAGATCAGTAGTGTTCACTGTTACTGTTGATAGCTACTGCATGCCAAAAATTTTACACATCTTTTTCACTTCTCTGTTCTTGTTATGTGTGACGTGATGACAAAGAAGATGTATACAGAAACTTCCTCCTTAGTGTCTGGGACCCTAAGCTCATCACTCGGACTCATCACTGGGACGTGAGAACAAGGCGGGCTGCAGCACTGTGGGTGTGCCATGCTCTCACTGAGGCAATCTGAGTGGTGTCTCTTCTTTCTGCATGCCGTCTCTTTCTGTGCCTTATGTGATGCCAGTATTTTCACTGGAAACACGGAGCTGCATTGCTGCGGCTGTCACTGAGACTAAGGGCAGAGGAGTAACCTGGTGTGAAATACAAAGGTTTTTCTGTGGCTGTTGGATTTCCTTTGTTCTGTACCCATGTGCGTACACTACCTGTGCTGGCAGCCTCCTGCTCTCTCAGAGGGTGCCCTGGGATATGCTCCCTGGGGCGATTGCTGCCACTAAGCTCTGCAGCACTCCCCGGCCTTGCCATCGACAGAGGGTAGGGAAGGGATACCCCAGATACATGGTTATTGCACAGTGCTGCTTCAGAGCACATCCAAACTACTGCTCTGGGTGCTGAGCTGCTTCCTGGCATGATTATTCTCCCGATACCTTTGTCAACTGGCAATTCATAAATGATCAGGTGAACCTCTGTGTAAAAGATTAAAGCTATTTATTTCTATATTTATTTTCTATATTTATTTTCTATATTTATTTTCTATATTTATTTAATTTCTATATTTATTTTATTTAAATTTTAATTTCTATATTTATATAATTTGTATCTCTGTGCCTTCGTCTGTAAGCAGGTATTCTTCGTTTTTATTCCTTGTATAAAATTTATCAAATCAGGAGACAAAGCAGCAGTGCATACCGTCTGGCACCGGTTGAATGTTGAAGGTACTGGAGAGCTGAACTCAATGACCTAAAAAAGTAATTGGAGTTGTGTTCATTGCATCCACACATGCAAATGTGCTTATAAAAAACATCTGCTTGCACAGCAGGAATTACATCTAACATTGTTTAGGAGGCACAGCTGGATAAATTGTGCTTGGTTGTTAAGTTTATTCGTGCAATGCTGCTGGCTGTGGTATGCGCAACAGCCCCTTTTAGTTCTGTTAATCTGCTGACACTCTCTAGTGTTTCTTGTCTTTCCCAGCTCACACCCAGAGATACCCTTGGCCTGGCTTTCCCCTTTCTGTTTCAGAAAGTACATCTGGGGACAGAAAGGACAGAATCACAGAATCATCTAGGTTGGAAGAGACCTCCAAGCTCATCCAGTCCAACCTCTGACCTAACACTAACAAGTCCTCCACCATATAACTAAGCTCTACTTCTAAACAGGTAAGGTCATCTGCTGAGGGTTTCTCACATCCCATGTGGAGCAGCAGGGCCCAACAAGCCGAGCTCCCAGAGCACTACCGCAAGTGCAGGAGCTGGAACCCCCTCATGCAAGAGATCTGGCTGTGCTTGAACAAGGCAGTGGCTGCTCAGGCTTTTTACCATTTATGACTGTTGGTGTAAGAACGTGTTTTAGCTTTCTGGACTTCACTTGATTTCTCAATTCGTTGTTGAATAACTACAGATACTAGTCTGTCTGGGTTTGTGCTGATTCTCCGGACAGTGACCAAACCATGTGTGAAGAACAGGTTCAAGCCCAGAAGCCTGGAGGAGCCTCCATCTGCCCACAGGTTTTCCTCAGGGATGAAGCAGCCTGGCCTGGCAGCGCTCAGCCCCACAGCTCTGTACGTCAACACACCTTGGCGGGCAGGCGTGGAACGGAAATGTGCCAGACTCCTGCAGCGCCGTGCCTCGGTGAGCGGCCATGGGCAGTGCAGTGGTGGCGACACATCCCTCCCTGCACCGTCCCACCCATCCTGGCCACGGCCTGCATGCAGCTGGGAGGCGGATGGTTGGATTCCAGTCTCATAAACTAGTCTGTGTATTTCAAAGGTCATAACGTGCTGGCAGTGGTCTTAGAGTGGAGCTGCCAGAAGTAGAAATGCCTCTGAAGTCAAAGGGTGCCAGAGCTCCCACTTGTACCCTGAGAACATAGTCCTGCTGGAATCGCCATGCTGCCGTGGGAGTGATGACGCTCGCTTTACTCATTATCCTTCTGCTTCGTTTAGCATTAACTCTCTGCTCTGTACTTGGCAAGGGGACATAACCTGTCAAGCACTGTTACTCTCGCATTTTCCGAGCATCGTTCTCTTCTGGTAACTGTTTCCCCTTCCATCCATAGTAGTGTGTGCCCTGCGTTGATCCATTGCTGTAAGCATTTAATAGCTTTTATATTCAGCCAGTGCAGGAAAACAAACAGTGGTGAATTCCTGGCTCAAAGCTTTGGCAAGCCAGCCTTGTGGGGGGTCCTCTTACCCATCTCTGGTTCTTGAACACATCCTGTGTAGTCAGTGGGATCATTGCAGCTTCCCGGCCTGCCTCTGGCTCCTGGCCCAGGGCTCCTCCCTCCCCTCCTTTTTGTGCTGTACTCATCTGCCAGGACTTAGATCTGGAAGAATTGCGCAAAGTGCTGCATCTCCGCATGGGCTGTAGTAAGCAAGTCATAAGTGGGACTGGCTGTACCCTAGCAGTATGGTACCCTAGCTGTATGGTGCCCTGGGTGGAGTAACGCAGGGCCATGTGGTGCACAGGGCCGGTACCCAACGCGTACGTGCACAGAGACTTGTGTAACCAGCTGTGTGCCACTGGAGAGCCACAAGATGTCACACTTAAACCACCAGCATATATAAACTCATCTCTTCAACATATAAAACACATTTGCCATCTTTTGCAATGTCTGCTTCATCTCTGTAGCAGTTAGATGCTGCCCTGTTAGTGCCTAGGGGAGGCCCAGGGATGCAGCAGGTATTGTGGGTGTGGGTCAGGATGAGGATCAGAAGGAAAAGCCATGTCCCTTCCCTGAGAACTGAAAGGCAGTGGGAGTAGGCTCGTACAAAATGATCACACAGTCTCTAGGTAGCATGACATGTTACTAGCTTGCTTTTTGGCCTGTCTGAAAGAATTGAGAACTGGGACCACCTGCTTACTTGTTGTTCTAAGGTCATTCAGTGCTCTTCATACAGCTATTGTACAGCATGAAACAGGCACCAGCATATACTGACCATGTCCCTTAACAATTCCAGGATGTGAGCAGGAATGGTGATAGTGCACTAGGACAAACAGCAGGAGCCAGTCAGTTACATGTGGTACAGATCAGAACATTTCCTTTACATACTTCTCTTTGCATCTTTTAACGGCTACGTACTTTGCTCTTTGTCCTGGTGGTGGGGTGGTTGTTGTTTTTAATAAAGCTTTAGGTTCTCCTACACACCACACTAACATGCTAGGAAGGGTGTTTGCTCCGCAATTAGGTAGCCAGAAAGTAATGAAAGGTATTTCTGTCTGAGAAAGAGGCCATGTCTCTAGCTGAACTCTAACAGTGTTCCTGACTCTTTGCATGGTGCCTCCCACTAAGCACAGTGGCTTCAGCACCAGGGCTTTCTTTGTCTCTGCTGTGCGCCTGTGGCTGTGTCCTGCTGGCTGCAAAGAGAAAGTCAGTCTCTGGGCTGCTTTTAATCTTTAAGCCACATGATGGACAGAGATAGTAATTAATTTCTACCATTCCTTGATGCATTATTTAATTAAAATATAGGGTGATGACTGGGTAAGGCCAATGGGGAACCAACAATTTGTTTTCAGCACTGATGCCATTATAAGTGAGGCTCCCTAGGAGATCCCGTATTGCTTGCTGGACCAGCCCCAGTTCTGTAGAGGGGCACTGGCCAACAGGGCTGCAGGTTCGAGCCTACAGCTGCAGTCCTTAGACACTGAAAACCCCATGGAGTTATCAGTTTTAATGCAAAAGATAAAACTCCATCCACAGGATTTTGCTAACCTTACCTAAAGTAAATACAAATACAGTAGAATATTTATTGTTCATTAGGATTTATACAGATTTTGTTTTTAAACACTAACAATTAACAACTGCACAATTTGATGTAGGCATGTACACATGCACAAAAACCAACCTGCCTCTTACCACGCAAGTTTGTTTACAAACTAATGGCACAGCTAACATTCTGGCCTGTTAAGACTAGGGTCAAATCGTTTTTGGAGGTAGAACTGAGCAGATCTATTTGCTCTGCCAGTTAATCCAACATTTGTGAGTCTTAAAGCACAAGAGATTGGCATTTCGTAACATAGAATGAGATGTCCAAGGAAGAGAAGGGCATGGCCCATATCCCCCTTTCTAATTCAGAAGTTCACTTCAGCCAGTAAACCAACTGAAAACCAGACAGCTTATGCCATACAATATACCTAATTTTGCTCTTCCCTCAGGCCTGCGGTCCTCTAGCGCCACCTCAGCATAAGCAACTGCTTCCAGATGGGCAAGTGGCTCCTCCTGTTTGAGCTGCAGCTGAACACCTGAAAAACACAGCATGGGAAAACAACCAGAAGTGACAAAGCTGTGGATCTGTCTGGAAGTGTCATTGATTTCTGTCTGGTAAGTAAGTTCCTAACCCTAAACTAAGTAATAAGGTTGCCATAAAGCATTTGAATCCTATTATTTCTTTATTTCCCCTCTCAAGCAGCGTATAATAGAAGCTGGTTCTTTTCCTTCATGCCTCACAGTGGAAATAAATTCCTTCAAGGGAATAGTTTTCAGTGTGCTTATCAGCCTTAAAAGAAATCGCATGACTGTACTTCTTAGCACTTACTCTCATTTGTAGTTCCTTCTCATTTTTTACCATGTAAGTTATCTCCTTTTTCTTCTTAAATTGCTTTTACTTTTCAAGTCAGGCTTACAAGAAACCAACCTGTTTCATTTGAAATCTGTCACTTGTATAAATAATTTGTACAAAGAGCAATATGATGTTAAATCATCCTTATTTTTCAGGACTGTCTCACTTCTTGCAATGGATATTGAACAAAAAAGCAGCTGAGGAAAACTGGTAGGGCTTTCACTAGGGACCACTATTAAGGGAAACATAGATTCAAAGTTCCATTAAGGAGTCTTTTGGCCCTGTTGTGAAAAAATGCTCTTGAATGCTGGTGATAATCGCTCACTTTGCCTTAGTGTCAGGTGGAGGGAAGACAGCAGCAGTCAGGTGGGTTATCACTGGCAGGAATTATTCTTGGGCTATTCCATGCAGCCCAATCATGCTGCAACAATCTGAGGCTGTCTCAGCAGCAAGGGTTCTGTTGACATCTTGTTCTCATGTTGACTGAAAAACTGTAGAACTTTCACAGGGAAAACTGATAGTTGCCAGTAGGTTTTAATCTCAATGCCCTCTGTGGATTTTTTTTTCCCCATTTTCTTTTTTTATGTACATTGGAATTATAGCAATGTATTTAATGTTTGGCAAGAATATTTACAAATAGACACTTCCTATACATGCAACAAAAATGTAACTTTTAGCAAAATCTATTTCCTCAGAGGAAATGACATGTCTCCTAGACAGTAGATACTGGCTAAACTAAGAGGCCTTGGTGTAAGTAAGAGTACGTATGGTAAGTGCAACAGCCTCCATGACTTCTTCTGAAAAACTGGAGGATGGGGGAAGCCAGAAGATCACTAAGCAGGAGACATGGCTACATTTGTGTCAGCAGCTCCCTGGTTTGCTGGGCACAGTGCCTTTTGCATTCTTCTCTGGTACTAAAGGCCAGTGTGCCTTACACATGGGAAAGATTTTATTTTTTTTACAATGATAAAACTTGCAGCAATCTCAAAGGCAATGGGAACTTTTATTTTGATTATTTCCAATGTACTGACATCGTCCTCTTATGAAAACTTAACTGTAGAACAGTCTTGAGATACTGCATAGAAAATACAAATAGGAAAAAACATATATACACTTTCATAAAAATAGAATACATCTTGGCAAAATTACTTGTGTACAGTGTATTGACATTATTGAACCAAACTTACTACATCTTTGGAGAAAAATGTTCTATTTGAAAGAAAACAAAAAAACAAAACATTTAAACTGAGGTGGGAGTACTGAAGTGGATATGGTTTTGAGCTAAATAAATGGCTATACCAGAATGTCAAATGTCAGCTAAAAAAAATTATAAAATACTTGCTGTATAAAGTAGAAGTAGCCATGTTGGTTTTTTTCTTCCAACCAATAGTGATGTTCCTAAACTTGCACAGGAAACAAATGTACCAGTTCCTAATTCTACGGTAGATTCTTTAGCTGAAAACAAACTTTACTAATGTCATGTTTCAGCACTTGCAATCATTAAGTACAGTGGTATTTGTGTTTTGTTTTGTGTTTTGTTTTTGTTTTTTTTGAGCACATGACATAGTATATGTACAGCCCTAGTTCTATCAGGTATTTGAAAAGAAAAAAAAATCTAACAGATCTAAAATTTAACATACTTAGCAACCTTTAACATATGTAGACCATTTGAAATTGCCATTTCTTCTTCTGGTTAGGCATTCCTTTAGTTGCTTTTAACACAGGCTGCTCCTTGCTTACTGCTTTTGACCATATACTTTAGCTCATACTTTGATTTGTTCTGCTGGTTTTCAGAACAAACTGTGGAAGATGACTACTAATGTAGCCAGTTGTGTAATAAATACAGGAAGCGGTAATGGGTCCTCAAAGCCATGGATTTTCCTCCTGACTTGGAATAATGGGACTGTATAGGCAGCCTTGGGGTAGGAAAAAGAAAAGAGCATAGCACCGTTTTCAAGTTACATGGTTCACAACTGTTTGGCAGGCAGTAGAATCAGTCTGGAAGTGGTAATACCCACTGGCATTTATGAATGTGGTTAAAATACTGTGATTACTGTCAAGTAGTTTAGGCGTTTAATAGGGATAGGCTGACACAGCTATATAAAGAATGAAAGTTGTCTGATACTCAATGTTTCCATCAACGCTGTAGGATAAGGCTCTGACTCTCATGCGGTATGTCTTTGGCTCTCGCAGTGGTCTGATGGTGAATACAACTCCTTTCAAATTCTCGTCTCTCAGGGCAAATGGGATTGTGGGGTCCTCATCTGCCATTAAAAAAGTTGTCCTTGGATGCATGACTTGATCTTGTGTATAGGCAACCAGCCGGATTAGATCCTGACCAGCAGCTATGCCAAAGGGGAGGGAAAGGAGTTTGTATTCCAAGGCGTAGGTACTCAGGGCACACTCCAGATCATTGGCTGGGCAGTTTTTGAGACAGAACCTGGGAATAAACAGAGCACTGTAAGTCCTACTCCAGTACCTGCCATGTGGTGCCTAATCCCTTGGCTAAAGATCTTCCCATTGGTCCTGTTGTGATATACAGATTCAAACTTCCCAAGAGAGCTAACCTCATGCACTCTTTATCCACTCTTCCTTAAAGTTGCATCCCAGTTTAACATCCCATTTTCCTCAACAGGATCATCTCAGAAAACACCAAGAGGATATATAAAAGAAAAAATAATGAATGCAGTATTTGCCATTGAAGTGAATAGTGCATGTTTTAGTGACCCTTAAAAATTACAGTTGACAATATTCGTGTAAAGTGTACTGGCAGCTCCATGTGATGTGTCTGTGTGTTAAATCGTTAAACAAAGAATTTGGAATAAAGAAGGGCAGAATTAATTTTACTTCTACTAATCTGTAGTCAAAATAGAAGGTTCCTTAACTCTGTTCATCAGTGAACGTTTATCCATTTTAATTTAAATATAATTCTAGCTCGTACTCAGAAACCATCTTTTGTGATCAGACTGAACCAAGCTATTTCCCTGCTTACATTTAAAGATTAAAAATAATTAATGTGTTGTTTATTTTCCAGAAGAGGAAAAACATAGAGTAATTTAAAGAAAAACTGCCTATGAACCGTAGTGTTATTTTCACAATGAAAACAATACTTTCAAAGCTTTGAAAATGATGGCAAATTAGGACTTTGGCAAATTAGGATCAAGTATTTGAGCTTGGAGTGGGCAGGAAAACAAGACCTAAAAGGGGCTGCAAATAAAACATACCCAGAAAGAGGCTCTCGCTGATAGTTTGGTGGACAAGGTGTGTCTATGCACTGGTAGCTGCCTCTCATGTTGAAACACATTTGATTTGATCCACAATCAATGTTCTGTTCGAGACACTCATCAATATCTGAAGGTTACAAAAAAAAATAGACAAATTAGTTGCTGGTACCATGAATTTAACAGAATTAGAAACTAGTTGGATCAGTAAAGGCTGAACAAGAAGACAGAGGGCACCTGTACCCATAAGTGAGATTTTTAGAAACCTGTCTTGGTATCTGAGGCACTGGTTCCAATAATATGCATTTATTATATTTCATAAACTGTAGTTGTCTTGTCAATAGAGGCTAATTGGTTTTTGTTGTTGTTGTTGTTTTTTGTGGAACAGAAAATTTGGCTACCTCTTTTTTTTTTTTTTTTCCTGTCTTTCTAATTTTCTCTTTTTTTTTTTTTTTTTGACAGAGACAGTTAAAGATTTTATTGGCTTTGACCCTAGAGTTGCTTTGTACTTGCATGAGTTAAATGTATAATGTAAGGGTACAAGAGGTAACTTCAGAGAATAAGAAGTTGTAGTTGTCTAATTTGCCAGTATTGTAGGAAGTGTTATAACGCGAAATACTTGCCATTTTGAATGCTGTATCTCAAACCAAATTCAACAAGTGCTTATACATGCTCTGAATATGATCTAAATCTTATGATTTACAAACACGTTTCTGAACGGTTAAAGAGACTTTTGTACCTTGGCAGGTTTTGCCATTGGGTGTAAGACGATAACCAGGTGGACAAGTACATTGGTAACTTCCTAGGGTGTTTCTGCATTCATGCTGACAGGTATCTCTGGTTTCACATTCATCAATGTCTGTGGAAAAGAAACATCGAAAGATAAAAACCAGGCTTACCAGAACATAGGTAGTTCTTGTTCTATTTATGTACAAACATATGGGTGGAGTTGGAAGTTACAGGGATCTTGTTTTCTAAGGGGGTTGAAAGACTAAGCTTAGCAAATTCCTTCACAACTTACCTGCTTCCATTCCCTATAGCTTTTAAAGCCACCTGTCCTGGTTCCAGCTAGGATAGAGTTGATTTTCCTCCTAGTAGTTGTTATGGTGCTGTGTTTGGGATTTGGAATGAGAAGAATGTTGATAACACGCTGATGTTTTAATTGCTGCAGAGCAGTGCTTACACCAAGTCAAGGACTTTCCAGCTTCTTGCTGTCCTGCCAGCGGGCAGGCTGCAAGTGCAGCAGGAGCTGGGAGGGGAGAGACCCAGAACAGCTGACCCAAACTGGCCAAAGGGGTATTCCACACCATATGGGGTCATGCTGAACAATTATATGGGGAGGCTGGCCGGGTGGGGGGACTGGCTGCTTGGGGATAGACTGAGCATCGGTCAGCAGGTGGTGAGCAACTGCATTGTACATCACTTGTTTGTACACATTATTATTAGTAGTACTATTATCATTATTATTATTATGTTCCCTTCTTTTCTGTCCTAATAAACTGTCTTTATTTCAACCCGCAGGCTTCATTTTTTTCTGATTCTCTCCCTGGTACCAGAGAGGGAGGGGGAAGGGTGAGCAAACGGCTGTGTGGTGCTGAGCTGCTGGGTTAAACCACAGCACCACCTTTGAGGGGATTCTCACTTCCTCTGACAACAGCTATAACAGGTCTCTACTAGCTGGAGAGACCAGTCTGATACAGAGTTCTGGGAAGAAAAGGGGATACACAAGCTACATAAATCCACAAAGGTTACAAATATAGTCTTGTCCCAGAAAGCAAGTCAAGCTGCCTGACGATAAGGTTTTAGGCAGTATGCTTAGCATATACACATATCAGTTTTCTTTTCAGAGAAAGCCTTCACCCCAGGGAGTTGTTCTTACAGTTAATCCCTCCTCTGGCAAAGCTGTTTCCTTTCCAGACCAATTTCTCTCATGCCATGGGAATGAATCTCAGTATCTGGAAAGACTACCTATAAATGCTCTCAAACCTTTTTTTTTTTCTTTTTTTTTTTTTTAAAAAAAATCTCCCTCTCAAATACGGAAGTAGCATACCACTTTATTTAAAATTTTCAAAGCAGACTAATGTGATTTAGATCATATATAATTATTACTTCTTTTGAAATTTCTGCCTGCTTCAGGAGGGTAACAGAGCTCCTACTCAAGTTACTGTCATGTGCAGGAATTAAGACTTGATTAAATCAGTGAAAGGAAGGTCTTTGCTTCCCCTCTCTTTGTCTGATTTACAGGTCTTGCATTAGATACAAATGCAAACACAAAAGAGAAACAAATGTGACACTAAATATTTAATATGTGTTGTTATCAAATCTTGATGGTTGTCTACTCAAAGGACCCTCTTAAAAAAAAAAAAAAAAGGAACATTATTGGGATGTGTTTTTCATATTAAACAGTAAATTTTAAATCTACATATTTATTCCTTTGAAACAGAAGTACAGGAATATTAACTACCTGGAACTGGAAGCTGGGGTATGGATCATACAGTTCTAGTTCTTTCAATTAAAGCAGCTACACCCATAACAAACTGTATCTATGAGACATCATTATAACATATATACAAGGTTAATCTGATGTCTATTTATCTATATTATCAGTGATAAAAATACATTCATATTTTTCAATATTATATATTGCTATATAATTGTAGCAATAACTCTGGTGGCTGGAATCTAGCTGTAGGTCACTATTTATCCTGGAGGTATATTGCTCCTCCTATGATGTGCCATTGGTATATATATTGGGTTGAGGCACATATCTAAGGCATTACAAACTCCTATGTTAAACGTGCTGGGAAAAGTTCTCATAAGAGCTAGACTGCAGTACCCTTGGTCTTAAACTCAGCAGTATTATCAAAAAATGATTGACTATATAGATAGATAGATAATGATACTCAAAACATGAGTTAATGTGGCAAAAACCTAACCTAAGAGAAGCTTATTTCAGAACAAAAATATTTTTGCTATGCTTGCTTGGGAAATAAAAACATGCATAACTCACTGAATATTCATCATGGTAATATGAAAAAAAATACAGCACCACAAACCATAGGCCCCTAACATATATATAACAGTAACCTAAGAATAAGGTCTAAAATAGAAGAATTGCATAGATATGACTGACATTTACCTACACATGTGTCATTTCTTGCCTCATAGCCTTCAGGACAAGTTTCTCTAATGTTCCTTCTAGTCCTGGAGAAAGGTATTCTGCTGTTCCTATACTCTGAGAAGGAGCTGTAGAGATTTGAGGAGTGCCTGTAATATTGTTGAGGTTGATAGTTGTCTCTCACAGGGGAGAATTGAGCATAGTTATAGCTATTGTAATAGGCACCATTATTTGGCAATCTCTCCAATCCAGCGCAAGATTTCCCATCACCTAATAAATGTTGTCCAGGTGGACAGATACACTTGAAGCTGCCGGGGGTGTTGGTGCATTGAAATGCACAGGGTTTAGGCACTTGTTCACATTCATTAATGTCTGCTCATGTGACATGATCCAGAGCAACAAACCATGTGGAAAGGAAAAAAAAAACAGAAAAAAAAAAACAAAACAAAACAAAACAAACAAACAAAAAAACCACATAACTATATGTGTATATATATATATACATATATACTTAACTCAGTCTGCGTAACAAACTGAAGACAAAAGTGAGATCTTGAAGGCAGTACAATACAAAGAACACAAATGCCAAGCAGGGAGTTTTTCTTCTACCCTGTACAGTAATATACCTTTATTCTTCTTGTAAGGCTACCTGTGACATAAAATTTCTCATATAGGACAAAAAATCTGTTGAAGGTCTTGCCTTGAGAGCTACTGAAGGTAAGATGTGACTACAAAACAGGGATCCAAATCTCTTCCCCTGCTTTTGCAGCAGCAGAGCTGTGTGACAGCCTGACTACTGCTGACTGTAGTGAGCAACTCCTGTTCACCCAAACAGAAATAAGTGACCCCTAGTACCCAAGCCATTCGTTGTTTCCCTATAAGCTGTTCACTGCTACTACAGAATTGTTTTATTTTTTTTCACTTTGTTTAGTGCTCTGCAGATGAGCAGGAGAAGCTGTGGGGCTCCTTCTTAAAGGAGGACACAGCACAAAGCACTCTTGAGAAGTACAGTTAGTCTTCCAGGTCCTTCAAGCTGGTACTGAGGTAAGCTCGAAATGCACTGATACGGTTGTTGCGCTCTGTCAGGGGAAAAATCCCATCTTGAGGACGTGTTGCAGGGCTGCAGGGGAAGAAGGCTGGGTATGTTCTAACCTTTTGCATTGTTATTGGTCGTTCCAGTTATGAATGTTTTAACACTTACCAGTACATATTAATTCTCTTTCATACAATTTAAAAATGAAGTTATTTCTGTTTGCTTAGGAAATCCTTTTCTCAGGTCATTTCTCTTTCCCTTTAAACTGTAATCCCAAATAACTAGACCAACCCTAGCAGTAAATTGTCATCTTTAAAACCAAAACAGAGAGGTGAGCATACAGAGTATAGCAGCAGGTTTAAGGATATAACACAATGAGTGTCCTTGTGTTCTTCAATGAAAATAAATTCAGGATGAGTGCTGGATATTGTAGGATCCACAGTCTCTCTGGCACTAGCAGAAAAAAGTTTACCAAAGTTTTCACTGAGTTTCTCTGGCCCAACTAAAATTTTGACATATATGGTATTCAATTCCAAACTTGCAAACGTCCTATACTAGAAAAAGGCAAAAGATGGCCAATTCCATCCAGGAATGTGCAATTCTGGAATGACCAGAAATAACCTGATATTACTAAGATATTCTTAAAATACATGACATGTCTATTAACTGACATATATCCCACAACTTTTTAAACTACAATTTAAAGGTTATTTTAATGGTGACTCAGTAAGGGTTTATTTCGTATTAGTGGAAAGTGTGTATTTCTAAATTATTACTGTAAAAATGCCATTACACTAGCATTACGGTTTCATTTGAACATATTTTGTGCATAGTGTGTAAACCTATGCATACTAATGCATAGTATGCATGCATACTAATGGTATTCTGAGAGTAATGCTGTTTAGAAACTTGTTTTAAAGACTTTTTTTGGTCTTAGCAATTTAATGCTTTGAGAATCAGAAATCCAGGGGTAATTTATCGTAGAGTACTGCAGTATTATCCAATTGTTACTTCAAAAATGCATAATTTAACAGATATATGTCAGTTATCATTGGTGTAATATTGTCAGGTGTTGTAAAAAAATAACTTTATTTTTAATAAAGTAACAACTAGTATGATTTTTAAGAAAACCAGAGCAAGTTCTTTTGCAAGGAGCAACCTATGCAGTATCAACAAAATTGAATACAACAAGCCATTGCATTTACATCATTGCCATCCTTGTGAAATTTGATCACTTACAGACTGGTAAGACAAAGTTTCCCTGGACAGTATCCCTTTGATCATGTACCATAAATACTAAATATTTACAAGAATAAAGTGAAATGACTTTGAAACTTAAATTCTTGGGCTTTCTTTTATTTTAAGAATATTATTTGATTTTAAATTCTAGGTTACCTTACATGTGTTGGATGCAAAAATGCATTACAATAGCTTTTGACAATGCCCTTCCATCTACAATGTGGCATGTTGACATGGGACATAGTTCACAGAAATGTTATAGTTTAGCTGAGTGGGCACACACAACATATCTATCCATGTTTTGATGACAAATACCTTACCCCATCTAAATCTAACAGTCTGTGAACTGTGTCATGAATGATTTTACACATGGCAGCAGTGGCACAGGTAGGAACAAAGTTTGACTCTTCTGTTTCAGTCTGGGTTCCTACTTACTTTTCAACTCTCCAATGTGCTCACTGGAAACACTAACACTAAAACCTATTTTTATTAACAGGTGAACTAATATTTTTGCATATATGTTTCAAACATATTTTAAACAGATAAAGAAAAAATCAAAGGAGCATAAAAGTCATACTTCATTAATTTAAAGAGGGAACTTTCAGTGGTCATTACCCCGAAAACAGTTTTAGGGCAGCTGCTGGTGTTTTCTGAAAATCTGTAGTCCTAAAGTTCATCCCATTAATTACTGTAAGAAATTTAAATGTTTTTAAGATATGTTAAAGAGTCTGGGACTGATTTTATTTTAGTAGAGAGGAAGCTGGTGGAAGAAATTTCTTGGTCTGCAGCCAAACAGTTTCTTACTGAAATTTAATCTTTAAAAAAGCATTTCAGCCTGGCTTTTGGCACTACAAAAACTTAGGCACTTTAAAAAGAAAAAAAAATCCTATCCTCCAAAGCAGTTATTTATCACTTATGAAGCCTAATATTGAAGAAGTCATCATGGAGGAAAGCTTCTCTGATATGATATGTCAGAGCAATGGAAACTGACTTCACTTAGGTGTCACATACTGACAGTTATAAATGATTATATTTTAGGAGGAAATTCTTCACTGTAAGGATAGTGAGGCACTGGAACACGTTTCCAAGAAATGTTGTGGATGCCTCATCCGTGGAGGTGTTCAAGGCCAGGTTGGATGAGGCTTTGGGCAATCTAATCTAGTGGGTGGTATATCCCTGCCTATGGCAGGGGGGTTAAAACAAGATGATCTTTAACGGCCCTTCCAACCCGAGCCATTCTACAAATCTAAAATTCTGCGATTATGAGCAGGGTGGATCAGCTATTGAATTTTAAATACTCTACATATATAAATTGTGAATATAAATGATCCTAGTACCATGCTGAGGTCTGTGAAATGCCAAGGGATTTTTTATTTTTTTTTATACACTTGCACTGACATCATACATTAAATAAACTCTCTTGCTATCCACATTAGAATTACGAGAGTATCTGTGAAACGCTGCGTGTGTTTGCATGGGCCAAAGGTCTGCACATTTTTGCCAAAGGGTTCTACACAGATAGCATAGGGGAGTAACTACATGGTCAGCATTCCTATGTCTGTGGGGATTCCTCCTGTGATTCACCCAAAATCAGAAAAAGGAGTGTTAATTGATAAGTGCAGCTTCGTCCCATATGGGGAAAACCTTCTGCAATTCCAGAGGGTAGATAAGGGTGGTTGTGACATTTGCTTGCAGATGCAGGTTCTGGGTGTACCACGCCGCTCGCAACACACTTCCTTTAGGTGTTCTCCTTTAGTAGAGTCCACATTGCTCCCTGCTTGACTAGCTTCAGGTGTGAATGGTTGCAGTCCAGTGTAGAGCCAAACATGTGTCACTGTCCAGTCAACTCACAAAACTGATCTGAATTTTATAAATTAAGCCTGTTGTTGAGTGGTAGGTTGTTGCATCTATCCATCAGTACCTTAGAGGTCCTCAGCCCTTGTACACTTTGTTTTCAAAGTATGGGTCTGTAGCAATCTCAGCTTGGAATCACTGAGTTTTGACTATTTGTTTTGACTGGGACACTGTTTTATATGGGTAATTTTGAACTTCAAAGCAGATTTATCTACATAGAACAGTCTTCAAATAGAATAGAGTTGTTGGATGTAACTGCAGAAAGCACAGACAAAACCAGTAGCAGAAAATATGCAATACTAGTGTGATTGGACAGCTTACCCACACAAGGTCTTCCAACTCCCTGGGACCGATATCCTCTTGGACACACACAGCGGTAACTTCCTCGTGTGTTCTCACAAATCTGGTTATAGCGGCACTGATGGGTTCCATCCCGGCATTCATCAATGTCTGCAAGCAATAAGGCAAGAGGGCAAGAATCAGATTTTTTCTTGAAAGTTCCTACAGCTTTACATTTTTTACATGTAATGAATGCAGCTAAACCACAAACAAATTTGGCTCTTTAGATAGATTTTGCTTCTGAATACACTTTTCTCACCATGATGAAGGGTTAATCTTTAACAGTTGTTACAAATCTGTGAAACAATCTTTGTTTCACAACCTGAAAGCAGATTTTGAACAGATACACATATTTTTTAACTGCACTGCATTTACTCTTTCCATTAACTTTCAAAACTTTGAATTGAGGATTTCAGTTCTAACAGTTATGCCATCCAAATAGACATAATCCATCTTTCTCTCGTATCCCATTATATTTGGTAACCTCTGTGATGTTGGTTATGTTTAGAAACAGTCCTGAGTAGCAGAAAGGACCGCCAGTCTTGATTTAGAGCTCCTGAGACAAACTAGTTAGAAAGAACTCACGAGTCAAAACATTTCAGTCAGTGAACGATTTCTAGAATTGAAGGTGACAATGCAGAAGAGATGCCGATGAGAACTTCCCCATTCTTATTTAAGAGCAAAGGAAAACTGGAAGTGGTAAGGATATCTAATGTGTTTTTTGATTTGTTTTTTTTTTTTTTTTTTTTTTTTTTATTTTTGTTTAATTAATTGATATTAAAAGAAGTTAAATATGTATGTTCCCATAAATTAAACAAGTCAGTGCCTTGATATGTGTGAATCTTAATAACTGAAAATGGACCGTCTTAAGGATTTCTTTCAAAATATATTAATAATTGTCCCTGTGTTTACCATCACCATACAGTACACTAATGTTTCTACTCACCAACACAAGTTCCATTTTCTGCTTTGGTCATTCCATTTGGGCACAGATCGATGCACTTATAGCCACCACGGGTGTTTTTGCAAAGTTGATCAGGCCTGCATACATTCTGCCTGCATTCATTTACATCTTATTAAAAAAAAAAAAAAAAAAAAAAAAAGCAAGAATGGAAATGAACATAGTTCCTTATGTTCAATTCCTAAAGAGCAGAATAATCCAGGTGTAATTATGCTGTGTACATACATTTGAATGCATTTCATGTACATTTATTGGTCAGCCCAGTTCCCACTCTAGATTTTAGTAGTACTTCACAAACAAATTCAAAAATACATCCTGGTATCATTTGTAGTAGGAGTTTCATTCATAAGGTTTCAGGTAAGATTGCATATAGTAACAAATACATATCGAACTATTTCCTTTATAAAGAGAGAATGAAAATTCAAAATTGATTCATACCCATGCATTTTCTGCCCTTTAGCTGGAATCCTGGATCACAGCCACACTGGAAACTTCCTATAGTATTGAAGCAACGGTGGTGACAGGAGTTGGGTTCTTGACACTCATTAATATCTGTTGGACAAAACAGACTATCAATGTCATAGCTGTGAATCACCTTGTCATCATTTAGATGAATGGTGTTTTGGTTTAGACAACATTTTGGGCTCTGTTTTGAACTCTATTTATTACACTACTGACATACGTTTGGAAGTGTATACTTTTCTCACTTCTTCATAGAAGAAAATGCAAATGGGACACAAAAGCAAGATTTTAATTTATTTCTAAAGATGGAAAAAGCAAAAGGTTTTTAAAAAAATCTTGCTAGGATAATATTGAAGATTTATAGACACCTTAGTTGCAGATGTATCTTTTTAAAAGTTACTTTTTTATTTTGTGTGAAAGACATTTTCAGTTCATGAAAGCTAACACCAACAACCAAAAGGTAACTCCAAACCTTGGCAGCTAAATCCATCAGCTGTCCTTCTAAAACCATTCCCACATCTAACTACGCAACGGTATGAACCAATGACGTTTTCGCAGTCTTGGCCACCATGGCAGGTATGTCCACCTAATGCACACTCATCAATATCTGTAATTAAAAAGAAGCTGTAAACCTCACCATGGCAAAATGACACAGACTAAGTAGCATTGAACATGATGGATTATGAAATACTTTATTGCAAACATACTCAGAATAATTAGAACACATTTTGTACAATGACAAAACTGCCCAGCCTGAACAAAGCATTTACCCAGCGATTTATTTGCCATGGGGCTTTTTCTGTCAATAACATCACTCATCTTACCTTGGCATGTTCTACCATCTGCGGAGATGGTGAGGCCTTTTGGACAGGAGCAGTGGTAAGTTCCTATGGCATTATGACAGGTATGGGAACAAGGATTTCGCACAACACATTCATCTTCATCTGGAAGAAGGAAATATTAGAAAAAACAGTCAGACTTTACAGGACTTGAGAAACTACGCCAAAATAACCTTCATAGGAGGTATGTGTCTGGTACAGATCCCAGGTCAAGACTAATCTAGCAATTGAGCAGCTTCACAGAACCAGTTCAGCAATGCATGCTCCTTCCTTCCCATCCCCATTCTGTTCCCATGGTAAAGAGCATCTGCCTTGCTCTCTGTGTCACTCAGAACACCCCTTCACGGAGCTCCCAGATCACATCAACAAATCTCATGAACGCCAGTCTCTGCTTGTTTGACCCTGCTCAGCTAAAGCAAAAGGCCGCTGTGGTCAGCAGAACTACACCAGGTGACCACGTGCAGTCATCCTTGGAGTGCTTTAGGAAAGTGAGCAGAGGCAATTAGCAAGGCACAAACCGGAGCATAAAAATGCTGTGACTGAAGTTCTAGTTAAAATCTTAGTAATAAACCCCCCTGAAGCCTCCTTTACATGTTACTGGTGTGAAATGTCCACTGCTACACATTGAGAAGACTAGAATTTGCATATAGTACATTCTCTATGTCTAATTTAAGATCCTGCTCTTTACTGCTACCAAACCTACACTAAGGTCCCAGAAATCTTGCTTGTGTTAGATCTGCAGGCCTGGGCCACTATTGCAGTAATGAATGTTTGATACAATCTATTACAGGTAATCTCTATACAGCAGAAAAGATGGAGTTCAGTGTTATTCTTAGCATTCCCACATAGACTTGCAAAGATTATTACATTTTTTGTATTAAAATTTTAGAACTCACTGTTTTACAGAAAATCTGCAGGTGGAAAACTTTTAAGCAGCTTTATTATTTTCAGCTTTCCTGGTTTTAAATTTTTCTGATGCCATAGCATTTTGTTTTTAATTTCCTTAATTTTTAAACTTTCCAGGGGCAATGAAGTAAGTCCACAAAAGTATATCAAATGATTGTTTCCTAAAACAAACATGACTCAGTTATCTAGAGGAGACAGCTAAAACGCTTGTGAGTTTCTTTTCACACTCACTCCCCAGGCAACAGTTGTTTTTTTTTTTTTAAGTGGGCTGTTGTCTAGATTGGCAACCCTCATCCTTCCTCCCCACAGATCATGTAAGTGTTTCGCTGCCTTGCAGGCTCAGCAGATAGCATAGTTCAGCATCCCCAGCTCACATCTGAAGAAAGGCTGCCTGGGCACTACTTCTGTTCTAGATGAATACAGAAGTGAAGTTCTCACCCACCTCTGGATCCACACCCTGTAATCAACAGTAATTTTTACTTTTTGAAGTATGTACTGCATGCTTTGAAACTGCAAATAAGTTGCTGGTAGTTGATTACATATTACATTTGTTACATCATTACCTGTACAGTAAGGCCCGATTGAGTCCAAACCAAACCCAGCAGGACACTGATTGCTGCGATCTCCTACATGGTAAAGGAATCACATTACTTGTGGATGAAAAGTAAGGATGAAAACTATGATGCTAGTAAATGCTAGTAAAATAGGATATTATTTTTCCATTGCTTTATTTCTGTGAAAGAATTGAACAATACCTTTTGCAATGGAAGCATGGATTTTAAAAGCCACAGTTTCTTCCTGGGGGTTGTATTCTGCTGTGATAGAGGAAGCATGGAGTGTTTCCACCAAGAAAGGCATTTTTCCTTTCGTATAATCATAGGTAATAGTGTGGTTCCATGTATAGGGAACACTAACTCCATCTATAGTGAAGAGACGAGTAGAATGGGCATACAGCTGTCCAGGGCCGGTTTGAATATAGTCCTCTGTGTAATCCTGAAATAGCAAACATCAGCCACTGAGCACAATTAACACCACTGGGGTCTTCATGTTTAAAGATTAAAACAAAGAAACAAAAAAAAAGCAAACACTTTTTCAGAATGTACTAGATGAACAAATTGTATTTCACATAATACGTCTTTACTCTTAATTTGTCTGTTGAATCTTAACAGCCTCTGTATGTTTCTTTTAATAAGAAATAGGATGATGGTCCTGATAATTGGGACTACTATTCTACAAAAAACAAACCTGGCCATATTGTTCAATAACAATATTTTGAGGCCTAAATATTTTTAATCTTCTAAATCAGATTCTGACAACATGTACTAAATAAACAGTCAGTAGAGAAGAATTATGCTACTGAAAAGGGGTATAAATATTGAGGATGCTTCTTATGGAAATGTAACAAAATACTGAGAATTTCATAAATATGTATTGCATTGTAGAATTAATATATGTTTGTACAGGTTACCTACCACCAACTAAGTATCACCTATGTAAAAACAACTTTAAAAAATGCTTTTTCTTCCAGAGTAAAATCAGTTATCAAGCACATGATTCTAACCCAAAATTTTAATACCATGAATCATATTAAGTAAAATGTTTTTCATGGCTTACACTAAACCCAAAAGGTAGAAAAAAAATTCCTTTGAACTTCATCATTCTATTAAGCGTACAGGGCCAGTAACAGAAGCTTGTTTTCTTACTACTAGCATATCCTGGAAAAAACAGACAGATTATAACTTCTTACCATAATGTCATGCAAACCACCCTCTCTAATTATTCTTGAAAAAGTTTGAGAGATTTCATTCTTTGGAAAGGAAAACTCTGGAAAATGTTTCAGAGGCATTGTGTAACGGGACTGTTTGCCATATTAGATACATGCACAAGACCAAATTTTGATGTTATGGCAGAGAAAGGAGCATATCATTAACAGTATCATGACAGCATGCATGACACGAATACGTAAAATGGCCTGTGATGTAATCTGATTTGGAATCTGTTAATGCTGTCGTTGCAATTTTCTCAGCCAAAGAAATGTTTCTCTGCCAGACTATGTATAATTGTAGCTGCAAACAAATCATCAGTAACATTCCAAAGTTTTTTTGCAGGGTGCCGTGGCATAGAAAAACTGATGAAAAGCTGTAAAATTGGAGAGCCTTAAGACACGCTTCATAGCTCTATTAAAAGCCACACATGCCTCTCTGCAGTACCTAGCCCTGAAGACACTACAGTGTTCCCTTCTAACATCTCAGAATTTTGAGTGACCATTACTACCTTTCTGACAGCATCTTTTAGTTTTCAAAGGCAGTGTTAACATCTGTCAATTAAACCAGGCATGAAATAAGTTACATACAGTAAAACATTTTTCAGGACTTAATGTCTAGCACTTTAATATAGACAGGTGAGGAAATATGGAAATATGTATCAATTAGAGAGGAGAGGGTGGCATCTGAGGGCAGCTTTACCTTCACATTAACATCGGCTAATGACTGGAGCTGCAGAACATGGCCACTCACAACGACATCCAGCATTAAGGCTCCATCTGAATCTAAGCCTCGGGCAATATGAGTCATTCGCAGAATCTCTCCTATGAATTTTAAGAGCATGCTGATTTATAAAACATCCTAACTAGGGACTCCTGTAAGCCACACAATATCTGAACCAGATCCCTTGACCACTTATTTTACACTAGTATTTTTATAAGGCATACCATACCTATAATATAAACATTACATGTTCCAAATTAAAGCTCTAAGGGCTATATTTAAGCCATAGATACTCAGAAAACAGCGTCATGAGCACAAGACAAAATTCAGCAATGGTGAGGTGGTATTTTTAAAGGAATGTGGTATCTATTAAGCTTATTGGAAAGAGATGGTGTATCACAGGTAGCTAACCAGTTGCAAACTCCACTTGAGTTTCTCTCTTGAAGACCGCATCGGTGAGTGTAAACCCATTCATTGCTTCTCCAATTTCTTTTGCAGTTGTCCAATAAACTGGGCTCAGAATAGAAACAAGCTTTCTAATGGCTGGACCTGAAAGAAATCCAATATAACATGTGAAGTTTTTTTCCTAACTGTGTATGTTCCACATCAGTAGGTGCTGAAAGAAGACAAGCGCCTGAATCTAACATATAGCCTTAAGATTTAAACCACAAAAATAAGAGGAAACATTTTACAAATATTAATATACTGGAGATAAATAGTGAAGATTCCCTTTTCCCCACTCTGTCTATGAAAAGTTTAGGTCAGTTTCTCCAGTGACATTATGGAAATGAAGTAGTGAAAACTAACATTGCACAGAATTCAATCTAGTTCAAGAAAAAAAGAAAAAAAAAGTAGCAAAAAGCCTACCAAGGCTCTGAGGGATGTTGGTAATCTTTGCTTGTATTACTCTGTTTTCAGAGTCAAGGCTGTCTGTTACTGTGGCATTCAGGAAAGCAATTCCAAATTCAATATTGTTTATGTTTCCAATGATACTGCCTTTGGCATGAGAAGGCCCACCTGTGCAGGGGAGGGAAGGGAGGAAGGGAAAAAAAGTACCATAGGAAAACTCAGTCGTCTGATATTTTTGGGGGAGAGAAAATCCAGAAATATGGCCTATCATGTTAAGAAATAAAGGTATTTCTGCATATGTTATTACTACAATAATCGCAACAGTAAAGTTTACAACCTGCAAATAAGAGGATGCTGTTTATATATGATCTAAGATATACTCACAATAACATAGTAATCACCTTATACAGTCACCTCTGTCAGAAAAGCAGCTATGCTTTAAGAGCATACTGTAGTGCTACATAACAAGTTACAACAACAGAGTTATCCACCTACAGTTGCAGGGAACATGTAAACCAAAAATATGTACCAGTTAGATGAGGAGAACCACAGGCCTTCATGACATTCTCACTCTGTATTGCTGTAAATTAACTCACCTGGACATGCTTGGACATTGCACCTGGAGATCTGAGAGGAGTCTCCAGGACAAGGACGTCCACGATTTAATGGGGCTGGATTGCTGCACAGCCGTACTCGGGTCTGCTCTCCTCCTCCACATGAAGCAGAGCATTGGCTCCATGTTTGCCACTGACCCCAGTTCCCATCCACTTGAAGAAAGAAAGGAGGAGGAAAATAACATCTCAATTAAAATATTTTAGACTGCATCAGTCATGCTTTTGTGTCAATCCTTCTTGGTGGAAACAATGTGATAAAGAAAAGATAGCTAAAAGGATGATAGAAAGACCTTAATGGGTAGAGGTGAACAGTGAACACTTCTTTCTTCAAGAAACACACCACCTTCAAAATTTTGTTTGTATATTGGCTATACTGGAAATGAGGAGACTCCTCCAGAAAGTGCTTCCTGTACAATGGTTGGGGATTTGGCAAGAGCTGGGCAAAATTCTTCCCCGTGTCATGTCGAATAGCTACTTCTTCATGGCTGGCCAGGAAAGTTTTGAACAGTGTGAACTATGCAAGTCCCTCTGCACAGCCCTGTACAACCGCACCAAGGGCAGTGTGTCGAGAGGCCCACAGTGCACAGAATTATCTCAGGCTGCCTCTGGGTGTGCCTATGCATCATGCTCTGCGGGGTGAAGATAATCATAACCACGTAATCAACTGCTGCCTAACTTCTGTGAGCTGCCCTGTCCAAGAGCTTCTGTAGAGATTCCTTTTGCCAGTCTCTCTGCATCTGTCCTGAGAATATCAAGCTACACAGAAACTGATTTCAAAACTAAGAAGCAGTGTTGAATATATGCAGATCCATCAGAAACCAGTTTGTGAATATTGACAGTGGTTCTTTACAATCTCCTATCATCCTTTGTCGTAGTCTTAGTAGAGAAGCAACCAATCTGTTCAGAGCTCTGGGTGCTTTTCCTCCTAAAAATAAGTTATCTGAAATTGCATGAGGATAAAATTGATGGAAGATTACAAGAAACCAAACAAACCATATATTTTGCAAATAAAGAACACATGTAAGAGCTCAATTAGATTTGGCTCAAATTATATGGAGGGGGAGTCTCCATTGCCTCCTCTTGGTAGCATGGCCTCAATCACAACAGATGTAACTATAAGAATGTGGCTGTATACAACGTGAACAGAGTATCTGGAAACGCCTTATCAGAGCTGACAGTTGCCCAAAACTGACAATGGTAAGGAGAAGGTAACAATGAAAAGTTTGCCTAACACAGCCATTGGCCAAATTAAGCAATAACTGGGGAAATACTAGGAGACTTTCTAATAAAGGGGGAAACGATTTGAAAAGTGATATTAGGTTTACATGGCAAGGGGTTGGTAGCAGGGGGGGCTGCAGGGGTGTCCTCTGTGAGCAGAGCCCGACAGCTGCCACATGTCAGATCAGAGCCAGCTCCAGACGGCTCCAAAGGGACCCACTGCTGGCCAGAGCTGAGCCAGGAGGGCCTCTGAGAGAGCAGAGTTAAGAAAGGGAAGAAATTGCAGCTGGCAGAGAAGAGTGAGAAAAGGAGAGAGAATGAATCCCACAGACACCGAGGTCAGTGCAGGAGGTGCTCCAAGTACCAGAACAGAAGTTCCCCCGCAGCCCATGGAGTCCCATGGTGAGGCAAGCTGTCTTCCTGCTGCCCATGGTGTACCATGTCAGACCAGATCTCCACACTGTAGCCTGTGGAGGAGCAGGTGGATCTAGCCTGCAGCCCATGGAGAGCCCCCACAGGAGTAGGTCCCAGGTTGGCGCTGCAGCCCGTGGAGAGAAGCCCACGCAGCAGCAGGTGGATCTGGGGGGAGCTGCTGCCCTGGGGGAGGCCTGTGATGGAGCCAATTGCTGCTAAAGGATGGACTACTTGGTACAGACCAATATGGGAGCAGTTCTCAACTGCAGTCTGTGGGAAGCCCACACAGGATCATATCAGGAAGGATGGCATCCTGTGGAAGGGGCTCCATGCTGGAGCATGGGAAGGGAGTGACCCTGAAAGAGAGGCAGATAAGAAAGCAACATGGGCTGATGCAGCCCCTGTTCCACTGCATGGCTCAGGGGGAGGAGGTAAAAGAGGGAGGATGGGAGAAGGTGGTTTTAGTTTGCTTTTAGTTCTCACTGCCCTACTTTGATATTAATTGGCAATAAATTAATCTTCCCTACACTGAGTCTGTTTTGCCCATACCACTATTGATGAGTGATCTCCCTGTCCTTATCCCATGAGCTTTTTTTTTTTTTTTTTTTTTTTTACATCATACATGTATTTTCTCATTCTGTCCTTCTGAGATGGGAGACTGAGATAGCAGTGTGGTGATACTCAGCTACTTACTGGTGTTAAACCAGCACACAAGTATAGAAGCAGCATAAAAATCTGTGACTGGGGGGAGAAACCTGAATACAAGGAAGGTAAACAATCAAGTCAAACTGACCCTGCCAGAAGTTGTCCCATCTGCAACCTCCATCAAGACCTGATGGAGCACTGTCCCCCTCACACACCATGAGCAGCTGGGATCCAAGATAGAAGAGCTGACGGTATGGGGTGCAAGAAGCAGAGATCCACAGCCCATGAGTATAAATGTGTCCTTGGTAGGGGCTTTGTCACCAATGTGTGGGTCAGCAGGGTGTCAAAAGTGGCACGGGTACACAAAAAAGATGCTGCACCTCCCACAAAAGACAAGTGTGTAAAGGAGTGTGCACAGAGCAGGGGTTTAATAATTTCTTATTATATCAGGAATACTAATAATTTAAGAACAATGCTTTTCTGGGATGAATTATGGAAGGATGTTTAGAACTTTGTAGGTGTTTAGTAAGTCTCTAGCATCATGGTTTATCTCAAATATTGCTGATATGGATTTTGAATGCGTTAAGTTCACTGACTGCCCTTTGGTTTTGTGTTGTTAATACTGCTTTTATCATGACTTGATTTAAACCACGAGCTTAGCATTCTTCCTTGCTCCTGGAATACATTATAAAATTTTGCTGGGAGCCTCATAAACTGTATTTACTGTAAAACAAAAGTAGAATTTCTAGGTGTAGGAGTGATTTTCATATGCTATTTCCTGTTTAGGATTATTCCACCTCATTTTGGTAAAACCTAACATGTGAAAGGGGAAAGCATGGTAAGGTGACAGTCATGTAAAGAAGAAAAAAAAAGGTGAGAATAGATTATTAGGCTGTATGAAAATGTAAATTACAAGAATGTTCTACACTCCTCTCACGACATGAAAATACTGCATACATTATGTGACCTGCAGTATTCCAGAGGAAGCTGTGTTTAATTTCTCTGTTAGGTTGAGGACTCACCAGGGCACAGTTCAGTGCTGCATCTCTGTATTTGCATATCAGCCCCTGCACATGCCCTTCCACCACTGACAGGGCGAGGATTGTCACAGGTCCGGTATCGCCTCATCTGCCCTCCGTTGCACGTGCGACTACAAGTTCCCCAGCTACTCCATGGGCCCCAGTTGCCATGAACTGTGAAAATAAATGTTAGATTTTTATCTGCCTTCTCCTTAATAACAGATACTAAAAACAGACACTCAAGCTAGGAAAATATTCCTATTGGACAGTAATTTTTAAATACTTTTTTCCTAAAATAAAAAACAAAATAATCGACTGACAGATTTATGAAAGTTATCTCGTCCAGCATTCAGTGATTTCTCAGTGTGTATTAACCAGCTTTGGAACATTGTAGCTCATTAACTGACTAATATAGAAAAGCATGAAGCAGATATTGTTAACAAAGGGAATCACTTAATTATGGTGTGAGATCCCGAGAGATTTGATTTGCAGTATTTTGTGACTGGACAGTTGTAACTTTACAGAAGTGCACAACCAGGCCATCTTGATGGTTGGTCTTGATGATCTTGAAGGTCTTTCTCTCTATGAGAAGTCACAGAACATCTAGAGTCTGGCAGGAGCTTATGCACCAGCTGCCACCGGTTTGTGTTCCTACCAGCTGGTGTTTAAAATGCCACAGTTTTGCTGATGCAGAGATCTAGTACCACTTACCTGTGTTCAGATCCTCTTATTTTTCTGTGCACATGGAAAGGGAGTACAAACGAGTGTGTAATTTGTAGAGGACTTCTGTCCTCTTATCCATCCCTACAAACCCAGTAGGTGGATAAGCAGCTTAACCTGAAGCACTTACTGGGACAAGGATCACTGTTGCAAAAATCAATCTGTATGTCGGATCCTTCACATTTGTGACCCCCAAATTGTGGGGCTGGGTCTGAGCAGTGCCGTGTTCTCTGCCTGCTGCCTCCTCCACAAGATACAGTGCAGGCACTCCAGCTGCTCCACGTGGCCCACTTCCCGTCCACTGGTCAGAAAGGCAAAGCATGGTACAGTTACAGTCACTGATGTTAGAAACAACAAAGTCAGGGTTACACCAAGGTAAAGCTTACTGTAGGATGTTATTGACAGTCTCTATAGAGTATCTCAGCTATGTAGGGATTTATACATAGGGATTTCCAGGAGTGAAGGCTGGTGAAAAGCACATGTCTTTTAGATAAGCTGTGAGCCTGACTAGATCCACAGTGAGGGATCACTGAGTCCTTGGGCTCAGTCACCTATTTTTAGGTATCAACGTATAAAGTGATGCCCAAAATTACTGCACTCATGGTACTCGTGCCATCCTAAAAATCTAGTTTTTAGTTGTGTCCTCCCTGGTTGCAGCTGCACTGTCTGAAGATGTGACCATTACCATCATCTCCCTGCTCCTTCTTAGCCACGCTTCCTGCTTCCTTTGACTTACAGGCTCATCTGTTTATGTGAGTTATTGTTAAATTATCTCACATGAGCAGGTCTAAGCATTTGAATAGTAGGGGCTTTGCTCTCCCACCGCATCGTGGCACAAACTGTTATGCATACATCCATGTGAACACTTGAGCTGGTAGCTGAGAAGAGGCAGGTTCATCACAAATCAGCTGGAGCAATAGCATCCTCTGCAGAGGTACCTCTATCCAGGTAAGTGTGCAACATCAAGCCCTCAGTTGCTCAGCTACTACACAAACAGTTCTCTCTTCTACTGCTTAATAGTTACAGGAGACACAGCTTAGGATCTGGCATGAGCAAAATGGAGTGTGAAGCCAGAGGAATCTAATCTGAACTGCTGCATATTCCACTTCATTAAATTTCCCTTCATTATCCCTGCACTCAGCCAAATACAAAGGTCATATTTCAAAAATGAGCTTTCCTATCCAGTCATTGAAATGTGGAAGAAAAGGATAAACGAGTAACAGACCCTAGGAAAATTTAAATTAAAAAACAAGCTTAGGAAACCTGTAATTTAATTGCCAAGGATTCAAAATGCTGCTTTTGCACAGTGGAAGAGTAAAGAAAGGGACTGGAGAAGAAATCCCATGTTAAGTCTCTAGAGGATTGTTGAAGATGGTGAGAGGGGGCCACTGAAAACAAAAGACTTCAGTGGAATTTTTTCTGGGATTTCATTTTTAGTACCGGAAAGCATTAGATTAAGTACAAATTAAGTAGAGTATGGAAACAAGAAGTTTGTCATGTTTCTCTTTGTATTTGATGTATCTTACCTGGGCAGCGTTTCTTGTTGCAAACCTGCATCTGTGCATCAGATCCCTCGCAGTATGATCCATCATGTGAAGGAGGAGGGTTATTGCAGAGCCTCAGTCGTGTCTGAGTACCTTTCCCACAAGTCTCACTGCAAGGACCCCATGGCAGCCAAGAACTCCACTCACCATCAACTGCAAAGGCAGTATAGCCATAAAACTGTTTAAACCATACAGCTACTTTACTTGAAATTATAGTTCCACAGCCTAAGGCAAAAAGAAAAGAAAAAGGGGGGGGGGGGGGGGAAAAAACAACAACAACAACAAAAAACACCACTACCTTCTTCAATATCAATAAATGAAATACTCTGAATAAGCACTTTAAAAAAAAACAACACAAAACTTCACCTTGAGCAACAGCTGAAACAGATCAGAAGTTTCCAAAGGAGAGATTTTTTCCTTTTTGTTTCCTGAATCACTTCACCTGATTACAATCTTTAAACAACAGAACTGAATGCTTGGTCAAGTCTGGTGTTTTCATAAATTACCCGGATCTGAATGTTATGTACTAGCTAGGCTGAAGGTCTCAGTAGGAGAAGGGGGCATGCCAGCTAAAAGCTGGCACACCGGCTTCAGGGGCTACTAGTAAGCAGGAGCCAGAACTGACTTTGTTGCCAGGATCCAGAGAAATCAATCTCAGGCGGTGGATGAACGTTTGGCTTTGCGGTGGGACGAACATCAGGGGAAAAGGGAAAAATCAATATCATAAAAAATGTACAGAAGGAAACATGCCAGTGGTTACAGGCTATGAATAAACTACATCCTGTCAAACTGAGTAGGTAGTACCAAGGCAGAAAGGAAACCTTAACATTCAGTTAGTGAGGAGAAAGACATATGGCTGAAAATTTAAAAAGCAGAGAAAAAATACTGATAATATCTTAAAGTATTAATTAGCATGCTTTACATGGCCTTTTTATCTTTTTTTTTTTTTTTTTCAATTTTAATAGGCTTTGCAGAATAGGTTTAAAGTAGCAAGTTTTACTCTGTGATCGTGTGTAATAAATACTGAAAAACATAAAAATACAGAATTTTATACAGCATTTTAATTGGGTATGGGAAAAAAAAAAAGAGTGCTGAAATTTCTCCTTGTGTTTAGTTTTATGATTTCTATTTCCAAGAAGTGCTCCCATTCAATACATTGCAAATAATGTTAAAACAAACTAAAAAAAAAAAAAGGGCATTTAATTCTTTTATAAGCTAATCACTTGAAACAAATGGAAAGAATTTAGGTTTTCAGAAAAACAAGAAATCTACAGAGAAAGTGTCTTAAGCAGCTAATTCTTAACCAATTTTCCCTTACCTGGGCAAGGCCTAATATTACACATGACTGAATCCACAGCGCTACCATCACATGGCTTCCCACCGTGCTGAGCTGATGGATTGCTGCAGATTCTGGTTCTGGTCCTGTTACCTTGTCCACAGCTCTTTGAACACTCTTCCCAAAGCCCCCACTCTGACCAGTTGCCATCCACTAAGAAAGAGAAAACTCCAGCTTTATTATTTATCTATTTATTTATTTATTTATTTATTTTAAACAGTATATGCTGAAATTTACTTTCCACAAAAGTCAAGATGAATTACACCTTGTTAAAAAAAATCCAGCTGTCATGAAGATCCATGGTGATAATTGTTTATTACTAGGGCACTCAGCATACAGCAAATGCATCAATTCATTAAAGAAATACCTGGACACAGCTTGTTGTGGCAGCTGCGTACATCTGTATCAGGCCCCTCGCACATCTTCCCACCATTTGCTGGAAGAGGGTTGTTGCACTGACGAATCCTCTCCTGAACACCTTGACCACATGTTACACTGCAAGGTTGCCATTCAAGCCATTCAGAAAATCCACCATGCACTGCAGTGGGAAAAATGATGCTCTGTTTGGAACATGTGCTTGTGGTAATAACTCTTAGATTGGCAGAGCAGAGAGAAATATACATTTGTGAAGCCATACTTGGAAACCCAACTCACCCAACTCACTTCGTATCTTCATTACTGCAGAAATATCTTTCTACAGGTTCAGAGAACACCTCAACTGCTCTGAAATAGTGTTCATGTTTCTAAATGCTTTTCTTTAGAGATATGATGAAGTAATGGCTTATGTTCTGATAATGGGATCAAGATCCTTTCATTATTATTTATGTCTCTCACTCCTTCACATTCATCTGTCTCACAAAGCTGGGTGAGGAGCATAATTACATGAAGGAGCAAAATTACATGAAGAACAAACCCACTGACATCTCAGACTAGATTTAACATGCACCTAATGCAATCTGCAATCACCTAATGCATATATGGAAGGGATAAAATAAAATCTTGCTCTTATACTGAGTTAATGCTGGAATCTAGCAGTTTGACAGTCACAGTCCTATATTTTGTGCACCTACCCTGGACAATCAGTGGCACTCTGACAAGAACAGATCCCATTAGATTCCTTGCTACACACTCATATTCAGACGTATCTTCTTTCCGTGCTGCAACAATACGCAAGGAACCATTAGACAGGACAGTCACTCTCTCCTCACTCACAACTGGATGACCTTGACGGGACCATGTGATGGTTGGAGGAGGTTCTCCCTTTGCCTGGCAGTTCAGCATTGCTGTGGCACCAGCTTCAATAACAGTCCCTGCAGGTTCAATGGTGATGACTGGAGGACCTTGAAGAGAAGTAGCACACGGGTACATTTTTTCATTGGGATAAATAACAAAAGTCTGGTCAGAAAGAGGGCACAACAATGTAGTCTTTTTATTTTGACTACAATTATTATTTTGGTCTTCGGCTGTCAAATGGTAGGCTACACGCAAGTTAAATCAATGCTGATAGGCTGTTTTTAATGTGTAGCTGAGGGCCAAGGTTGGGACTGAGGCCTAACGGCATGAGCATACAGTATTCCTATATTACTAAAATCTATTGTTTTTTATAAAACCTGCAGGAAGACGCTATTAATCATACCTGTTATATATTAAATTATGCATAATATATTAAAATTAAAATAGCTGTTATAAATAATATTAATTAATTATATTATTGTAATTAATATAATTTAATTATAAATTTATTAAATTATAATTGTAATTAATTATAATTTAATAAATTTATAATTAAATTATATTAATTACATTAATTATATTATTATTAATTATAAATATTTAATATTATAAATAATATTAAATTATGCATGATACCTATTATATATATATTAAACCTACTATATATATATATTAAACCTGTTATACATTAAATTATATATTAAATCTCACACTATTGTTGTATTAATCAGACGCTATTAATCATTACGATCTTCAGAGGTCCCTTCCAACCTCAGCCATTCTGTGATACCCTAAGACAACTGAGACAGAAGTAATACATCCATATGAGTTAAGGTTATAATAGAAAAAGGATGTTTAGAAACTACCACCAGTGAAAAAATAATTCTAAAATATTATTTCCACAATGCATAAAATATTGTCAGTGAAGGCTGGAATTCATCTCATATAACTTTCTCAATGTGAAAGTTAGTTCTACTTTAATTCTGTTGTATGGACTCTAAGTCAATTATGAGAAATGGACCCCTTCAGAGGGTGATTCTTCCCTATCTAAGCTGGTTTCTAAGATAAATGGGCTAAATCATTCCCTGCATTCTTTCCTTCATTGACCTCAGTTACTAGCTTAACCACTAATGATGAAAGATGAGGTGAATCTTAACCTTAAGTGCAGTGAGGTGCCCAACCTCCAAAATTTCAACAGGAGCTGCATATACCTATCCAAAGGTAGATTACTGCTCCAATCTAGTATTGGACTTTTCATTTTGAGTCTTACTCTGAAGTGTTAGTGTCAGACTGCGTTCCACCACACCAGCGTCATTGGTAGCCACGCACTTGTAGTCACCAGCATCTTCATTCTAAAGAGCAAATAGCAAGCAATCATATAACTCCTCAACATGTTTGTAAAGAAGGTTTCAGTTTATAGTGCATCTCATGTAAGTGAATTTTCTGCAACATGGCATGCACTAGATCCTAAGAGGCACACTGTCAGATTTGACAGTATTCAAACATTTTGTTGTAATTAACAGCAATACTGTGAATTATTTTTACTGTGATTGTTCTATTTCTTACTACCTGGAATTTTTAAACTTTGAGGTATATATATATATTTTTCTCCTAAATCAACTCCAGGGAGCTGTTTTTAACCTTACTTCAAAATACAGGCATGAGTTTATGGTGGGGGGTGCGTGGGAAAGATCTTGTCATTCATATTAGGAATTTTGATGCTATGAGGTTTGCACTTGAAGAACACAATTGCTTTTTAGCTGACCTAACTGGGTAGAACTTGGGCTCTTTTAAGGTCCAAAGAAAAATTCCCATGTAATTGGGCATCACCAGGATTTCACATACCCAAGATTAGTGTGCAGATGCAGTCCTTCTTACAATTAAATAGAATGATGTCTCTCTGGATTTTTTGTCATGATAACTTGAGTGTATTCTAGCCTGAACTAAACCAACATTTGTTAAAGGTAAAAGCAAAACTGGATTAAATGCCTAGCCTCAGTCTTTCAAAATGATACGATCTAGAATGCCTTTATTAACTAACTGCAATGCACAAACACATTGTAACAGTCCAGTGACTCACCACAGTGCCATAAATAGCAAGAGAACCATTGTTAAGCTGTTGGATCCTGTTGCTGATCTGAACATCCACTCCTTTTTTGCTCCACTGGATGGTTGGAGGTGGATCTCCTCTGACTTCACAATTCAGCATAGCATTGCCACCCAAGGGCTCAGTTCGGATAGGATGGTAATCCCCTTTGAAGACTGGAGGCTCTGAAATTCCAAGTGATAGCAAACAAGTAGCAGAGTCAAAATAAAATGCCCTGAGTGGAAACATTCTTCCATGGCTTTAAGACATTCTGAAATGTGAATTTCAGCCTGTTTCTATTTTTTCCACTTAACCGTAGACAAGGTACCAAATAATATGAAGACATCTGCATAAAACTGTGACAGTGATCACAACTGCTGTTATTTATACATACCTTTGACATACACAAAACCAATAGCTTTGACTGAGCCAACTGTGTTTTCTGCTGTGCATATATATGTACCAGAGTCATCTTTAGATACTCTATCAATAACAAGTTCACTGTGTCCATTTACATCATCATACTGTGCTGAAAGGAGAACACAGCACAAGATTACTTCAATGATTTTAAACATATATTTCTTACGATTTTTTGAATTACAGTGCTATTAAGCAGCACAATGGCATCATGCCGTTTAATTTCTGAGATGCCTCAGAAACACACAGAAAAGTCACAGCTACAACATTTGCCCACATGCATGCATTCATTTAAGTTGTCTCTTAATTTCATGCTTTGTGCATCTGTATTCTATGAACTGCTGAGGTTTTCTTCATATTTGAGAGAAATAGCTTTAGCTGTTGGATAAATGTCATCAGTTACTGAAAGTTTTTAATGTGTTACATTATTCACTGCAGAACAGGAACAATTTCTTCATTATCTTTCTTACAGCTGTGTCTCAGGCAATTTAATCATGTAATTGCAGAATACTGAAGATATTTCTCACACAACTGCTGCCTAATAAGTTTCTCTCTGTATTCTTTTTCTCTCTTATGCCAAACTAATTGCAGTGCTGTGTGGGGAAAAAATCTAGAGCAGAATGACCAGTAAGATCCAGTGTTTCCCACCTGGAATGATGTTATTGTTAAAGGTCCATGTTATTTTGGGTATAGGTATCCCAGTTGCTTTGCAAGTTAATCTGAGTTGTTCTCCTTTAGTCAAAGCTACATCTCCAGGCAGTTCACTAAAAGCTGGGAGTATCTGGACAATGAGAGTGACAGTATGTGTCTCTTCTCCAGCAGCATTGTTAGCAATACAGGTGTAATTGCCAGAATCTTCAGGCTGAAAAATCATATTAGGAAGATCTCAGTTTTGATATATCCTAAACAAAATTATCACATGTACTGACAAGAGAAGCTCAAAACAGCATTCAGTAGAATTGCTCATCTGTACTCCTGCTTCCTCTAAATTTGAAAGATGACCTATACTTGCTTTTGCCTTTTCTGAGAATTTATCACTACAAGTTTTTCAGACATTTTACTCTTCAGTTGAAAATGAAATATTTATGAGGACTTTGGAATATTAACAATGAGAAAACAAGCAAGCAAGCAAGCAAACAACAAAAAAATAATCCAGAAATGGGTGAAAATGAAGAGAAGTAGGGTTGTATTATGTGCAAACTAGTCAAGTCAGACCTTAAGTTTAGTGAACTTACAACGACATTGTCCAAAATGAGGTCTCCATCTGGCATGGCCCTGTATTTTCCCACCATCTCTGTTAACAGTGTATTGTCCTTCTTCCAGTTTATTGTTGGTGTTGGAATCCCATCAGCCACACAAGTCAGAACAGCCCTGGAGTCCTCCATGACAGTGTATTCCACCTCTGTACTGCGAATCTTGGGTGGAACTGTGAAAAGATTTATTTAAATAAATAAATAAAGTTACCTCTATGTGTTATCCAAGCTTTACTGTGAAAACATACAATACTGGATTGAAGAAACTTGGATCTTATATATTGTTTCTTGTCTCAATCAGTGACCTCCCATTAAACATGCCAGCTAAATGTGTGAAATAAACGAAGCAAAGCAGAAATTGAGCTCAGGGAATGTAATACTCTTCCTTAATTCAAACAACTGGCTGATGCTACAAACCAATAAACTTCACACATTAAGGAGCATAACTTCTCCCTTACATCCTAGCTCCTCACCCTCCATAGGTTCATGCTGTCATACTCTACACTGTTTCCATACAGTCCCACTTACTGTGCACAATGAGCTCCATGCTGGAACTGCTGGACCCTGCCAGGTTTGCTGCTATGCATGTGTATCGGCCCGTGTCAGCAGGCTGCACAAACACAATCTGCAGAGTGCCAGTGCTAAGAACTCTTCTTCTCATTGACTCAGTTATCTGCTGTCCGTCTTTATGCCAACTGATCTCTGGCCCAGGGTAGCCTTCAGCTTCACACTGCAGAGTGACAGATTGATCTACAGGAACAACATACTCCTTCAGGTGAGACTTGATGACAGGAGGAACTGAAAAAGAATAAAAAATATTTAGAAACGAATCAGATGATGTAAGAAGCATGAAACACCTAAATTCTTTGTGAAAACAACCCTAAAAGCAATCTTTGATCCTAAAGTAGACAGACAAATAAAGGGAATAAACCTCCTAGGCTTTGCTCAGTGTCACATCAAATAGGGAAGCATTAGGTCTTTTTGTGTTGCTCATATTTAGGCTTTGACTAACAGAAAATGTTCATGAATTTCCTGTCCGTCAATCACAATAGTTTAGAAGACAATCTACCTTGAACTTTCAGTTTGATCTTCCCCAGAGCAGTGCCAGCTGGATTTTGAGCAACACACGTGTAAGTACCAGCATCTTCAACAGTTGATTTTGCAATCTGTAAACTGCCACTGGGAAGAACCATGTAACCATTGCCTAAAACAAATATAAGCAAAGTATGACTTTCTTTTATTTAAATGAATGGCTTTCTTAGACATAAATTTGAATATTCATAGAAGAGAGAGAAAGTATCTGAGTTCCAGTAAATAGGCTAGAATTACAGGCTTCCAGAGGATACCTGCTGTGATTACATTGATGCCTTCCTTTTGCCACGTTATTATGGGTTGAGGTGTACCCATGGCTTCGCATGGTAATAGGACGGGATTGTTCACAATGACATCCAGCATCCCTGGTTGAGTTTGGATAACTGGTGGTTCTGTACAACAAAATGCAAGGCAAAATGCAACTGGTAAATTTTCAAGGCTAGATAACACAGAGGATATTAGAAATCACATAATATGAGGAGTCTGAGAAGGCTGAATTAGCAACAGCTTGATTCTGCCAACCTTTTGAAGAGCTCTTCTACTGACAGTCCAATCTGTGCTTACCATTACTCTACAGCACTTGTACTTATTATATAGGTAATGCTTTCTGATAGAATGCATTTTCTCCTCAGCTTCCCATCTTACCCTGAACGTGAAGAGTGGCGTGTCTGTGAGCAGACCCAGCTGCATTGCGGGCCACACAGGTATACCGACCTGCATGCACTAACTGCGCAGCAGGTATTTCAACAGCACCTACATCAGAAATAGAGAACATTACGACATACAGCAATACCCTGTATTCATGGAGAACTCTCTTAAAGCATTCATATTAAGAGGTCTATACTCTTATTCTAATAAAATTGGACAGTGGTGCTTTTTTTGAGAGACTGTATTTAATTTATTGCTTCCAGATATGCACAATCATCTCCCCAAACCCTTCACTAATTTTCTGCATCTGAACTCCATCCATGCACAGTACCTGAAGAGAGTATTCTGTAGCCATCTCCTCTGGGAATCAACTTTATGCCATTTTTGGTCCAATGAACTGAGGGAGTAGGAACCCCTGATGCGGTGCAGGAAATTATTACTGGAGAAAGCTTTGTTACCAACACATCTGTGGCTTCATCTGCTATGGATGGGGGCACTAAAAACGAAGATCAGTGTTACTTGCTCATTTTTATTTGTTGTTAATCATTGGAAATAACTTACTGTCTTTCTTGGGAATACCATAGACTTAAGGATATCAGTATCATAAAAGAACCATATACAAATCTCATTTTAAGATTGGAATAATCCAGTGAAATGCTACACATACACATGCAATAGCAATATCCCCTCTACCTTGAACAGTGAGTTCAACTGCTCTTCGATCTTCTCCTGCATCGTTTGACACAGAGCACTCATAGACAGCTGTGTCATCAACAGTAGGAGAAATGATAACTAAGGAACCAGAAGACAGAAGTCTGAAAAAAGAAAAGAAAGTAAAAGACATTGAAATACTTCTTCTCAGGTAATCAGACGACTGATTTTATAGGCTATTCAAGATTACATTTATGTATGGCTGTTTTTTAAAGTGCCAGATTCATCACTGAACATTTTAAACCCACAAAGAAATGAAAACATCCCTCACCTGTAAGTATTCTGGTTCTGGTCAACACTAAGAAGATGGCCATTCTTCTTCCAGCTAATTGCTGGCCTGGGAATTCCAGTGGTTTCACAGGGCAAAGTGGTCTGCACATTTACAGTAACTGTAATATTAGTATGTCCAGGAGCAATAGTTGGAGGAACTAAGGACAAACAAAACCTAATTATTCAGAATCATTATACACACATGTCCATCCACCCCTTCCTCCCCCCTCATATACACAGAGCTGCACCGCCTGAGCACATTCACTTGATTTTTATACAGAGTAACTTGGCAGTAATTAACCTACTAAACATGTAGTATTGGATGTGTCACGTCTTTCTATTTCCAGTTGGTGTGCACACAACAGATAACAAAGAATAAATATTTTCTTTTCACTTATATTTGGTTGTATTCTTAAAGTTGTCAATTCATTTTTTTTTTATTTTTTAAACAGAGAAACTGAAAAGGGACTAAACTTAATATTGGATCAGGCTGAACAAGAAAAATGATATATCTGGACTTTAGACTTGTAAAAATAAGTGTATTGATCTAAACCCAAAACTTTTACCAAGGACCTGCAGATCAATTCGTTTGCGCTCAGTGCCAGCTGTATTAGTCGCCATACACATGTATCTTCCTGTGTCAGTAACATGTGCTGAGTGGATGTGTAGAGATCCATCCTCTAATATGGAATATCTGAAACAAAGCCACACAATTTTTCCTACTGTCCAATCAACAGAACCATAGGCCATTCTGATAGTACAGACAGAAAAGATGACTGTCTGCACAACAAATAACCTCAACACTTGGTGTCTTAATTTGGGCACATACAGTTTTCTCATTTATTGCAGTTATTATGACTTCATTTTTTCCCAGCACATCCATTTTCTTAAGAAATTATGAAATCTAACTGACATAGTACTCCTACATAAACGATGACAGATTTGCAGATGTCCAAAACTTGTTTTTATGAATTCCCACTGAACTTCAAAAATAAAACAAAACAAAACAAGTTAATGCTTGTATATTTTTCTTTGAAATATAACTGAATTCTTAACCATTTGCCCAGTTCTAGAAAATGCCTAGCTAATTTCCCCTAAAGCATTCAGAAGACAGAAAACATTCATTATAATAAATGAGATCATTCATTATAATAAATGTGAATACTAGAACATATATAAAGTATAATATATTGGAAGCTACAGAGTACACTCAAGGAGCTTTTGGACTGCATGAAATTGCTTGGCTTCATCCTGAATCTTCAAATCTATCAAAAATTGTAAACATCTCCCAGATTTATTGTTCAAAATCTTCAATATCAAAAAAAATCATTACTTTGAGGTTGTCAAAGGAGGCTTTTTTGTTGTTGTTGTTTGTTTGTTTTTTTTGTCTTTCTTAACAGTAAAAGGGTGAAATCTTTGCTACTGCTACTTTTCTCAAGAACAACTTCTTTAGATATCTATTTTTGCCACCGTATTTTCCATATTTGGGTTTATTTGAGATTATAGCACAAACAGCAGTTCTGATCTGTGAAAACAAAACTCATTTACAAGTTCTAGAAGTCAAATCAAGCTTTCTGTAACTAATACATTGTTAAAAAACAACAACAAATAAAGAAAAAAAGGAGAATATTTATTCTGACTATTGCACAATACCTCGTATTGTTTCCAGTAAAAACAACCCCATCTTTCCTCCATGTAATTCTGGGGGTTGGTACTCCTTCTGCAATACACTCCAGAACAGCAGATGCGTTTATATGGACAACAGTAGTCTGAGGGCTACTTCGGATTGTTGGAGCCACTGTAAAGGAAAAATTCCAAAAGGCATCAGAAAAAAAAAAAAAAAAAAAAAAAAGAATTCTGCTCTGACTGAAACTTTACACATGAAAACACATGCAATAACAGGTACAGGGAGGGTTACAATGATGGAACTAAGTTTCTTACCACTCTGAGCAGTACATAATTGCCACACTGCAGTAAGGAATGAAAAACAAAGTCTGTCTTAAATGCACTGTGAAGATCATATTTGCTAGTTACTGTAAAAGTTACTACATAGCTAAATCAGCAGAAGAGTTTAGTATATTTAACTTAGCAAAATAAGGCTGTGAAGTGATATCCTTGATTAAGGAGGAATGAGGAACAAGAATTTTAAATGGACAGCTAAGTACAATCACTGTGGGGGCACAGCATAATGCAGGTACTTATGAGTGAGTTGCTAAAAGAAGAGAAAGAGGAAAAACAGTTTTTCAGCATCACGAGAGTGTGAGAATAGAATAGTTTCTAATCAGTCTACAGTTGAGGAAAACAAAACAAAACAAAGCAGGTTTAAAATGAAATTCAGAACGTATCAGCAAGCTGATGTTATTAGAGGGCATGTATCAGGATGCACAGGGCCCTCCAAACATTATGTGCCTACCATCTCCTGCTTGGAGCTGCAGAGAAGCCCCAGTTTTCAAGTAACTTGCAAAACCAGTGGCCAAAACAGCTATGCAAACCAAGTCCCCCAAGATACCAGTGAACTGCTTTAACAGTTTACATAAATATGCCCAAGAGCATTTCTCTGTCTTGGATCTGTGTGTTCAGTCTGGATGTATCTTGACTCTGTATCAGGATGAAGGCAGGATGCACAGCACCCTCTGTCAGCAGGAAGCACAGAGAGACAGAGAAGGAGCCATGGTGAGTCCCCAGCAGGTCTTCTAGCATGGGGGACAACTGTGAACTGCAATGGTGAAACACGTGAGGTAATACACCTGGTTTCACAGTTCAGATGCAGCCTAAGTGGCCTGCACCTGGCTACAAAGGGACTATTAATGCTTCTTTCTTGCCATTTGAAATCCAGCAGAAATACCATGCAAAGATCAAAACCAACAAGAACAGTTTCATAATTTTACCATGTACTGTCAGCACGAACTCCCTGGTCATTTTTCCTGCAATATTACTTGCCACACATGTATAGCTTGCTGCATCACTGAGGTCAGCATTATTGATTTGCAGGTATCGCCCACTGGATAGGATTCGAACTCGAGGAGTTCCCTAAGGGGAAAGAGAGAGAGTTTGATGGATTTAATTTTATGATTGTTCTCTTTCTAAAGATAGAGCTTTTTTTTTTTTTTTTTTTTGCTTTTTTTTGTTTCAGAGTATGAACAGCCACGAAAGAGAGACAAAGATAAACAAAGGGCTGAATTAACTGCTTGTTTAACTTTATTTATAGCCATGAAGATAATAGGATAAACAAGTTTTTAATAAGTTATCATTTAGCAGTGGTTCCACCTTGAAACTCCTTCTGGGGTGTGTGCCTGAATAAGGTGGCTTTTTGTGTTAACTAATCCACAACGTACAGCCAAAGGGCTTTTGAGTTTTTACAGAAAAGGGGAAGCCATTAGCACATGATTATTATTTTTTTTCCCCAAAAATCCATGCATACCACCAGCAGAAGAAATACCAGTTTCTCCAGACTGTTCTTCAAACATTACAAGTCTCGACCAGACAGAATCCAACATAAACTTAGCCTATTAGGTTTGCTAGCCAGCATTTCTGGATATGAGGAAACCACTCTTTTCAGCTCTGAGAATGTACAGCACCTGCTCAGCAGCCTTTTTTTTTTTTTTTTTTTTTTTTTTAACCACAGCTAGTCTGGATAAGAACTGAACGACTGAACAACTGAATGACAGTAATGCCAACTACAAGTGTTCCAAAAACTGACTGGATAAAAAAACAGGAACCCACCCCCACCTCCCCTTAAAAACAAACAAACAAAAAACTTTACAGTATGCACTATGCACACTTCAGATAACATTTGAAGCCAACATTCCCGTTTGCTCTTTTGGTTAGAAGGTCTGCAGAAAGTTAGAAGGTCTGTTGTAGCAACTACAACAGATATGTGAAACACTTCTGGTTCTGCACCTCTCTGTACTACCACTCAAGTACTCTGCTCTAACACTAGGCACCAACACAGCAAGTCTAAGGATGCAAACCAGACAACACTGTCGGAACCTCACAGGTGAAATGATTCACCACCAGGATGGATTACAGACACAGAAGGCAAAACACAGGCAATGAAGCTATTGTTTAAAACTTTCACTATACTCAAGGCATGTCAGAAACATCAACTTTAAAAAAAATACAAATTCAGAAATTCTTTTAGTTTCTAAATAAAGATGGACTAGGTCCAGACACTCCTATTTACTTATTTTGGTAACACTCGAGGTGCATTTCCCAAAAGCAAGGAAGAGTGCCGAGACTATGACTGCCAAAGCTGTCCCAGGCTAGGTCTTCCTATAGTTCTGCTACTGAAAGTGGTGGTGTTGCACAATTACATCATTAAACGCAGAGAAGTCTAGCGTTTTCAAAATCTGCACAGTGGAAGACAACAAAATGAGGAGGAATGACACCCTCCATTACCAGGCCGTTTCAAAAAGCAGTGATGACTTAAACCAAAGTGGCACTGCAATCTGAAAATCTGACTTCTCCAGTCATCTCTTGTCATTGTGAATCCTCAATGTTCCCAAGATAAGGAGGTCCATATCACAGAACCACAGAATTGTAGGGATTGGAAGGGACCTCAAGAAATCGTCGGGTCCAACCCCCCTGCCAAAGCAGGTTCCCTAGAGCAGGTTGAACTGGATGGCATTCAGACTGGCCTTGAATATCTCCAGAGAAGGAGACTCCACAACTTCCCTGGGCAGCCCGTTCCAGTGCTCCATTACCCTCACTGTGAGGAAGTTCTTTCGCATGTTGGTGTGGAACTTCCTGTGCTCCATGTTTTGGCCATTGCCCCTTGTCCTGTCCCCAGAAACCACTGAAAAGAGGCTGGCCAAATCCCAATGTCTCCCACACTTAAGATATTTGCAAACATTGATAAGATCCCCTCTCAGTCTTCTCTTCTCAAGGCTGAGCAGACCCAGATCTCTCAGCCTTTCCTCACAGGGAAGATGCTCCAGGCCCCAATCATCTTTGTTGCCCTCCACCGGACTCTTTGCAGGAGATCCCTGTCTTTCTTGTACTGGGGAGCCCAGAACTGCACACAGTAATATTCAAGGTAACGTTCCCTAGCAGCACTTAGTAAGACACAATCACTCCTCGTATTCTTACTTCTACCACAGATATTTCATTCTTCTAAATTTACAATAGAAAAAGAGCCTGAAGAACGGGCTGACGCAGGTAAAACAAAGAAGCAGAACTTTGTATGAAGACTACTGATGGGCTACAACTAAGGGAGACAAAATTCATAAGATAAATTTGTTTCCTCTTTATTCACAAATAAAGATCAATATAGGGAAAATTATTAATTAATTTCAGTTAATAGCTTAATTTAAATTGTTCTGTTGTAAATCATCTGGCTTCTGAGTCATCATAAAATGATGAGAAATTTAGAAAAGAAAAAAAACAACACCGTTCTGTTTAAACTATCCTCATCTTGCTCAACCACCAAGGACTCAATGCCTTATATGACACTACATGGAACCATGAGTGAAAAAGATGCATTTGATACAAACCCGTGGTGGTTAGCAATCCATGGTTTGTTTTTTCCCCAATGTAAAGAAATTTAATTCCTTCCTAAATGCTACTAGAATATGAGGATGCATAATATACACAAAGGAAACATATAGTGTAGTCTTCTCTCAGCTACCTTTCCTGGGAAGCCATTCAGGAGTATACCGAAGGCTTCTAGGATTGTTCAGAGGATCCAGGAGGAGCAAGGGATCCCCCTAAAGGAAAAAAGAACAAGTAACAGCGGGATGGCCACTTCACATGCTTGCTAGCTTCAGGTACTCATTTAGGACTAACTGTATTTGTACTGGGGCAACTCAGCTTGAATTCAAGGCACTGTAACTTGACTGCACTGAAGGAGCAAGTGAACAGAATAAGAAACCTCAAGCATTGTGTGTAAAAATTAAAGGGAGCAACAAACTAATACAAATAATATAACTCCTGTACCTCTAAAAGTTCTCCATTTTTAAGCCATGAGATTGTCGGAGGTGGTACAGCATCTGACTTGCATTCCAGTATAACTTGTCTGTTCTGCAACACAGTGAGGTCCTGTGGACCACTGGTACCAGCAATATTAGGAGGAACTGTTACAAAAATGAAGAAGAAAAACAAACACCACAGATATGAGCCACCATTAAAACTATTAATTGAAAAATTTGATTTTATTTCTCAATATTTAAAATAAAGACAAAGCTACAGTGCCACTGATTAGTTCTGCTCTTCAATACTTGTGTTAAACACACCATGTTTGTATAACTGGTGAACCTGTTTCTTACATCACACACTGGAAACTACTGTGACAAATTAATTTAAAGTCCATTCTCAGTGAAGGCACCAGCATTTAAGCCAGGCAGAGTGGGGATCACAGAATTTCCATAAACTCTCCGTCAAGAAACAGGGAAGCTATAACCTTCAAGAAGAAACCTTAGTCATATTGTAAAACTGCATAAGTCCTGGTGTATTCTACCTTAACTGACACTACATTTTATGTATTCATTTGTAAATAGATTTCTTAAGTTTTTCTACTGAAAAACTAATATCATGGACATCATTACACTTTATACTCTTTTTAATAAGCATAATAAACTCAGTTCAAATGACCCCTGATGTCGATTATTGATATCTGTAACCTTCCTGTTTATTCAAAAAACAAGACTTGGAGTAAATCAGGTAGAACTTTCCCTTTTAATTGCTCATCAAGTTTAGAATACTTAATCTTATACAGAAATGTTAGTTATCATATGATATAACATCATTTTCTCAAAACACGTATTTCTTCTTTAGTAATACATTAGCCATTAAATTGCAATACTGTTACATACCTTAGGAGTTTACAGTTTGAGGAATATTTTTTGCCTAAATTAAACTTACCGTGCACTCTTACTAAATATTCCTTATCATCATCTCCTGCTGGGCTAGATGCCACACATGTGTATCTTCCTGTGTCCTCCACCTAGAAACACATGGACAACTTCAGCAAGAATTGCAGTATCTGGGAACAATTCAGAAAAACAGTGAAATATAAACATGGACAGCAAAATTTAAAGGGCAGCACTTAAAAGTAAAGACAACAGATAAGAACTGTCTGAAAATAAATGAAAAAGAGTTCTTAGACTCATAGAATGGTTTGGGTTGGAAGGGACCTTAAAGATTATGTAGTTCCGACCCCCCTGCTGTAGACAGGGACACCTCCCACTACATCAGGTTGCTCAAAGCCCCACCCAACCTGGTCTTGATCACTTCCAGGGATGGGGCATCCACAGCTTCTCTGGGCAGCCTATACCAGTGCCTCATCACCCTCTGAGTGAAGAATTTCGTCCTTGTATCTCATCTAAACCTACCCTTGCTTAATTTAACACCATTATTTCTTGTTCTGTCACTAAATTTCCTGATAGTCTATCCTGTAGGTTACCCATTTTTCCTTTAGGCACCCTTTAAACACTGGAAGGTTGCTATAAGGTCTCCCTGTAGACCTGTCTTCTCTAGTTCTTGGAAACTTGCTTCTGTTACCATGGTAGGATGGTACAGAGATTGCTTAGGAGCAGCAGGGCTCTAAATAATCTCTCTGGGTAATTTGCTTCCAGGAAGAACCTCTTCTCTTTGTGATACTTTCTGTTATAGTTGATCAATGAAGAAGGAAACAGCTGTAAGTATGCATCTACATGTATGCAAAGGTCAGTTCTGGATACTAAGGAAGTTTTTTTATGCACATATCCTAAAATGTCTCTATGCTTTCTCTGTCCTGTAAACTCCTCATTGTAAAGATGAAAAGTGTTTGCTTTAGAAGCAAAACCAGCTCAAATTAATCAAACTGCTCGTCCTTCTTCCTGAGCCCCATCCCACTTGTGTTTGGTGACCTTCAGCCTGGCTGAGTGTAGCTGAATACAGCTTTAGTTTAGTGGTCTAGTTCTGTGCAAGTTACTTTTCCATGGACTCTTTTATTGCCTGAATTAATCTGAAAGCCTTTGTATTGTCTTTATTTATTTTTATTTAACTTATAACAAAGGTGGCTGCAAAGGCATTTTTTCCCCTGCAGTCTATGGCCTATACATGTGAGAAGAAAATAAATCTTAGGAAAATCTTAGTTCTCTGAAAAAGAAGAAAGGCTAAGGAAGAACTATAAAATATGGAAGAAGAAAAACAAGTGACAGTAACAAGATTCAAACAGGCAGAAAATCAACAATATAAGATTACGGACACAGACTAAAAAGAGAAATAAACCCAGAAAAAGGCACAAGTCCCTAGACTTGATTGTTCTTCGTGTGAGAAAGCAGCAATAAATAAAGAATGAACTTGAATAATGCTCAGAAGAGGCAGAAGTACTTGGTCACTCTTAACCCACAATACTACTGCTTGTTCTGTACGGAAAATTCCTAGGCCAAGGCTTGAAAAATATATTCTCCAACTGTACATGCAAGCAGATTAATTGAATAGAGGTTTTTGAGGACCTTTCTTAGGACAGCCCTAATAGCAGACAATTTTGTACACTCCTCTAGGGTTGGCTGTTTTGAAACAAAATGTTTTCAAAACTTTTGAGACTGTTTTGAAACAAATGTTTTACCTGAGCACTGGTTATTCGAAGCACTTCTCTTAGGACATGAACATTGTCATTCTGCAGAAGTGGGCGCCCATCCTTCATCCATGAAATTTTGGGGACTGGAATGCCAGTAGACATGCAAAGAAGTTCAAGGGGGTTGTTGACAATCACAGAGAGCTCCTCTGGTTGATCAGAACCATTGATGTGAGGAGGCTCTACAGAAAGAAAAACATTCATGTTGTTTATTGACTCAGCCTAATTCACCAACTTGTGTTCAGAATTTATAGAATTAGTCTGCATCAGTATTATGCCTGGCTGTACAACTGGGTATATCATGATTTCCATCTGCCTCTGTTTAGAAATCTGCACATTTTGTGAAATTAATTTAGTAGTCAATGTTTTCATAATCCCAGGGAAAAAAAATTTTACATAGTATCAGCAAAGACTTTTATTATCTCTTCGCTGTTGTACCTTCAGCTGTGCTATCAACCTGTCAAGCTGAATTTCCACTAACCCAATTTGTTTGTTTATACGAAATTACTTTGCAAATCACTTTACTGCTAGTTGGCATATTTCAGTACTCCTGAGATTTTGATATGTTAGGTATGTTCCATATCCTATTTGTCTTATTAAATACAGAAGATGTTTATTGAAAATACTCCCTTATCACTAGACAATTTTTGAAATGTTGCCCTGAGTAGATACTCATTTACTGCTTGCATTTTGTTCAGCTGACAGGTTAACCTTACCCAGCACTTTCAGGGAAAAGTGCTTGCTGATATCTCCAGCTTCATTGGACGCTACACAAGTGTATTTGCCTGTGTCACCAATTTCTGCTTTTACAAAATGAAGGACCATTCCTTGGTCACTTGAAGTTAGGTGAGCTCCAAGGCTTAGAGGATTTCCATTTTTAAACCAGGACACAGTAGGGACAGGAGTGCCATCAGTAAAACACTTCATTGAGGTTGAACTGCCTTTTATTACAGTCATGTCCTCTGTTCCTCCAGCATTATCCAAGCTTGGTGGTACTGCAGAGAAACAAAGAGCTGATTCACACAGAGTACACACAATAGTTAATTCTGAATATAAAATAACTGCAGTGCAGCTACCCTTTTGCGTCTCATCACCTGCACTCCTTATTTTATATTAAGTAATTGAGTTAAAATTCACTTGAAAATTGTACTTTATTACTCATTCTAAAAAAAAACACCTGTGACACTTCATGGGTGCCAATTCAAGTAAGAACTCTTTGAGGGTTAAAATACTGCATTAAAACAAAACAAAACAAACAAACAAACATAAAAAAGTGAATGTATTTCTAATGATTATCTAAGTATGAAACACTTGTGGATGTCTGCAACTTTGTGTTTATGAGAAGGAAAAAAGAAGATTAGGTTTAAGAAATTAACTGAGCAATAGATTTTTTACATATAGCTTTTCAGAGAAACTTACCAAAAATTTGAAGGCTGTAATGCTTGTTGTCCACTCCAGCTCTGCTAGATGCTACACAAGTGTACACACCAGCATCAGATATCTGCACTCGGGCAAGTCTAAGGAGAAAATCATTTTAGTTGAGCTGTAACTGGAATACAGTATCACACTTTTATTATGGCATGGTTTGGATCAAATTTTACTCTTGCTTCCAACAATGCTAGCTAGCAAAAGACAGAAAACCCAGCTAGCTATGTTAAAATAAATGAAAACCAACCTTAGAATTTGCCCAGCTGACAGCAACCTGATTTGGGAGGAGACAGACAGAGGAAGGCCATTCTTTAACCAGTTTATCTGCGGAGATGGAGTTCCAGTAGCAGTACATTCAATATTTATGGAGGTGTCCAAAAGAACAGTGAGGTCCTCTGGTTCACCTTTATTATTGGTTATTGCTGGAGGAACTACATTTTGTGAATGTTGAAAAGGAAGATGTTAAGACTGCTTCTTAAAATCATTCCATATATGTAATTTTGCAATACCAGGAAGCCTATGAAATCTTGCACCTAATGTCTCACAGGCATTTAAGAAAGAAGAGGCTCCCCAATTTTTTTAACAGTAAAACCTCTAACAATAATATTGAGCATTAATAAATACTTGCTTGCATATTTAAAACCAGATGCACTGTAGAATGATTATAACACTCCCTCTTATTTGTGCTGGCTGTGGCAAATGAGATCTTTGGGCTCAGAGCCTGAAGCTCATGGGGAAAAAATGGCATTTCAGAGGGGAGCAAGTGGTCAAGAATTGGAGGGAATGCGTTGAACCTCTTAAAGGCCAAATGGGACTTTGCAATTTGCTACCAAAAGTATCTACTTCAATGAACCTTAAATAACATGAAAGCTAGAATCACAAAGGAGGAAAGTTAGCTTAACTTCTAGATGTATAGGCTGATAATTTTAAAGTATACAGAAAACTTCAAAATGACTGGGTAAGTATTCTGGATCATGATTCTAAAAAAAACATTGTTTTTAGCTGTCTTTTTGTTTGGTTTTATAGTCTGAAAGCCTTTTAAGTCTTGGGGGCAAAAAGGGACTCGCTTTATAAAGAAGGTCCAGGCACATGCAGCTCCAAGCTCTGACTGACTTAGGATCCCATTGCACACCATTACAGTTGCATGGTAAGATGACTTAAGTTGATGATTGCTTGAGCCTCAGCCAATACAAATTGACCAAAACAGTCTCCACTATTGTATAGGGATGTGACGTGGTACTTTTTTCAGTATTATTTTTTTATTATATTAAAGGTCATCTTGTTACTCTTCTCACACTCACATTCCAACTAATTCTGACTCTCACTGTATAACTGGGACACATGCTTACACCTCTGTGAAATGCTTCCTATGCAGAACTTTTTCACACTAATCACAGCACATCAGGTTCTTATTTTGCAAAAAATAAAATGTCCACATACAACAATGGCAAAGAAGAATTATGCTGTCTTCTTTATATCATTTTGTGTAAGAAAACAAGAATTTCATCCCAAACTATATCATATTTCTTTTAAACTCTAAATAATCTATTTCTCAGGGAAGAGGGAACCTTTAACAATTAGTGTTCTACCTTATTACTTTGGTTTTACTGATGTACTTTGACAAGAATTAATGCAAATTGATTAACAGAAAAAAAAAAAAAAGGAATATCATGGTAAATCAGCCCCTAGTGAATCTCAGCAAGAAAAAAATTACCAAAAGCAGAATTCCTCTATTATAAAATACACCAAACAAACTAATTTCTGTTTATCCTAAAACGTATTTAACAGCAATTTAAATAATCTTGTCATTGACAGAACATCCTGTGTAACATACCGTGATATCTACAGTACATGAAATTGGAAATGTGCATGTAGTATTATCCTGAAGACAGGCATTCATTTCTTAGCCCTCTCTTGAGTGCACTTACAAAGATAGGATTATGGACCAGATTTTAGTTTCACATCTGTGAAAACTCACCATATACATTCAAGTTGAAAATTTGATCTTCCTCTCCTGCAGGATTAGTAGCCACACAAGTATATTTTCCTGTATCAGAAGTGAGAGCTCTGAAAATGGTTAATGTGCTGCCATCTGGAGTTACTCTGCAAGGAAGGTCATAAAACACGGTGAATTTGTTTATATATTATTATGACCTAGCAAATAAACATTCAGTTTTGTACATTTAAATCAATTCCCTCTATCCTCTTGGGAATTTCACTAGAGAACCACTGTTTTCTGTAAATTATTTATTAGAGATAGGCTAGGAAGCTTTTTTTTTTTTTTTTTTTTTTTAATTCCAAACAGGTTTTTCAAGAATCCATAAAAAAAAAGCATCAAGATCTTTCCCCTCCAAAAGAACTTAATGGAACTTGCAGAGCTTTACAAATTTGAATTAATCTGATGAACTTTCAGGGAACTTATTAACTGAGAAAAAAACAGATATCATATATATATATCTCAGTATAATTTTATTTAAAAAAAATCAAAGTAGTGACAAAGTATACTAGAATGATAAAAGATGAAGAGGGAGATGATGTTCTTAACCTGGCTAACCAGGACTCAGACCCTCTTTAAGCACACTTTAGGAACCTAGAATTAAAGAATGGTTCCTCTTTCCTGTCCTCTTTACACTCTTCGTATTTTAAATTATACAAGAAAATAATTCAGTACCTGCTAATTTTTACTTGCCTTATTCTTTGTAAATCATCACTGGCAACTGTTTTTCCATCTTTAAGCCATTGCATAACGGGTGTGGGAACACCGCTAGCATCGCAGACAAGCTGGATGCTTTCTCCCAGCAGGACACTGACCTCACTAGGCATTTCAGAGCCGACAATATTAGGAGGAACTAGGAATGTAGGATGGTAGGAAGAGAACATTCATCAGCAAAAGACATAATTTAAGCTATAAAAAGTAATGCTGCAGTAGCTTAGTGCTACTACTAATTATTGTAGTACCTTCAACACAAAACTAGTTTAGAAAGTATAGTATTACTTTGTTTCTAGAGGAAGTTCTGTGAAGATAAGTTCAAAGCCCCTTTAATCATTTCTGAAACCCACTCATTTACAAGATTACAGAAATCATGTAATACTTGCTATTTATTTAACATCTACCTACCTGCTCAAACAAGGCTGACTAACATGGACAATAACATTATGACAATCCCAGTTCACGCAACATCACAATACACTAACAACAAAATGCCAGCTTAATTCTTGAGCATATGCTTAGTACACAGTCAAATGCCCTACTGCATCAATGACAATCATATTCCCATCAACAGAGAGCCACTTGCTCCGCCCTAACCAGCAAGCCATTTTCAGTCTGTTCTCCTAAAGAACACGAATGACAGTCACGCTATCTGTCACGCTATCTGGTCCCACTTGTCAAATTTAAGTCATATTAGATGAAGCAAGTAGCTTAATATTCAGTTCCTAAACTTGAGGTAAACAGGCATGTAGACAGGGATACACAAGAACTAGTACCCCCACAGAACAACTGCTCTTTTGAACAGTCACTGGATCTGTGTGGCCTGCTGATGGCTAGCTGTCACATCTGTACCTGCTGGCACACACAACTCACAGCTCCTCTGCCTCTTCCCCAACCAGCAACTGCTGGCCTAGGAAGGGACCACAGCAGAAAGCTGCAGATGCTGTACAAGCAGTGTGTTACTGAACATGGGAGGCTAGTGAAATTAATGGGGATGAGTCATTAAGAACAGAGGAAAGTAGAGGTGCTTGCAGTATAAGAGTGATGTATAGGGAGGCAAGAAATATACAATTCCCTAACAAATAGGGGTTTCTTATTTGACTGAGGAAATAATTTATTCTTTTAATAAGAAAATTCTTCCAGTACTTCTATCTCCTTCTGTTTGCTATGAGGAAAAAAGGCAACAGGTATTATTGCTTCTGGAACACCATGTATGTGTGTTGTTCCACACTTAACCAGTGAAGCTTCAGTGATCAGCAGAAGGAAGGATGTGATCAGCTGCAAACACACAGAGTGTGTCAGTTCCTGACAGCTTTCAAGTTCTCCTACTATGAGAGGTAAATAATATTCTTTTTCATGCAAATTTCTCACTAGATATATAATCTTCTAACCATTTTTTTCCCACTGGTTGCAAATGATAGGAATACTGATCCAAATTCTCCACTTCTCTGTGTATGTTACCTCAGTGTCTCTAGTACAGATACAGCATCATACTCAAAAATTACTAACCAATTCTGCCCACTGCACTCATATGACTTACCTTGAATGGAAAGAATGTAACTTTTCTGAGCTTTTCCCTCTATATTTGAGGCAATACATGTGTAGGTCCCACTGTCCAGAAGCTGAGAGCGAGCAATCTGAAGCTTGCTTCCACCAGATAAAATATGAACTTCAGGAGAATCAGAATTTTCTGAAAATATGTAAACAGGTGGTCATTCCAAAGCAGGCCACAAAGAGTAAACATATCCTGAGAAAATTTTTCATCAAAATTTCAGAACAAAATTAAAAGATTCCAATCACTTAATGTAAGAGTCTACCTAGAGACAGATGAACAACAACAACAACAAAAAAAGACTACAAATTGCACAGCAGTACTCCAAAGGGGGAAAAAAGAGCAGGAAAGAGTATGAAGGAATGTTACCTAGTGGTTTTCCATTCTTAAACCAGGCTAGTTTCGGTGGAGGAATTCCAGTAGCATCACACACGAAGGTAATGGGATTACCGATTGTTTCATTCATCCACTCTTGTTCGGGGCCTTCTATATGTGGTGGCACTACAAATTGAATGGAAGTCTGAATAGTTTGCTTACCAAATATTTTTGTAAATTGATTTTGAATTATCTGCTCTACAATATCTATGACATTATAATAATGACTACTGAAGATAGTATGGAGTATGCTCACCATAAACATTAAGATGGAAATTTTTATCATCTTGTCCTGCAATATTTATGGCTTTGCACACATACTGGCCAGTGTCAGAAACCTAGAATAAAAATTTAAGAAAAAATTAAAAATAATATAAAACAAAACCAGCTTATTATGTAGATCTTATATTAATTCTACAGTATAGAGATATTAACAGATTTTGCCAACTCAAAATCCTTTTCACAGAATTAAAGGCCTCCAGCAAATGTATCTCCTACATATATCTAGTAGAACACACCCATAAAGAACAAAAGAATTGCTTAACAGTAGTGGAGTAGTGGCAGATGCAGCATCCCACAAGCCTGACCTACCTCCGCACCCTTGATTCGCAATGTTTGCCCATCTGCTAAGATCTCCACATTTGCAGACTCTGAAATTATACGCCTGTTCTTGTACCAGGTGATGACTGGTGGTGGGATAGCATTGGATTCACACTCTAACATCATCGGGGTGCCCACTCTCACGTTGAGCACTGTCAGTGAGGTTCCACTATGGTCTTTGATGCTTGGGGGGACTGTAGAAGAAGCTCAGAGTTATTTTTGCCTTTGTTTTGTGAGAGGGAAAAAGACAACCTAAGAAAAAAAACAAAATACTGTATTTTCTAAGCAATAGATATTATCTTAGGAAAATAGTAAAACTAAAACCAAACCAAGGACAGTTAGGAAGCTCCTCTTCTGACTTTCCCCAGCTTGGTTTCTGGCAACACAAGTGTATTCACCATCATCTGATAGTTTGGCTCGAGGAATCTGCAGAGTCCGAGCACCTGAAGTAAAAAGAGAAGCGCTGATATTTATTCTGTGGTTATGGTATCAATTTCAAATACGACAACAGAACTGACAACAGATTGTGTCCAACAGACTGGTCCAACATAGGCACCAAATTAGCCTCAGATTTAAAAATGTACACAATTGCCATTGTTTTTTAAGCTTCATTTATCCATAAAAAAATCAAAGAAGAAAATTTTAGGGTCTTTTACTGGTGCTGTTAACTGTAAGTTTGGACCACTGACACACCTTTAAGGCCTCTTTAATTCATGGTTGCTAAACCCTCTCTGCTAACTTAACTATGCTCTTTTCCCCAAGCTCTGTCACTATCTGATCCTTTACTCCCTATATATCAATTGTCTCCATTTGCGAAGCTACTGTCTGCACCTGGATTACTAAACTGCACATATGCCTCTGCTGCCTTTAAGCAAGTTCCATGTCTGCACTTTAGTCCATGCTGGTAACACAGCCCCCAGCCAAGTAATAGCTGTAGAACAGGACTGAGCACCACAGCAAGGGATCTAGATATTCTGGACTGAACATAAGCAGCAGGAGTAGAAATGACACACTCACTCATCTAATTGAGTGAGGAACTTTGAATGAGTAAGGAGATAGCAGACACAAGGATTTCTTCCTAAGAATTCAGCAGTCACTAAGGGTTCACTCTGTTTCCCATGGAATTAATAGGAGGGTTGTTAATTTTTGCCATCTAAGCCAGCAAAACTAATCCCAGCCTCCATCACTACTTCTGATCATTTATTTGCAAGGTGAGTCAAAGTGCCTCAACTTTAATTGATACCTCTATCAGAGGACCTCTGTTTTACGTGACTTGCCCAACAGTCTTTTTCACACAGTTTATTTCAGTGCTTTCAGTCAGAGCTAGTTCTCCTTAGAAGTGAACCCATCCAACAGCCAAGACATTATTAAATGCTTTAAAAACACAATAGGCTAAGTGTCTTGTCTACTCACTGGAATAATACTAAGAATATATTAGCTCCATAAATGGCTGTCACCCTTATTAATACAAAACAGACAGAAGTCCAGTACAAAGGCTGTATAAATAGCTGAGATTCCTCACCAGGCACAATAAAAGTGTTAGCATTCAAACTGATAGGTTTTCCATTCTTGAGCCAGCTGAGATCAGGAGGTGGAAAGCCAGTGACCTCACAAGTCAGAGAGATGAAATTATTCACCACCACGGTCAAATTCTCAGGATTAGTACCAACAACATTTGGAGGAACTGCAGAGAGAAATACATCAATAGTATCTTTCACAGCATCAGCAAACAATATTCTGCAAGATGCTGATCTACTAAAATAAAGCTGAATTGTTGAGCTTTGCCAAAGGGCAAAGTTGCAAAAATCTTTCACACTTTGTGAATGGATCCTCTGCTTTTTGGATGTATCTGGAAACAATTTCATCTACAATCCTTCTCTGCTTGGAATTTGGGAAAGTTCAGTGACCTCTAAAAGATCTTACAATTCCTGATCAAAGTATTATGAATTTTAAAAGAATGTATTCACAGAATGTTTGTTACACAAGGCAGGGCAAATTTTACTTTGTCAGGATATCTAAGAGGGCTAAGCAACATTTCTTGCTGATATAGTATTTTTCCTGTTCTTACTGAAATATACTATTTTCCCGTTATAGAGAACCAGAGTACTTTTTTTAACCAGACAAACCTGTTGTGTAATAATGAGCTAAGCAGTTTAAAATTCTGACACACATGCATTGCTCATAGGGGTGCATTTTTAAGCTTCCAAGTCCCACTGCTGTTAAAGAGAAGACTATTTAGACATTTGACCTTTTTACAATAACTATTTAAAAATAAATAACTGTAAATCTTTTCTTTTTAATAAACCCCAAGTTTTAGTTTCCACGTTTTTGCAGTGTGGATACATGAAACACTTAAGAGGAAAGCAAAAGCATGTTCTTGGCTCAAACGGGTGGAAAAGTCATTCCAAAGTACACATGGAATCCTCTTCTTCAAAGACAGAAGTGTTAAAGTATTTTGGATCATACCCACCAGAAATACTCCAGCTGCTTTCTGTCACTTGAATGACACAAAGCAGTCATTAAGCCAAGTTTATTGCTCCTCTGTGGCACAACAGAAACAAGAGGAGTCGATGGAAATGGGAGAGTTCATTCCATATTTTTCAGCATGGAATATCTGAGGGTTATTTCCCTAATAACGAGTATAAAACAGTTCACTAAAATTAATGGAGAATTCGGATCTGATGACATTTTATAGATATTTATATTTATTTCCTTTTACAGTTACTTTCCCACAGATGTGATTATTGGCAGTGCAAGACAGTGGAAAATTAAATAAAAAGGGCTAAATCTAAGTTACCTTTTAATGAATTTTGCTTAAACTGCATTTCAAATTCTGCAGGTTTCTACTGTGTAAGCAAAGCACTCATAAATGCACCACCGCAGGTAATGCACATATACAAAAGTATTTTTATGTGCATAAAGATGCAGTAATGGGCTCAATGTTAGCATTCAGTGTAAAAAATGGCCTGTTTATTGTTTGTTAGAGACAGGAATTTTTAAAAGTGGATGCTTATTTATTTTCAGGATTGTTAAGGTTTAATTTTATTTTTAAGGTTTTATTACTCATCTTGGAGGTAAGAATTTTTCAACTTATTAAAGATAAGTTGATACACTTTAATTTTACAAAAGCAATTATGTTAAAAACATAAAAATAGTAGAAAAATAACCTTTTTTTTTTTTCTGATGCTGGGAAAACAAAGATCATGCTGCTTAACGATAATACACTTCCATCAGTGCTTCACCTTTGGTAGTCCTTTCTTAAGAGCATTAGTCTAATTTTTCACATGAAATTGCATTCAAAGATTAATAGCCGCAAATTAGTAATATTGCTGAGCTAGAAATCAAAGAAGCTTCATACAAATATTTATTTTAAAATGACACTATTAGACTATGGCCATTATAAACAAATATTTTAAAGACAAGAAATTTAAGTTAGAACACAAATGTCAAGAAATTAAATTTAAAAACAAAGCTCAAGCATCAGGAAATCTGGGTAGATTCCACTGAAAGAAAAGAACCTCTCAGAGAATAGGGGCAAATTCTTTCCATGATAACACTATTTTTTGGCAAATTAAATCACTGAATTGAAAAAAGCACTGTAATTTGTTTCATTTAGAATGTAAATTTGCTGCAAGATTTTTTTCTTTTGTACGTTATAACCTAAATCATCAGATGTCTCGGATTATGGGACTACACTCAAATAAGACAGAGAAGACTGCACTTGCCTTCTATCTAGTGTGTAACTCTAAGATTAGCTAGCTAACAAGGATATGAGAAATGATCCTTATCATATGTAGAAAACTCCAGAGGCTGGAATAGATGATCTTTAAAGTCCATTCCAACTCAAAACATCCTACGATTCTACGTCTCTAAACTATATTGTGAAAGCAGATAAAAAATTTAGTTGCCAGTATTCCTTGGTAGGTTTCAAAATGCAATTGTGCTGCTGACTTTGGGGGAGTAATGCTTATTTGATCTTCAGTTTGGAATGGAGGGGTTAAAGTGGTGGGATGAAGAGTGAGCGGAAATAAAAGGGGAAGTTACGGTTAACTCTGAAATGTTAATTAGAATTAACATGATCTTCTGAACTTATCAGAAAAGTTTAGGAAGGTGGTAGAGAAACCACCTTTAATATTTTTAAAATAATGAAAAATGTTTTAATTTCTTGATTATATTTGTTTTAGACCTGTGACACCAAAGGCACAAATTTATTTTAACCTTGCTCTAACTCAACAGCAATAAAAAAGAATATAAAGGAATCTTAAAAGAGGAAACAGTAGAATACATAAGGTTTTACAATGCTTCATCTCCTTGGTTTATGTTTCTAATCATAACTTTCTTGAAAAATATTCTTCTTAAACAAATCAAAACAGGCTGTTATTCAACCTGTTTGTAATTCTTAATCATAGGGCTTAGCAACACCTACATGACGTACACACACAATAACAATTTCTACCTATAAAGATGGGGTAGCAAAAGCAATGTACTGCCACGGTACTACAAACTTGTATTTAATTTCTAGTACATGAGAATTTCCATTACATGCAATATGGTGACTTACACACATAAAGCTAAGAATGTACCTAAATGCTCTGCTAAAACATTCAAATTGAACTAACATTTGGAAAAAAAAATACATCAAATTATGGATTATTATACTTACCATGAACATTTAGGTTAAAATACTTCTTGGCACTTCCAGCTATGTTTTCCACAACACAGACATACCTGCCAGTATCTGTTATTTGGGCATTCGAAATCTAAGAGAAAGAAGACTGTTGTTGAGACAATATATATAAGACAACATTGTCAGAACATCAAGTTTTGGGGTCTCCCCAGAGACCCCAAGGGTCTTTGGGGCTTACAAGTCTACAGGTTTGTTTGTTTGATTTGTATTTTTTAGCTAATGCCTTTGTAGTGTTATGAAGAAGTCTACCTGAAAACTGATGATACTTTCACTGATGCTACTCCTTTCAGAATCTCTTCTGCAAAACTGTGCATCTCAAACCTCCGGAAAGGTCACCGTAGTACCTTTCCCATTAAGTTCATTCAAAATTAATAACAAAAATAATATTCACAAAATTATTTAAATAAAAATATTAATATTCCATATGGCTTTTACATTTTATATTATATTCCTAGATCATGCTATGAAAACAGAGAGAATTAAGCTCAGCTTTTTAACTGTTTTATAGTTTGATTCAATTTCATCTACTGACAGGAAGGGAGCAGTTCTTCAGAATACATTTTAAAAAACCAGTAAATTTTACAATAATTAAACACCATTAGTTTAGCACAATTGTTAATTAGTTTAACATGTGTTAATTGTTTAACACAATTAAATGCTCGGATAAAGATGGCAGCACTATGTTGTTCTCCACAAAAACCAATGCTATTTTAAACCGAGTGATTTCATTGATGTGGTTCACAGCATGACACCACAAACAGTTGGGTCAGTACAACTGAGGGAGCTACAGAGGAATGGGAATAAGCAGCTGAGGGACAGGGACAAGGGAAAGAAACTCCTTAGGTTTTCAGCACCTCATAAAAAAACCATCCATAATCACATACTCAACAAATCTGAACAGATTTGTCTTTACAGGTGATTTTTGTTTGTGATGCTAAAAGAGTTCTTTATGTTCTTCACTTAGAGCTACCTGTAATCTTCTTCCATTGGATAAAAATGTGGGTTTGTCATCTTCTGCCAGAAGGTGGCCATCCTTCTGCCAGGTAATACTTGGAGAAGGGCTGCCACTTGCGACACAGTCCATCACTGCAACCTTATTCACAAGTACCGTCACTTCTTCAGGCAGATCACCATCAGCTCCACTGATGGATGGTGGCACTAGAAAAGAGCAAAACATATAAGAATACTGTGACTTAGCATGTTACAGAGGTATTTTTCTTAAGATGTCAAAGAATGGGTTTGCAGAAGGAAACAGTGAAATCTTCAGTGACTACAGCGAGAGATAATAAAATCCCAAGAATAGTTTAGCTCAAAAGAATCCGTATAATTCAAGGGACTGCAGGAGAGCTACATTTATTCACAGCAACCATAAAGAGGAGGGAAAACTCATTTTCCAGCCAATCTGTTAGGTTCTTTGCTGCCAGAACAAAGCAGGATTTCCAAGGCAGGCCGTTCTTCCTAACAATAACTCAGTGCTTTCAGTGATAGATATAGAAATAGAAATAAAGGCAAAAACCTTGATTACATCAAGGGGCAATACAAACTACATATAAATATTACACAAGATTTGTTGTGTAATATCTATAAATCCATCATACAAAATGGACTCTACAGGCATTCAATGGTGGATCTGAATCATCAATTCCCTTCTGACTTTGGGAGTTTTGCAGATATTTTAGAAAATCATGATGAAAATCAGGGGAGAAAAAAGTCTAGAACAAGTCAAATTTTTGAAATGGAAACTGGATAGAAAATAAGAGATACCAAGATAAAACCAGGACTTCTACATACACTTTTCTTTACAGTGAAGTGAAGCATGCTTGGCCTAATGTAATTGAGTTCCTGTAACAATAACCAAAAAACATCCAGAACTAACAATATGACCAATGTCTTCATCTAATTCTATATATTTCTACAAAACTCTAGAAACTTATATAAACATATTAAAAAAAGAAAAGCAGAAAAGCTCACAGAGCACGCGGACATCGTAATGAATGGAATCCTCCCCAGCTTCATTTACTGCCACACACATGTATCTCCCTGCATCTTCAGCCTGTACCCGTGGAATCTGTAACACTCGACCTCCTGGAAGATAAATCCATTTAAGATTTAAATGTAAAATCGAGCCATTTCCATCACTTCCACACCACATTTCACTAGAGACTTGAGCAGGCAAAATTATGAATGGTCAGCATTTGTTCTGAATTATAAGTAACTAAAGACTTTTATTTCCGAGCTACTTTCTGTACTGGCAGATACTTTAAATTCAGGAATGTTCATACTGATATGTTAGAAAAGAGTAATTAATTCCACAGGAAAGAATAATGTTCTTCAATAACTCACAGCCAGATGTTATCTCTAGCACTGTGCTTCTTCACAGATGCTACCCAAAATCATCCTCTGCACAGAAAGACCTTCCTTTTTGTACTCAGCATTATCATACCATGGAATTATGTCACAGAATGGCTCAGGTTGGAAGGGACCTTAAAGATCATCTTGTTTTAACCCCCCTGCCATGAGCAGGGATACCACACACTAGATCAGGTTGCTCAAAGCCCTATCCAGTCTGGCCATAAACACCTTCAGGGATGGGGCATCCACAGCCTCTCTGGTCAACCTGTTCCAGTGCCTCACCACCCTCTGACTGAAGAATTTCCTACTAACACTTCATCTAAATCTCCCCTCTTTCAGTTTTAAGCCATTCCCCCTTGTCCTGTCATTATCTGCCCAAGCAAAAAGTCAATTTCCGTCTTTTTCATGTGCCCACTTCAAGTACTGAAAAGCTGCAAGGTCACCCCAGAGCCTTCTCATCTCCAGGCCGAACATCCCCAGCTCTCTCAACGTTTCTTCGTAGGAGAGCTGCTCCATCCTCTGAGCATCCTCGTTGCCTCCTCTGTACTCACTTTAACAGCCCCACATCCTTCTTGTGCTGGGGGCTCCAGACCTGGATGCAGGACTCCAGGTGGGGCCTCACAAGGGCAGAGCAGAGGGGCACAGTCACCTCCCTCGACCTGCGGGTCACACCTCTGTTGGTGCAGCCCAGGATGCAGTTGCCCTTTGGTCAGTCTTCCCTTGTCAACTGATGCAGTCACTCCATCAGAGAAGGCCACCAGACTGGTCAGGCATGATTTGCCCTTGGTGAAGTCATGCTGGCTGTTCCAGATCACCTCCTCATCCTCCATGTGCCTTGACACTGCTTCCCGGAGAATCTGTTCCATGATCTTCACAGACAAAAAGGTGAAGCTCAGTGGTCTTCCTTTCTACCCTTTTTACAATCAGGAGTGATTTTTCCAGTCACCAGGGACTTCCCCTGACTGCCAGGACTTTTCAAACAGGATGGAGAGAGGCTTGGCAACTCCATCAGTCAATTCTCTCAGAACCCTGGGATGCATGTCATTGGGCTCCATGGACTTGTAGCTATTCATTTTCATCAGGTGGTCTAGAACCTGCTCTTTGCTTATGGTGGGAGGGACTTTGATCCCCCAGCTCATGCCTAGAGGTTCAGGGAAACAAGAGACATGGAAAGCCTGACTGGCAGGGAAGACTGAGGCAAAGAAGGTGTTGAGTACCTTCTCCATGTCTTTTGTTACCAGTTCTCCCTTCTCTTTTATCAGAGGGGGTACACTCTCCTTGTCCTTTCTTTTCTGGCCAATGTACCTATAGAATTCCTTCTTGTTCTTTGCATCTCTTGCCAAGTTCAGGTCCATCTGTGCCTTGGCTTTCCTGATCCCATACCTGCACATCCAGACAGCACCCCTGTACTCTTCCCAGGCCACATGCCCCTGCTTCCAATTATTAGCTCCTCTCTCTCTTTTGCGTAAGTAGAAGCTCATGGTGATTTTGCTACTGTAATATTTCCAAGTCTCTGTCCCTGGTTGAGAGGCTTTTCTACTTTAATTGTAATTTTGTCAAAGCAAAACATATTAAGGAAATAAATTAGAAATACATCAGAAATACAACATATTGTTGTATTTCATTTTTCAACAGTGCTCACATCCTCACCATTTCTGCATTTTAAATGAAAAACGGTAACAGTTTGCTTAAATCTGATCACTGGAAAGAAATTTCTCCAGTCAAGAAAGCCTGAAAGGAAAATTAATGCAATGTTTTCAAGGAGAAAAGTTACTACAAGCATTTGTATGGTAGTACCAAACACCACTTCTTAAGGTCCTAGTGTGAAGTATTTTAATACTCACCAGGTAATATTAGTACTTTATCACTAGAGCTCAGAAGATAGCCATCTTTATACCATGTAAGAACTGGGGGAGGAACAGCATTGGTCTCACAGTACAGAGATAGGGGATTGTTGACAATCACATCTTTATTTTCTCCACCTCTTCCTGTATCTACCATGTTACCAGTTTCCCATCCTCTATAAGGCTTTTGGAAACTAGGAGGAACTACGTTTGAGAAAGAAAAAAAATATAATTTTACAGTGGAAACAACTAGTTATGAAGTCAAGAGATACAGAAGATACTGTAATTGTTAAATAGCAGTAAGTAAAATTAAGTTTATTAAATTAAGCTCCCCCCATTTAGATTAGCCAGGATAATTCTAGTTCTTTTCAACAGAACAAGCAATTGACCAATCTACTGAATGGAGGCTAATAAATAACAATGTAAGAGGACCTGATAACAAGACACAGAGGGTATTGATTAACAATAATTATTTAAATAGCAAACAACCTGCTTTCAATCAAATTCTCATTTTGTTTAAAATTTCAGAAATGACTAATGAATGTCTTGTATTTACACAATGTGTAGGCCAACTGGGTGCTTATGCCTGGAGCCTCCAAGTACTACCTGACACAATTAATAAAATACAACCTCTCAGTTTAAAAGCTAAACTAAAACTTTTTCATGTAAGGCAGAGGAAGATCAGATCTATGACAGCATTCCACTGATTTTACATACACTCCATGTCACAACATGTGAAAGAAAGAAGAATCAAGTACCATATTTCTTAAAGATGAACTAAATATACATGCAATAGAAATCACACAGAACACAAGAGTATTACAATAGACCAAGAAGGGCTAAAGGATACAAAAATTATAAAGAATTCCAACATTCCAGAACATAAATAAAGAGGCTCAGACTACCAAAAAAAACAGGAATTTTATTATTTGAATTCTGTTTACCTTGTATATTTACATCAAATTCCACTTCATCCTCTCCAGCAATGTTGGATGCCAAACAAGTGTAACGACCAGTGTCTGATACTTGACCCTCTTTAATCTGCAGAAAATGGCCACTGGCTTGGATAATGACATGATCATCTGGTTTAAGAGGCTGTAATGTATTTTTAACATGTTAATTAATAATATGGAAATCATAAATTAGGAATAGCCCTATTTGTGGTAGCAGTATGACATCATCTCTCTTGGTCAAATTCTGATTGTTGCAAAATCCTTCCTAAGGCAGTATACTGGGAATAAGAACTTTTTTTTTTTAATTTAAATATTTCCTTTGTTTTGATAGCACTGACAACCAAACATCCTTCAATCTTTGGTTATGCTGTCAGCAAGGCCCACTTTCAATCCATGAAAGGGAAGCAGTTGCTTAGGACGCCGCTTGGGGTGCAGTCCTGAGCCAGGTGCTCCTGGGCTGGCATCCCTGGCCATAGGTGGTGCAGGGGAAGGAAAGCTTTGCCTGACAGCGGCAAGCCCAGCTCTCCTCCTTCATTCCCTCAGCCCAAAAGCTGTTCCTCCTGGAGTAACTCTCGTCAAGCCCCAAGCCCTTAACAGTGGAGACAGTTTTCTTTTCATCTTTGTCAGACACTGTGTATATACACTTTTCTAATCTTGGTAGCTGGTCTCCCAAGGGGATGTTGTTTTACATCACACCTAACCCTGTCTGCTAGCTGCTGCTGAAAGGAGCAATGCCACCCTCATCTGGCAAGTGCTCTTATGGCATCTGATTAAAGCAGGGTGACTCAACCCCTGAAGTCACTGGACAAGCTGATGAGCTGATGGAAAACCTACACATGGAAAACAGTTTTCTGTGAGTTTTACAACCTGATCTAACTCACCCTACAGACACAACCACTATAATCTGCTGCACAGCAAAGACATGGTGTGAACATAAAACTGATGCAGTAGACATACACAGGATTAGATGTTACTGTACCTACAAGTTACATCACACATGACAACACAGACTACAGCAATATAACCTACATCTCTCAATAACAAAAATGGAACACATTAGGGAGTCACCTAGTTCATGGCCTTCAATTCAGTCCACAGATATGAATGGAAGCCATTTTCCCAAGGGCATAGCAAGAAAAAGCTGTCGGATGTCAGTGCTCTGTCAATGGCAGCAAGCTGCTTATAACCACTATCCTTCTTTGGGGCCCTTTCAATTCTCATTGGCAATATAATCAGTACACCCAGGAGGGCCTAGAATTACAGCATATGCTCAAAGCAAGCAGAGTGTATACACAGTCTCTCCTGTGACTTCAGGTTGTTTCTGCATGCTCCTTAAATCCAGCAAGAGCTGGTCCAGCTGCAGAGATGCAGCAGTCTGCCACATATATGCCCTGTCAACAACAGCTAAAGCAAGAGCTGTTATGTTCTCCTTCGTTACACAAGAGTTGCACTGTTTCTTTGTTATTTATAGCAACTCCCAGTAGGCTACATATCAGTATGATTCTGTGGCATCACCCTTCAAAACTGCTTCTTCTCCAGACAGATGCTGCTGCGAAGGCTGCGTGTGGCAGGAACCATGCCTCATTCCCCCTCGCAGAGGATCCAGATGCTTTTGTGGCTTTGCACACTCTGCCAGAACCAAGTGGGAGGCTCTCTGCAACTTCTGCAAGGGCAGCAATTAGAGGAACCAAGCATGGGGCCATTCTGCACCAAGGCCTTTGGGGAATACAAATGATGGCAAAGCAACATGTGGTAATACCACGGGATGCTACTTCTAGGTAGAGCCCTCCCTCTTTAAAGCACAGGCCAGCAGTAGGCCCTGGGAACCCCATGGCTGATGTCTCAGTTGTACTGCCGGGCACCCACAAAGAAACGAGGGTCAATTTGCAAAGATCTGACCAGCAGCAAGCATCCTAACAGACTCGAGGGGTGATTCTGCCAGCAGGAGACAAGGGAAGATGACTTCCTACTGACTTTAGCAGTGCAAGCGAGCGTGCTGCGCTACATGAATGTTCATTAGTAGTGATAATGAATATGCAGTTGTTTCTGTAGGAAATCCACCCATTAGAAGGAATTGAAGTAGTCACTGGCCTGTCCATCCTTGTACCAGCTGATCGCAGCAGCAGGAATGGCATGTGCTTCACACTCCAGGGTAAGGCTGTGGTTTACTTTGATCTTCACTTCTTTAGGGGAGAGACCCATCCCTGAGCTATCACCCTTGTTAATGGTGGGTGGAACTGCACAAAAACAAAGGGAGTGAGAGAGACCTTTCTGAGATACTGTCTTATGCAGAATTTCAAAACTAGCTGGACAAAGGGAAAACCCAGACAATAACCCTGGGAAAACCAAGTGCATTCCCCATATAATCTGGCTCTTTCCCACAGCTCAGTTAATATAGTTCAGCCGTGTTCAATAATTGTAGACATGCAAACCTACTATAGCCTTACCTAGCTACAGCACTTTATTATGCATTTGGCTTAAATTCTACAAAGTTCAGTGTACTGCAGTCATTAAAAAGCATTTTAATGGAAACCAATATTCTCAGAACCATATGTTAGAACCGAAGTCCACACTCAGAGTAGCTGGATAAAACTCAAAATTTCCATTCCATTGAAACCCCAATGTTGCAAAATCTTGTTTCGTTCTGAATCAGAATGAAAACAGAACATTTCAAAATTCTTAAACAACCCCCCAGCCTGGTCTCATAATACCTCTGAAATTATTTTAAATTCTTTCAAGAATTTATTTTTTTTTCTTCAATGTGATATCTTAAACTCTCCCTAATGCTTATAGTACCATAATAGCTGACAGTTGCAATGGCAGTGGTGGGGGGCTGGGCCGGGGGTGCTATATAGTCATACTTCAATTACGAACTCTCTTCTCATTATTCCTAGTCCAATGGGGCCTTATTGTGTAATTACACTTTGTGTAATTAAAATAACAGCATGGTTACTGTGAGGGAGCAAACCAAACTCCAATTCAGACTGAAAGGTTAGCAAATTAAAAAAGAGAGAGAGATGAGAAACTATGCTTGACTGAGCCCATAATGAAGAGTTTGAGCATTAAAATAGAATATTAGGCACAGATGCCCAAAGGACAATGTGCTGACAGGAAAGCTTGAATGGGAAAGCTTTTGTGCATACGGTCTTTTACAGGAAGATATAAAAATAGTATCCTCCTGTTTTACCTTAGTCGAGAAAGTTTTCCATTAGATGTTATGACTCCCCTCCTTTCTTTCTAAAAGAGTTTCAGTACTCATGAGATTCTCTGCTCACATCTATTGTGCTGCATTTGCCTGATTTGAAAATCACGACCAAAAGTATTTCAAAAGAAACTGAAGTTCATCATTTCTTAAATGTCTTCCCCTGGGTGGTACAAAGATTCTTGGCCGTACACCAGCACTTGTAAAGGATGCAACAGCAAACTTTTCAAGTACCTTTCTTCAAGAAATGACATGAGCTAATGCAGATGTTTGGTAAACAAAACCACTAACAGAAATCCCTTTGTGCACCAGGATAGGTAACACTGAAAAAAACGGAAGAATGCAAACAAAAAAAAATTATATTGGAAGCATCTCCTTACTGTAGACTTTCACTTCATAGTGTTTCAAAGTTTCTCCAGCCTCATTTGTGGCTATGCAGGTGTATCTCCCAGCATTGTCCTCCTGTGCACTTAGAATTTGCAGGGTCCGACCACCTGCCAAAAAAGGTCATTCCTTAATAGGGTCTAAGTTATATTTTTTCTTTCTGATTATTTAAACAATTTCTGCAGCATATTTTCAATCCTTTGGTCTCGATTCTACACCCTTAGATGAGCTTGAGAAACTGAATGTTTACCACCATGTATACCCTGCAATAAATGAGTGCATAATTCGCAGCAGTGCTTTGGATCACAACACCTGTTAGTTGGAAAAATCTTGGAAAATCTGTTAACATAGCTTTTTATTAGGAATTTCTTGAAGATAGAAAGAAGTGACTTAGGATTCTGCATTTCATTCACAGAAAATGGAAAAGTAGGCATTACCACTGAAACTAAGCAAAACCAGAATATCCAACATAAATTGGTAGATGTTAGCCTCTGAACTGCATTTCATTTTCAGTGCAGTATTTCATATGAAATAGGCCCCCAACTCTCTCTCCACAGAATGGATAGAAGCAACAGCTACAATGTGAAATGAAATTTAAATATGAATGAATCAGTCGGATTTAAGACTTCAGGTGGCCTCTACAACTTTGATATCCATCAATTTCCTTCCCATACTGTCTTGTTTATGATTTATATTGTCTGCATTCTCAGAGATGAGTCACTGTTTAATTTGGCTGCAGCTCTTTCCAGACTCTATTCCTAAGGATTGTCCCCCCATGTAATAATTCACTTCCTCGCTGTCAATATCAAGACTCACTCCTTCTATGAACAGCTGCAGCTAATAATGCTAAAGTACTGGTTCATGTACATTACTTCAGTGTTACAAGTAAAGCTTTTTCCTGTTTTCAACCTCCATAGATGTTTTAGGTAACAGTTACTCCACAAATTAGAAATTGCAAACTACTAAATGCATAGAAAAATGACACCTCATTCTTATCACTAGCTTTGCCGTTTTTCTCTCTCCATCAAGTTCATTCCCACACTTAATTTCAAGATACTTCCATTCATTAGTAACTCCAATTAACTTGTTTGCCACCATTTAGCTCTATGGAACAAAAGGATAAATACTTGAACACAAATAAAATACACGTAATTAGTCGGTTGTGAAGCACTTAAAAATAATGGAATTGCCAGTGCTAAAATGGTACAAATATTGCACTTCACATAAATATACTTGATTTATTAAAAAAATGTAGCAGTAACCAAACAATAGAAGAACAAAACATTGTATTAGTTCTCAACAAGAACAAAAAATTTACCTGGCAAAATGCGGATATTTCTGTTTGATTCTAAAGGATTACCATCTTTCAGCCAGGTGACTGTAGCTGGAGGATAGGAATAAGCCTCACAAACCAGTGATGTTGGGCTGTTGAGGATAACAGTGATCTCTTCTGCACTGCCATAGCTGTCTGCTCCCACAATGACCGGAGACACTAGGAGCAACAAAATCATCAAACAGAGAAACGACCGCTCTGAAAAGCCATTTTTGTGTTCAGCCTCAGAATCTGGTTCCAGCCTCAAATAGCTGTGAGACATTCCTACTAGGCATACTGAAAACCAGAACCAGACAACATTCATTTGGTTTTATGTTTTGTACTGCAGTCAAAGGTCAGCCCCTGCTGGCGGAATCCATCCACCCTTAGCTCTTGTCAAACACAGGTCAGCAGGATGCCAGCCACTTCTTGCACAGCAGCTGGCAGACCCGCTGCCTGATGATCCTGTGCGCAGCAAACTGGTAGGAGGTATGAGCCTAGGAAATGAGGATGTGGAAAACAAATTCACCATTGTTTGTATTTGGTTATGCAATAACTATTATGAAAAAAGCAAACTGCAGATGGTTTCAGCTTTTACAAAAAGATTACAATCTGATACTCTTTCCTTGAATCACAGTAAGCCAACATACTGACTTGCTTATTCACCACAGATAAGGTCCTCTTACAGCTCTGCATTTTCTACCTCTATATTGTTTAAAGCATGGAACTGCTGTTTCTGTTGAACTACTGTCATTTATCAGTTACATAGCCATTAAACTTTAATCATAGCCAGGCAACTTAAACCTTGCTATAATTAAAAGACGACAAAATTCCAATGAGATTATCTGTTTGTTTGTTTTTTTTCCTGAGATTAATATTTTTTCTCTAAGAGCCAACCCAGCTGTCTTACCAAGTACATTAAGACTGTAACTTTTGCTCTTATCTCCAGCTGTATTGGATGCAATACATGTGTATCTCCCCGTGTCAGTGACATGAGCATTGGTGATTTGCAGGAAACGCCCACTGGACAGAAACTTGTGATCTTCATCCTCAGCTAGAGGTCGCCCATCCTTTACCCAGGTGATCTGTGGTACAGGATTCCCTTAATGGAGTTAAGAGAATTGCAAATATTAGCTGTTGTATAGCCTCCAGGATATTCCAAGATTTCTGAGTAACAGAAAAATTTAATTTTGATGCCACCTTACAATATATTTGTTAGGAAGATGCTTCGGAATATATTCTATAGTCTCTGAACATCCTGAAGTAATATATACCTCCTCTTAAATTCTACAGGACTTTAGAGAAGAAATACCACAGCACCTAACCTCTTGGTTACGTTTTATACTACCTTTAAACAAGGAGTGCATGTGGCAGGACTAGCACCAAGGTTAAATCTGAAATTTAAAAATTCCACTGAAAATTCCATTTAAAACACCCTGTTCAGAACCAGTGAAGATCAACACTATGAGATCAGATCAATAAAGGTATAAATACTGTATATTTTTACCTATCACTTCACATGTCAGGGTAACACTGTGCTTCTCTTTCACTTTCATATCTTCCAGCTTATTTTCACCCACAATCCCTGGAGGCACTGGAATCAAATAAGGAGACAATACCAGCAGCTATTACTTACAAACAATTTAAATATAGCATAGACTTATTCAGGCCATGTGTGTCAGGATGTACTTCCCTTAATCACAGAAATCAATAAATGGCTCCGCTCTGACAGAAATAGCTCCAGATGAGAAACAGTGTAGAGCTACCCTGCCTGGACAACAGCTACACCTCTGTTCTGCACCCCTTAAACATACTGATCCATGACAAGGACAAGAGAGGGCCATAGGCTGAGCATACCACCTCACTTTTTTCACAGCTAAAGAGAGTCAGGGTGCTGAGGCATATTCCCCACATTTCTGAGTACGGTTATTAGAGCAACATGGATGAACACTTGAGTTACTAATAAGGCCAGGTTTGATTGTATGCACCACTAAGTTTTATAAGTTTGCAAACAAATTGCTTCACTCACATTAAGCAGCAAGTGATTCATTTGCTCAAACAATGTGCTTAAGTTTAAGAGTTATTTTCCAACATTAATTGAAAGCATCCATCTAGAAGTCTAGGGAAAGAACAGATTTAAAACAAAACAACAACAAAAGCAGTTGGAAAGAAAAAAGCTTGCTTGTTCACATAATATGTGTGTGGTTTTTTTTGTCTGTTTTTTTCTTACAAGCACACTCAAAGCAATACAATAGATTGCCAACAAGTAGGTGCTCTGTAAAGGCACAAAAGTGTTTTATGCAATTACAGCTGCTGGAGAGGCAGCTGAACAAATTACACATCTTGCTGTGGTACAAATCATGTTTCTCTGGGGAAATAAAAGATAAAGCCATACCATTAAAATACCTATCCATATCCTGAATAGCTTATTCTGTACAAGAAACTTGTACTGTGTGACTGACTACTTGATGACGCGTTTCCAACTAATCCTGGTCAACAGGACCACAGAGACTAACACGTTACTGGATGAGGGAGGCCAAGCTGTCAATGTGTTGGTGAGGAGCCTCTCAGGCCCACAAACTTCCAGAGCACTGATGAACTGCTTCGTTCAAAGTAGAGGTATTTGTAGATCCAGGATAAAAGAAAATGGCACTAGAAATCAAAGTAGGCATGGAGTATTACATATTTAAAAGGAGGCCTGCAATTATAAGAAAGCAGCCCAATCTCCAAGAGATTTGGGGAAATTTTATAACAAAAATGCTGGACTAGGGAGCCAGATACTTCTCTTTAATAATCCTATAAAATGCAAACTTTCAGCCAATGTGGAAGGTCTAAAAAAAGAGGAAGTAAAATATATTCAACAGCTTATTTGTGACCTACCAGTAAGTTGGAATTGAAAGTTTTATTAAAATAACAACCATGATAATATGCAGAATTCATTGTTAAAAGAGAAAAATAGTACGATACATGTGATCTTCCATACTAATGAAGAGTGCAAACTAGAGTAAGGGAAAATGAAAAGTTAAAAGAGATTCGAATTTCAGTTAAAAGAGATTTCAAATTTGAAGCAGCAAAAATGCTGCTTCAGCACATCGAGAAGTTGGTTTCTGAACATGACAAATGGCAAGATGAGGGTTAGCAGAATTTAGTATGCAGGAAGATGTGGCCGGTACTGGCAATTTTACCCCCTTGTGGTACAGTTATGATCACATATGATACGTGTCCTAGTGTTCAAATATGACAAGACAAAGATGCATCAACTGGAGGAATTAGATGGGATAAAATATAACCTATGATTATACAGGTCAGGACATAAGTCTGGCCAGAAGTTAGTATGCATAAACAGAGCAACTCATCACTTTGGCCCCAAAACAACACAGTAAGATGTCAACACATTTCAGAACTAAAACAAAGCCACACCAAATGTTTTGCAAATATGTAAGTATTAGGCTTGTTACACCAAGCTCTCCATGCAATCTGGCTTGCCTGTTGCACCTCCTACACCAATTTAGAGAAACACCAGGATGTCTCTGTATGGTTCCTATTTACAGTGAGCTGGTGAATAGTCTGTGTCAACATCAGACCACATTCCTGTAACTTTCCTCTAGAAGGACAAAGAAATTACTGGGGGGAGGGAAGAAGAGACTGAACAAAGGAATTTTCCACTTAGCCCACTTGAAATCAGCTTCACTGAGCATTTGTCTTCAAGGCAAACAAAGCCTATGCAAGAGAGATTCCCAGAAGCATCATGAACACCCTGCTACTAACACCTTCCAAAGAAAACAGTAAAACAATGAATGCTTTTCAGTGTTTATACATCTCTTCCATTCTACCAGACTTACACTTCCATGAGCTCATCAAATAAACATGAACTGACATGAAAATAAGTTATCATTTACAGACTGAATATGCGTAAGTCAGCTGAAGGCAAGGCAAACTGATAGCACTCAAGAGCTTAAGGCACTTGGAAACTTAAGGCAATTTATATACAGTAATGCTGCAAGACAACTTCCATCAGGCCTGCTAATCATTGATATAAATAATAAATAGCTACTAAACCATAAAGCAGGAAGTGGGAGGGGAATTAAGTAATGTGACACAAATTCACATTATGAGTTCCAAACAGCCTTTAATAAGCCTGCTGTGCTTGTATAATACGCTAGCAGGGTCACCCACTACTACCACACTTAGCTATTTGCTTTACAATACCAAAAGCTCCAAGAATTGAAAATTTCTGCTGGATCAGAGATCTGTTTTTCAAAATTGATTCCATCTCCAGTGTTTAATCTCCCTGTAGGCCCTGGCTTTGCATTCACATCTTTGTTGCAACAGATTATCATCATGCAAGTCAGCGATACACATTACACCCAGTGCTGATTTTAATTCATGAGCATCATCATACAGAGTTGCACTCTTCTGCCTTCAAGCATTAGGTGCAACAGACAGAACAAGAACAGTTTACGTGGTTTTCTGAGGCTGTAGTTTTTTTTTCAACTTTAAAACAGCTTAAATTCAGGCTGATGCCAAAGGAAACAGTGCTACTTCCCTGACCACTCATTCTTGTCATCTTCCTTTCACCAGCACTGGCATTTACAGGCTATGTGGTGAACAAGCAGGGAACCGACCTGGCTGAAAACTAACCAGACCAGGAAAAAACAACCTCCCCACTTTTCCAGATCACCTATAATCTGATTCACGTTGTTCATCCTATCCAAGGCATAGAGAAGCTATGAGCAACAAGCAACTGAAGGGAGGGTGGGAATCAGGCTGTAAGCATCCCCCCAACTTCCATGATACTGAAATAACAACGTAACTGAAGCCAGAGGTATGTTGACACAGATCCTTTTCAGAAAAGGACCAACAAACCACAAAATCTAAGTAACTGCCAGTTATTCTAAATTATGCCTGGAGAATCCTAGTTTTTAAAAACTAAGAACACAGCAAATTCACATGTAAAAGCAATTTCTCTTTAACACCTGATTTTCCAACCATGTTATCAGATGCTTCTTTCTTTCCCCTAAGGACATTTATTTTGGCATAATGATTTTTTAAATACCAGCAAAATATACAGTATAGCCCTGTATCTTTTCTTCTTCTATTGTAACAAAAATTATCATGTACCTACCTAGAACAGAAAGGTCAAAATCCTTCCTTGCTTCTCCTGCAGCATTGGTCACTACACAAGTATACTGCCCTTCATTTGATACAGTTGTGTGTGTCAAACGGAGCGTTCTACCCCCTGAGAATGAAAAAAATGTAGAATTATTAAAGTTCTGCTCCAACCAACCTGCTCCCAAATTGTTAGCTCCAATTTCTTATGTTTTACTTAAATTTACAGGAGTATATTCCTCTTTTTAATGTGCTTATTTTTGTTATACAAGGAATAACGTAAACTGACCTTACTCCTACTCCCATAACTGCTGTGTCCCTGTGCAGCTCCTCAGCTTCCCAGTATTTTTAGACCCATGCTTTCCATTGATTATGATACTCTTCCTATCCAGTAATTGCCAAATTACCCTGACACATCCCTTCTCCCTCCATTCCCACACCTTTATTTTTTTTTCTTCAATCAATTGTTTTCTGGAAGAAATCAACAGATCAAATTAAAATCACTGAAAACTTGCAGAGAAAGAGCATGCAGAGAAAATGCAACCTGCTCTAGACAGGTCACAAACTATATACAAACACATCAGAGGTACAGCCCACTCGAAATTCATTGGTTCAGTGCGGACACTGGATGTATCAGGTACACTGTGTCTGCAATATGCAGGATTTGTGCACATTCCTTCTATGCAGGAAATCATGACAGAATAGTCTAAGACAGCAGGACTTTTGCTTACCTAAGTACTTTGCTGTACTGGAATCTACATGACTGTACAGGAAAAATAATAAAGCAGAGAGAGAAAGAGACAGAGTGATGTACACAGAAAAATAAGTCTATTTTTTATAAACACATGCATACACTTATATGGTTGACCAGAGGACCCCACTTCAACCTAGCAGCAAAACTTCTCATTGCATCCTTTTGGCAGAGGAACGAGCATTTAAGTGTAAAAACAAACATGGTGGCCATCCCTTACCCTTTTCCACTTTCTCATCAGCTGCTCTCACATTAACAATCATTACCACACAGAACACTACATCTAAACTGTTTGTCTGTGGATCTCTACTGGGTCTCATTACCAGGATGTATCCCACAAATTTATGTTCCTGGTCATGTGCTTTGAAGGAAGAAACTTAACCCGCTTGATGGATAGATTTCTTTCACTGAAGAAATTATACCTGCTGGACTGAGGAAGGCTCTGTTCTTGCAGTCTCATGTCACCCTGATCCCTTCTCCCACCCATACCCTGAACAAAGCTACGTAAGACTCAAAATGAAACAGACACCTGCCTGTAGGAGAGTAACTTTCCATGATTTCACACACTTGCATACCCAGAGCTCCCGTGCTGAGGCAGGATATGATTCTTCACATTCAGCTACAACTTAATAAAACCGTCTCTCCTTTTTAAAGCTAATATGAAGCTTAATGCATGGTCTGCAAAACAGCAGATGTGGTGGCATAGTGAAAACTTTTTTTTTCCCCTAAAGGAACCATATCAAGTATCTCCAAAAGGAAGCAGCAGCATAGTATCTGAATTAACAGACAGTTGCCAGCAGTGTGTCCACACATTTAAATCATCTGCAATGCCAAGTATGTTTTCAATCAACAGAACTGAAATATTGCTTTGGCAGAGTATTTTACCTCTTAAATATTAGTCAGTTTTTGTTGTTGTTGTTTTTCTTACAGCTATACAAGCACAAAGGGAGTCTCAAATGCGATGTTGGTCACAGATCACTACCACAATATGTAGATTTCCAAAGAACTATATGAAAGCATGAAGTTTGCTGGAAAACAAAGCACTGAGTTCTGGCTTGCTTCCCCCCTCCCACTGCAGCTAACATTCAGAGACAATAAACATCTACTTGTGTCTCACCCTTCCTGACACTGCAATCCGGGTGGTGATATTAGTGTGGGTGTAGAAATCAACAGAGTAGGAACAATCAAGCCCAGAAAACATTGGTTTTTGTTGATGGCAACTATGCACCAAAAGGAATGCACACTAACTCAGATACTGCATAATAATCAGACACCACCACCCCTTTTTCCATGTGCCATAATTAAAAATAGGAAAGAAGAAAACAGGGCTACATGCAACGTCAAAAGTTACACTGATGGAAAAAATGCCTGATAAATTCCAGCTTCAAATGCAGTCTTAGCTGAGCTTCTAGTTTCTTTACCTTTCTGATAGTTTTCTTATGTTCATGCTGTAGGATGGCTTGTCTTGCATGGTGGCTACGTTAGAATATTAGAAACTTTGTGAAAACTTACTTTCATGAGATTTATGGTGGCAAACCCAAAATCAAAGAAACATCTCTGTTGTTGTCTATATGTATCAGTTCTTAGCCAAAGGAACAGTCCACAAAGCTGATTTCCAGACACAAGAAGCCAAAGCAAAACATGTTGCCTGCTTGGTACACAACTTCCATTTTAATATCAAGGGTTGCTAACTCAATTTCCTATTTTAAACAAAAAAAAAAAACACAACTGCAGCTGCTAGTCAAATACTCTCACTTCCCTACAGTATTGCAAGATGGTTTACAGAAACAAGTGCTAAGGCCTCTTATTTCACATGTGTCTGTCAATTGCTACTGTCATAAAAGGATGCTTGAACTAGTTCTTTGTAGGTTATGCCAGCTTGAAAAACGAGACCCCAGTGAATTGGGACTGTCATTCTGAACACCTGTCATACATTTCTCCAGATCCCTTGGGCTTCATACTATACTTGCTAATGCAATATTCTGTGCTGTCCTTGACTGATCACGCAATTCCAGCTTTTACAAAACGACATTCTGAAGGTCAGATTCAATTAGCTTCAGGGCTAGTAAGTATTTACATGCATTAATTGCTGAGGCTCATGAATAGATTTCCATTTGTTTTTATATACAGACACAGAGAAATGAAAGATGTATTTTGTTTATGGTCATCTGTATTCATCTGAGGGGCGAGGAAATGTCATATTATAGCTTTCTATGTATCAGCACTGACAAATACATCTCCATCTGACGTATTTCTGGAAACACAGATACTGGACTGACATACAGCTAGAACTATGGCTTATTCCATGACAAAGACTGAACAGTTACCACACCTTTGACCCACGCATGTAAAGTTTGGTAACAACTTACACAGTTTACTTTAGCTATTTGATAGGCACTTCAACATGATCTGTTACAATTTACTGAATAGCTTGGATAACAGTTTCTTTTCTCTCCATGTCTTTACACGATTATTAAATGAAACTTTCTTCCATGTGAAATACCTACAGTACAGATTCAGAAGGCTCTTCATTCCGTTCCCTTTTTCAAAGATAACTACAGCTTTAAATATGTGCTGTACCTGAGAGGATGCGCACTGAGCTGTTCAAAGTGACAGGCCAGCCATTCTTGAGCCATGTTATCGATGGCAGGGGAATTCCCGAAGCTTCACAAACCAGAGAGATGGGATTCTTCTCCACAGTGCTGATGTTCTCAGGCACCTGCAGGTCACCAGCAATACTTGGGGGAACTACAGAATAAGAGAAAAGTTACTTCAAAACAAATCAAAAAAGCTTTTGCTCTCAAAACATTCTGTCAAGCAAATAATAATTCACTGAAGCTACGATAAACTTGGCAAGGGAGGATCAGTGCAAAACTGAGATTTATTACAATAATGACTTTTCTTTTTAAACGGTGCAACTGCATGGAAAAATTAAAATTTAATTCTACCAGTACTATTACCTTTATCTAATGCCTTAAGGCACCTAACGAGTAACAGTAGTTCTGTCCATTCTACATTAATTATAATTTCCAGTATCTAACAGAACAATACGGAAAATTCTAACATTGTCAAAAGTACATTTTTTTTTCTACCTAATTTTTCTGTCTAAAGACACTTGAAAGCCTCTGTGATACAGTGGGATTTGCAGAGGAATATTGCAGCTAAACCCCTGTAATCTGATGTCCTGATTCAGTTGCATAGTAACTCCTGAAAGGAGTATCTCCCTTTCTTAGGGATAGAACTCCCTTTCTTTCTTGGTTTTATCCTTTCAAAACATAAATATTCAGAGTTATATGAGGCATAAAAAAACACATGCAAAAAAATGTTCCATTCAAGTTATAGTGGCTGTACCATAGCATCATGCTATAATCCATTCCATCAAGTAATTTTTAGTAATTTTTAAGTAAAATTACAGCAATGAATTATAGTTGGAGGTACCATCTTAAATTCTTCTGAGAGTAAAAAACAAGAGAACTTGTCTGTTAGATACTTGGAATACTGTCTATATTCATGACTGTCTTCTGGTAGAGGCCACACGTAAGGTGTTCTTGGTTAAACCTTAACTTCTATCTCCCAAAACAGAACCCAATAGAATATTTCCTACCATGAAACTCACCCTAATATCATATGAAATTGTACTGTATCTTGCTTTTCTCCTCAGAGAAAAGCAAGATACAGTAGCTAGGGGGAAATTTCTTGGGAAATACAGTAGCTAGGGGGTAGATTGATATTCACACGGACGGAGGTAAGATTTTAATTGGATTTGGATTTTTGTAATACATCTGCAATTGAAACTGCATTATGTATAATGCCTGCAATAAACATGGTTTGCAAATTTAGCTACACAACTATTTCTTGAATATCCTTGGGTGAACTTAAAGGTCTACTTTGTTTGTTATGTATGCCCCACTTTTTGCATACTCACCATGAACATTTAGATCATATTTTCTGTCAGACAGCCCTGCCACATTGACAGCAACACAGACATAGCGGCCTGTGTCTGACACCTGGGCATTTCTCAGTTGAAGAAAGCGACCATTATGAAGTATTCCTATGTCCCTTCCACTGACCAGCGGATGGCCATCCTTCATCCATGTTACTGCTGGTTCTGGAATACCCTGAACCTTGCACTCCAAAGAAATTTCATTTCCCTGGGTGACAACAACCTCTGAAAGGTGGCTACCACTGTTGAATATAGTTGGGCGAACTACAAAAGAAAAAGAAACACAATTTACAAGTCAACTAGAAGCTACTTTTCAGAATATTCACCTGCTTCTGAAAAGAGCAGCAATCAAGCTTGTCGGATGAGCATTTTAATGAAGACAGTTACTGCAGGCCACTACTGCCAGCCCAGTTAGGGGCACTCCGCAATTCATAACATTTTCCACGGAGTTGAGAAGTGACAAATAACCTCTCTTTCCTGCAGCCCACAAAATAAAAGTGTTGTTAAAGTAACTTACAGGCGATTTTAAAAATAAAAACAGGAAAATAACTTGAAATTTTAAAAAAGACTGCTCAATATTCTGTCAATCCATCCATATTTTTTGAGATTATCTTCTTCATGGGATTGTTTAAAAATACCTCGCTTTATTTCTGACTGAAAGACAGAATTAGCAGTAAAACTGGAAGATCTAAGCTCAACTAGTTGTTATCACTAATACAGTGACAAGAAACAGTGCACTAAGTAAAGGGGGCTATATCCCTGTAATCATCTCTGGTCAAATGCATTTTAAACAGATTTCTTGGTCAAACTCCAAGTCCAAATCATAAAAATTATATTTACTTATCTCCTCTGAGTATCTTGCATTTGTTCCAGAGTAGACATTTTGCAGTTTAACATCACTATACAGATGACACTTTCATAATGCACCTTTTTCAGAACAGAATATTTAATGGTAACTTACTGTATACTTGCAAACTGTATTCTTTCTTTGCACTTCCAGCTACGTTTGAAGCAATACAAGTGTAAGATGCAGCATCAGACTTCTCAGCAATTGAAATCTGCAATTGCCTGCCTCCAGATAATATCCGTACTCTTCCTGAAAGGTCAGCCACAATTGGAGAGCCTGCAAGAGACATTCTTTCAGATAAAAACACAGAGAATAGTAATGAGCTTGCTCAGGTGGTGTAAAGTCCACTGGCTCATTTTAAAATTACAGAGCAGCACAATTGTCTATTTTAGAACTGCCATATCAGAGTTTCCCTGGACATCGGAAACCTTGTAGGTAAATTCTGAGGACTTCTCATATTAATTCCTGACTGCATGACACAGAGCAACCTGAGCTAAAGCACAGTAACTTTCGCCATGCTTACATACATCCAAAGTGTCTTGGACACTTCCACAAATTTAGTATCTTCAGTAAAACCTGACTTGTTGCACATATAGTATATGATTGTCTCAGCCAGCCCAGCCAGTACAGCACATCTTACACCTATGTGATGTAGTCTGCACTCCCAGACCATCTGCGTATTGTGTCACATGGCACATGTGAATACACTTCTGCTCAGCAGAAATGGTACAGTCGCAGCTCAGCAAAATGATGTGACATTCTCTGAGCAGAATTTTCAATCTTGGAGACCTAAGATTGGGCAACTATCATCACCTTTATAAACTGCAGGGAGATTTTGTGACAGCAAGAATACACCTCCCACTGATTATTCCTACAAGCTGAATTTCCATTTCTCAGTCACACATTTTAAATCCTCCCTCCGAAAATGTGCACTACATTTCAAAGGTGATGATTAATCTGGCTCCTGCATAACATTGAAAATTGCACTACTTTCTCACCGCCCTTCAAGAATTTCAAGCAGGTTCAAGTTTACTTTCTGCAATTTAAGCGTACATACTTCAGCACTGAAATACATTATTATAACATCTTATAGTGTCCCTTTTTTGGCTTCCAGTAGAGAGGGTTTAAAAAGAGCTTGATAAAATTAATTTTCTCTGAAAATTTTCAGCAGTAAAGAAAGTGTTTTGTAATTAAAATCTGCTCTTTCTACAAGTCATAATTAAAGTAGGCACACACTACACTGAAATGTACCTTCTGAAAAAAAAAAAAAAAGATAAATAAGATAAGATTGATTAATAACACAAAAATTACCATACTGGAAGAATTCATCATTTTACTTTGTCTATTATTCTGTCTTCAACAGTGCCCATGCTTAAAAGAAGGTAAAATACCTACTTTCATAAGAACACATTTGTCGATGATTACTTCAAACCCTAAAGCAAAAAGGTGCGAAGACTACTCTTAAATATTACGATGGGATGAGAGAAAGGTTCAGCAAGCCCCCAAAGCAACTGCTATGCTAGATGCATTTTCATCACTTGGCTGTGTGCTACAGCTGCAAAAATCAAAGTAAATTTTGAGGAGACATCTATGTTATGCAAGTGGATCACAAGGTAGAGACCCCCAACTCAGTCCCACAGTACAGCACTGTGACTCAGAGCCACGCCAGCTGGGATACATGAATAACTCTTGAAGCTGTCCCACTGCACTGTGCAACAAGTAAGTGTATTAAGAGGGTTTAAGTGCTTCACTAACATATATAAACTGTCCAGTTTTAAGTCAGCTCAGGAATCTCTGCACTGCACTGTGTTCCCTCCTCCCCTCCTCCCCCCAACACCTTTAGAAATAATGGCATCTAGGCTAAGCACATGTGAGTTAGAGAATGACATAATCTACTGCTGTAGTTTATTTTACTCAATATTGGGATTGTTTAGCTGGCTACATGTTTGTACTCCTCAGAACACACCACCTAAAATGTCCACAGGAAAAAAAAAAAAAAAAAAAAAAAAAAGGAAAAAAATGGCAAGTCAGAATTATCACATTTGCTTTACAAAAACAGTTTACAGAAATGGATGGTTACTCACCATTCTTTTTCCAGGTAAGACTAGGTGGTGGGATGCCACTAGACTCACATATCAGGCTTATCAGGCTCCCTTCAATTGCTGTCAGCTGAGAGATATCATCTGAGCCATAAATACTTGGTGACACTGAAAAGAAATACCAAATCAGTTCATCATTTGAAATAAAATGGTATCAGCCAACAGTATAACCAAACTGACCTTAAAACAAAACTGTCCCATTGTGCTCTGAAGAAATTACAAGGATCGCATTCTCTTCCTTGCCATGCAAACTAGACCCTGCCTGAATAGGGAATATACTTACGAACAACTGCATCTATCTTTCCAGCCTCTGAGGTCTGGTGTATGCATAGGCTCTACTTCTCACTGGCTTTTGAATAGACTTCCCAGTACAGAGCCATTTCTGTGAATTACGTAAACTGACTTTAAGAGGCTGCCCTGCTCATAGCCTTAGCTCATAAACCTAAATCATATGTCAGAAAATAACTTTTAAAATTCAGCCAGTTTCTCCCTTGAATTTATATGGCAATATACTGGCTGCCACATGCAACATGAAGGTCCCCAACCCTTCAACTGCCCTACTATTGCAGACTGCCAGTTTTGTTAAACAGCTCTGTGATTGTAAGCCAGTTGCAGACAAAAGGGACCACTGTTTTCAGTTTCATTCTCAAGGACTTTAGTCCAGTCATTAGGGAAGGGATAATTGCCTTCTTGAAATGGAGGAACCATTCTCTTTAGATGAAAATAGTGCAGGTAATACTTGAAAAGAGACCAAACAAAGCAGAGGAGAATGTAGGCTGACAATAGAGTAAAAGTTCGCTAGTGAACAACTTAACCAGTGCATTTAAAATGCACATGACAGTAGACAGCTTCTCCTTCTGACACTTTAGACTAACTTTTTTTTTTTAGCCACGACCAGATGTATGGGTTTCAGAATGACTGACTGCAAGCAAAGAGCTTTATTGTACTGGACTGGCTTCAACCTTTTATTTTGTCCTGCTTCAAGTCACAAAGTTTGTGCCATTCTCTGAGGAGGTACATCTTACATCTAACACATGGGCTGTTTCTTCTAGTTCTGGAACCAGAGTTAGCCCTCAGGATCTCATCAGTCCTCAGTAGGATACATTTCCTGGATTTAAAACTTAGAAATATGGCAGGCAGGACTTTTGGTCCCCAGGTGTAAACAAAGACTAATTCTAAACAGTTACCCACAGATGACTTTCACAGGCAACTTTTGGTTTCTATTAAGTTTAGTCCATCAAAGCTGCTAACTAGCAAAGAATTATCCCATCTCTCAAAACCCTACAGAAATGGTCTCACTGCACAAAAGAATAAACCCTATTCCCTCCTGCACTAAAGGTCCTTTGCAACAGTACAAATCTTACAAATCTGAGGAAGGAAGAGATCTGAGATGATGATGACAAGCTCAGTATATGGACATATACTTTAGCATGGAAATATCACATGGCCTTGTATGATACTATAATGTAAACCCCTTAATTTAAACACCAAATAAATAATGACTTTGTTCTGTACTAAGAATTTTAGTTTCATCATTACAAACCCTGTTAGATAATTCTAGCTTTGTGATTTAAAAGCAATAAATTAATTTGCAATAGTAAATAAGGTGTATTTCAACACCTTATATAGTGACAAAGTAATGGTGCAGGAAAAGCTAACCAAAATCAATGGTTTAAATAAATATCATATGCTACATTCATCATGTACTCATAGAAACATTGTACTAATGCTATTACTATGATTTAGATCTAGAAATTTTGCTGAGCAAACAAAGCTAGGTAAAATAGTTTGGTTTTCTTTTTAGATATGAATTTCCATGCTTCAGCATTTAGAAAAGTTGGAGGTTGGTAAGTTGCTCTGTATGAGTGCACAAACAGGAGCTGGATACAAAGCCATTTAGTTTCTGCTCTAAACTATCATCATGCGTGCAAACCCAATCTGACAAGGGCCTACAAAGTAGCTGGTATTAATTTAGAATCTAACCAAAGCAATTTGGAAAATGCATGCACTTTCTTTAAACTGTTAACTACAGCAAATATAATAATGTCACCCTGCACGAACCTCAGCTTTTATGTATTTATGAACTACAGAAAATTTCAGTGTCTCACATCATAACTCCACTCTGAGCTTCATTCCCATTCCTGGAATAAGCTTAAATCTTACCCCAAATATTAACATTATAGTTCTTTTCAGTTTTTCCAGCAACATTTGTCGCTTCACAAGTGTAACGGCCAGTATCCTGTACTTGAGCTCCTTCAATCTAGAAAGAAAATAAAAATCTGGGTTTTTTCTTTTTGCATTGTTGTACAGAGAAGTTACAGGGAGAGGTTGCTCAGTATTTTTGTGTTGCTATAGGTCACAGCCAACACGGGTTCACAAGGAGTAGGTCCTGTTTAACAAATTTAATTTCCTTTTATAAGATCACCCATCTGGTCAATCAAATAAAGCCAGCTGATGTAATCTTTTTGGGTTTCAGTAAAGCTTTCAATATGGTTTTCCATGGGATCCTACTGGACAGAATGTCCAGTATACAGCTACAAAAAAAAAACATCATGCAATGGGTGAACAGTTGGCTGATGGGCAGGGCTCAAACGGTTATGGTAAATGGGGTCACATCGGGCTGGTGGCCAGTCACCAGTGGGGTCCTCCACGGCTCTATTTTAGGGCCAGTTCTTTTCAATGTTTTCATAAATGATTTGGATGTAGTACTAGAAGGTGTTTTGAGTAAATTTGCTGATGATACTAAACTGGGAGGAGTTGTTGACGCTGTTGAGGGTGCAAAGGCCTTGCAGAGAGATCTGTACAGATTGGAGAGCTGGGCAATCACCAACTGCATGAAGTTTAATAAGAGCAAGTGCCGGGTCCTGCACCTGGGACGGGGCAACCTTGGCTATACGTACAGACTGGGGGACGAGACACTGGAGAGCAGCCCCACAGAGAGGGATCTGGGGGTTTTGGTGGATAACAAGCTGAACATGAGCCAGGAGTGTGCCCTGGCAGCCAGAAGGGCCAACCGTATCCTGGGGTGCATCAGCACAGTCGGTCGAGGGAAGTGATTGTCTTGCTCTGCTCTGTGCTGGTGCGGCTTCACCCCGAGCACTGTGTGCAGTTCTGGGCACCACAGCACAAAAAGGACATGAAACTGTTGGAGAGTGTCCAGAGGAGGGCTACAAAAATGGTGAAGGGCCTGGAGGGGAAGATGTATGAGGAACGAGTGAGGTCACTGGGCCTGTTCAGCCTGGAGAAGAGGAGGCTGAGGCATGACCTCATCATGGTCTACAGCTTCCTCATGAGGGGGAGTGCAGGGGCACGTATCGATCTCTTCTCTTTAGTGACCAGTGACAGGACCCACAGGAATGGAGTCAAGCTGTGACATGTAAGGTTCAGACTGGATATCAGGAAAAGTTTCTTCACTGAGAGGGTGCTCACACACTGGAACAGGCTCCCCAGGGACACAGTCACAGCACCAAGCCAGTCGGAGTTTAAGAAGGCTTTGGACTGTGCTCTCAGTCATATGGTCTGAATTTTTGGGTAGACCTGTGTGGTGCCAGGAGTTGCCCTCAATGATTCTTGTGGGTCCAACTCGGGGTATTCTATGATTCTAAGTTTTAATTTTTATGTTTACATCTGTCTCCCTAAATAACAGAGGAGCACTCCTGCAAAACCTCTATAGAAACATCTAGTTGTCTGTGATCTCTCAGTCCTTATCTACAGTTCTCTGTTGCACCAGAGGGCCTGATGCTACCCAGCCTCTAACACATATCTAGCACCATCATGATGGGGATACTCCCCAGGAAGCAATCACTGCTGAAGCCTGACCACCCAATTTACCTTCAGTACACTTCCATCTTCAGAGATGCTAAGACCTAGTTTCTTCAGCAAGGGTCGTCCATCTTTGAGCCATGTCAGCACAGGTGGGGGAACAGCATTGCTCTGGCAGAGCAGCTCCATTGTTTCGCCGATGAGTACAGAGACATTTTGTTCCTCTCCCATGATGTTTGGTGGAACTATAGCAATAAATCAAAACAAAGGACCTTTGAGCATTGCAGACTCCCCAGAGTAAGACATACTGTAGAGCTAACAAGTCTTCATTTAATGAAAACAAAGTGGCAGTTACTACCTTTTTGACATAGAACTTAAGTTTCCTTTAGATCTCAACAAGCACCAAAATAATTTTGTTACCAACAGAATATCCTCTACACAAGATACATGCTTGTAAAATATAAACTATGGAGAAATGGTGTAGGTAAGCTAAGACTTGCAGAAAAATATATTTAGAAGGGAAAATCGCCATATTATATTATATATATATTAGAGAGAGAGAGAGAAAGAGAGAAATACACACCTGCTAAAATCACACACACACAAATAATAGAGAGAGTTAATGAGCATAAAGGTTCACAAGATAATACTCAAACCAAGAAGGTTAAAATGTCTTAAAATGTTCCAAACAATGCCAGCATGCATAGTTGGCTCTAAGGAGAACTCTAAGAAGAATATTGTCCAAAGATGGCCAAATAAAGAAGACACAATGAGAATTTACATGTTTCCAGCCAAGTGAATGGGTTAAGAAATTAATCATCAGTGAGTCATAATTTATTATTACATTATTGTCTATTTGTTTTCTGTGCTGTCTGCTAGCTAATTATTGTGATTGTTGGCACTGAGCACTATATTTAAATTTGTGCAACAGTTGCAGTGGCAGCAAAAATTTTTATCACGTTTCCAAATTACAGGGTAGAAATATCAGCTTTTGGAACAAATGTTGCCCATGTAGAAGACAAAAACACTTCTGGACATTGAAATTGCAGCCCATTAGCTGTTCTCAAGTGGTATAAAGATTCAAGAAAGTGAATACTTTTCCCTCATTTTAAAAATTAGCTGTGTTTTCCAAAAAACAAAGCAACTGAGAAGCAATTGAGAACTAAACCCTGGAACGCATCATGTGAGTAATTTTCCATTGAGAAAGTATTCATGGCTGGAGTTGAAAAGAACTCCCTAAATCAAGGAGGAAATATTACTGAAATATTACTGACAAGATGAGGTTAAATTAAAAGATTAATGACTGAAAACTCTTTGTCGTCCATGGCTTTGTGTCAATATTCACAGCTCAACCAAATGTTCTTTGGTAACAGCGTGCTGCATCACCGCTCACAGATTTTCAGACTTCCCGGCAGCTTTGAGTCGTTGACAAAACATTGCCACAGCAAGAGTTTTAAAATGTTTCAGCCTGAGATACACACACACTCTTAGAAAATTGTGAGAGTGCAGTAGGCCATCATGCTATGAGTTGTTGCTGCTTACTAGCAGCTCACCACTGGAAGTTCCCTTTCCCAGATCAGAGCCAGTGGGACAGTATCTGGGAGTGCTCATAATAAATTTAGTACATCACTAACAGCAAACTAAGAGTAGAAGTGCTTTTACTGGGCTGCTCAAACATGATCCAGAACAGAACTCCTATTTGTGCTCTTAATGGCATGTATGTTCTTAAATCCTTACAGCAACCAATAGGGATTACCTTTGCTTTCTTGCAATTTAAAAATCTAAGGCACGCTCATTACAGACTCTTGACATTAAGACAACATTAGGTTTGCAATTTAAGATTTACAAAATCAAAACTTCTAGCAAGAATTAATTCATCTAGTTACATAGATCTGGTGAGATTTTTATACTCACAATGTACTAGAAACTGTTCAGTTCACCCAATAAAATGTTGACCAGGGCCAAATATAAAAGCCCTTATTGTCACATTTCCTTTACTTTTTATCTTTGCAATCCATTAGTCCAAAAATTGCATGTCTGATTGCCCAAAATACATGGGTATGAAGGAGGGAAGCAGTGGAACTGTCCATGAGAAATACTCTGGGCTTCAATTTGAACAAAAAAGATATTGAATTAATTAGCACACATGAGATTATAAAATGTCCCAAAGCAGTACTCAGTAAACCAGCAATACAGTTCTCAAGATGTCCTGAAAAATAACACTAACAATAAAGCTTTGTTTTTCTTGCACAGGAAGTACTCAGCAGAGCAGCTGATTTCACAGTTTGGAAATAATTTAGGGAAAAGTCTGGTCTCAGTGGATAAGAAATAGAGTAACTGAAAAAAAAATAAATCTGTTTATCTTACTTTCTTTGTAGAATTCACAAAGGCCTAGATTCTTTACAAGTGTTGTGGAACTGAAAATTGGAAGCTAATCCATTACTGCAGAAGGCAAATTTATTTTCCAAACATTTTTCCACCAATTACTTTTCCTCTCAGCTAAATGAATTGAAATGTATTCAAAAGGAAACTGAGTTTATAAAACACAGAAAGACAGATACTACATCATTTGTTTCTGAAGGAATAAGGTTTGAAATTAATCTTATTATGCTCATGGCAACTATACATTATCCAGGCTGTTCCAACTCCTAGACTGGCTTAGTGTACCACTCATTTCTAACCACCTCAGCTCCAAAAGCATTCCAAATTATTTTCCTCCTGTGGCTTCTTAATTAGACTACCCATATGAGGTTAAATCCCAAGAGTGATATTACTTTTTGGTGACAGCCTCACTCAAGACAGCCCTGCAGCTGAGCTCAACCCTGGCCAGCTTCTGTTACAACAGTAATTGCAAACACACACAACTTCTAACTCTTTTAATTTCATCTAGCTAAAAGGGACAGAGGTTCCAAAAAATAGAAGAGGAACAATAAGAAGATCCATGCTATTTCTGCAGTTATGTATACATATACACATGTCCTCAAACTGCAAAATGTACTTTAATATTCCTTGCTCTAGATTAAAATGTTCTAGCCCACTTTAAACTTGAACTTGCTGTGCCAGAATCCTGACTTTCTGAACTGCCTCTTGCAGATGAAAAAAGTAGCCATGACTCAAGTCACGAGTGAGTATCCTAACCACAATGCCTTTGCAAGTCTATTCTGAAAGCCAAACTTGAAAACAAATAACCAGACAAACTGTTCCTATTTGCCTAAGGAAACATCCAAACTTCTAACTCCTCTTGCAAGATTTTCCAGAGAGTCTGCTTACAGTTGCCGTTAAGCTAGAGACTGGCAGACCAAAAACAGTTTTCTCCCAGCTGATCTATTAAAAGCAAAAGAGAACCCACAAAGATTCTTTTATTCCAAAACCTTCTCTCCATATCTGGTACTGTAAGATTTCTAAAACAAGTGGTAGATCATTGTTCATCCTCACTCAGCTGTCCAGGGAAACTTGAGACTTACTACCATCAAGCTCCCTGGCTTCCCTCCTGGCAGTACTTTTTGCTCTTTGGTGTGTGTACATCACCAGTGATCTCTTAAGAACAAAATACAAAAAGGCATCTAAAATCAATCTCAAGAATAAGGAGGAAGCTGGAAATGTTACACAAAATGAGGAGGAAGAATGAATTTACATGAGTTCAGTCAAAGAGAATTCAAAATTAACTGCTTGACACAATTTGGAAAACTAGCAAAGCACAACAGCTAAAGAGTTACATGTCCTGCTTTTTGAAAGAGACAAAGTTGACTGGTTGGGTTCAATATAGCTCTCTACAGCATCATTATTAGCACTACAAAAGTCACCACCATTTTGGCAGGTGTAGTAAGGGCCTGAAAACAGAATGAAAACTTGAGATGCGTATGGCAAATTCACACCAACTCATTCTGGTAAAGACAACTGAGCTCTGGCCACAATAACATCTTTTGTCCATGTGATCTACATGTTATTCACACAAAGACAAATGTATTTTCTCCTAACATTTATAAATGAGCCTGTGTGTATGAAACATATAAATGCACTGCAACTATGTTTCTTCAAAAATACAAAAAAGAATACCCATACTTTAATACCTGACTGTATGCATATATAAACTTACATACAGGCACATACAAACACCTCCTAATCCCTTTGTCTTTCATTAAGAGTTGGAATGATTTTTCTTTATGGTTGTTAACCATCTGGGCCACATTGTGTTTAATTAAAGCTCCATAAGCAGTTTTCATTATTCAAAAAAAAAAAAAAAGTCAGAAAATCTCACCATAAACTCTGAGATCAATATCTCTTTGACTCTCGCCTGCAGCATTCACTGCAACACAAGTGTATTTTCCTGTGTCGCTGATCTGAGCACTGGTCAGTGCCAGGACTCGACCCCCAGACAGAACCTGCAATAGAAGCACACCACATTCAGTATACATGCCTCAAAGTAAAACAGAAGCAGAGAGAACCATTAGGTTTCATATCAAAACAAAATACTTGTTTTGCCATTGCTTCCCACAATCTATATTTTTACCTACACTCTTCCCTGCACTCCATTGTTCTTTTTTTTTTTTTTTTTTCACCAAGACATGCAAAAGCAAAAGTCTAACTTTACACAAGTCTTCATAAACTCCTGGCACTTAAAAGTCTTTGTAGGATCTGGACATTCCTCCCTCTCATTAGTTTCAAACATTGTCACATCTTCTGTCTGTGCCCCAAATGACCCACAGACTTACACAAATTTCCCCTCTCTCCTTTCAGATCATAAAACTGGCTTTAAAGGAGCAGTCATGCCTCCTCCTTTTAACTCAGAAGCATCTCCTTGCATCATAGTCTTCTTTTTTCCTCCCAAATTATTATTTTTTGTAATGAGATATTACCCAATCTTGGACTCTATGTATCTCTTCGGGATATAAATGAGGTCCAATTTACTCTTCTTGCCAGTAAGTAAAAAACTTGCCTATCCTTACTCAGTATGACATCATTTGAAAGAACCACCATGTTTCAACATATCCATAATGAGCACACTTCACACAATAATTACTGTAAACATGCCACAATATCCTAGAGCAAAAAGTCCTATACTCTCATTCCAAAACCTCCAAATTTTTAAGTTTCATTAAACTGCACAAGTTTTAAAGTCTCATACCAAAACAGGAAACAACACAGATGGCAGGATTTGAACCCAGTACCTGGAGTCCGTCGCTAAAGCTGGAAACAGGGCTACCATCTTTCAGCCACGTCAGAATAGGCGCGGGGATGCCTCTTGCTTCACACTCCATTCGCACTAGATTATTAACCACCACTGCCACCATGTCATTGCTGCCAGAGATTGATGGTGGGACTGGAAAAAGAAAATAAATCTGGAGCTGCTACGTAGGAGTATAAATCACAATGAAATTAAATGGGATGCTTACTTTTGGACATTGTTTCTCTTTCTGCAAGGCACTCTGTTGTTGGAAAGATTTCTAATGTTACCACTACTGTCATTTGTTTGCTCTCTGCCAAATCCTGCTCTTTATTGACCTAAAAAGTCAGATAATTTCAATGAAACTACTGTGAGCAACGGTAAGCATGATTGGGCCCACAGCCCAGAGGACAGCTGTGAAACCCGGGAACCAGAACATAAAACCTGAAAATATTCCTTCAAGACTTTTATAACATTCCCTTTAGACCTCGTGAAAGGCATTAACAGTGGTGGAGATTAAAGAGGGAAGTATATAAGATAAACTGCATAAAGCAAATACATGCACAGAGTAATAAATCAACCTTGCAGAACTTACATGAACATTTACCAGATCAACCTGCATAACATCTTCCTGATGATAAAAATCATCTTAATGGAACATCTCAAAACAATTACTTTAGGTATAAGGTCTAGCACATTTTGCAGCACTACACTGAAAGAGGAGGCAGGAACATATCTAAGATTTCCAGTATATTTCTTTTGTTATTTCTATGCTTCTTTCATTCAGGCTGTTCATCAGTAAGCAAGTGTGGGTGTAGCACTGATGCATGGTTATGGAAAGAAAACAGCTTTAAAATCAAAAAGCTGTTTTCAATATATAATCAACATTTGCATTTTAATGTGTAAGCGTTAGAAAAGGAAGATGGTTCATTTACCAGGAGAATTAAAGCTATTATTTGTTCCTACCAATTAAAACTTAGTGATGTAACTTCACTTTCACTGTCAGTCACAAAACATAATACTTGAACCCCGAGAAAAAACATTAGACTGGTGTGTTCTACTCATACATATCCTATGCCAGGAAAAAAAAAATCAGAAATTCTTTAACGAAAATAAGATATGTTAATAAATTCAGCAATTTGTAACAGCCTGTAACTCAGACTACCTATCCTTAGATAAAACCCAGTAATAGCAGAAAAGGTAGAAAAAACACAAGTGTGATTCTACAATCTTTTTTTCCATATATATGCACAGTTTCCCCATTTCATTTCAATAGCATTCATTGTTCTCAAATGCCTGAAAAAGTTCTAATGGTGAGAAAGGAGTGCAAAAATCTTAATACAATGACATTAGAAGAATAAGCTAAGCTGAAATTCAACCAACTTCCTTTAAATAGGCTTGCCCAGTTTCATTCAGTGTTAAGCCTGCAGTATCAGGCTTTATTTCAAAAATCAGTTGATAATTTCTACCATCGCTACTACACCCACAACAGTCTATTAATAACAGAAGTTGTTGAATGCAACCAACAATTGACCAAGATAGGTGCTTACTCACAATGCCAGCTGCCACACAAAAATCTAGAGCAGGCTTTCAGTAAATGCAATGCAACTTTCTGTGTTCTCCCTTTAGTAGTTGTTCTTGCTTCTACCATTAACAGAAAAGAAAGCTTTCTCTTATCAAAATCAAACTCTAAATAAACTGGATGAGAACCTTGTTTCTGTGAAATCGAAGAAGCACTCCATTTTAAGCCCTGTACCACACAAGCTGAATAAAGTAGGTTCATGGATAACTGTTTCAGCTTCCTTTGATGCAATTAGCACTGGCTGCAACTGCATATATCCTATTCTGGAAGGGATTACAATTTTATTTCTCCTGTCTATACAACTAAGTCAGAGAGTATGTGATCCCCAGAAAACTCTGTACATATCTGCTGCAGTTCCACCACCCATAAGAAGACACACATATACTTGGGAGTTATTTTTCATTTCTTGGTCTAACCAGAATAATGACCTTGGCTCTAAGTATTTCCTGGAAATTAATCACTGGGTGGGGTTAATTGCCTTTGACCATGTCTCGAGCCATCAGTTTCTCCCATGATGATCATTAATCCCATGGAAATGTACTGCCCAAGTCTTTATTTGTTAATTAACTTTAATAGGAACTACATACTGGGTATGCATATGAGTTGGGGACACTGGGCCAAATTTGGGACGCAGTTTTGCATGGAAGACTCCCACTGAAAACCAGTTACATGCATATGCACGTATCAAAGATAAGAATTTGGATCAGGGCCTGATCCTAAATCCACTGAAATCAGTGGAAAAGCTCCAATTTGGCTTTTGATCAGGTGTCTCATGTCTACAAACACCCACACTTTCACTTCATCTTATTAGACAGTATATTTTTAAGACTGTTGGATTATGAAAGAACATTTGATTTGTGTCCTGTCTTTATCTACTGTAGGCTTTGAAGTAATCCCCAGCAAAATGCAGCAATTGCAAGTCCTTCCAAATTAAGTGGAATATAAATACCTTTATATATATATATATATATTTTTTTTAATTTATATTTACATATAAATATCTTATATTTATGTTTGTATTTTATAAATATTTTATTTATGTTACCTCAAGTGGTAATATAAATACATTTTCCACCAATCTGGTGCCTCTGCTCATTCTTCCTAAAATTTAATTCCCTCGCCATATCTTCCTAATATTAAAATCGTATTGGTAAAACAAACAAACAAACAAAAGAAATTTTCTCACCTTGACCCCTGCCATATCTCTTCCAGTACAATGGTGTGCTGAATGATGGTAAGACTCCTAAGCAGACTTGAAACTTGAAAAGAGTAAAAGTGGTGCACGTAGGTGTTTTTCACAAGTTTAGCAGTACTTACCATGAACCTGAAGATTGTAAAACAACTCAGCTGAGCCTGCAGCATTGACAGTCACACACTTATAAATGCCAGTGTCAGAGATCTGAGCTCCCTCAATCTGCAGAACCTGCCCTCTGTTCTGGAAAGTGGCACTTGTAGCACTGGTAAGTGGACGATTGTCTTTGTACCATGTGATAGCTGCATAATGGAATGCGAAAGTTATCACAAGAATTCCCCGTTATAAACAACAGGACCAAAGATTCTTCAAATTTTCCATCTGAATTTTCAGATACATAAAACTAACATTTATTAATTATAATGAATATATATTGATTTGTAAAAGTAAAAAGTAGCTAGGAAATGAGAAAATCAGCACAAAACATCTGTGCAAAATACTAACCATGCCTACAGGTCTCAATAGCACAAACTTGAAACTATCATACATGCACACAACGTACACGTGAAAATATGTTCTGAAGATAAAAAAAAATAAAATAACACAAAGCATACTTAAAGGGGTCTACTCACCTCATACTAAGGTCAACAGAAGCTGTTTAAAAATAAACAATAATATCATTTTTATCTTTTACCCTAAAGTACTGCTACACTAAACTGAACCACCTGGAAAATTGATGGAGTCAAAACATGAACAGTCAAAACAAAGTTCATCTTGGAGGCAAAAAAAAATGAAAATGAAAACTGGAAAAACAGTATTATTTCAAAGCAATATATTATAGGAACCTAACAAAAAACGAGGAATTTCTTGCATCTCAGCCAAAAGATGGCACCCTCTATCAGCACAGTGCTGGTGCTAACCAATGCTTTACTGGCATCACTTCACTCTGCAGTTACATGAAACTGCTGCTTACTGAATCATTTTTTGTAACACAAGTTTTCTGTGAAAGACTCTCATTCAAGAAGTAGTCTGGCCTGACTGATGATGACCAAGGCTGTGTGCAAGGTTATAACTACACAAAGCATGAATAAAATAAACCACAAACAGATATACAGGGCCTGGTGTTCAAAACTGATAATATAAGGAGAACTCTGAAAATCCTAAGTATAATCTTATCATCTGGGTATGCCACAGAAAGCATGGCGCACACACACAAAACATTTGCATTTACGCATGCCAGGGGCCCAAACCAAACAGAGACTCCTATAAATTTCAACAGACTTTAGATAAGGTCCTAGATGTGGCCCCACTTGACAGGCACACTCAATACTAAGGTTATTGTTCTAAGTTTGCTCTACACTATAAAATACTATAAAATACTGACCTGACGAGTAGCTGTTTAAAGCGGATTTTGTAGAAGACTAACCATATTATTGCCTATGGAGCAGGCACTACTGTATGCTTGAGGGTGTAGTATATCCTTCTGGTTTTGATTTATTTTACTAAAAATAGTGAATTCCTCAATATTTATTCCACATCACTCAATATATTGGCATTTCCCATCATACAGCGTTTAATACTTCATAGCTAGTTTCAATACCACAAAATTAACTTCATATTCAGAATACCTATTATTTTCAAAAGACATATAAAAGCAAATACATGCTATCAGCCTTTCTTCATGTTCTCAAAGGTGCATACCTGGCAGAGGGTTCCCAGTTGCTCTGCATTCAAGATGGATTGGATTATTCACGACCACTGTTTCATTTAACATTTTCCCTGCATCCTCCAGACTGGGTGGTTCTGGGTAAAAACAAAAGTATTAGGTTTTCATTAGTTCAGCCACCCAGTTGGCAAAGCTTCCAATCGTAATCTGCCTTCTGAGAAACTCTAGGCAATTAATTGCCCAAGCTTTAACTAACTACTGGGTGACTAAGAAATTTCTCAAGAAACTGCACCTTTGGAACTGGACTGCTTTCATTATATAGCCTCATTAGTGTTAAGAGGAATGAAATGTGTAAAATGTGGGTGGTTTATTTTTTTTTTTGGGGGGGGGGGGGGGGGGGGGTGGGGGTGTCAGTAAGAGAAGGCAGGGAAAGTGATTCTTAAAAATGGACTTGTAAGAAATGGGTGCACAACACAGAACAGCAGTTCTTCCAAGGTGGCAAGGTCACTTGAACTGGTAATATTAAACCGAATGTTGTACAGTGCTTTAACAAGGCAAGACTCTGTATTACTGGTATCTGTAAATTTGGAATGTGCCATAAACACCAGACAGTGACACTCTGAATGTGAAGATCACAAGCAAAATTTGTGAGCATGGGACTGACACCAAAATCAACTATGATGCAATTATCACAATATAAGATGAGTGCAGCTTCTCTTTCCAAGTCTCATTCAGGGAGATACTGAAATCTTATTTCTGTTTCAATTTAACATTTCCCAGTTACTGATTCTGTTTGACACTTAAAGTCCACATAATCATACTCATGAACACTTTGCCACAGTCCATCATCACACCTCCTGTATCCTTTGAGAACTGAGTCACATCAAGAATGCACGACACTTCATGACCACTTCTGAGGTAAATATACGTAAATCATGGTGAGCGCATTTGCCAAATTCACGTGCAAACAACAGCTTTTGAAGTTTCCCTGATTTCTTTTGACTTGTTTTTAGCTGAAAAATAAAACTGTTTTTGACATGACAGAATTTTTCTTTCTCAGAGAAATTCATGTAGAACTTCCCCATTGCAAGTTCATGGGCAATGCCATTTTCTCCAGGAGATTTAGATTAAATTAGTAATGCCAATGGTGGGTACATCAGGTCTTGATTCAGAAACATAGAGTATACTTCTGACTGTCTTGGTCAGAAAGCTTCTTGGGATAACAGAAAAGTTAACTGGAAGGTTTCTCTTTCAGTGGCCCTCAGTACCACGCAAGAAAAGCCAAATCCCAAGAAAGACAGCTTTTGCCCTAGCTTCTTATGAATGGAGTGAGACAAAGAATGAAAACTGAAGGATGGATGTGCACAGGTAACAAAAATGCCAGAGAGTTTAAAAGAGAAAGGAATACAGATGTAAAAAAGCTGCCTTAAAACCACCAAAGGTTTAGCTTCTAACTAGAGGCAGAAACATCATTACCGTGCACATGAAGCCGAACGTGCTGTTGGGCTTCTCCTGCAGCATTTGTTGCCACACAAGTGTATCGGCCAGCATCCTCGAGCAGGGCCTTGACAACTTGCAGAATACGGCCTGAAGACTCCAGCTGTACCAAAACAGATAGAAGGGAACCACTTTACACAATGATCACAGGCAGAGGCACTAAGCACCTCAAGTACTGTGTTCAGTTTTGGGCCCCTCGCTACAAGAAGGACACCGAGGTGCTCGAGCGAGTCCAGAGAAGGGCGACGAAGCTGGTGAGGGGTCTGGAGAACAAGTCTTACAAGGAGAGATTGAGGGACCTGGGATTGTTCAGCCTGGAGAAGATGAGGCTCAGGGGCAACCCTATCACTCTCTATAGAATGCCTTAAAGGAGGCTGTAGCAAGGTGGGGGTTGGTCTATTCTCCCATGTGCTTGGTGACAGGATGAGGGGGAATAGGCTAAAGTTGCACCAGGGGAGGTTTAGGCTGGATATTAGGAAGAACTTCTTTACCAGAAAGGTTGTTAGGCATTTGAATAGGCTGCCCAGGGAAATGGTTGAGTCACCATCCCTGGAGGTCTTTAAAAGATGTTTAGATGTAGAGTTTAGTGATATGGTTTAGTGGAGGACTTATTAGTGTTAGGTCAGAGGTTGGACTAGGTGATCTTGGAGGTCTTTTCCAACCTCAATGGTTCTGTGATTCTGTGTAATGGCACAGTAGACATGTATGCTGAATACAGCCAGTCTCATCTTTCTCCTAACCTGGTGCTGATATTCATGCAAGAGGTGTCTTGCTAGTTCAGAGACCTCAGTGTTCCTGGGACAATGGGATTATTTATTAGCTGTACAACTGTGAGAAGACCTACATGGCAGTGAGGCAGGCAAGCAAGGTGAAGATGGGGCTGCAAGCAGAGAGAGCTGCCTCTGGCATGATGTCAGAAACTGCTACAGCCTGAAGTAAATCAAAACCATTACAAGCACTTCATTCCCTGGAGCATGCAAGCACTAGGAAGGGCTGTTCACTGAAAGTTAGAATCTTACAATGAGACGGGAATGTACAAGTAGGTGCTGCAAGGGCAACGCTTATAGAAAAACTCATCTAATCCCACATCATGGTGGCAGGCGGGGAGAGGTATCTTCTAACTGACAGATGACCATACCTTGAAGGCTAAAGTATAACTGAAAGGAGCCAGATAATGAATTTACAGTCACAAACTCTTCTGGTACAGAGGTATCTAATGGGATTCAGTCTGCTTAACAGTGCTACTCAATCTGATAAACCATCCATTCAGGTAAAAAGCCCATCATTCTCCAGGATGGATCTTTTAACATCTTTGTATCACAGCATGAGGAAAGCAAAAGGAAAAGAAGCACTAACACATTTAACTTACTGTAACTATTTTTCATGGTTTTAATTCCATAAAAATAGTACTTACTCTAGTATTTCCTCTGGCTGTGTTTACTGGTTGACCATCTTTTAACCAAGTTATGGAAGGGCTGGGAATGCCATTAGCTACGCACTGCAGTGTTACAGGTTTGTGTATCACAACAGCTCTCTCAGAAGCGCCAGATGATTTGATGGTTGGAGGAACTGCAAGAAGCACCATAAACAAAAATAAAATATCATTTGAACATATACCTTTACATACACAGTGGCAATAGCCTTCCAATAAGAGTAGCTCTATTTTGACTTCATCTACTCTCATATCCTACTTTTCAACCCACTAATAAAAAAAATAAATAAATAAAAATTACAGAAAATTTGAGTATCTTCTTGCCAGCCATGTACAGTAGTGGCAATCTGCTGCCTTTTTGCCCCTCGAATAACCTACCATGTACAGTAACATCAAATTCCTTTTCATGTTCTCCTGCCGTATTTGCAGCCACACATTTATAGCGGCCAGTGTCTGACACTTGAGCTTGAGAGATAAGAAGTTTTTGTCCGTTTAATAAGATTTTATGTCCAGCTCCCTCTTCAACTGGCTGACCATCTTTTAACCACCTACCAAAAAGAAAGTATAAACTCAGACCTCTATTAGAGTAAGAGTGACAACAGTCCTAAAATATGCACATTTCTATTAAACAGAACATGTCAATAACTCTTATTTGCATTTCTAGGAAGGTTTGGAAATCTCAGGTAATATTTTGCTTTTCCAAGTGTCATGGTCTGAAGTGGTTATCATGAGAAGGGAATATAGGGGAACAGGCACTAAAGAAGTCATCAGAAAGGTGACAGCTAGGAAGCAGTACAGAGAGCAGATACAAACCTCCAAAGCAAAGTCAATTGTTGCTGGTAGATGATAAATACACACTTGCATTAGCCATGGAAGAAGAATTCGGTCAACTCTTTTTATCTACACTAACTCCTAGGACATATATTTTGGCACAACCTACCCAATTACTTCAAAACAAAATGGGACTGAAATCCGGCAATGTACATGCCTGTTACTGTCTTCAGTGGAGATAAGAGCTTATCCTCCATACATTAACTATCAATACATAATATAGGCAGTTTAGAAACACTGCCTCTAAGCTCACTTCATCAAATAGAAGATTTTTTTTTTTATTTTACTGTCATACCAATCCACTTACATGATAGTTGGTGAGGGTGTCCCTGTTGCTGAACAATCCAACTCCAAAGGGCTATGGAGAATCACAAAGTAGTCCAAGAGCTCACCCCCACCTTCCACAAATGGTGGGACTGTAGGAGAGAAACATTCATCAGCAGAAATGTTTAAGTATCAGAAATGTCATAAAAGCTTATCAAAAGTAGTAATGTTAAAAAAAATCTTGACATCCATCTCACTTTGGGACATGGACAGATTTGGAGTTCATTAGGAATCATTGTTCCTAAGCAAAACACGTAGACAACGATATTTTCTTAATTCGACTCGCCATTCTCCATTTTTCATGTTTCTTTATTTTTTTCCACATTTGTATGAGCTCTCTTGTGAAAGTGTGTACATGCTAGTGAGGAGAGCCTTTTAGCACCCTCCGTCTGTAAACGGAGAAAGCAAAGGCATAGAGAACCTGTGCCACTCCTGCAGGTCCTCTTTGCTCTATCTCATCCTCCTTCAGGGGTGGGTGGGCTGGGAAGGAAGCACTGCGATATGGCTTCTCCCAGCTCCTTCACTGTCTAGCAAGATCAGAAAGATAAACCTGGGAACGGATGCTCTACATGTGCATGCAGTAGAGTGGCAGTACTCTTCAAGAGGGTACTTCAAAGTGTCTATAGTGTCTATACAGGAAAAATCAAGTATTTTTGAAGGCCTGAAATAAATCCTTCCATGTCAAGAAGGTCTCTTCAACAATTAAAATTTGTACAATTCATTTACCTCACGACAGACAGAAGGGACTGCTGAGATTCAGACCATGGTAAAATATTAAATAGAATGAAGCGGAGAAAATCCTTCTCAAGAAAATGTTCCAAATTTGCAAAACACAATTCAAACTCAAGAGAAAGATGTTCCCCCCCCCCCCCCCCCAAGGCAACTACTCAGTGATCTTTTTTATCTAATTCTTTTCACATTTACAATCTTTCTCTAGGAAGAGAAGCTAGCAGAATTTTAAATGTTCCTGAGAATAATATTTGCCTAACCACATGCATGAAAATTCTCCAAGAACTAACCTGAAACTAAGTGTATTAGAACTGTCCTGCAACCCTGGGCAGAAAAAACTGTGCAGTGCCCAGATTTAACTAAATAAGCAGCAGATTATATAATGATATCAACAGAAATAAAAACTTAATCAGGTTTATATCAACATGATAAATCACTATTTCTGTTGCTCACACACCTAAGATTTCAACTTCATATTTGATTTCTTTTTCTCCAGCTATGCTTGTGGCCACACACAAATACTGGCCCCGGTCAGCCTCAACAGCATTGAGAATCTCCAGCTTCTTCCCGCCAGACATGATGTGGAGGTTGCTGCTTGCTTTCACAGGCACGCCATCCTTTAACCAGGTAAGGAGAGGCGGAGGGTTGCCAGCAGCTTTACACTCTAACGTCAGAGAATTGCCAGCAACCACCTGCCTGCTCTGGGCTGTTTCAGCATCACCCTCAATTACTGGAGGAACTGTAGAAAGGAAAAAATATATTGCAAGTGATTAATTCTGTAGCCAGAAAATGTATTAAGAGCAAATGGGTTAGTTCCTCCCCACCCACTTTGGCTCTACAACCCATTATGTCATGCACAATTTCACGTGAGAATTTGCTGCTGTGGCAAGCCAAGACAAAAAGGAAACAGAGAAGTCAAACGACGTAGTTTAATATTGACCAGTTGTATAAAAGAGAGAGGATATTTGGGGCTTTGAGATGGAAGAACTGAATTTGAAGGTCTTAAAACAGTACACCAAAGATCCTGCCCACAGTGTCTATTTCAGGTAAACATTGTTCACCATGCACATGTGGAAGGAGAAAGGATGCGTGGAAAATAAATTGTTCTGATACATCACTAAAGAAAAGGATCAAGGTCCCTGAAGTCAAGAGCTTTTTAGGAGTCAATTGAAGCACATGGTGTAAAGCTCCCTGTACAAAGACTTGCTAAACAGATCAGAGTTTAAACGCAACCACTGACTGCTGTTCAACCCTTGACAGGCCTGCAAAGGCTTTGCACAGCATGAAGGCAGAAAAACTTTCAGTACACACTTCCTGTAACATGGCAAATAACCAAGTTCAATAAACTCTCACTTACCGTATACATCCACCTCATATATTTTTTCAGCAACTCCAGCAGCATTAGTCACATGGCAAGTGTACTTTGCAGAATCTGACACTTGGGCCCGAGGTATTTGCAGGAACTGCCCTCTATCCACGTATAGAGCTTGGGGGTTGGAAATAATTGGACGACCTTCTTTGTACCATGTAATGGTAGGAACTGGGATTCCCTTGGTTTCACATTCCAAATTTATAAGATTGTTAAGAAGTGCTGATACCTCTGTGGTAGTATTTCCTCCTTTAATACTAGGAGGGACTATTTCAGAAGACAAAACAACAGCATTAAAGCCTTAGTATACATGTCTGTGCAACTTTAAATCAAATAAACATTAAAACATTGTAAGAATAAAAGATTTTTAGCTTAATCAGATTTCCAACCCATGCTGGTGTTTTCTGTCTTTCTCCCCGAACAGTTACACCTTGTCTGTACAACTCCACAGCACACAAAGGTGGAACCATGAAGACATCACTACACAAATGGAATCTAATGTCAAAAGGCCACCCTAGATTTAAGAAACAAGTGCCACAGCATAGGGCACTGGAAAGCATTGCTGCCCCACTGTAGGTACCTGGGACCATTTCTACCTTCTAGGCTCCAACATGCACTAAGTAAGGTCATCTGGGCCTCTGTGACACCTGCAAAGCATTTGAGCAGGGCTCTGTCCCTTCCCAGTCTCTGAGGGGTAAATAAATAGCAATCCCTATATGTCTTGGGAGCTGCACCCTCCCAGGAACAGAAATCTGCTACTTAAAATACCAAATACATCCAAGAACCTCTGTGACTGGAATGGGAACTGCTCGGTGCTCAAAACTTCTAAAGATGAAGTCACTTACTTTGAGACTAAATATGAGCTTAGCAGTCTAGCTTTATGCTCCTATTTTTGAAGCTTTTGGCCCGTAGTCATTTCACTTGCTCACTAGGCAGCAGTACTCAGATTTTTTCTAGCAAACAAGCTCTCGTGTAAATCAGCCAATATAAAGAGTTCGTAAATCTCTGTAGAAGTAATAAAAACACAGTGCAATTGGCAACAACTAAATTTATGACTGCTGAAAGTACCAGACACATCTGGCAAACACATTAACTCCTCTGCTGCCAAACATGCTCAGTATATCCTTGACTTCCACTGACTTTCATAGGACTCATTTAAAATGGCATCACAGAAATGTAAAAGTCAAGTGTCAGTGAAGGGACCTACACCTATGAGATGGATCTTGCCAGTTATCAAACCATGATGAAATATTTTCTTAATATTATCTGTGCAAAAATATGAAAACCTATAAAATATACTAAAATATACCCAGTTCAAAAGGTGAGTGCATTTCTCTATCAATGAATGCTTTCATTCACAGAGATGGGGAATGGTTTTAACACAGTATTGTGGGAAAATATAAAAGCCAAAAGTCGGGTTAAAGATATAAAACAAAGTAAGAACTTCTGCGAATTATCATCTAGGTTCCTCACTTACTCTGTGGGCTTCCGTTTGTCTGGCCAGGCTGAAGAAATTTGAAAGTAAAGACAGATTCCATTGTACTACCACAAAATCATCTCTCCTTGTTGAAGAACCTAAAGTAAGGTCTACTCATCTAGGGGAGAGCTGAGAGGTTTTTATGCCTCTGATCTCATGACAGCCACAACCTCGATCACCAGAGTCCTCACAGCATTTCCTCTGCTCCCAACAGAAACAGACTTCACTGTGATTGATGTACAGCCATATTTCTATGCATGTGGTTACCCCATTTTTCAAAAATGTCCAAATGAGGGAAATAATGTAACAATTTTGATCGGGAACCTCACAGGGATTGGCTGCAGTGAGGGCTCCTGGCAGGGAGACGAACAAAGCCAACCCCAAACCCCCCAATAACGCAGCAGAGATGCCACCCGTTGCAGCGGTTGGTGGTTGGTCTGAGGCAGCAACCCAAACAGAGGATGCTGCCTCTCTGGGCTCATGTGGGCACCCATGTGGATCCCCTGAGGGGGGAGGCAGCAGTCCAGACAGGTGACTGTGGGGAACTCCAGAATCTGGAGGCCTATGTGGGCCATGAGGGAGGAGAGCACTGTTATGGCTGCAGGTGTGCCCTGCTTCAGGGACTCCTTGACTTCAGGGACTGCAAGTGGCTGGGCTGCAGCGAGAAATTGGCAGCCTGAGGGAGTCTCTGAGGGTGGCAGATAGGAGGGGTCTTCCCACCCCTGCTGTTGCTCGGCAGCCCTCTCCTATGTCCTGACAAGGGGTAGAGGCTGCCCCCGTTGAACACATGCAGAACAAAGGGCCAGACTGTCTGCAAGAGTCAAGGGGATGGACCCTTGTCTTGGCTCAGAGCAGAAAGATATATTTATATTGGCTGCCCCTGACACCCACGGTGCCACCTACCTCCACGGTGTCCCTGGGAAATAGATTTGAGGCTCTCAGGGAGGTCGCAGAAGAGGCTGAGGATCTGGACAGTAGTCCAAACCTGGGAAGCAACCCCAAGAAGAGAGTCAAGATTGGGGGAAGTGCAAAACATAAGGATCAGGGCCAGATGAAGCACCGCATTGTAACCTGTGCCACAAAAAAAGAGCAAAGAGTCCTGGTGACTGGGGACTGGCAATAGGACAAAGGGTCTGGGAAATGGAGGGCTCCCCCTGGTGGACGTGGGAGTGGTTCGGGAGCATTTGAGTAGGCTCAACGCACACAAATCCATGGATCCCGATGGGATGCATCCACGTGTGCTAAGGGAGCTGGCAGATGTGATCGCCAAACCGTTCTCTATCATCTTTGAAAGGTCCTGGAGAGCAGGTGAGGTGTCTGAAGACCGGAGGATAGCCAACGTCACTCCGGTCTTCAAGAAGGGCAGGAAGGAGAATCTGGGAAACTACAGGCCAGTCAGTCTCACCTTTGTGTCTGGAAAGGTATTGGAGCAGCTTGTTCTGGATGCCATGTCCAAGCAATTGGAAGAGAAGAAGGTTATGAGGAGTAGTCAGCATGGATTCACCAAGGGGAAGTTGTGCTCGACCAACCTCGTTGCCTTCTATGATGGCATCACCAGCTGAGTAGATGGGGGGAGAGCAGTGGATGTCATCTACCTTGACTTTAGCAAGGCTTTTGATACTGTCTCCCATGCAAAGCTGAGAAAGTGTGGGATAGAGGAGTGGACGACAAGGTGGGTTGAGAACTGGCTGACTGGCTGAGCTCAGAGGGTGGTGATAAACAGAGCAGAGTCTGGCTGGAGGCCTGTGACTAGCGGTGTTCCCCAGGGGTCGGTGCTCAGTCTGGTCTTGTTCAGCATCTTTATCAACGACCTGGATGAGGGAATAGTGTCTGCCCTCAGCAAGAACGCCAATAACACAAAGCCGGGGGGAGTGGCTGACACACCAGAAGGCTGTGCTGCCATTCAGTGAGACCTGGACTGGCTGGAGAGATGGGCAGGAAGAAACCAAATGAGATTTAATAAGAGCAAGTGTAGAGTCCTGCACCTGGGAAGGAACAACCACATGTATCAGTACAGGCTGGGGGACGACCTGCTGGAGAGGAGCTCTGACGAAAAGGACCTGGGGGTCCTGGTGGATGACAGGTTGACCATGAGCCAGCACTGTGCCCTTGTGGCCAAGAGGGCTAATGGGATCCTGGTGTGCATTAAAAGGAACGTGGCCAGCAGGTCAAGGGAGGTGATCCTCCCCCTCTACTCTGCCCTGGTCAGGCCTCACCTGGAGTACTGTGTGCAGTTCTGGGCTCCCCAGTACAAGAAAGACAGGGATCTCCTGGAAAGAGTCCAGTGGAGGGCAACAAAGATGATACGGGGCCTGGAGCATCTTCCCTATGAAGAAAGGCTGAGAGACCTGGGTCTGTTCAGCCTGGAGAAGAGAAGACTGAGAGGGGATCTCCTCATTGTATATAAATATCTGAGGGGTGGGGGACAGAAGGATGTAGCCAACCTCTTCTCAGTGGTTTGTGGGGATAGGACAAGGGGCAATGGCTGCAAGTTAGAGCACAGGAAGTTCCGCACTGACATGCGAAAGAACTTCTTCATGGTGAGGGTGATGGAGCATTGGAACAGACTGCCTAGGGAGGTTGTGGAGTCTCCTTCTCTGGAGATGTTCAAGGCCTGTCTGGATGCCTACCTGAGCAGCCTGCTCTGAGGAACCTGCTTTGGCAAGGGGGTTGGACCCGATGATCTTTTGCGGTCCCTTCCAACCCCTACAGTTCTGTGATTCTGTGAATTTCAGATATCAGCACAAAAGATGCAACAGCTTCAGAAGCAAATCTACAGCTAACAAGGAATCACCCATCAACTTGAGGGCTCATGCAGATTCACACAATTTACACTCTGGACTTAATAGTTTAATCGTAACTATAGATTCCTGCATTTGTTTCCCCCATCATTTCTGCAAGCACTGTATGCTTGCAGTTTTCAGGTATGACTGGGCTTTCATGTGCTCTTTGTCTTCCAAATGGAAAAACTGTTCTTGTCTCCTTTCACTTCTCCTTCAAGTCTTCTTTCAAAAACTCCTTTCTGCTTTCATTAATTTTTCCCTTCCTTTTCTCCCAACTTTTTATTTTCCATTTACCTAAAACTTTTGTGTTTTGATCACAGGAATTAATCACAAGCCTATTCCCCATGCAAAGACTTGGCTATTAGTAAAAATAAAAAAGCACACTCATTGTGCTTTAAAGTTCTTAAAATAACGTTAACATAGTTATCCACTGCTAGTGCTTCTTCCCTTATTCTTCCTTTATTATTCAGTTTACACCAATTGAGAGAGATGACACACCACACTACCTGAAGATCTTCTGGACCATTCTGTTTCAAAGCCTATTGGGTCTGATTCTTACTGGTTTTGCACTTTGCCTTGTATTTTTGCACTGAATTTAGTTTATTCCTGGATAATTAATTTATATGTTTGAGCATCTCCATTCAAAATAGAAATCTTATGTGCAAAATTGAAATACCTTCTAGGATCATGCATTCTGTAAACTTACCATGGATGATCAGCTTTATCTCCTTCACTTGTTTGCCAGCAGTATTAGTGGCACTACACTGGTAACGACCTTTGTCAATCCTTCGAGCACTCCGTATGTGTAGAACTTGATCTTTGTCCAGAAGCTCAACATTCGGATCACCCAAGAACAAGGGCCTGGAATAGAGATTATTTCACTTCACAGAACTCTGACCCCATCCTTTCAACATCAATTTAAACTGACAATAATAACAAGGGGTCCTTTCATGGCAGTAATTGTATTAAAGAGTATCATTTAGCACTAGCAACAGCATTCATCTGAAGAAACACTGTAAAGAGGCAAACTATTATAATTATTTTGATGCTTAGTTTTCAGAATAAACCAAAACACAAAGGTACTTTATGCAGGTCATCCAGAATATCAGCATCAGAGCCAGAGTCCTACTCTGGATCTCAGTTTCCTTTTCTAATTATTAGGTCATGATGGTCCTTTGCCGATAACAAAATGTCCATGTTTACTAGATCAAAGTATCAACATATTAATCTCATATCATGTCAGAATGAGTAATACCCAATGCCTATACTGAACTATATTGTTTTAAATTCATCCTGGAAGATGAGATGAAGAATTGAAACATGCAGGCAAAAACTGTTCTAAAACCTTTAGTGGCACAAGGCACCAGCTAGAAAATTGTTTGACATTGTTACTGTCTACCAATTAAAAAAATTATGCCAACAAAGCACATTTCAAATAATCCAAATAGCATAAACTCAAAGAAATGGTTACATCTATCTTGGTTCACGTATTGTCCAGCTTCCTATACTGCAAATATGCTCTGCAAGTGCCTGCGTAATGGGACAGTTCACAAAGAAAAGCAGAATGCTAACTTTTGATTAAAGTACTTTCCATGTCACTACCAAAAACTGTATCCAGTCATAACAACTCAACATTATGTAGGTAAAAGCATGGCTTGCTGATACAGTGCACCTTTTTCCTCTGTGTTCTAAGGAAGGAATAACCTAGACATACACCACAAAAGCAATGATATACTTACTTGCCATCTTTGAACCAGTGAATATCAGGAAAAGGAAAGCCTTTGGCTCTACATTCCAGGCTGATTTCCTGGTTAAGGATGACTGCAATTTCACTGGGGGTGTCAGCACCTATTATATTTGGTGGAACTTTAAAAAGACAAAATGTTACAGTAAGAACATTTAAATAGGAAAGGTAAGCTATGAAACTGGAATAAATGTATTAGTAGTGAGTCATACTAGTCCCTTGAAACAACTTTTGTTTACACTGCAAAACTACACGTGCTAGTTCACAACATCACTTCTACTACCACATGCATTTCCACACTTGTGCTGCTGAACTGCACAGAATAAAACTCCTTTGTATCATGGAGCACAGTACCCCAAAAATACAAAATAAAGTATTAAAGACCAAAATTCAGAAATGAAAAACAGCATTTTGTCTCTGCTACTGTGAAAATGACAAATTTTAAGTATTCATAAGCCATCATGAAGAGTGCTTCAGCAGCCAATACTTAATGGACAGTGAGAGAAAGAACTTTTTTTTTTTTTTTTTATAATATTTTGAAATTTACTGGCTTCTTAAATATCAATTGTTTTTGAGATCACCATCTTATTAAAAAAAAAAACACACACACACAAAAGAACAACAACAACAGAAAACACTAACCTAGTATATCTAGGTTAAAGAGTTTCTCAGAACTTCCTGCTACATTTATGGCTTTGCATGAATATTGTCCGGCATCATCAGTAGCAGCTTTAAGGAGCTTCAGTATCTTCCCGTTGTGCAAAATCTGGAGAGCACTGCTTTCCACAACCTTAAAAGAACCCAAGATATTATGTGATCCAAGTTACATCAGCCAGATTTTATTTTATTTTATTTTTTTACAATAAAATGGTAATTTCAATCTAAGGATAGCCTATTTCCCTTTTCAGTTACAGCAATAATCTCCTCGGTTTCTGCAATCTAACCAATATGACTTGTAGCTTAACAAAATAGAGGGCGAGAAAACCAACAAAATTCTTTGTTTATCAGTAATGTTTAGTTATGAAGTTGCATAAAGAGGTCTCTCTTCATTTAAACTCACTTATCAGCTATGAGTAGAAGCACAGGACCCTAGGATAATCCTGAGGAATTCAAATCACCTCCAAGAATTCTCATTTCTCCAACTACAGAATAAAGAAAATACTATTACTGGTCCCCCCTACAGGTCTGTCATCTATCGCACTGTGAAATTGCTAAGGTTAATTTCTAGTGAAATCTTAAAAAAAGAGTTTATTTTTGATTTGTTGAATAGATGAATTAATGGATTAGTCATATTCATCTGTCTTTGTGTGAGTGTTCTTAGTGCAGTTTAAATATACATACAAGCATGTACACGTATTTACTTTAAATGAGATCTAATACCAAGAACTCAAAATCAACACAAAATATTCTGAAACTGTTAATGGCTATGGTTACTTCAATTAGCTTAATAGTACCTACCTGGGTGTCTTCTTTATACCAGGAGATGATTGGGAAGGGGTTACCAGACACTTCACAAAAGAGACTTACAGGATGATTAACAACTACAGATGTATTTGTCACCTTTTCTTGATCTCTAATTTCAGGAGGAACTACGAGAAAGTTCAAAATCACGTAATAAGTCTTTTAATCCAGTGATTTCCCACTTCATCCTTTCCCTAAGTCATGGACTTCTATCTTCTACATTTCTCAGACACTTTTCATTCCCTCCCTGATGTTTCTGTTTCCCTTTTGGCTCTGGACATATCTCCCTATGTCCTTTCTTCTCCTTCTCAAAGAACAGACTCTTCTCTTATCCTATAACAGACTCCCAGTGAAATCCACTGAAACACAATCATCAACAGTATTTTAAAATAATAATCTGTAAGATGTCACGTTATTTGCTCAACATATAAAGGAAGTTGGACTCCCTAGAGTCATCTTTCCTCTTCATTGCTCTAGTCATCTCCAATAGTATTTACACATCACTTATCTCACTATGAGTACAAAGAGAATGGTCCTATGTGGTAGATTAGAAAATTCAAATCTCACTGACAAGGCCCTGCTGGCACATGATGGAATTCCTACATTTCTCACAAAAAGATATAATCCTGCTTGGGCATCAGAGCTCACGGGGGAAGTGAACAGGACTGGAAAAAAAAAAACACTCTGTAAGAAGCAAAGTGTAGCATATAAAAACATACCTCACAGCCATCTATAGATTTTTTATTTTGCAATTAGGATTGGGAAAGAAAAATGTCAGGAACAAGTCTTCTATTCTACACTCATTCTGACAAATAACTTATCTCATATTTATGCTTGAAAATGCAGACCACCCAAACTTTAATTTTTACAGTGCAAAAAGTCTTCACTTGTTACTTGTATTAAAGTTATCAGCTATAACCAGAGCTCTTTACAAATGAGACTCACCTAACTCTTTGAGCAAAACAAACATGTTTTGTATACGTTACAGTAAAGAGAAATAATAGAAAATACATGAAGTGTAACAGAATTGTAGAAATATGAGTACTCAGATTCATTTTTTTTTTTTATGAATTAACTGCACATGGGCAGGTTTGGAACACACAATTTCCAACAATGAAACAGAAGATGCTCTTCCAAAACAGTTTCTCACTAGTCGTACTTATTATTTACCATGAACTTTCAGGTTATATTTTCTTTCTGTGTTTCCAGCTTCATTGGTTGCCACACAGATATACTCTCCATTATCAGAAGGTGTTACAGAAGCTATGACCAGCAGTGTGCCATTCTCCAGAATTGAAATTCCTGGTTCACTGCCTGTCAGCTCTCTTCCGTTATGTAGCCATTTGATGACAGGCTTTGGAGTACCTAATGAGAAACACGAGAAACTTCAATAGTTCACTTAGCTCAGAGTAAGAGGGATTCAAATAATTACTATTGCTTGCTGGAAGTCTTGCTGGCAAGCACAATCCAGAGGGAGGCCATGAGCCTTCTAATTTACAGGAAGCCCCTACTGTTACAGTATGATGGTAACATAAAAAAATCTTAGTGCTAAACATTCTAACTTCCGTGTTAGCTAGAAAGGACTTTTTCCAGAGTTTCTATATGCAGTGGTTGTTTTAATAACTGTTAGTTTGAATTTTCCATATAAAGTATACATGCAAAACACTGTGTATATTGTACATTTTTACCATGACAGGGAATACAGAGAAACTTAGTGATCATCAGTGGTCAGCAGAAAAGGATACTTTTGTCACTGGAAGAATTAATAATGATACACACCTCTTGCTGGACATGGGAATGCAATGCGTTGATTTGCTACTCTTTCTTGAAAAGGACTATTGTATGGAGGGTCAAGATCATCTATAGTAGGTGACTCTGAAAGAAAATCAGATTTTCAAAATTTTTTGACCTCTGCTTCCAAGTGTGAAAATAAAGTCTGGCAACTCCTACCCTTTAAGTCTTAGTCACACAAGGTCAGATTCCAATAACCTGCAGTGACATAGCATACTACAAGAAGTTTTGACTTCAAGAGGAGTATTTAGGAAGCAAGCAGTACAAAGAAACTTTCCAGTTTGATTGAAATTGATTCTAAAATCCACTATATTTGTTTTGAAGGCAGAGACAACGTTTCTGCAAATTCTGAAAAATATTAGATAAATTCTTTCCCATGCCACTTAGTATTCCTTCCATCCTTTGTTCTTACATCTCATTTTAAGCTTGTGTGTGGACTAAGACTACACAAAGAATATTGTTTACAATTAAATAAAGTTACTGGCAGTTCTTTGTTGTTCGTAATGAGCAGTTCCCAGCAGCTCTAATCCAATGCATCAGAATGTTGCCTTTAAACTATTATGAAGGAGAAATACTGCCTGCTTAAGTCAGTCATGCTACACTGCTGTATGTCATCCGATCAAGTGATGAGTTACAGTATATATTTAAATTGGCACATAACCATTGTTGCCCCATCACCATTTTAAAAGCATACTGTCTGACAGAGCTCTTCTTTCAGTTTATTTCAGCAAAACTCTAATTCCACTTAAAGCTATGCTATCAGGCTCTGATATTCAGAAATAATCTGTGAAAATGTGAGATGTGAACACACAAAGAATATTTTAAAAGGAGGTTTCCCATACTGAAATCTGGTTTTAATTATCTAGTACCAAACAAACAAACTGTAAGTACCTTTAAGTTAAAAAAAAAAAAAAATTAATATATTTTGAGTTTCTTATTTCTGCTAACTCTGCGAAAACTGTGTGCCTACTCTAATTTTCCTTAATTATTATCAGAACATAACAACATCTAAAACAGGTTTGGATTTTATATTATGTAACTGTCAACAGCAAAGGGCACTGTCCTCCAAAAAATAAACCAGACAGCACTGGCATGACATTATATTCAGACAGGGCAGGAGGCAAGATTATGACCCTAGCAGAAATACCTTGAACTTGTAATGTTATCTCTGATGTGTCGCTGCCCACTGCATTACTAGCAACACACTTGTAGATTCCAGCATCAGGAAGCTGGATGTTGTTGATGCTCAGAGCTCCATCCAGGCCGCGGGTGAACTGCCTGCCATCTATCAGCACAGCACTTCTGCCTCTGAACCAGGTGACTGTTGGCGGAGGGATCCCCTGGGCACTGCAGGGTATGTCAACTCTGTGGCCAGCTTGGACTTTCATAACCCGAGGCCCACGCTGTATCTTTGGAGGAACTATGCAAGAAGACAAGTTAAGTCCACTTAAGTGAAGAAAATGATGTATGAGATCATTCTTGAAGGAAATTCTTCTCCTTGTCATTTTAGACAACATCCATTCTTATTCAATGAAACACAATTCCAAGTGACTAAAAAAAAACAGAACTGCACGTCCTCTACAGATAGGAGGTACAATCACTTATTGCTAAACTTATCTGGAGAAGCTACATTTCAAATTCTACTGCATTACTTGCATGAGTAGTTAAAGCTCATTATAGCGAGCACATTTGAAAAATTATGGGTACTGACTCTTCACAACAACAAAAAAAATCAAAAGCTTTTATGATAAAGTTAATTACAGTTCCCCTTTGACATTCTCATTTCCTTCCCCTAATCCCTTATCTTTGTATGCTTCCAAACACAAGTTCAGACAAGGAGATAAAGTATGACTGGAGAAGATTTTGCTGGTCCCAAAGAATAATACAAGTCTGACTTAACTCTTTTGCTGCAATGTTTTCCTTTCTAAGGATCATTGACAATAAAAAGACTTATAAAGAATGTCTGAAATAATTACAAGTGCCATTTTTTCAGACTGTCTGTTAATGTACAGTTACAGATAAACAAAGATGTGCACTGATATGAGACCTCTCTCTACAGAAAACCAGACAGTAGTCTGTTACAGTCATTGGAACTGAATTAGTGTAGTTGAAGTTTTCAGAACTGCTGAGGGCATGAGTTCCAAGCTGGTACATTTGTGGTATGTGATCCACTTCAAAGATGTGTGCTGGCAACGGGCACTGGCAACAACACTTCCAAACTCTACATGAACCACAATGATAGATCAGCTTTGTCTGTGCTGTGCCAGGCCACGGTTCCAGCACCTGCTCTCCTCTGTACTTTAGCATTTGCAGCAGGTATACTTGCACAACCTGTGCTTCTGTCTGATGCAGGTGAGGAGGAATAAATAGGAGCATAGAGCTAACAATGTGTGACTACATAGGCAGTTAAGAGACTGTGGCTGGGGTCCCACCACAGAGAGAGCAGGAGACAAGGGTGTGAGAATTTGATGACTTATGGTAAGAAGGTGAGTGAAGGGGGCACAGGTCCTGGCTTGAGCAAGAGAGACTAGAAACCTTCAGTGAGGGGCAGAAAGGTGGGTTCTTGTTTGAACAGAGAAAGGATGGTAAGATGGGCTAAGGTATTAGTATGAAAAGGCGGGTACAGAATGCATATGCACACAGCAGGAGACAGCAGCAACTGCCTACCCACAGGAGATACAGCTGCACGCTGGTTTATCTACCACTAAAGCCAGTGTGCAAGCAAACTTAGACATGCACTGCTAACAGAGTTTGGATATGTAATTCCTGTCAAGTTGTTGGGAACTTGGCATCTGCAAGCCTCGAGCAGCTTTGCTATTCTCAGCCAGAAAGTCTGTTTGCAGACTTACTTCTGAGAAACTTCTTGCACAGAGAACATGCAAGTTCATTAGAACAAAAGTTTTCAGTTCTTAAAGCTCGTCTGTCTGACTTAAGTAGAGTCAAATGTCCTGTATAACTATAATTCTTCCTTGAGTCTAAGTAACATTAAAGGAAGGTGTACATATATGTATATACATATACATTTTTAGGTAGTATGTGTGTATACAATAATTTCATTTCATATAATCAATACCAACAATTTGCATATGAAGATAATATGACCAGAAAATACACAGGTTGTTAGCATTTAATGTACATAAGCAAAAAATGTTTCAAGATCTCCACGTGATGCTAAATTCCATATGGAAAATTCCAGATGATCATCCTTTCACTTAAAACTTACCATGTACACTTAGCTTCACTGACTGAGTCACATTCCCAGCAATATTTGTGGCTACACAGAAATACATTCCACCGTCTGAAATTTGTGTCTCACTGATCTTCATTGACCCTGAGGGAAGGTAAGTGTGTCTGGAAAAATAAGAAGCAGATACACTGTATAAACATGTACTGAAAGGTGAATGACCTCTACTTACACATAACTGATTGCAATGATCTATAATAACACTATTCTACACAGCACACTGAGCTGTGCCATATTACTAAACTGTGACTTATTCATTTATTCTAACTCTTTACTGAGCCATTACATTTAGAATACACAGCAAATATCTAAAATATAAGATCCAAATTACAAAATTTGGTTCTAGCTACGTACAGGAGATATTAAACCTGTCTTATTTCTAGAAACAGAAAAAAAAAATCAGGTAGAGAATTGGAGCTCTTCGCCCCACCCCATGACAAATTTATGCTCATCCCATGTTAGCAGGATCAGAATGTTTGGGTTAAACAGCTTGATTCTACTTCATCAAGGTCTTAAAGATGTTATGGTGTTAAAGACAGCGGGTGGGGGATGAGAACGTGTGTGTTCTGGAGAGAGTACTCTGACTCAAAACTGCCAGTTCTGGTGTTTATAGAATTTGTCACTATTCTTGACTAAATAATTAACCACATAGCACTGATTTTTACTATAGCTGTGGTCACAGGCTTGCAACATTACAAAATACAGTCTTGGCCAGCTAAGCCAAAGTCTTCTGCAGAAGTTAAAAGAAATAGAGAAAAAAAAATAGGAGGGAAGAAAAAATGACAGCTAAGAATTAGCAGGAAGTAATTAGCACTCAAAGTTATATGCAGAATTTAGGCAAAGTTGGTGGGAATTTATGGTATCACCCATCTTCCCTTCTCTGGCAACCCTCTAATCAGGACAACGTTATTATATGGGTATACATGGTTGATTTGGAGATTGTAACAAGCTGCAGAGATGAATGGAAAGTGAAATGCACTTCATCCAGGCCACCCATATCTGTCTGATATTATGATTCCTCCTCTGTTGTCCCTATTTTTCCAATTTTTTTTTAATAACCCCAAAAGATACAACTACAGGGGTAACTTACCTTCCATTACTTTGTCCATTTATTATATTTGCTTTCTGATAGAAGTTCCTTTATTTCTGCTTTCATTTTTCTTTTGGTCACTTTTCTAACATCAACTTTGGGTGGTCTCAAACAATTTTGTTTGGACTAATTCTTTAACTTTTGCTGACATCTGTAAACAATTTTATGGAATGAGCTGAGCTGGACTGCTGCTACTCTGGACAACTTGAATCTCTCCACAGTGAGCAAGTAGCCTAATTTATCTATGTCTCCTGAGGTAAAATGAGGACAAGTAATGGACCAAGAATGCAGATTCATTAATTCAAGCAATTTGCTCACAGGACTAAGCAGAAAATTCCACATGGAGCATTAACACCAAATTAACTCCCTGTGCACAAGCCTCTTTCACATAAATTGCTTGCCCAGCAGTTATCTGTTGCTAAGGCTGTTACAGACTCACTGGAATGGGTGGATCTGAGGCCAAGGTCTGGCTCACTTTTAGGTCTGTATGATTCCTTAACATTTCATTCAGATCACTGAGAGACACCGGGCAATAGGCACCGCGATTGCTATAGTGCGCACCTGGCAACATTACCATATCCTGGTTTCCAGACACAGCATAGCCTTTACACCTTCTGAGGTATCTTGGAAATTAGCAAGCACTAACACACCCTGTGAGAGTGCCTGGCACTGAAAATGAGTGCATACAGCCAATAATTGCCCTTTTCCCTCTCTTTTTGTACCATACTAAGATAGTACAGAAGAACTCCAACATCGTAGCCCACAACATATGCAAGACAATCCCCAATGCCACAGTTTCTAAGGCTATCTGTAAAAACTCAACATTTTTATAAGCATTTCAAGAATACATGAAGAGTTTGGGATTCAAAGCACAGTGACCTTGTAAGTACTCCCAAACGTTTATCTATTCTGATGGGGTCACAGACTTTATATTAGTAAGAGACCAGACTTAATATTAATAAGAGACACTGTTGTCCTGAGCATACATTCAAAGTTTTTAAGAAAAGAAAAACAGATTTTTAGAGATTTAAAATCAGGCATAGATTATGTGAGTACCTGGACACCACCATAGTACACGTACTACAGGATCCTCTTTTGTCCTGGCCTCCTGAAATTGCAAACTTCAGAGCAAATGCTGAAGTTCTGTATATAAACATATGCTGGAATGGAAGCCATACAATCACATACAGTCTTAGCATCTTTCAGAAAGACATACACTCAGTTTGGGAAAGAGCTTTTTTAGACTTACTAAAGCAGGGTTCTCATGGAAAACAACTTAAAACTTTCTGATTGATTGTTAAGCAACTGGAAATTATATACCCTTCCAAAAATCTTGGTATCTTAGATGCAATTTCCTTTTTCTTTTGTTTTCATCAAACGTTGTTACCTTGGAGAGAACGGAGATATGAGCTGCATCTCTTTGGCCCAGGTAATTATGGGAGGTGGCAAGCTCTTTACTTCACATGGAAGGGTGACATCTTCCCCTGCAGTTACTGAGATATCTATGGGTTCGTCATATGCATTTCCTTGCTGGTCTCCAGGCCTGGACACTCTAGGTTTCACTATAATAAGGAACATGTTAAGTAGATAAAATGAATATACATATTTGCACAAATGTAACACCATACCATTTTACTTCAGATTACAGAATCACAGAATGGCCGAGGTTGGAAGAGACCTCTGAATATCATCTAGTCCACCCCCCCTGCTAGGCTGGATCACCTAGAGCACATTACACAGGATGGCACCCAGGTAGGTTCTGAATATCTCCAGAGAAGGAGACTCCATAACCTCTCTGGGCAACCTGTTCCAGTGCTCTGTCACCCTCACAGAAAGGGAATGCCCTGCCATATTCAGCTGGAACCTCCTGCACTTCAGTTTGTACCCATTGCCTCTCATCCTGTCACTAAGCACAACTGAAAAGAGATTTTCAGGAGACTCCAAAAAGAGACTCCAGGAGTGGCCTCACCAGGGCTGAGTAGAGGGGGAGGATCACCTCCCTTGACCTGCTGGCAACACTCTTCCAAATGCAGCCCAGGATACCGTTGGCCTTCTTGGCCACGAGGGCACATTGCTGTCCACCTCCCAGGTCCCTCTCTGCAGAGCTGCTCTCCAGCAGGTCAGCGACCAGCCTGTACTGGTGCTTGGGGTTATTCCTCCCTAGGTGCAGGACCCTGCACTTGCCGTTGTTGAACTTCATGAGGTTCCTCACAGCCCACCTCTACAGCCTGTCGAGGCCCCTCTGAATGGCAGCACAGCCCTCCGGGGTATGAGCCACTCCTCCCAGCTTGATGTCGTCAGCAAACCTGCTGAGGGTGCACTCCATTCCATCGTCCAGGTCGTTGATGAGTAAGTTGAACAACACTGGACCCAGTACTGATACCTGGGGGACACCACTAGCTACAGACCTCCAACTAGACTGCACGAATAAGCACAACCCTCTGAGCTCTGCCATCCAGCCAACTGTCAATCCACCTCACTGTCCACTCATCTAGGCCGCACTTCCTGAGTTTGTCTATGAAATTTAACGTTTATTTCTTGTATCAGGTATATAACATTACAATCCTTTTTTTTTTTTTTTTTTTTTTTTTTTTTTTAATAAAAAAAAGATGTTTCTGCACTGGACTTGCTGCTGTAAATCACTGTAATGCTGATGTATAGTGCCTGGTTAGCTCAGACACTGGCTGATGCCTACCTGCAACACCACAAATATCAGCAAGACTGCACTGTCCACCTAAACAGCTGGACAGCAAACAATATATGCAGTTCATGTACATGCTGAGGTCTGTATTGCATAAGTAGTTTGCAACCAATACCTGAATGGACTTATACTGCAGCATCAATAACTACAAGCCATAAACATCTGGCAACACAAATCTAATAAGTCAAATTTTTTACTATACTGGGAGATGGTATGAAGCCTTGGGAACAACGAGATTAATGGATCTTCATTCTTTTATCAGCAGGTACTTATATTTCTATAGAGGTACTTCCTATCCACTTCTATAAAGGATGAAATCAAATAAGCCCAAGTTCTTAGGTCCATGAACTCAAGGTAACAGGCATCGGGAGGTTTTAAGGGAATCACAGAGGCTGAAGAATTGGCCTTTCAATATCTGCCATTTGTAAAATTGCCTAGTATGTAGATCCAGTAATCTAGGACAGAGCCAAAAGCACTAATTGGAGATTAGTTTAAATCCTGTTTGCACTGCGGGTATCATACTTCACTATCTACCTGGAGGGGGATTGCAGTCTAAACTAGAACTCAATGAGCGGATTGAAAAATGACACTAGATTTTAGCTCATATATACCATAGACAGTCAGCTGGACTTTCCGCGTAGCATAACCAGCAGCATTTGTTGCAGTGCACACATATTCCCCAGTCTCTTCACCCCCTGGTGAAACTACATACAGACTTCCATCAGAACCTGCAGAAAACTTCCCATTGTTGGGAAGAATTACTTCTCCTTTCTGTAGAAAGAAAAAAAAAGTCCATAGTGCCTGGATGTTAAAAAATACAGCAAGTTATAAATATTTAATTCAATAAAAGCTAAGCCTTACAGAAAGAAAATCTAATGAAAACATAAAAACTATTACAGGAATATAAAATTTGTTAGTGCCTGTAGCAGCTGAATTCATTGCTGCAACCCATTTGTATGAAGACTGCTGTATTTTCAATATAATGCTGGGTCCAATTTTTCACAGTTCTGTAGACAAAACAACTTGCAGGCAGTCTGACTAAACTAACCAATATGTAATATACATTACAGTACCACTTCTTTTGTTTATGACTTCTATTGTTTATGGCTGAGATGGGCAAAATATTTTGAATTAACTAAGAAGTTTAGCCCCCAAATTCTGTCATTCTTCATTGAAACTCACTAACTTTTTGCACTGTTTTAGGGTCACTGTCTGAGCAGTAACAACAGCAGAAACACAAGGATTCATATCTAGAAAACTTGTTATTTTGCTATATATTCAAATATATATATATATAATATATATATATAATATATATATACACACACACACATACACACACAAAGCAGGACCTAATTCTTAAAAAAAAAAAAGTCAGCATTTCAACTGAACTAATTTTGATATAGGTTTCCAATGTCAGAACAGATCTTGTATACATAGCATAAAAAGTTTCCCAGCAGACGCTCCTTTTCCATATTGAACTTCCAAGACTAAAAATCATCTTAGAGCAAACCTCTTAAACAAAAATGAATTTTCAATCTGTGGCAGGTTGCCTAATCTGAAATTATCACCTCATAACAGGAATATCAACAATTTCTGAAGTATTAGAAAGTATAAAGATATAGGGATAAACCCAAAGAAATCTTTCCAAAGAACAGAACCTTGATTTATGTCTGGACCATGGCCAGGAAGTACTACTCTAAGAAACAAAAGCAGTTACAAATAGAGATTTCCAGATCCCTCACAACGCAGTTTTTTGGTTGCATCTCTTGCCTACAGTTTTATGACAAGTAAAAGATGTCTTCAACTTATTTTCCACCACAAAAAGCTCAAACATGAGATGTTACCTTGGACCAGACAATAGATGGCTTAGGAACTCCACTTGCTTTGCATGGCAATGTCACTGGGATTCCTTCAATGGTGCTGAATATCTGCTGTCCATGCTGAATAACAGGCAGAACTAAAAATAAACGGAAGTATTAAACACATGCAAAATATTTCAAAGCACAGCACAACTCTTGCAATAAAGTCCCTATACTCAACTACTAATTCCTACAGACAGCAAGGGTTGGGAATTTTCAGCCTGTTCTCTGAACCCTCTAACTAACGTTGACCTGTCGCCTCTTCCTCCCCCACTCTCCAGTCTTTTATGACAGAACATGGACCTGTTCATATCAAAGCATGTCAGTCACAGGTTGATTAGTAGATCAGATACACACAGCTTTAAACTAAATGTAGGTATTTTAGCTGATTGCAGTCATTTAAGGCAGTCTTTATCACACCATTCACTGATGACATTTTAGGCTAGATGCCTGAAACAGTACTGTACAGGATCTATCCTATATAGCACGTTTCATGAGAAGAGGCTCAGCATTTTTGTTGCTGAATCAGTTTCTATTGCTGGACAACACTTTGAGAAGAGCAGATTTGAAAGTGAAGAAACAATCACCTTACAAGTTCATTTAATCTTTGTTATAAATGCTACAAAGTTGTAATAACTGCACTGATGGTTTCTGCGTGGACTGGGCAGACAGAGAGGAACTTGAATAAAACCACCAGATTACTTTATTAAATCACTAATAAGAGGTACTAATAAGAGAACCTCAATACCCCTCCCTAACGGAGCTGGTCTTCAGTTAACAACAGAAAGAACAGATTTAAGACATGGTCAGACTTAAGGTTGTAATACCAAGAACTAGATCTTTCAAAGACCAAAATATATTCCCTTCTGTCCTCAGGTTCTAAAAAATTCCAAAACCTACTGTGCACACAGAAGACCTTATCAGACACTGAATATTTGTCTGAATTAACAAGCAACAGCTACTGTTAACATAGAACAGTGTTCCAGCACCTTCAGTGAAGCTTAGAATAAATCTTCCATGATTAATTTAACACATGAGAAACTTTCAGTCTGTAAACCATGAAGTAGATGGGACCCCACACAGAGTTAATGCAAGAATTTACAGCAGAAATACAGATGGGTTACCACAATCCTAACACTTGTCTTGCTGGCAATATAATTTCCAATAGGGCTACGAAAAAAAAAAAAAGGTTTTGCAAAAGTTCTAATTTATTTTAATTGCAATTCTCCCATGAGTTGTGCATGCTTTTATTAGTTATGAAACACACATTGCTTTTCATGGTTTTCAGTAAACTTGCATCTGTTTTGTTAATAAAGCTAAAGATAAGTTTGCACAGCTTGACCTTTCTAGATGTTTCAAAATGAAGATTTTTTACAACCATAAAATGGCGTTATTTTTGTTTAATTTCAAAACAAGTCTCAATTGCTCCATTCTCTCCTGTGCAGTGGACTGCGCTACTTTACAAAGCAACATTACTGAAGAGGAAAACTGAGAAATTAGTATAGCTATAATGAGAAAGCACTAATGAGAGCTCCTGTTAGTAAGATACACACTTTTATCTTCCAGCCAGCACAAAGCAAGACAGTGTTCCTTACCATACACATTAACAGTAGTAGTTTTGTTGTTTGTCCCAGCAACATTACTGGCCATGCAGGTATAATCACCTCCATCCTGCAGCCGAACTCTTTCAAGGTGCAGGCTTCCATCACTGCGAACATTAATGTAGGGATTGGGAACCAGCTGCCAAAAGAATGATGTAACGTGTTGCTAAAGAAAATACTTGCTTGATAATATTTACTTTGGGATGCAGCGCAGCTGTAATTTTACTCTTTCACATTTAAAAAAAATAAAATATGTTCCTGAAGAATTTTACTAGAGCTTTTCCTACTTTCAATCTTTCATAAAAAGTTAATTTTAAATTAGAATTTTAGTAGCACCTTGTATGTAATGCTGGAGTGAGATTAACACCTACAGCAGCAACTCTGCTCTGTCACAGCACATATGCAACTGCCACTGGTGCTTCTAGTCATGTATTAAAGCAAGAACAAACTTAGTTGAACTATTTTACTGCACTTTGTAGTTATACCAGTAATCCAGTGTCATTATAGATCACCTCTGATGAATGCAATGACTTCTTGACTTCTTCTACAAATAGATGACTTTTTTTTGTTGTTTGTTTGTTTGTTTTTTGTTTGTTTGTTTTTGTTTTCTGTTTTGTTTTGTTTGTTTGTTTGTTTTTACAGTTATCAGAACCTTCTAAATACTCTTGGCATAATCATCATGTAAAAGGGATCAGCTCTAAGCATACCTTCACCCTCTGAGCATGTTGTATAGACTTTAGTTGGCAGCAGCAACATTTAAAAAGTATCTATTGTGAAAGATAACGAAGACATTTCACCAAAAGACAGTAATTATCAAAGATTACCTGCCCTCTAGCAACATTAAAAAATTCAGAGATTTTTACCAATCAACTGGAAGAGCTCTGCCTAGAATATGCTCAGCAACACAGACTTGCCTTACACAGAGGCTGTCAGAATGAGAAATTATTCCAGTCCTGCTCTGGTCAGAGAAAACTACATTCTTTTCTGAATGCAACTTGCTCCAACACTTTCCTTGGAGTGGAGTTTTTGTCACGTGCTTACAATTACAGGAAACTAGTACTACTGTACAGAAGAATTAGCAACTCAACAAGGAGGATCCTGCCAGTATTTCTCACAGAAGTTACAGCCTGTGTTATTTGCACCTTCACAGTCTAAAGAAAAGGCTGGTGATTCACAATGACAAAAATTCAGCAGAAAACTCTTACAAGTAAAGGGTCTAGTAGTGTCAGGGTTCTGCTTGGTGGCAATAAAAATTGAGCAAGGTCTCCCTGAAGCCACAATTATGAAGGCAGCATTGCACAGCAGGCTGCTTGAGGAAAAAACATCACAGAAAGCATATCTAATGGAAAATGTGAAAACCCACATGAAGACATTTTTGCTACCTTTTTCTTTTAATTACAGCCATGAAGAAAGGGTGCAATTTGCAAGCAAAATTAAAAATTGGGAATCTCAAATTCAGCAATTCAGCTGCTACTAAAGAAATTAAACTTCACTCAGACAACCAGCCCAGGCGCAGAGTGTGTGCAACCTTCCTGTCTGCAAGAGTTATAAACTGACAACGGTGTGCTCTGAAAGGAGAGAGAAAAAATACAAGGTTTCATGCTCTGAGCACTGCATCACTAAGAAAGGACTGCACGGTACAGGGATGTTTACCTCATGTCAAAAAATTAAATCTACAAAGATTTTCTAGTATCTTTATTTTAAGAAATTAGGGAAAAAGAAATACTTTTCAGTCAGCAGGGTTTAAATTCCAACACTTTTGTTATTCTGGTGGGTATTTTCCACTAGCATTCCTATTTTCAGAGTCAAAAGCTACCAGGCAGGAGCTAACAAGAATGCATGCAACAGCTTTGACAGTAAGTAAAATAGAAGATAAAAGGACAATTCACAAATACTTTGGTTCCAAGTTCATTTATAGGAATTCCTATCCCCCACTACCATCTTCCATTCCCTCATCCATGCTTCAGAATTAGCAATTTCCTACAGTGGGCAGAGATCACAGTGAGGCATAATGGTCAGCATGCCACACTTCCACTTTTGTATTTCAAACACTAATAAATTGTCATTTCTCAAAGGGAATGGCTGCACCCTGAATGACAGCACGTGTGGAAACTCAGAAGCAGCTACTGCCTTACAGATACAGCCACCTGGCTTCTCCTGGGAAAGCAGCAGCTTCCGCTGCATGGTGGTGGTCAGCTGTAACTCAACTCATTGACACCACGTCCTTGTTTCCAGTGAGCCAGACAAATCTCATGAAGCATCTTTATATTAAGCATAAAACCTGTCACTATATTTGAACATCAATTTTTTGAAATTAAACCCAGTTGTTACCATGGCTTAAAATATCAATTGTTGATTTTCTATGCCAATAGATCTTACAAGAAACAAAACACAGTCTTACCACCATACTGTTCCTAATCCATCTCCGGTCTGGAATGGGGTTTCCAGCAAGCAGTACGCATGGCAAAGTGAGCTGCTGCCCCTCAATTACATTGGCTGTGTCTGGACTTATTCCAATCAGAGGTGTAACTTGGGAAAAAAAATAAAAAATAAAAAATAAATTAGAAGAAATAATAGGATTTTATTATTTTTTTTAATATATATTCATGTCCTGTCAGTAATGCTACTAGTGATGCAGCAGCATCAGAAAAAGGTCTCCTCGTGCAAGACACTATACAGATACAGAGCAGGAAATTTTTCTGCAATGAAAACCATATGATTTAGACAGAAAGGGGAAAAAAAGTTAGAAAGAAAAAAAATGTAGCGGTCAACAAACAGCATAGTAAGTACCAACATACTTAATCTTAGGACAAAGCATACCAGATAAGGTTCTGGTATCTGAAATGTCAATGATGAAGGCAGGGAAAAAAAATAAATTAGAATAGCATAGGAGAGAAAAGGAAGCTGAAGGAATACACATACAGTGATCCTAAGATTAAGGAATGGCAGCAAAGAGCTGCCAGTTGAAACTGGATCCAGTCCAGCATTTTCCTGGAAGATCATGTTCCTGTGGATACCAAGTTCATATACCATTTTTCCTTACCTGGGCAAAATACTGAAGAACAAAAGTAGCAGTTTTGGTGAGCACAATAAATAAGCAGTATTTTCCTCTGGGCATAAAATTTTAAAGGCTTAGAACTGAGGTCAATAGCACAGCAGAAAATTCTGTGTAATGCAACAGAACAAAATCCTGTGCATGTGCTTCATAAATTACTTTTAAATAACGGGAATTAATTAACAATTTTAAATAGGTAAAAACATCTCATCTATCAAAGATTATTAGTATTACAGATTTCTACCACATGTTTTAGGTTAACAAATGTTTTCTTTGATGGCAGACAGATCCATTCTAATCCTCCCACAAATGTGTACATTCCATCGCATTATTTTTCCTTTTATTGCCAATTGCCCAACAGAGATAATAAACAACTCCTTAGTAGCACAACTCTTGTCAAAGCTGGACATTTATTGTCTTCTTGGATCACTAAGATTCCTTTCCAGTTATATCAATGCATTGGCCTAAGCAAATTCATTGCTGCTTTTTTTTTTGTTTCCTTTTTTTTAAATATGAATTAAATGTCAGAGAACCAATCATTAGCATTCAGCATTATAGTGATTTTTCATTCCTTAATCAATTTATTTAGCAATAAGAAACAGGACACAAGATAAATAATTTTTAAGGTCTATGCTATAATATGTAGTTGGAATTCATTCAAATTATTGTAGCCAGTAAAAAAACAATGTTCTAATGTGCAAAATTCACTGAATTAATTATAATCTTCCATGCAAATGTTTTCTGATTCAGTTGTTGTGGCCGACTACACATGTAAATGCAGCTACAGATGCAATTATATAGTTACATGTATACCCCTGTTTATGTACATAACCAATAGACATCCTACATATCGTAAAAACACCACTGACTGCCATCTACTCCAGTATATTCCTGGTATGGAAATGCTGCCACTCTTTCCTTTCAGGGATGTCACTAACACCAACCAGTCTTACCCAGTCCAGTTACTGTGATTGTGGCTGGCTGTGACTGAATCCTTCCAAACTGGTTTTCAGCCTCACAGATATAAGTTCCTTCATCACTGACCCACAAATCTAGAGGGGAAAACAAACAAACAAAAACAAAAGATGAGATTGCAGCAGTTGAAACGATACTGAGAAGTTTGCAATACACTAATACCTTATCCTTTTACCTTTCATTTTAAATATTCTCTTTTTGCTAGATCATTCCTTCTGTCACGAAGTAGGGAAACAATGACTATATAAGTGCTTCAGTGAAAATGCATCACACAAATATGATACTTTACATCACTTATATGTTGCATATACTTTAATACTGTATACACTACTGCGTATAAATAATATATAGTAGTTATTTACATATCCACACATACATATACAGTGCATTTTCTGTGGTATGCTGCTTACTACATACAGCATTGGGTGTCTGTATTTGACTAGATACCCACATAACACATGAATTACTGTACTGTACAAACAGAATATGGGAATTACTTTACCCACTCTGATTATGTCTAGAGAGGAATAAAAGATGATTAAGAAAATAGGATAACATCATTTAGTCTATGGGTAACCGCAGTGCTCCAGATAACTGAAATTGCAAAGACACTCGCAGAATTCTTAATTATTACACAAATTAGGACTTGCCTAAAACAGGAAGTTTAAAAACGCTTCTTAAAATAAATTATTATTATTATTATTATATCATCATCTGTGGCTCCTCAGTATCAACACAGACAATTATCCACATTTATTTAAATAAAAGTGCAATTGTTTCTATGAAGAAGAGCAAAGGCAATGACCACTCAAACAGAATTCACAAACTCATGGGAAAACGATACATCTCAACAGCAATGAAATGAGTATCAGAAACACAATCTCTGACAAAATACAGTATTTTTATAGAGGTAACAAATTTATATAGTAGTATAACAACTTAAATGCATTGTATATATCATATTTCCCTTCGGCACCTTTTCTTCATAAAGTTTAGTCTACTTACTATTAATTGATAGAGCTCCTGTTCTGAATTGACTGATAGAACTAACAGCAAATGGTCTCGAGAAAAGGGAAGCACCATTCAGCCGCCTCCATTTAACCTTTGGTTCTGGGTAACCCTGAACATAGCATGGCAGTGTGATATTTGAGCCAATATTAGCAGATTCATCACTGGGTTCTTGCGTAAAAACTGGGGGAGCTGGGAAAGAAGACAGAAGAGTACGGAAAGTGAATCGAGGTTGTAACATGACAGTAAAGTTCTGCTTGCACTACTGACGACCCACATTTATCTACCATTTATGTACAACAGATCCTAGCAACAGATTCCCAACTTCAGTAACAGAACACAAAAGCAGCCTTGTCACAATACTTAGTGATATTGAGGAGGTCAGAAATGGACTAAACGTTTCAAAATAATGAAAATACAGCCATCCCTTTCATATGAATGTGAATGCTCAAGAGTTAACACTGAGTTCCTCCTCTCCTTCAAACAGTTTTGCCCCTTGTTTCAGAAAGTATACATGACTGACAGGAACATCCATTTAATGGGGCATGACACATCAGGCCACAAGCAGTTAGAAAGACTTTTGAAAAGAGGACAGGAAGAACTAAGTTACAATAAACTTACATAGTAACTCAAGTTGTTATATTGTATTCTCTACACAAGAATACTACAACCTATGTTAGGTTGAAGTTTGAACAGTTTCCTCCTTCTCTGGCTCTGTCTTCCTCCTCAAAACTTTTAAGCTTTGCAAAAGAAGAGTGAGGGTAAGTCGAGAATCCAAATAGGATAAGGCAATTTAGCTCAGTGAACACCACCAAAAAGGAGTTCCCAGTACACGCAATTATTCAAGGACTTGTACACACATATTTAAGAGAAAAGCTCAAATAAATAAGGCACTACAGCAAGCTACTTACAGCCAACATCCAGTGTTATCTTTGCAGAAGCTGTCCCTGCATCATTCGTAGCCACACAGGTATAATCACCTGCATCCAGATCTTGTGTTTCCTGGATCTTCAAAAGACCCCGATGAGAATCAATAATGAGAAATGCTGATGGTCTTAACTCTAAGTCACCTAAGTTCAGACAGAAAAAAAAAAAAAAAAAAAAACTGAAATCTAACAGGGTATTTACCAAAATTACTCCTACTGAACTGTGTCCAAATTTGGGATTAGTTCACAACTCGACTGTATTCATTCAGTAGATGAATACTCTGATTTTCATTCAACTCAGTGGGAAAATTCATTCCTGCGTTAGACACAATCTCATTTTATTTGTATCTGTTTTACTGAAGTAGCTTTGGACAGAGATCACCATTAGGATAGTATGCCAGGCTGTACCAGAGACTATTTGTGGCAGCCACTTAATTAGAGACTATTTATGGCAGCCACTTGTCTGCCAATTCCATGCCAAGTTGGAAACTCTGTAAAACCTAGAGAACAGCTCTGCTACATCTCAAGCTCAGCAGGAGCCATAATACTGCTGTGTAACACTCAGAATTGGCCCACACATTGGAAGATGTTTTGTGACTTTCGTAGCATATAGCTAAGCATGAAGCATAAAGCATAAAGCATGAAGCTTAGTTAAGCACAAATGAGGCACGGCTTTTTCTTTTTATTTATGCTAGGGTAAGTTCATTCACTGTATTTAAACAGGAGAGAGAGGTTAAGTGCCATATCTTCTAAATTTAGAGAATTTCACAGGTCAGTCACTGGTTGAATACTACATACGCTTTTGAGAAAAATGAAGTCCCTTCCAGATCATTGTTCTAAATATTGCTGCTAAGGTAAATAAATCAAAGAAGTGCACCTTTAAACCATTTAACTTGGGGATGTGGGATTCCGGTTGTTTTACACTCCATAATAGTTGTGTCTCCAAGAGCAACCAGAATTTCACTCTGAACTACAGTCAATGTTGGGCCCTCTATAAAGAAACAACAGAGAGAAAATGAGTTCCTCATCTAAAGCATTCACCATTATTAAGACATAAACAATGAAAGACTTAACTTTCTCTTGGTATACAAAAAAATATTTGCACTAAAAGTCAAACAGGCTTTAAAATCATGTGAGGTGACAGATAAATACTAGGTAACAGGAAAAAAAAAAAAAGTAGAGTTTGGAATGTCAGAACACCTGGACCTTATATAGAATATGCAGGAATAAAAGGAAAGAATTGGAAGAGTTTGACCATTTAGAAAGTAAAAAGCTTCAAAGCCTTTATCTCCCTCTTCAGCCTAAGTTTGGTCACTAAGAATTTTAGTACTCAATTAAAATATGGGGTAGTATTTAGAGGACATGATTTGGACTAGGACTCCAGATGGCTAAGCACACTACAGGAATATACAGAAACATGATTCCATCTCCAAAGACCTACTCAGTTTTGCATGCCTACCCTACATTAGTATTTATTTATTTATTTATTTATTTATTTTAACAGCATAAGAAACAGAAAGCCACTAATGAATCCTAACAATACTGTTCAAATTTTAACAGAAAACAAAAGGGGCAAATCTCTCCAGAGCTTTGGGAAATTTCTACAAATATGAGCTGCATAGTACTGCAAAATAACTGTACCACCCTGATGCTGTATTAGTTTGCTTTTTTAGTTTCACTACATTACTTCTTTTACTTACCAATGTATGTAAGGGTGGATGTCTGTTTCTCTGTCCCAGCTGAGTTACTTGCCAAGCAACCATAAACTCCCTCATCTTTTGGAATTGCCTTTTTTATGATCAAGGTCCCTTCTGGGGTCAGCCTGTACCTGGAAATACATAGGGGACCAACCAAAAAAGCTAATTAAAAAAAAAAGTGTTACATCTACACTCCATGCAACAACAGCAGCATGACTAGATGGTTTACAAACAGGTACTGCTTTTTCTCATGATAAACAACATAAACAACTTGGTATTATTATTTCTACTAGAGGAAATCAATGTACATTATGAAGACAATTGAGTTAAATCTTGTAAAAAAACATTCCCAAAGCATTCTCCTGGAGAAACTGGCTGCTCAAGGCTTGGACAGGTATACGCTTGGTTGGGTTAAAATCTGGCCGTGTCCCCAGGCCCAAAGAGTTAACGGAGTTAAGTCCAGTTGGAGGCCAGTCACTAGTGGAATCACCCAGGGCTCAGTACTGGGGCCAGTTCTCTTATACCTTTATCGATGATATGGATGAGGGGATCGAAGGCACTCTCAGGAAGTTTGCAGATGACACCAAGTTAGGCGTGAGTGTTGATCTGCTCAATGGTAGATCTGCAGAGGGGTCTGGACAGGCTGGACCAATGGGCTGAGGCCAACTCTATGAGATTCAACAAGGCCAAGTGACAAGTCCAGCATCTGGGGCACAACAACCCCATGCAGCGCTACAGGCTGAGGGAAGAGTGGCTGGAAAGATGCCCGTCAGAAAGGGACCTGGGAATATTGGTTGATAGCTGGCTGAATATGAGCGGGTGGTGTGCTCAGGTGGTCAAGAAGGCTAACAGCATCCTGGCTTGGATCAGGAATAGTGCAGCCAGCAGGACCAGGAAAGTGATTGTCCCTCTGTACTCGGCTCTGGTGAGGCCGCACCTCGAGTACTGCATTCAGTTTTGGGCCCCTCAGTACAAGAAGGACATGGAGGTGCTAATCACAGTATTTCTAGTTCAGAGATGAGGTAATAGAAATTAAAGAGTTATAAAGATGAAAGTTGTGGTACTATTTCCTAAACTTGCAGGCTCCTGTGGCAGAAAGTCAGAATATTTCAGCAACCTTCACAATCTCTTTCTCATACATGAAAAAGGGGGAGAGGGAGAGGGAGAGAGAGAGAGAGAGAGAGAGAGAAAGAGAACTTAACTCCTACCTGTATGAACCAATAATAAACATTTCATTGTGTGTCCATACTACTGTTGGCTTTGGATAACCTGTTGCAGAACATCTGATGGACACTTCAGAGCCTTCTGTAAAAGTCTGATTCTTAGGCGAAATGACGACCCTAGGTGGTTCTATTAGAAGAAAAGAAAAGCAGCAATTAAGATCGATTTTGTAAGCACTTACACATTATAACAATCATTTTAATTCTGCTTCCAAACAGTTCCATAGTGAGAAAACGGTCCTGATAAAGGTCACATGATTGTTTCCCTACAATTGCCTCCACTTAGCACAAATAATGACTGTTAGACACACATGAACTAACTCATAAGGTCAATTACTGTACAGGGCACAGACAAGAACAGCAGAAGACCTCAATCCCAGTTGCTATAGGCTGATTTGTCCCGCAGGGCATCTTACTGCGTCTGAAAGCAAGTTTGCCAAGGAACACAAAAATATCTTTAAAATTTATCAAATATATATATATAGTTTTAAAATATATTAGTGATAACATCAGCATACAAGCCCTGAACATACTGTTATTTAACCTTTGTAGTATACTTTCATTTCAAACAATTGCAACATGCTTTGGATTTCATGATTAATTCACATCTGTTAGTATTTCATCAAAACCTATCTGCAGGCCCCCACCCCACACATAAAGCCCCTCTGTTGAGAGAGGGCAGGAGCTGTGCTGAGGAAGGCTTTTGGCCACGGTCTGGCAGCAGGTGCTGTGGGGGAGCAGAGCCAGTGCCAGGATCCGTGGCCTCCACTTTCAGTTACTGAAGGAACGTGTCAGTGTGTCAAGGATCCTTCAATCCTTGTAAAAATGCATGCAAAACCACACAGCCACACTGCCAAAGGCAAGGAAAAAATTAAGTAATAAACAGCAACTAATTTGCACACAGATTTGCAAAACTAAACACAGATGCATCTACATACTGCCTCATCCTTTTCTTTCTCAAATTCATGGTGTTAAGGTCCCCCAGTTTCATTTTCACTTCTAGAGGGGATTCTGCAGGGTCCTGAAAAGCCTCTCTAGCATCTCGTGAGGCTCTGAATCCTCCCTGGATGAAAGGCACCAGAGGAAGGCAAAGCCGCAGCGTCAGTAATACGGGGATCAAATCCAGACACGAGGGGGTAGGGAAAGGCAAGAAATGGATGCAAGCTACAGGATTGTCCTCAAGTGATTGAGGACGTGCACAGCTTTCTCAGCTATTTTTGTTTTGTTTTAAATCCTGCCAAGAAACACTGGGAGATATTCTGCATGCTTTGGTCTTAAGGCTCCTGTTGATAATAGGAAGCTCTTTGTTTCAGATAGTTACACACTGTGCTGTGACACTGTTCCCCACAGTTATTGTCACACTGCAATAGCACCAGGCGAGCAAAAGAAGGTGCAAGTAATATTTAATATGCAAGCTATTAAATTAATTAAAAGAAATCAACAGACACAGCTGTAATACTCAAGCTACCACCTAGGCCACCCAAGGCCACAGTCAGCACTAATTAACCACCTGGTTTTCTTGCTCGAAAGCCAGCTAGGGGCACAGAATTGGCTTTCTTGTATGGCAGGACAATTTGATTAATTTTGCTTTGCTGTTTGTACCAGAAGGGACAAGATCCATGGGCAGGAGAAGCACAAGCTTCTTACCACACTCATCCCATTCAAGTCTGTAGAGATAAAAATAATATATATACATATAGCCTTTTAAACAAAGATCACGTGATTTTTCTGAAGATAATGAAGGTTGGTGTGGAGACTCCAGGCTCTGAAACACTCACAATTGCACCTTTCCTTGGTCCATTTAAATCATTAGAAGAAATTTAACTTAACACGAATAAAAGGACAACAAATGCCAAATTTTTCTTTTATTCAACATTAAAAAAATATTTACCACCATTTATTAGCAAAAAGCAAACAGTCAATGACAATAATTGTCATTACTTTCTGCATCTTTTTTCCAACAGAAGCTTTTCCCCCAAGCCTCGCTGTAGAGGATATTTGACTTAACTATTACTTGTATCAATATTTTTTGTGCCGCACCCTCAAGGTTATTTCTTGCCATTTTTGCTAAGAGCATCTTTTAAAAGCTGAAGGATTCCAACTGTTAACCTGACAAGTAATGTCCTAACAAGGCTGATTAACTATTTAAACATATTTTAATCAAAACCAACCATGTAATAATGCAATCACTTCAGAAGTTTGCATACACTTGCTGCAGAATTTTTATTTATTTATTTATTTTTACAAGGATTTGATTTCCATCAAATGTCACTTCCTCAGAACCTTACGCACACATATTCTGGCCAAGAACAGACAAAGCCCCTCCCCTGGGCTCTTCTCTGGCACTTCTCTGTCATTTCTACTCATTCTCATTAGCAAACATTAAAAAGGGACTGGACTGAGCTCCCTGGGCTTCCAATTACCTAGATGCTGCAGGAGCAGAATTTTAGCACAAAGCCCTGCTTTTAGTAACACAGCAACTGTAGTCCTGCTGTGAAATATGAGTTCTCTTCTCTACTCCTGTGTAACCACAGCAGTGTCTACACATTCTTGTGTTACTGTGAGTTTTATAGATATGCCTTAACTTTTCCATGTGGGAGCACATAGATGGGATTGCTTGACTTTGATCTCAAACTTGCTAAAAACCTACAGGTTAGTATCAGGAGTGCACACTGGAAGGCAGGGGTGGGGTGGGGTGAGTGGAATCTCATTGTAATAGCTATTAACGTATGTCAGCAAGCGAGACAAGACAAGGGTTATGCACATACTGAAGAACTCTAGTGGAAGCAGATTTCCACTTTGATGTCAGTTCAAGCACAGAATTCAGGTTATGTCCTATGCCATGAAATAATACATGCATACACCACCTCTCACTACACACACAAAAGGAATCCTCTCTGCTTATCTGATTTCTATTATTTATTTTGAATCATGTTTCAGCAATATGCATCGGAATTAATATTTGATACAGTATTTTTCTACTTTTGCTCACTTACAAAGCTTCCTGTTTGAATGGAAGCTGAGAACAAATTTGTTACAGCAGAAATAAAGATCAGAACATTAAATGCAAATAAATATAAAGCAGCCTTCAACATTAGCCAACCAGCCAGACACATTCATCTGTCCTTCTGGCGTCAACCAAGTGAACCTAATGAAAAAGAAATATTGTCTTTGGACATAATTATCCTACCCATTCACTTGCCAGCCATCTCATTTAGCTGCCACTTTCCCACTGTCCCCTCACCTGCACACCCATGCCCACAGAGATGTGCAGATCATCCTGCATCACCCCTCACCCTGGCACTCTGCGCAACACAGCGGGGAAACACCCAGTCCGTAACTGCCTATGCACTAGAGAAAGATAAGATAATTCCCAAAGCTCCCAAGCACAAATTTAACTTCTGTGGGGCAGGAGGTGGAACACCACTTGGGACCCCGTTGATTGGCCCGGAGGGCACGCAAGCTGCAATGTCAGCAGCTCCAGCAGCACGCCCAGGCTGGAACAAGCCACTCTGCTTCAGAACCAGCCTTGCAGCGTGTACCATGACACCACGGCGGTGTGCCAAGAGGTGTGATGGGGAGAGGAGAACCCAACCCATTTGCTCTCTTACTCAGAGGGGCTGCTTCCCAAAAGGCATGTGGATGTGTGCTGTCACCAGGGCTTCTCGCCGAAGTTGTCTCTCAAAACCTCTCTGCACTTCCTTGTGATTTGGCATTCACTGACCAAATGCATACTCTACTAGAAAACATTAAGTGCATGATTTTAAGTATTCACCAGTTGTGAACGAGAGGCCAACTAAGGAAACATCTAACAACACACGTACCACAAGCATGGCCTTTACAGTCCCCAGTCTCCTGTGGACTTCCCTGCAGGAGAAAGGCATGGAGAATGAAAGAGAATGGATTCTGTCCTTCTCATGTCCCTGTCCTGGGTTTGTGCTCAGCCCTGAGGCTGGTAGAGCTGAAATGAACTTGGTATGCACCTTTATAAACCCAAAGGAGGCAGGCCTCCTGCTCCAGCAGAGCAGCACCAACAAGCTGCAAATAAACAAGCATCATCTTGGAAAATAGCATTTTTCAAAACAAGAAATAGGGAATTAGTGGATACTTCTCAGGGGATGTGTCCCTGTCTTCACTGGGCAGATGGCGCACTTCAAGCACATCCAGACTGAATTTGTCCATGCTCCTGTGAGCAATCTGTACCGAGGACTGCACGCAACCCTCCTGAAAGAGGTACCAATGCAACACTTTTCTTACAGCTGTGGGTACTATACTTAACAGCTAAACTAATCATTTGCCTGTGCTTTTTACAACTACTGCAGTAACAGAGGCCAAATACCCTGCAAGAAGCTAGTTCCCATGGGATTTGCAGGGAATGCAATGAGCCACAGGTTTGGGTGGGTCAGCATAAATCTAGAAATGCTGATTTCTAAATTTGTTTCTGCTCCTTCAAATCTCCTCTTAAAAATTCTTCTGAAGAGATAGACTTTCCATGAGAAAGCAACTAGAAAATAATCTCTCATTTGATGTCATGCGCTTGCTCATTAAGATGCATGACACTTAACACATCCTGTTTTGTTTAATGCCTGAATTTTTCATCCTTCATCAAGTCTGAACTCAAATTCATTGTAGTAAGTACTCTCCCTACTATGCATAACCTGAATATTACAAAAATTACAAGAGATTAATCATCACTTATTTAGCTGAATTTGTAAGAAATGATACAGAAGAGACTTGGAAAACCAAAAGATATATTTAGCTGGATGAGAAAGCTTTGTTTGTCCCACTTCTGCACTGATCTATAGAGGATATCACAAAGGAATTTTAACAAAAGAAACGCCTGGAATAATAAGTTCAGGCCAAATCATAAAAACAAGCTATCAGCGACTGGTCTTATAACACAAACCTTTTTGCCCCATCAGCTCCCTTTCTCTGAATGCAGACAAAAACCTCTTATGAACCACAGCACGGGGAGCAGATGAACAAACTTTGGGACTCCAGCTGATTTTCCTGACCTACAGAGAACTTGAGAGGGGATGTTCGGACAGTTCCTGACCCTGCCGCTAACTTGCTTCTCCTGCACAGGAAGCTTGCTTCTGAAGGGCAGCTCACTGACCTCCTCTGAGCCTGCTGTGAGTGGCAATCAGCACCTAGCAGAGGGATACCTACTGATTCATCTCTTTTTCTTTCAGACAATATTGTCTTTTGCATCAAAGAAGTGCTGAAAGTTTAACTGCATTTTACTTCCTTCCCTTTTAGAGCAGGAAGTGCTACGGTGGTAACAGGTTACAAGTCCAACCTGTTGAGAGGAGTTGAGCCATTCACTCTGTGGATCCATCTTGTAATAACGTCCAAAACTGAGGGTGCACTTTAGAAGTCAGAGTAGTGAATCAACACCAATACAACCCTAGGAGGCCCAAGAGACTGTATTCCTCAGTATCTCAAAGGCCACAAGGTCCAAGACCTTTCAGCCTGCTGTGAGCAGCACAGTGCCATGGCACAGGTGGGCACAGCTTTTAACCAGGACGTCTGGCCAGCAGGGCTCAGTGCTGGTGATGAACAAGTCGTGGCTCAGCATAGCAGCTAACACAGAACATGCAGCCTCGGAAAAAAAGTCAACTCCCATTCAAGTATCAGGCTGTATTTGTACAGCTGCTGGTCTAGAAAGAACATTAAAAAAAATTAAAAATCAGATTAACATTCCCTTTCAGGAGAGCTATCAAAAGAAAAAATTTCAAAACAATTCTATTCAAAACAAGGGTTTACTACAACCCACTTGTAAAGCAGACGCTGGATTATTTTTAGAGCTACAAACGTTTGTTCTCTGCCTTAACTCCTACTGCAGAAAGAAAATGAGGATGAAAGCATTGTTTGTTCTCTTATGACCCAAAATTCAGAGGTCTGTATTGGATCTGTGCCAACAATAATAAAGGGATCTGATATGAATTTAATATGACATGCAGAATTACGTGCAGCTACATAAAGCACGAACCCATCTATATTAATAAGACCACAAATTGCCTTCTTTCAGAAGGGAAACATTACAACCCCTTTAAACTTTTTCTTCATACGTGAAGCCATCCTTGACTCTTTTGCTGTCAAATATAAACCATTCTTTTCAATATTCTGGACCCTAACAAACAGTATGGGCTGTGCATGACACAGTTAATCATACATCAGAGTACGTCCAGAAATTTGGTAAAAATCATTTGTTTCAAGCAAAGTAAAACAATACACATACAACCATTCTGACACCACTCAGCTTCTGCATACAGCCATTCAAAAAGTTGTCTGGAGTTTACATTTTCCAAACACCACAAGACAGACAGTGCTGCAGGAATCTGAGTTCAGCTGCAGCTCAATGTTTGCTACATTTGCCACTATCTTTATTCTATTCCAAGCATCTTTCATCAGAAAGAGAAGAAAATGCTTCTCAGACTGCCAACTAATCCTGTATAAACTGTCTAAGAAGGTTATCTCAGGCACGTTTTAAACCTGTTAGCAATACCAGTACCAGCCAAAACGCAATTCTCAACTATTTGATATAATCATTCTACAAATGATTTGAAACTAAATATTCTGCTGTGGCAACACTAAACTTCTCTAGCTCTACTGTAAAAACCTGCCAGATGTAATTTGCTCATCGTGTTAAATCTCCCAGCTGGTCTGCAGACCTTAGGGACAGAATCTAAATCCCTGGAAGAGAGGAATGAGGGAGGGGGCACTTCTCTTGACTTTGACATGCTTGAATGATTGTCTTGATGGAAAAATCCTGTGGAATTCAAAACAGTTTTCCAAACATGTATGGGCTGAGTTTTTTTCATGGATTTCCCCCTCTCCCCCTTTAACTTACTAGAAATTTAACAGTTATAACTCAACCATAGATATCCAAATGGTAATTCAGACAGAGCAGTGAAGAAACACCTCACCACTACATTTTGTAACAGGTCCTACATAATTGATTACGCATCTATTTATTCTGCCTTGACAGATCAATCTACTCTTCCTACATCAAAAGCTGCATCCCCTTAGTAAGTGTTACCATTCCATTTTTGACATCTTTCTTTTAGAGCACCTTAATGCAGGCAATTCTTCTTTTTTCCCCCCCATAATTTTAAGTTTTCCATTAGCTAATAAAGTAGTAGGATTACAGCAAAGAAATTAATAAGGTACCCACTCTGGTCAGAATATCATTAGCAAGCAGAAATACTGTTAGAGTCACTAACAAGTAGCTTATCAATACAGCCAAAACCTAAAAATATAGGACACAATAGTTTTCTATAACATTTGGCAGTTCTGACTCTTCTTATCCACAGACTGCATGCTGGGAAACGAAGGTTCAAACCTCCACATGACCAAGGCAGTCAAAACCAAATCTGAAGTACTTTCAGATTTCAACAGAATTTGCCCCAATTCAAATTACTGCGTTTTTAATTTTTTTTTCTTTTTTTTCAAGTTTGTTCTTGATTTGAAGCAATAACATGGACCTAGAGCTTGCTTGGTCTCAACCCATGGCCTCTTCTTCAGTCCTGACATACTCTGAAAGTCCTTATCTTATGTAGTCCTTCATAAAATCTTGATTGATTCTTAGCTTGTATTAAATGACACAAGATGACAGATACAGTAATACATAGAAACACTTAGAAGTATTATTCTAAGGAGATATAAAGTAATCCAGAAGAACACAGGAACTCTTACCAAGTACGTGCACGTGTATAACAGTAGTTTCACTGAAAGGGGAAATAAAAATCACACATGAAGTCCTTAACTTTTCTCAAAGTCAGGCTCGGCTACAAATATTGGGGACTGATGCTGCTAAGAACATGAGTGTGCACATACACAAACAAGAACAAAATCTGTCTGCAGCTACCTCTTTGTGCTCTACACTTTAGGAGACACTAACAACGAAGATACCTGAGGCTCTATACAGACATACAGCAGAATTAAGCTGGCAGTTTCAGAAGAGGTATCAAACCATGGTTCATAGAGGCCCACATCATGAGGCAGTGTCACAAGCTGAGCGTAAGTCCTGTTTGGTGATTTGCACCAGTATTTTAAAACAAGGAAGAACTACATTACTTTCTACCAGTCTCTAAGTTGTTTCATCAATAGGCATAAACTGCAAAAGTTACTATGAGAGATAGTTCACAAAAAAAGATGAAGCAAGTTAAAACCATATCAGAGGAAGCTTAACAGGCAGTTTTCTTGTTACCTTGTACTGTAAGGAAGACAGATGCTGTAGTAGATCCACCCTCATTAGAAGCGATGCAGTTGTACTTGCCAGCATCTGTGAACTTTACGGTCTTCACCTCTAAAGACAGATTGCTCAGCACCCTTATCCGTAGGGGCTCCTTCAGCCACACATCTCTGCCATTCCTCTGCCAGGTGAGATTGTAACGCACAGTGCTTAATGTTAGGCAGGTCAAGATGGCTGCTTCACCAGGGACAGCTGTGATGTTGTTAGGAACCTGAATCATGGGTGGAGGCTCTGTGTAGAAAGAACAGAATAAAAAAACAAAATAAGGAGAAAAAAGATTTGGGAGCCTTTGCTTCATTGGTAGATTCTTGGTAAATAAGTTCAAGTATGCTATAGTGCAAAACAATTGTAATATTGGTTACTATTTTAGTTTCATTTCACCTTGCTCAACCCATGGAACAGAGATCCCAGGCCAGCATCATCACTCCCTGACATTAAGCTACCTGACGAGAATACACCCGATGTATGTGAAAAAAATATTGCATCACCCAGGATGAAATGCCACATCTTGTATGAGAGGATGTTGTGCTGTTCTTTGAGCTAATCTTGCACCAGGAAAAGCCAACATGAGATCACAGCCCCGCAACCAGGTCTCTGAGTTCTCTGAGGTATGACCATGCATGGTACAATCTGAGTTCCACTCTAGAGTTTTGCGGGCTTGTTTATGAAGAAAAAAAAAGGAAAAAAATGCTACTACAAATCTCTTCTAACAGAGACGATGAAACCAAGTCACCAGCTGCTGCAAGCATCATCATTATGTTCTTTACATGATTGGTTTGTTTCTAAGGATATGTGGAAGGAGACACTGTCTGCTCCTTTAAGTCTCCCTGATCAAGGGTGTTACTGAGCACAGTGAAGGAAAGACAAGGCAGTAAACAGTACGCAGAGACACACACTTGATAGACAAACAGTATCAGAAACAGTGACAAGAAAACTCAGTCACGCTAATTGATGGGCAATCAAGTAGCTTCTGCCATCACTTCAAAGAGGGACGTTTTTAATTGCACTTCTAGAAGGATGCAGCTGCAACAGTATTGAGTACTGGAATTTAGCTTTGAAGCTACAAATGCTAAAAATAGGAGCAGTTGTCTCAATACTTCTTGAGATATCACTGACAAAGCAGAAAACGTTTAAATGCTGAAGAACGTAAATTATGTAATGCTATGCATTCTGTATGCATTCCACGTACGTGGTATGCATAACGTGTTACAGAAATGATATATTCATATATTCCATTTGCTGGTTTCCCCAGCACTACCCCTGACTGTTTCTTGCTAAGAAAAATCTGCAATGAATAATATTCTGACCAGGATGCTTCAGCAGAAGTAAGACAGCTGTAAGAGCAAGACCAAATCTTTACCAGCACACACCAAAAATCAATTATCCTAAGCAAACCAAGCCTAGAGAAAAAAAAATATATGTATTTATTGAGGGTAAAAGTTGCTCCTAAACTCAGAGCCAGCCATAACTCTTCCTCATTTAAGTCTCCTGTGGGGTCTCAGATGAAGTTCACAAGCTTTAGGCCAGCTCTCCGCATACCAATGACTCCCTCATACATGCCACACGCTGGGCATACAGCTCTGCTTCCCTTGGAGCACAGCCCCTAACACCTCTCACTCTCACTACCAGAGCAGTGCATTTCAACACAGAGCAGTATCAAGAAAAGCTGGACTTGCTTACTGAGACTGCAGATCCAATGTTGCACTTCAGGTTAGGGGTGGGGGGTATTTTGGAAGAAAAGATGAATCTTCTCTAGTTTTCCATGGTACTATCCCTAAGAACACGATACTTAAACTTGGAAAGCTAAGAATAGAAAGAGATGAAGGCCAGTATAGGACTAAAACCCCTCCATTATTTGACTGTCCGTCCTTGGGGCACACCTCTAGACTCAGAATAACAGTGAGCACATAGCAATCCCCTGGTCAAACTCTAAACTGAATTCCTGGTATTCAGAGCACTTCAGTTAATGTGTCTGCACAAGCTAACAAACCATTTGACATTTTAAACATTTAATACTAGTGAGACAAAGTCAAACTCAAGTGTTTGCTTTTCCTGAAACTGGAAAATGTTGACACAGTTCCAATACCTTTCACACAGCAGCTGACAAAAATCTGTGATATATTGTCTGTCAGCTAGTCAAACTACGAATACTTGAAAAGATTGTTTACTTTGCTCAAAGAAGAAATTTCAGATACTTTTCTTACAAATGTTTGCATACAAGGCTTTCAAAGCACCTCCCTCACGTTACTCCTCTGTATGGCTCAAAACAGAACTAGCTGCTCATGTTTACACCGTGTGTCAAGTCTTGGTGGATCTTACAGCATTTTGTAAATGAGACAATACAGCATTTTCCCCGCACGCTCCCCCTTTACTCTCAAGTTCTACCACCAGTATCACAGGAAAAAAAGGTTAGGAATCTCTTTCAATTATCTCTAAAGAAAAGGATGGTTGCAACATCCTAACCAAGAATCTTTGTGCACACAATTTCTGGGGGCGGAATATAACAGCTGCTGGTACTGGTACTCCAAAGCACAGACTGAAAGAAGCAAATGTGATACCTTATTCACCAGAAGGATTTTGGTAGATAAAATATGAAACAGTGCTCAGCTAGGACTTGAATAAGTATTGATGTTACTTGAGTACATTGTGTGACTAAAAGGATGTTCCTCATCTCAAATTTACCACTCGCTATAAGAAGGCTGTTTCTCTGCAAGCTTTGCCTTGCACAGAATCAGTGATGTCAGGCTGTTGGTTTTTTTGTTCGTTAGTTTGTTTTTAATATACTCATTCTGCAGTGAGAAGAATGTGCATGGCTGTAAAAAAGAAGATGGAGGGATATATAGGCACAGTCTTCAACTACTGAGAGGGCCATTTTAGAGAATATGATCTCTGAGCACAAAGGATGAGAGCCCATGGTTGTAATATCCATCATGGGAAATTCCAACTAGATCATTACGCAAACTATTTTCCTAGTGAGAGCAATTAACCACTGAACAGGCTGCCCACAGAGCTTGTGAAATCTCTGTCCTTAGAGCCATTCAGTGTTTGATTGGACAAGTCCCTGGGAAATGTGATCAAACTTGGAAGTTAGCTCTGCTATGAGCTGAAAGCTGAACTAGGTAACTTCCAGAGGTCTCTTCAACCCAAACAGTTTTGTGATTCTGCGAGTCAGATTATTCAGGTTAACCATTCTGAATTAGCTAATGTGGGAGATAGAAGACAACCTTGATTTCAAGCAGTTACATGAAAACCTGAGGTTGAATTCAAACTGCTGTGCTAAGCTCTGCTATCATCACTGCCACTTTGACTCAGCTCCAGTGTTTTCCTTATTCAAGGGCACTGATTTACACTTCTACATGGCATCTGGCAATGACTGACATCTCAGATTTCAATTTCTGCTTCTGTGGGCCACATCTATTCTGTAAATCCAACTGCTTGCAGGAACTAAATAAAACAAATCCCATGCTAGTATTCAAAACGGGTTTCCTGAGTAAACATCAAAGCATTTGTGTACATCAGTGAGAAAAAACATATTAATTAAACATATACTTAGAACTGGAAATACTTTTTATTGGTACTAAGTGTCATTTCTTTCTGTTAAACATCCCAGTACAACATGTTACCATATTTCAGCATGGAAGGATGAATTAGTACCCACCTGATACATCCAGAAATGTCTGTGCACGTCCAGTCCCTGCACTGCTAGTTGCAATACATTCATAGAAGCCTTCATCAGACAAGGAGACTTGGTCTATTTCCCAGCTCATGCTAGATGATTCTCTGAAGAAATGAAAAGGCATGTTTCAATAAATTTCTGAAGGAATAAAGAGAGATTTAGTTTCCTGACTGCAGGCAAAGATTTTCACAATAGGTTAGGTTACAGGAAAAAACAGATAAATCCAGTTTGATTCAGCAGAGAATCTATTAACTTTAGTTAAAGAACAGATAAATACATTGTCAGTCATTATTAAGTCAGTATTAAAAAATGCAAGCTTTTGCAGAATGTTTCAGTTAAACTTCTACAAAGATGACTAACATACATGAACATGTGCCATACAGTAACTAAGACCACAGCATTTGCAGTCATTCACTCAGCTGATTGTACCTCATTGTTGCATTTACTACTCGAGAAGCAGTAGTTCTTCTCTCTCCTTAACACCCACCAGTTTCTACATGGAGCCAGTCGCAGTATTGAACCCACAGCTCTTACTAGAAAAGTTAATGAGGGTTCATCTTCCCAGTGAAGAGCTTCTCATCAAATCTTTCTATTTGTAAACCCACTCTTAGGCTCATGGGGTGGGGAGGGTAGCACCTACCCTACTATCTGTTTCAAAGTGAATACATCCAGGCAGCTCTTCCTGCTTTTCCACCTGCAGGGACTACCTCCACTCTAAATATTTAAAATCCAGCAATGAAGTATCCATATGAATATGTCAACTTCAGAGGTACAGCCAGGAGAGCAGAAGTTATGACAAGCACCAACTACATTAACTCAATAATCTGCACATTGATTGCCTACCCACACAAAAATAAACAGTGCAACAACTATAAAGAGTGAATTGATAGATCCAGGACTAAAAACATAGAGCAAAATACAGAAGAGATATGAGCAAAGTGACAGAACATGAATTCAGAGAAATATGTGCAGTTTTTTCCTACAAGTCGTGCAAGGTAAAGCTGATAGGTAATTAATATCATGCATCTGTCACATATAACATTAAAGTGGAGAAGGAAATAAAAACATGACTGCATTGACTGGTGGGGGTCGCATGCTTAAAAGCAGACACTCTTACAGCTCCTTAAAATTCAAAACCACATTTTTTTGTTTTGTAACAAACCGTGCAACAAGCACATGGACAATGACATAACGGAGCAAAGCAGGGGTTTGCGCAGTGCCCCAGCGCTCCCTGGGGCCAGTTGCTATGGTTTACAAACAAAACCAAGGAACACAAATATATCCACCATGGCTTGTCAAGTAATTTCCATGTTATGGGAAAACACTGAATTAGTGACCCCTTGGTCTCCATTTTGCTTGTCAGAATATGGTGATTTATCATCCCTTAGCAGATGCAGAAAGAAAGAGAAAGTGACTTGGAAAACCTAAGGAAATCAGTGGTGACCTTAAATGGCTTCCTGGTTATTCTTCTTCCTTTATATTGATTCTAGATAACCTAGTATATCATATGTCAAATCTATGACATTTAACAGTGCTATGCTGGCAAATGGAAATGGCAGCAACCACAAACGCTAAGGATTAAAACACTATTTCTTCCAAGTGAAAAGTGAGAAACTTCTTCAAGGAAAGTATATTAAAAGTGAAGTTATGCAATCCCATCCTTCTTTATTCCCAACTTTTGCTATATACCAGATGTAGAACACGGAAACCCTGACAATGGAAGCATACAAGGAGTCCAGAGTGGAGAAGATGAACACAGGACAGGGGGTCTGTTAATAAATACGTATAGAAATACAACAGCAGCGATGAGTAACATACACCTCAATGTTTCTGCTGCACAATTCAGCGGTAACTATGCACAACTCCTTGCAGTATGTCTTACAGCGATAAGTCAGCACCTTTCACAGCAGCAAGTTATTTATATACCCAAACCATTTTATTTTCTCCACATACACAGTATATGTAATTAGCTGGTCAAGCTGCTTATCTTTCAGAAAATACAACCTAGCCAATCTGCAGAGTCTGAAGACCAAATCATATCCTGGTTTTTGGTTACTGTAAAAGCCATTGGCAGGGAGCACAGTGATAATTCACATCATATTGAACTTCAGCACTTGGTCACCCCAAATGACACCTTGTCACCAAAACAAAAAAATCAAATTCATCCAGTGCAGAGTGATAATACAACTCAGTTCTGAGTCCAACTAGTAAACTGGACAAACCCCATACAGAACCTCACTAATAAAATGCAGACAAGACAAATTATATCCTGTTTACCTGCGATCAATAACATTTGGCTTGAGAAATATTTTGTTAAATTAACTCAAGTGATCTATTCATTCCTCTGTTCTGTGATAAGAGAAAGAAAAATGAGTCCTGATCATGAAGGTGCTGGGTATGTGAAAAGCAGGGAGAAGATGTGGGTGGTTTGATAACTAAAGAATGGAAGAAATTACAGAGCTACCAAAGTATGTACCAGAGTTGAGTAAACGTAAATGGTACATCATTAAACAAAACAAAAACAGAAGAGCTGCAGCATTTTACACTGCCAACAGCATAAAAGGAAGTTTCAGAGTTTATCTATTTAGTCATCATGTACTTGTTATTGAATGTTAGAACTTTGTCTTCAGTTTTCTCCTGAAATGCTTCAGGCTTTACAAGAGGCTAATGGAGGCTGCTGATGTTTTTTTCTAGTATACATTTCCTTTTGTTTTCAACTAGCAGAATCATAAGAAAGACTTTGAGTCTATTCACTTGATTTTATTTATTTTTTATTCCTACTGCATTCTACAGCGAAAGAGTAGTCCATTTTCCATACAGTAATCTGAAGAGATTTGTGATAGATTCAGTGTAAGGTTTCCTCTTTTGGGGGATTTTCTAAAGAGGATAATTTTCTAGGATAGGTCATAGATCACATGTCAAAGGGATCCATGAAAGACAAATTGAAATAAAAAGTAAATTCCTTTATACTACATAGTCATCTATATATAATTGCAGAAGTGTCTTGGGAGCAAGGTAGTTACTGATCTATTTTACAGAACTTTTAAATATATATATTAAAAAGCATTTGCCTTCTAAACACAGCTTATGGTAATTTAAGAGCACACTTTTGAGGGGATTTTTGACCTAAACAATATCTCTCCATCTATACAGACGGTGTACTCCCTCGTTAAACATGCATATTTACTATAAATCTCTCCATAGAATACAGCTTCCCTAACAATTTTCACCAAAAATAAAAGAACATAAGTAATAGGATATAAAGTATAACAGTAAATAGAAATCATAGGATACAAATAGGATTGGGAAAAAAAAAGTCACTACTTACTTGAAGAACTGATCCTCTCCTAGTTTTACTCCATTTTTAGTAAAACGCTGAGTAAAAGGTATAAGACTTTCTACATGGCAAGGAACAGACCCTGGCTGTAAGTAATACCCTGGAGTCTTGCTGGGCATTGTAACTTTTGGAGCATCTGAAGAAAGGAAACATTTCCCAACAGATTATTAACAGCTACTAACATACCTCGTCTTTTCCTATTATTAAAAGGAAAATCACTTTCTGTTTTTATTATATGTTAAGCATAACAATTAACTTGTTCTTCAAAACTCTGAAAAATGACTTTGGAATAAAATGGAAAACACAGAAAGTACTTCTATAAAACAGGAAAAAAAAAAGATGAGATATCAATTTTAACTAAATCAGATATGACAAATTTACATTACACTGAAGTTCACATCTCTTACCAGGAGTAATACTAGAAAATGAAACGCTTGAAACTCTCTGAAAAAGATAATCATCCTTGTCATAGCCCATTATTTTAACAAAAAAAGCTTCATCTGGTGGAATAAAGTCAGAAATATTCCATAGTCCATAGGGCTTTCTGTCAGGATAGTATTTCACAGGCAAGGTCTTAAGAAGTTCCCCTGTAATACTCAGAAGTTCCAGTCGGTCTACTCTAGCTGGAAGAAGGATTCCTGTGGTATTTAGCAGCACGAAGGTAGGAATCCCTAGAAAAATAGAAACACGCTATTTCAAGTGTGTGTTGTTTAATTAAAAAAAAAAAAAAAAAAGATTAAATGCCATATGTTTGGCCCACCATCCCATAAATGCACCATTCAGTTTCAACCTTTACTTACCAAGTAACAGGAAACTAAACTGTTCTAAATTATGCTCTGCATATTAGCTGTCAAGAGACACAGCACTGATTAGGGCTGAAATTACTGACTTCCAACAGGTGTTTCTGAAATAGCAGCCACTTTATTAACTCCCCACCATGCCACAAAGAGAAAAGCTTTTTCTTAGTGTCCAAAAGTTAACAGAAACAGAGTTGCAATTTTGAGGCATTTCATAGCAAAAATGTCAGGATTTATGGGACATTAAAAATAAAAAACACAGAGCTAACACAAAAATACATGGCAATATGATGAGAGAATAACGTTGGCTGTTCTCACACATTCAAAGCCCTAAGAACAAGAAGGCAGTGGCCTCAAAATTATCACAGTTTGCCACAGAGATCATCCTAGAGTTCTACTTGATTCTGGCGGCCTCAACATACTCTCAAAAGAGGTTACTGCTTAGCATAGAATAAAATGGAAACAAACCTTGCACTGGCCTGCTGGATGTTTTCTTAAAGTCTAATGTTGGCTTCTTAGAAAACCCAGCTCGAAAATCAATAGTGCTGAGACCTGTGATCCGAACAGAGTGCCTTCCACTGCTCGATGTCTGAAAAAGCAAGTTGAAAATCACAGGCACCATGAGCAGTTCAGAACCATGAGCAGTTCAGAAGTTTCTGAACCATCCACCAAGTTCAGTAGATAGAATTCAGCTTTCATTAAAAACAAGACAGAATGGAGGCCTACATCAAAAGTTATACATAAGAAGGCCATAATAATGCTTCACTTTTAGATAAGGCACCTGACAGCTGCAGTGTCTGCAAAAAGAGCCAATTGATTTGTCTCTGAGGTACACAAGTCCAACAATTACTTGTATCATGTCAGTGATGGTAATTGGAAAACATGTCTGGAAGTTAACATTTTGGCTACTTGGAAAGTATATTACAAAACAGGAAATTAAACCTAAGTCAAAAGGAAAAGTCAGTGTAAATTTTTCGCTTATGTACAGAAATAACAATTTATGTCCAGTGCTACAAAAATTTATAGCACCTTTTCTATTTAATAATAAGATCATTTTTTTTTTAAACATACACATAATCAATCTTATCTGTGAGGCATATGCAAACATTGCAGGCTTTGCATATCCTGAGGTAAGCTGCATGTACAGACCAGCCTCATTCAATACTGCACATTAAAGTTCCTCTCCTTCCTGGTCAAGATCTCCGTTGGAAAGCAGAGGTTGCACAAGTACTTCTTGCTCCTCATCCTGCCTGTCCCTACCCTGCCTTAAGCTCATTCCAGTTCTATCAGCAAAACCCCAGAGCACAAAGCACTCCCAGCCAGCCACTCTTGCACAGTGCCAACCACTCTGTGAAAAGCCTTTGATGTTGTCTGGGGGTACAGCGACTTCCATGCAAGTCCTCAATTCTGCAATTTTTGATTCGCCTTCTTTGAGCTACCTTCTGTCACTGCATGCTGAGAAGGAAAAGGCTGCCTACTGCCTGCCCAGAGTGCCCAGAAGCCCAGGGGCTTTTGTCCTCCCCTACTTCCACGCCACTCAGGTATTAGGGAAAACCGCTGTACTGCACTGAGCACACTTGTTAGACTCTACAGACACCTAACACTGACAAACCCACGGATAATTTCAACCAGAACAGTAGGAAAAGACGTGAAAGGCTGTGAAGTGTGATGTCTACAATGCCAATATCTCATCTGAATTTAGTAGAACCTACTCTGATTTTTTCTTCTGAGACAATGCAACCTATGAGACACACAACGTAAAGAAAATCAATATCAAAGTGACATCCTTCCATTAAGATTTATCTAGATAGAGTATTACCTGATCTAACCTAAAAATACATAATTCCTTCAGTTAGCAAGCATCTCCAACACAGCCACACGTTACTATTAAATTAGGCAGTTGTTTCTTATAACTAACTGCCAGGGGAGAGCTGTTCAGATGCTATGACAAATTGCTGTTTATGTGATTAAAACAACCTATTTGCTTCTATTTGGTTGGCCTTTCACCTCAGAAAAAAACTATCTTTAAGGCCTTCTTCTATACAAACCAGCTGTTAACAGTACAAAGAAATATTTAAGTGAAGTGTGTGAAACTCATGTTAGCGAGCATTAATTAGCAGTTAAAATTTTGTTAGATACAGTGACAAAATTATTTTTTATAGCCTTATGCATCTGTATTAGGAATATACATTGCAATTAAACATTTCAGAAGGCTTTTCCTTGCACTCTTAAAATCTTAAGGCAAATGAAAAAAGCCAGCGTAAACAACCCAAGGAAAAATAATCCATTGGGAAATTATTTCTCTTTAGGAATTATTCAGACTTTTGGATACTTGTGAAGTTTTAAGGCAACAATAACCGTATCAAATATTACCATTTATTAACAATAAATGCATCTAGCACTTTCGTAACTAGAAGCTGGCAGTGCTATGCAAACACCTAAGAATAAACTTCATCCCAAAGCACTGCTTTCCAATTAGTAATTTTCTATTTTCAGTAATATGTAGTTTATCAAGGATCGCTGGAATTGTACATTAGTGTTTCTCCTCCCAGGCTGGATGACTGAAATAAGAGTAAACAGATATATGAACGGTTCCAGCACAATACAAAAAACAAACACATATTTTTCAAATGAGTCAGGAAAAAATGCCTTCTTGTCTGGTAAACAACAGAAAATAAAAACTGCCCCAAATGCATCCATAAACATGTTTGAAAAGTGCACAGTTTTGTTTGTTTGTTTGTTTTTTAAAGTAACAAAAAGCACTCATTTTTATATTTGTTTCACACAACTGAAAAAAAATCAAGCTACAATGGCTAAATAATTTTTAATTGCATAGTTATATTTATGTATTTATATTTACAATGATGGAGATATGCAGCTGAATTAGGCTTTAAGGAATGCACTCATTAAGCAGAAATTTTCTGGACTCATTTGTCATTACACTCCTTTGAACCAGCTGCATTTGGCTACAAAGTTGACTTGATCACAAGTTTTTTCTGCTGATTCCTCACTGCTTTTTCTCTTCCTTTCTCAATCACAAAGATGATCATTTAACCCTAACCAGGAGGGTAGATTTTGTGGAATGGTTCAGCTAGAAGAGTCGCATCCTACTGCTTAACAACAGACTTCAAGGAAGGCTGGTGACTTCCCACTTCTGCCTCTCCCCCCCAGACTCACCTGCATCACCCCCTTACCTTTTCAACTGGAAACACCTTCCCAACCTACTTTAAAGAATCTTTTGAGTCAGCAGACAGGACTTTGTGGGAGGGATTTAGCAAAAATAAATTGATGCTCCCTCTTCTATTAAATTACTCAGACTTCTGTTGAGGGCTATCTGATGGTAGGTAATTCAGCAGCGTGACCAGCTTGTCTCGATGTTACACAGTGAGCATTTAAATGTGGCATGCTCTTCTCTCAGCAGCTTCTAGAACCCAGAAATTTGGGTGACACCATGCAGGCACACACAAGTTGGAGGTCTCTTCCAACCTTGACAATTCTGAGATTGTATGACTTGGCTCAGCTCCCAAAGAAGCCTCAGAGCCTCAATGGCCAATCAGGGCCAGGAAGAGACCCCAGAGCTCTCTGCACTCTGCTTCTCTGTAGGGCATGGAATGTTTATTAAATTGCATGTTTCTCCTAAAAGACTACAAGCTATAGAGCTGAGCTGTGAGACCTAAGGCTCCAACTGCAGAAGTTTGCTCAGTACTCAGTATACCTGATGTTACAAAGTCCAGCAGGACCCAAACCATTTTTTTTTTTTTTTGCAGATCACCAGGGTGTCTCCGTACCATTTTTTTCAGCATTTCCAGTCCTGGCAGCATACAAACATCCAATGAGTTCTCTATACAACTCAGCACTTGAGTATTACTGCTAGTCATGTTGATCTTACCTTCTTAATGTTTCCACATCTTTTGGGATTCATTCTGTAACTGAATGTGCTAAGATACCACGCACATGAACAAACTGATTTACAATTACGTAGGACTCAAATAATTTACTGAGAATGAGTTTGAATTAAATGTAGATTTGCTGACTTTGTGAACCCAATAGCAAAAATCTTTGGCCTACAAAGATTATCATCTCCCCCTTACAGCCCTCCAGACTTTGTGCACAGCAAAGCCTCTCAGTGCCCCTGATCTCTACAGTCTCTGCTCACTAGACATCAAAAAATTCAGTATTCACTTCATCTTTTTTCCATCCAAAGAATTTGACCTAAACCAGTAACTTTTAATATGTTAACATCTCATTAAGAATTTCATGCTACTGCCTTCAAAATATATCACATATAGTTCAAAAAGGATATTTAGTGTAACACAATCTCATCTGTGGGTATCTATGATAAGAATATATAGTAAATCATTACACAACTCTCTTGTAAACTCTGGGATAAGTCATACACAATTTCTACAGTAACTATACCTTAATTGTCCATGTTCCAGGCTCTGGGTCTTTGACGTTTACTACCTTTGCAGAGTTGTGGATATTTAGCAGTTCATTCAGTCCTGATCCTTTACTGATCTGCTTACCTAAAAAACAAACAAACAAAAAGAATCAAACAGAGAGTAAATACAGTACTGCCTAAAAAAAGAGTAAATGTAATATTTTTCTTCGTGTCTGATGTACAGTTGATATTTGATTTACTATTCAGTTGAGTCGATGACATTTGCAACACTCAAAACCCCCTGTAAGTTCTTGCAGGGAATAGAACACTAAAAATGCTCCTTTATTTTCACTCTTTTCATTCACGTGGGAGCCTTAATACAGCCTTCAGCATTACAGTTGCTGGGTTTCCTTACAGCTGTAAGTAAAGCAAGTTCTATTCACAGACAGTACTCAGCTCTCAGTGAAAGAAGGCAGCACAGAAGCAATCTCCTTCAAAGGGGATCCTAGAAGACACTTACCCTAACCCATATGGCAGCTGCCAGCCCTCTCACTGGTCCATCCTGCAGACCTGTTCCAAGCTGGATAAACCCCACAATGGATAAAATCCACAAGTAAAAATATTGATAAGCAAGGTACTCTTGGTAGACAAGAATTAGCCTGTGACTAACAACAGCAGGAATGCTTATAAAGTCCTCACAGAAGATTTAGCCTGTTAGACATCACAGACCTTGACAGAAGTTAAGTTTTCATAACGGACCATACCACACTTAATGTGTACACCTTTCCATGCAAATATACGGATGGTTCTATGTAGGAACAGGTTCCCTGTAGAGGAATTTTTCTCCCCCAAGGCTGACTGAGGAGTACGATCATCAATCAAAACAGGTCTGGATGTTTCAGAGCACTGAAGCTTAAGTTATGGATGGGATGTTCCAGTGTCAATTTTTAAAAGCTTTAAGACAAGCCTCCACTACATTCAGTTAAACTACATAGATTTAGATGCATGGAGCTAACCTACGAGAAAGGAAAGCAGACAGATGGGGTCAAAGCTTCAGCTGAGCCTCAGAGTTGCACCCAGGATTGTGTGTTATTGTGATTTGAAGGGACACTGAGTAAATCTTTCTTGTAAAGAAAGAAGAATGCCTTAGTGGAGGACACCTAGATTGCATTGCTGGGAAATAATCCCGTGCATAGAATATTTTCAAGATACTATAACTTATGCTATATCCTCAGCCAAAAATCATTCAAGGAATACAAAGTATGATTTAAATTTATTTCTGGGGGGCTGGCTCCAGGTTCCTAAGGCATCAACATAACAACAAACAATAACAATAAACAGTAGATTTGTTGAAAATACTTTCAACTACAAATTAGCATCCAAATACGTGATTCTCCTTCCCCACCACACACTGTTCAGCTACAGATGCAGCATGAGAGAGGATTTGATTCTGAATGCTCTCTTAGTTCAATGAATGTGGAGCTTGCTTTAGCACTCACTGCATAAAAACAACCATCATGTGCGATCCATTAACAATGGTTCAATGAGTATACAAATATAGGATATGAAAAGCAAAAGAAGAAGTAGCCAGAAATTTGGAATGCAAGGACAAATACCAAGAAAGCAGAAGGAGGTAAGAAGTAGTCAGAATAGGGAGGATTTCCGGGTTCCAAGTGATTCTGTATTAAAAAAAAATACATAATAAAAAATAATTATATATATATAATTTCAGGATATATATATTATATATATATATATAATATATATATATATAAATATTATATATATATATATATATATATATATATATATATATATATTTCAGGATATATATATATATATATATATATATATATCCTGAAATCTTGGTACTGCCTTTCAAAATTGGAAACACATTCATGGATCACATAAATATGGTCTTCCCTGTTTGAAGGCAGTAGGGATTATTTGTCTTTTTCATTCACTTTAATGGTATCAGAAAAAAAAAAAACACAAACTACTTCACCTAATGAATCACGAATCTCAATTGCTGGTGAAGGACCACTCAAGGACACTGTAACCTCTTTTAGACTTGGATCAAAAGGGATCTGCCAAGTATTTACAGCCATGGTCAAATGGTCTGTAGACAAGAGATGCACTTTGGAGGCTTGAACTGCTTCTTCGACCCATTTCAACACCTATGAAAGAAAGTAACCGTCATTATTCTGTTGAAGTATCACAGAATCATAGAATAGCCTGGGTTGAAAAGGACCTTACAGATCAGCTAGTTTCAACCCCCCTGCTCTGTGCAGGGTTGCCAACCACTAGAGCAGGCTGCCCAGAGCTGCATCCAGCCTGGCCTTGAATGCCTCCAGGAAGGGGGCACCCACAACCTCTCTAGGCAACCTGTTCCACTGCCTTACCACCCTCTGAAAGAAAAATTTTCTCCTAATATCTAACCTAAATCTCCCCTGTCTTAGTTTAAAACCATTCCCCCTTGTCCTATCACTACCAGCACATGTAAACAGGCATTCACCCTCCTGTTCATACACTCCCTTCAAGTTGTGGAAGGCTGCAATGAGGTCTCCCCAGAGACTTCTCTTCTTCAACCTAAACAAGCCCAGTTCCTTCAACCTTTCTTCAGAGGAGAGGTGCTCCAGTCTTTGATCATCTTAGTGGCCCTCCTCTGGACCTGTTCCAAGAGCTCCAAATCCTTCTTGTGCTGGGGCTCCAGGCAGGCCTGCACGCAGTATTCCAGGTGGGGTCTCACAAGCGCAGAGTAGAGGGGGACAATCACCTCCCTCTCCCTGCTGGCCACCTCTTTTTAATGCAGCCCAGGACATAGTTGGCCTTCTGAGCTGCAAGGGCTCACTGCCAGCTCAGGTCCAGCTTCTCATCCAGAACTGTCAATAATATTTGTCAATATTATTAATAATAATTTGTCAATATAATAATATTTGTACTGTCAATAATATTTGTTATTGTTTTATGTTGAAGTACTGTCCCTACTGTCTTGTAGAGATTCCATGTTAATTTGTTGTAATACCCCCAACTTTCACCTAGGTTGTTTTGTTTTTTAAATCATTGGACATCACACAGCTACCACATCACACTCAGCAAAAAGACTGATAAAGGACTTGCCTAATACAGTGATAATATATTAATTGCAATGAAGATATTCTACAGACAGTGTAAACAGGATTTGCACTCATATCAGCAGGACGCAATAGCACAGGAATCCAAAAAGAACTGACATTATATCACCTCTGCACTTGGAATACATAGGAAAAAGCACCAACACCAAGCAAAAGCACACTTCTGTTTCTACTTCAACTGCTCACATCAAGAACACACACACATAATATGACAAAACAGATCACCTGTAAAAATAACAAACATTATTGCAAACCTACTGAGGGTGCACTCAATCCCCAAATACCACACAATTTTCACAGAAGATATTAGTGAAGGCAAGATCAACATGGTGTTGAAAAGGATTAAAGAAAAATCTCTACAGAGCATCCACACTTACACCGTAGCATTATATTTTCAAATAGACATTAGCAATACAAATGCAAATACAAATTCTGGTCATACCCTACTAATTACCTGAAGCAAGAAGGAAAGTTCCCTTATTCAAGCAAGTTGACTAATCACCATCCATGGACTTCGTTGCTTTTTGTTTGATTGTTTATTTTTAAATCTAAAGCACCTAATACAAAGTACTGTTAGACATGGAATGCAGGACAGAATGGAGAACAATGCTGTGGAAAATAAAGTTCTGTGACTAAAACTGAATTTGTGCTTTACAGAATTTTAATCTTTAACTATACTGTTTTTAATCAACAATTATCAAATAAAAATTCAAAACAGATGTACATCATCACCTAACCTCTCTGTGAGGAAAGCTGGTTCCACAGCAGGCCCGCCAGCCAAGATGGCGGCGCCTTTGTGAAGGCCTCCTTTGGAAGGGAGAATGCTGCACAGTGCTGAGGAAAAGAAAGGGAGAAACAGCCCTGCAGCACAACGGTGACTGCACAAGATTTTGAACCGAACAATAAGCTAACCTGGATGTGTCATGTACCAGCAATGGAGGGCTCTCAGCAGTGTATTTGTTCATACAGTTTATACTACAAATGCCCAGGAACCTTTGCATCTTTGTGCATATGTAAAAGAATTTTAAATAAAGGTCATCATCCAAAAAACATGTGAAGTGGTGGAGGCATGTTTTCATAAATTATTATCCCCATACTACCAGGGATGCCTCACCTGAGACATGCTGAATGCTCCCAGTGCAACGTGAAGCGAAACAGCATTGGCCATGTAACAACAGCGCTGTGTATACTCCACACAAGGGTCTGCGTTAGCAAGGAACTTAAGTGTACTTTAAAAAGAACATACAAAAATCAGAGTAAAATCAACTATGCTACTCAAAGCCTCTGAAGTAACAGTACCCAAGGGAGAAAGATCATTTCTGTAACAGCTAGTGATATCAGCTATTCAGCAACTGTTTACTTTAGATGAGCTGTTGAATGCCGAAACAGAAACAACAAGGCTTCAAAAAGATCCAGCTAACCTTACATTTTACTTTTAAAAATTATATGTTTGGCTCCAAAAATGCTTCCCAAAGTGATTTCAATCTGCTCTACTTAAGTTGCACTGAGATGACTGTGCCACTTGTTTGTGGCAGGTATATGGAAAGGATTCTAGTTAATTCTAGTTAATTCCACTAAACCATATTGCTAAGTTCAGCATCTAAACATCTTTTAAAGACCTCCAGGGATGGTAACTCCACCATTTCCCTGGGCAGCCTGTTCCAATGCCTCACAACCCTCTCAGTAAAGAAATTCTTGCCAATATCCAACCTAAAACACCCCGGCGCAACTTTAGCCCATTCCCTCTGATCCTGACACCAGGCACATGGGAGAATAGACCAACTGCCACCTCGCTACAGCCTCCTTTGAGGTACCTGTAGAGAGCAATAAGGTCGCCCCTGAGCCTCCTCTTCTCCAGGCTGAACAAACCCAGCTCCCTCAGCTGCTCCTCGTAGGACTTGTTCTCCAGGCCCCTCACCAGCTTCGTTGCCCTTCTCTGGACCCACTCAAGCACCTCGATGTCCTTCTTGTAGCGAGGGGCCCAAAACTGAACACAGTACTCGAGGTGCGGCCTCACCAGAGCCGAATACAGGGGGACAATCTAGACCTGCTGGCCATACTGCTTTTTATGCAAGCCAGGATGCCATTGGCCTTCTTGGCCACCTGAGCACACTGCTGGCTCATATTCAGCTGACTATCCACCAATACTCTCCTTCTCCGACAGGCAGCTCTCCAACCACTCATCTCCCAGCCTGTAGCTCTGCTTGGGGTTATTGCACCCCAGATGCAGGACCCGGCACTTGGCCTTGTTGAACTTCATGCAGTTCACCTCAGCCCATCGGTGCAGTCTTCCAGATCCTCCTGCAGAGCCTTCCTACCCTCGAGCAGATCGACACACGCACCTAACTTGGTGTCATCTGTGAACTTACTGCAGGTGCACTTGATGCCCTCATCCATATCATCGATAAAGATATTAAAGAGGACTGGCCCCAGTACCGAGCCCTGGGGAACGCCACTAGTGACCGGCCTCCAGCTGGATTTGGCTCCATTCACCATGACTCTTAGGGCCCGGCTACCCAGCCAGTTTTTAACCCAACGAAGCGTATGCCAGTCCAAACCAAGAGCAGACAGTTTCTTGAGGAGAATGCTGTGGGAAACAGTGTCAAAAGCCTTGCTGAAGTCAAGGTAGACCACAACCACGGCCTTTCCCTCATCCACTAAGCGCATCACTTTGTCATAGAAGGAGATCAGGTTTGTCAAGCAGGACCTGCCTTTCATAAACCCATGCTGACTGGGCCTGATCGCCTGCTTGCCCTGCAAGTGCTGCGTGATGACACTCAAGATAATCTGCTCCATGAGTTTCCCTGGCACTGAGGTCAAACTGACAGGCCTACAGTTTCCCGAGTCTGCCCTCCAGCCCTTCTTGTAGATGGGTGTCACATTTGCTAGCCGCCAGTCGACAAGGGGCTAGCAAACCCCCGATAGCCAGGACTGTTGATAAATGAAAGTAAGCGGCTTGGCCAGCTCCTCTGCCAGTTCTCTCGGTATCCTCGGGTGGATCCCATCTGGCCCCATCAACTTGCGTACATCCAAGTGCTGTAGCAGGTTGCCAGCCATTTCCTCATGGATAGTGAGGGTCACATTCTGCTCCCCATCCCCTTCCACCAGTTCAGGGTACTGGGTATCCAGAGAGCAACTGGTTTTGCTGCTAGAGATTGAGGCAAAGAAGGCATTAAGCACCTCCGCCTTTTCCTCATCTTTTGTAACTAAGTTCCCCCCTGCATCCAGTAAAGGCCGGAGATTCTCCTTAGTCCTCCATTTTGCATTAATGTATTTGTAAAAAACATTTTTTGTTGTCTTTGAGGGCAGTTGCCAGATTGAGCTCCAGATGAGCTTTGGCCTTTCTAATTTTGTCCCTGCACTGCCTCACAACATCCTTATAGTCCTCCCGAGTGGCCTGCCCTCTTTTCCAAAGATTGTAAACCCTCTTTTTCCTCCTAAGCTCAAGCCACAACTCTCTGTTCAGCCAAGCCGGTCTTCCTCGCCAGCTCATCTTTGGGCACGTGGGGACAGACCGCTCCTGAGCCATTAAGATTTCCTTCTTGAAGAGCGCCCAGCCTTCCTGGACTCCTCTGCCCTTCACAACCACCTCTCAAGGGACTCTACCAACCAGTGTCGTGAACAGTTCAAAGTTGTCCCTCCGGAAGTCCAATACAGCGGTTTTACTGGCCCCCTTCCTGGCTTCTCCAAGAATGGAGAAATCTACCATTTCATGTTCACTCTGCCCAAGACAGTTTCCAACCACCACATCCTCCACCAGTCCTTCTCTGTTTGTGAAGAGAAGGTCTAGCAGGGCACCTCCCCTGGTAGACTCAATAACCAGCTGCATCAGGAAGCTATCTTCCACACTCTCCAGAAACCTCCTAGACTGCTTTCTCTGGGCTGTGTTGTGCTTCCAGGATATGCCTGGGAAGTTGAAGTCCCCCACAAGAACAAGCGCTGACGATTTCGCAACTATTGTCAACTGCCTGTAGAACTCCTCATCAGTCTCCTCATCCTGTTTCGGCGGTCTATAACAGACTCCCACCTGGAAGCTTCCCTTGTTGGCCTTCCCGCTGATCCTAACCCATAGGGACTCAACCTTATCATTCCCAGCCTCAAGTTCCACAACATCAAAACTCTCTCTGATACAGAGAGCCACACCACCACGCCTTCCATGCTGCCTGTCCCTTCTGAAGAGCCTATAGCCAGACATTGCAGCACTCCAGTCATGAGAGTGGTCCCACCATGTTTCCGTGATGGCAACCAAGTCATAGCCTGCCTGCCGCACGATGGCTTCCAGCTCCTCCTGTTTGTTACCCATGCTGCGTGCCATTAGTGTAGATGCACTTCAGTTGGGCCATTGCCTTCTCTCCCAGCCTTGCCATTGTTCCCCCTGGCACAGCTCTAACAAGCCTTGTTTCAGCCCCATCCCCCTTCTCACCTAGTTTAAAGCCCTCTCAATGAGTCCCGCCAGCTCCTGGCCTAGGATCCATTTTCCCCTTAGAGATAGGAACCTGTCTGTGGTCATCAGGCCGGGTGCCAAGTAAAGCGCCCCATGGTCAAAATAATAATAATTCTGTGTTGGCACCAGCCTCTAAGCCACGTGTTTATCAGGTGGGCATTCCGTGTCCTCTCTGTACACCTCCCTGCCACCGTAGGGATGGACAAAAACACCACCTGTACTCCTGCTCCATCCACTAACCGTCCCAGTCCCCTGAAGTCCTGTTTGATAGTCTTTAGGCTTCTCTCTTCAATGTCATCACTGTCAGCCTGGAGTATTAAAAGAGGATAATAGTCAGAGGGGCGAACCAGGTTGGGAAGCTTTCTGGCAATGTCCTTGACCCTGGCCCCAGGGAGGCAGCAGACTTCCCTATGGGTAGGGTCAGGCCGACAAATAGGTCCCTCTGTTCCCCTGAGAAGGGAGTTACCCACAACAATCACCCTTCTTTCTGTCCTGGTGGAGGCAGTCCTGAGGCGTGGAGTTCACTTCCTCGCCCTAGGCATCCTCCTGGGTAGACTTTCTACCTCTTCCTCAGCTACCGATCTCTCAAGCTGCAGGGCCTCAAACCTGTTGCTTAAGGGCACCTGGGAAGGTGGGGCCGGTAGGAAGGGGGGCATCGCCTGCGGTGTCTGCGCTGCAGGGACCTGTTTCCATTCCTCCTCAACTCCTAGGTCCCCTCCCTCTGCCCGACAGCAGCAGGGCAGGGGATTCACCCCCATTTGGGGTGTCTCACCCCAGTACCTGTCCTTCAGGCTGCGCAGGGATTTGCTCCACAAGTCTTTCTCCCGCTCACACTCCCTGATATCCCTCAACCTCTTGACCTCCTCCTTGAGTTCTGCCATGAGGCGGACCAGGTCGTCCACCTGCTTGCACCTCACACACACAGTCTCTCTGCCCCCCGCAGGTGACTGCCACGGTTTTGAGTGGGCAGTCGGTCTGGGTGTGTACAGACTTCCTGGAGAGCGCACTGTGCCTGGTGGAGACCATTGCAGCTGAGCTAGCGGTAGACCACTAGCTCAGCTGCAATGGTGCAGGTGGACCAGGTCGTCCACCTGCTCGCACCTCACGCACACAGTCTCTTTCCTCCCCGCAAGTGGTAGCAACAGGCTCAGGCACTCCCTGCACCCGGAGACCTGAACTGCCGCAGTTTTGAGCGGGCAGTCGGTCTGGGTGTGTACAGGCTTCCTGGAGAGCGCACTGTGCCTGGTGTACACCATCGCAGCTGAGCTAGCGGTAGACCGCCGTTAGAGGAGGTGTTCGTATGGGCCTGGGGGGGGGAACGCTCTGCCCTGCCTGCGGGAACTGTCACACCATTCCCTTCTGACGCACCACGCCCTGTTCACCCATGCTCCCTAGGGGCAGCTTTTGAATGGCCGGGGAGGGGGCGCTGCTGGCTCCGCCTACGCCTCGTTCTCACCTCGTTCACCTCCCTCGTGAGGGCTGTCAGGTCCTTGCGGCTCCCTCAAGTGGGCTCAGTGACAGAAAAATTAGCCCTGCCTGTCCAATCCCCGCATCTGCCCCAGAGCTGATCGCCTCAGCAAGTAGCCAAGGAGTCTCTACTATAACTAGATAGTTTCACGCATAAAAATAAATTTTGAGGACGTAAAAATACTTGAACGTTTACCAAGGTCCAGTCCAATTCCAGAACAGAGATTTAGCTCAAACTGTAAATCTTTACCAATTTGCTTTCTGTTTTAAACAAAAACCGTCTTCCACCATGTAAGAGTTTTCCAGATACCCTGAGAACTATTCTGCTATAGTTTGATAATTTACCCAGCTGGAATGGATACAAAATTAAAAAGACTGGTTTCATCTCAGATAGTTTCATCTCAGATATGTTACATGAATTTCAAGGATACTAGATTTCCATTGAGTATCTGACAGAACAATAACGTTTACCTTCTGGTTCTGCTTGCCTACTAGTATTACGACTCTAACTCAATCCCTTCATCATCTTTCTGGGCACACAAAGTAGAAGGTGCCAGGGACCACTCAGCATGGATTTTCCCAAGGTGGTAATGGTTTAGGGATTGAATTCTACCCAGGTTACCATTAATGGGAGTTTGGTCTTTCTTCTTTCACTCTAACAGCTAGGCAGTCAGATGAGGACATGAATACACAAATCACTGCCAGGATTTTAAAAGTAGTACCTCCTACTTTTATAGCTTCTGACATTCGTAGCATTTAAAATAAATAAAATGAAATCATAAAAAAAAAAAAAAAGTTTGTATCTTCCACTTTCCAAGTCTATGAAACAAAAATCAGTAGCGTCACCAAAACGAACAGTGTTTCTGAAGAGCAGCCATGCACATTTCAACCTATTGTGAATACACAGGTAAGTAGTGTTGGCTTGAGAGTTTCAGGAAAATCCAACAAACAGTAAGCACCAGGCATGGGCTCTCAACCACATATTATGCTAATGTAGTCTGATATTAGGCACATGGAAGCGTATTACCTTATACAAATATACATAAAGTATAATCTTTAGACCCTCTAGTTCCTTCTCTGTATTTTATATTCACTAAGTTGTCATGGGTTCTGTCTTCATTCCTTTAATTTTAGTTTGTGTAGTTACTTTGTGTAACTGCCAAGCTGTTACATTAGCCACACCACCTTAATTCCTTTGGTACTCTTTTACCAGAAGAAGAGGAATACCTTTGTATCTCTCAGAACTGTTATGGAAAAAGATACAGCAACGCTTAGGAAGTACTCTGATACTACAGTAAACATTAGCTAAAATTCCACTTTATGAATTGTATGCAGGCTGGCTGATGGCCATGAAGCTATTTCAATTCTCTTATGGTAGAATTTGCCCTTAAAGTAACTTTTCCCTGGGATGATGCATTTCTGTTGTGCAACTGACATTACAGAAAAAAAAAAAAAAAAAAAAGCGCAAAATCACCTTTGTTTTTAACACAAATATACATCAGAACTGGAAGCTACTGTGAGTAGCTTAAATTCAGAGCAGAACCTAACCTCAGTTTTTAAGCAAATGTTTTTGAGAATTTTTCAAGTTCAAAAGTGAAAATGGAAGCCAAGAGAATGACCCAGCTGTCTTTAGTCTGGCAATAATTTGTTTGTGAAGTTAACTTTTTTCCCCCCCAAAGTTCAACAGGCAGTTCTGAGAGATGCATTTCCCAACCCTGTCATTCCAACAAGGTTTGCAATACTGCTGTAACACTGGTTTTGAAGTAGCTTTTTTTCCTTTGGGACGCTTACAGAAAGCCCCCAAAACAACTGCAACTTTTGTTGTTCTGCCAAAATCTGACTCGATTAGTATTATTAGAGGGGGAAGGGCAAACACAGAAATTTATAACACTTCTCCAGAGAATTTGCTCTTGCAACCTGCCCTGCTGTCAGGTCATTTCTTGGAATGCATACTGAAACCTGGAAAATATATGGAGAATGGTCTCTATTCTCATTTGTTTATTCTTAGTCTCAAGAATATTTCTCAAACAGTCAAAGCAACAGGATTTGAAGTTAACTGTTTCATTGCTTAACTATATGTAGGCTCTTACTTTCATCCAAAGAGAAAATATTCTAGTAATTCTGTTCTAGAAAAATATGACCAAGATACTGCATGTGAAAATTACACTATGAAAATATGTCCTAGGTTGTACATAAAAGTATACATTATATAGACCAAAAAACATTACTGAAATAAATGTGTTAGTACTGAATCTCAAGCACTTCAAAATTAGGAATACATGGGAATTAAGTCTGCCTGCTTTCAACTATCTTTAAAACATCCTCTTTACAGTTGCTTTGTGACAGCTCTTAGATACATGATCAGAGTATTTCTTCCAGAGAATCCAAGTTCCACATAAACCAGAGAAAGAACAGCTGTAACTACTTTTCTTGCTTGGCATTTACTGTACAATCCATGTCTCCAGAGTAGAAGCATACTCGCCCAGGCAGCATTCAGCTGTCTCAGCCATGAAACCAATCCCTTTTTCTGTGATAATGCACGCTGACTGCTAGGGAAGGAAGGAGGGAGCAAGAAGGCAATAAGAAACAGGGCTAAGCAAGTGACATTAACAATATGCTGCAGTTTTGTGCTTTGACTTCATGGCCTTCCTGTTATTCTTGTAAAACGCTGGAGGGGCCTTTTACATTTTTAGCAAAATGAAACAAAACTTAAAATGATTTCCTCATGCAGCGACATCTAAACATACACCTGGTGTTCATCCGCGCTGCAGACCTTTAATACTGACCCGGGCCATGTAGGTGTAACTCAGAGTAGCTGTCCTCAGTGAGGACTAGCAGCCAAGAGAAGTAGGATGCTTTCCAGCAGGTTTGAGACTTCTGTTTGGAGCAAAGAATTAATTGCTGTGAAGAATACTGGGCTCCATGCCAGATCCGTGTGAACCTACAGACATTCGCCTTCTGCCTGCAAACATGAATCCTTTTGTACCACTTCTTTTAACATGTTCTGTTACTGCTTGTCCAATCTCTGTCCTCAGCTCCCTTCTTAGCTCCTCTCACTCACATCATCGCTTATGTTCACCCACTTGAATTTCAACCTTTTTATTTTTATTTTTAAATATAGTCCCATTCCCCTCTCCAGTCACTCAGTAACACCCTCTTCTACACCAAAGTCAATACAATGTCTCTAGCCACCTTCACAGTCACTTTCAGTTCTCCTCCCATCAATGTTCTAAAGCCTGTATATGAAACATCCACTTCTACTTATTTCAAAAATCATTAGGAAAGCTGTATTTTTAAGCAGCCCAGGAAAATTTTCCCTTCTTATAGCAGGTAGGAGCAGAATATTTAGAACTCAGGTAACAGTAAGGTAAGAAAAAAATCAAGCAAGTGTTTCAACACTAAAAGAAATACAGAACTCTGCTAGCTCACGTTCCTGTGAACTCCTGGCTATAGCCATACCGACTGCACATACTCATCAGACCCAGTAATGACTCATGTTTACCACAAACAAATCAAAACAACCTGGAGGCATGATCTAAACCACTGATGACTCATTCTCCACAATTTTTAAGCCGTACCAAATTCACATTCTGCTAATTGTCACTGTTCATCTTACTGCCAGTTGTGGCATCAGTACAAACCTTTGGCATCAGTCATTTCCAGAAATTTACTTACTTATTCCCCTCATAACAGAGTTCTGTAAGTGGGGTGAAACATAACTTCAGCTCATGTCAAATTTAGTATTTTCTGGGAAGATACTAATAAAATTGGATGTGGGTATAAAATATGCAATCTGTTGTAGAGGGAGAGTCTAACCCTTGTTTAATGAGGATACTCAATGCATTTAATTTGGAGCAATTACTGATTTTGTAGGCTCTGACCTTAATTTGCAGCCATGGAACATTACTGCAGCCAAGGAAACCTTAGACTACTGAAACACCTTTCAAGATCTGAACTTAAATGCTTTGATAAGACAAGCATAACCACCTTCCTAAGACAGAGGCAAAAACAAGAAAGCTATGGTTCTTTCATCTAGAAGAAACTTCACTTTCAAATTGACTCACTGAGATAAATCTCTGAAGACTAGGGACCAGCTGGAAAACTTCAAACTGAAGACTGCTTAATGAATTTGTAGTTAAGTGCAATCACATTCACAAATCGTTAATTAAAGTAGAACTTCAAAACCAAAATTTGAACAGTAAATCTTTCCCTTTTAAGAATCATGAAATACTTTTATGCTCTGACAGACCTGGAACCATATAACCCATCAGGTTTTACCAAATATGGTAAAAACTTAGTTGGACTCATACTATTTGAAACCTGTAATGTTTTCTTTCTTGGATAGAGTTACCTCTGCAGATGATGGTAGACCTAACCCAAACCTACAAGAAATCTAGAAGGAGGTTTAGGTAACAAAACCACAACTTGTATTTTGGACATTGAGAATATTCTTATTTATCCATGCACATAAACCTTTCCAATTTCTTCTACCAGTAGGAGAAGAATATCATGTTTTGAAGATCTTCATTCAGCAAATACATGAATAGCTCCACTTAGCTCTCTTATTTCACACTTTTCTGGCCTGAAGCCAACGCAACTTGGCCAACTGACAATAATTGTGACCAAGTTAACTGTAGCATTATCATAATAATCTTTTTTGCAGAGGTGGAAAAAAGGCAAAAAGCTTTCTTAGTCCTCTTGACAACACAAGCATTGGAAAAGTATCAAGTACTGTTTTGTTGTGTTTCCTTGTAGCTAGTTATAATATTGCTTAATTCTGTTCATTCTGAACTTAAAGCACAAAGGGCAAGGATGAGAGCAATGGTTTGAAACTTTATACACTAAAAATAGCTTTGTTTATTTGGGGGGGTGGGGGTAGAATACTCAAAAATGTTGAAGAAAACAAGACATCGGTTTGGCAGGGTATTCACAGTCTTGGTTCTTTCCTGGTCTACAATTCAGCATTAGTCGTCTCTAGGCCCAAAACAGTGACTGTGCTTTAACATTTATAAACTTCATTCTTCACACATCATTGACTACTCAGATAAAAAGGAGAGAGAGATCTGTGTCTGATGAATCTGAAATATATACCATTAACAGCTAATGCAGATTACTACTACAACTCCTATTCATTTGCATCCGCACAGTAGGGCATATGTTCCTCGAAAAATAGTATTTCTGATCCAGAACCAAAATCTGCAGCAAAGGTTTTATTTGAGACTGTAGACTTTTGGTAAGCTCATTTTCACAGTCCCCTATCCCAGGAGTAGCTGTATGTAAGCTCACTAAGGTGTTGTGGCTTTTTGTTTTTTTTTTCTTTTAAAATGCAATTTGTTCAGCAGTTACCGTGTTACCATGTAGGACTTCCAAAAGTATTGTAGAGTTTTACCAAGGGGACCATTTGCAGCCTATGATCACTGAAAGGAGGTGTAATTATATAATGCAATGCATTCTTCCGCCACCACCACCACACCCCCACCCCAAAAAAACACAACCACAACCTGCAAGAATAGCACCTAATGATATAATCACTTGTCTGTATCACCCTCTGGCTCTTGTACAGGCTATGGGTTGTCTACCCCAGAGATGAGAAGCCCCATTCTTTGCCCAAAGAAAATGCTGAGATAAAGCAGGAAAGAGGTAGAAATGGCTACTGAAACTCCCGGCTTGAAACCTTACTCAAAATTCGCAGACAGACCAACAGTTCAAACAGAAGCTGGTATTCTTGGAGATGGAAAAGTGCTAAGTTCAGAAAGCAGAAGCAGACAGCCAACAGAACAGTGTATGTCAGCTCTTCTTAACAATATGGTACTGCCTAATACATACAAGTCACTTCTGCTCACTTACCTCCCAAAACCAGAAGCAAAACAAAACAAAAATACTTTATCCTCAATCTGCAGACCTGACAAAGAGTATTTCCCATTGGCAGTATCATGACTATTTCAGTATAAATGGATTTTATGGAGTCTCACAGACAGAAGTTTTACCCTTCTTACACAAAAAAAATGCAAAACGCAGATCAGAAACTGCATAGTCCTAACTGCCAATTTCTTTTCCTCTAACTTTTAACCTAATTCTGGGAGGATAAACCCTTCGGGGAAGTTCTTCCTTTTGATCACTTTCACATTATTGCCAGTACCTTATTACATTCCCGGTAAGAATATCAATCTCACTAACCAACAGCAGAAGAGAGCTGCAATGCATGTTCAACATTTGTCACCGTCAAAGTTTTAGAAAGAAAAAGAAAAGGAACAAACTGAAACTAAAGTTTTATTTAAAAACCTCATCCAGTTATGGCCTATACAAAGAAGTCAAAAGGAAACATTTACAACATGTATAAACAACTGCAGCTCCCCAAATAACTAATGTGTGATTTCATCTCTCTCCAAATTATTTTCTCATGCACTACTGAAATTTCATTTCTGTCTAAGAATCACTGGAATTTTCAAAGAAAATATTCGTTCAGGGCTGTGAGTCAACAATTACAACAAAGCATTTCACCATGACTCAAAACTACCATTTGACAGCAAAAGCGTCAAAACTGTTGAAAAAACAACCTCAATTAAAAACTATCACAGTTGCTTTGTGAACAATGGAAGCCTGCTAGCTTACCTGTCCATAACCTTATATCCTGGCTTATTAGTCATCCTTTGCTTGCTAACAAAGTGTTCATTTAAAGCTGATATTGTACTTGCATTCAGAGAGGAGTAAAGCCACTGATTTGACACTCACAAAGCACAGAACTGTCCCTTTATATTAAAGGCTTTCCTCCTGGAAGCTTTCCAACAAAGACATATAGTAGTTCAGACTTCCCTAATATAAATAAAATTAATAGAATTGAATCCTGATATAGCAGATGGAAAGATAGAACAAAATCTATATACAAACTTGAGAACATTTAGATTTTCTCCTCAATCACACTAGCCCACAATCAGGTCATTTAAAGACTTAGAGAATAAACCCCTGCCTTGTTCTATATAGCAGAATTTGGGCAAATTTACCTCATTAACTTGCTTTTTGTCCAAGTGAAAAACTTGACCAGAGCTCGTTGAGGCAATTTCTTCATAGACTTTGTAACCAATATGATCCCTGTCATCACAGTCTCCAGTTAGCACAAATACTACCTGTATTTAAAACAAAACAAACAAACAAAAAAGAAAAATCAAATCCAAGTCACATTGGACATAGTGAAAGCTTTTGTAGGAAAACATTTTACAGTTAGTACATAGGCCTGACAAGAAAAGAACTGTATTGCTCAGCAAGGGTTCATATTACTTTGCATATAAGGACAGACATACTGTATTCATTGCTGATGAAAACAACAACGCAGAAAGAAACAAACAAGAATAACTTTATAAGTCACACTCTTCTATCAACACTCAGACTTCACCGAACACTCATTTCAGAACAATATAAGGACATCCACATAACTGGAATGCTGACCATATACCAGCTCAGAATGTAAATCCCCTCTGTACCTGTGATTGTTTCTGTTGAATGAGCTGAAGTACTTCATGTGCAAGTCTATAATCTTTGGATCGTGCATCAGTAAATACATAGATGAAAGAACCAGGAAGAGAAATTTCTAGAGCGATCTTAATTGCCCCAATGCTCATCTCTGGACAGTCTCCACCACCCTGTTCACAATTAGAAGAAAAAGAAATTCTAAGATAAAGAACATACTAAAAAATATATCTTTCTTCTCAAACATTCAAGGCAGATACTTTCTCAGCTTCTAATAACTTATTCACTTTTTTTTTTTCCAAAGCACTGTACAGTTTCTGCAGAGTGTAGTCACAAACTCACAGACAAGCAGCAATGACAATAATTCCTTAGGGAAAATAAAGTCAAAGGAGGAAATTGTAGTTAGCACTGAAAATGGCTGGTGTCTCTTATCTCTTCTGGGAGCACCCAGTTCCTGCGACAGCTCCATTTCCTATACTCACACGCTCCCTTACTGACTGGCAAGTTAATGGCTCCAGTAGTGCGCAGCAGCCCCGGGAGGTCACAGTTAGAGGCGCAGATGCGAAGTGACCTCAGCCCAGCAGCGCTGCTCTCCAGGAGGACACTCCAGTACCAGGACAGCAGGAACTTGACCTAGACACTGTGGGGCGGGCAGTGCCAGTGCTCAGTAGGTGATGTTCCTCGTGACCTGCACTGCTGCGTAGACAGCTGCACAGCTGGAGATTTTTCAGACCATGGATTTAAACAATACACTTCCAAGTATGACTGTATTTAACTTTATGGGAAGAGAAATTGACCCTTTCAGGAATCAAGAGTTAGAGAAAAATACTATTTAAATAGAAGTTCACTTTCACTTACGTAAAAGTTAACTTGACTTATGGAAGACAGAACTTTCCAAACAGCTGAACACAAACTATAAAACCCAGCCCTGCACACAGCAACAGATCTCTCGCTTTCAAAATTAAATACAGAAGTCATTCTTGTGTTTCTATAATCATCATGACTTCACACATTTTACACACAAAACTTCATAGGCTGGGAAGGAAGAAGAAAAAAAGATAACACAATTGTTGCGTCAGTTTTTAGTTCTTCAGATGCAATCAGAAATTATGCTTTGAGATTAAAAGTTCACATGGCAGGGGAGGGGGATAAAAAGAAAAATCTGCCTCCCACACTCCCCAGACTTTAAGAATTTCAGCTGACCCCACCAAAATGTTCACATCAGTAACAATTTTTAATCTATCAGTATCTCTGACCTGATTTAGAAACAAAATATCTCCAAACTTCTCATTTATGTTAAAGAATAGGTACTTCGTCATTTTTCGTTTTTGTATTTTGGTCCTTTCTAAAAGTAGCCTTACTTTAATGGGAGAAACAAGTGGCAAACTCCAGAATGCCTGAAAGTCAGGAGATAATTCTGATGTGCTAAAAACGTTTTTGGAGACCTTCATTTAGGCAATGCTTATACAATCCTATGGGACAAAGCACAGGATTTTTCACCCAAATGATTTTCTTCCTCCTCTTGCAAAGCAAATGTCATCTTCAGCAAAAGACTATCCTGCGTTAAGCTTTAATTTGTAGGCAAAAATCAAGATAATATCTAATTTCTCAGGTACTGAGAAGGTGGCTGTAAACTCTCTATCCCACTTTTGGTCTACTAGATTACTGTTACCATCAAGCTAAATGGTTGTTCTGACAATAAGCATGAACGTGTCATTTTTATAATGTAAAAGAGAAGTTTACTCAAAAGGCAGCTAGGCAGAACTAGTAAACAAAAATATATCAGTTTTATTACCAACAGTTTTCCTTTCAACATTTCCTGCTTTTCTTTCCAAATTCCAATTAAATATGATTACAATTGCCTTGTGAAGTTTTCTGGAAAAGAACAGGGGTGACAACTACAGCTCAGAAAGTTTTATTTTCCTCTCAATTTGGACATGCACACAGATATTTGGGTTGTTAGCTCAGCTCATCTGTATTATTCCCTTTCTTGGGTCTGAATTTAATATTGATATAACTAGTTATTTAAATAGCATTGTGTTCACTTATAAAAAGATAACTTTAGTATCTAATTTGAAAGGTGTTATCAAAAACTCTTAAAGACAACTGATTTTGGTAAGTAATTTGTCATTTTTATTTTCAGGAACACCCAAATAAGGCCTTTTCATAACCGCTCACGCAACTTTATAGGCATCTGTACCAGGGGATCATGCAGCACTCCCTATGCTTTAAAAGACTTTATATGGACAATATTTCATTATATTGCTTATGCAAATAAGAAATAAAAACTGTAAAAATTCGTAAAAAAAAAAAAATAAAAACTCTATTTAGTATGAGGATACACAAAAAAAATCTGGTTCCCTCTTAAAAAAGAAGTGACACTAAGAATGCAAGTACAAGTTATTGTCATGCTGCCCCTAAGAACGATTCACACATCTGTTTATCTGTTAATGACAGATAAAACATGTGCAAAATACTAACAGCTTACCTAGTGTCAAAGGGGTACTTTCTTCATCAATTTAAACATAAAAAGAACAGGACATACTTTCTTTAGTCTGTATACATTTCACTGATCTTTACTGTTGTCAAGTGCCAACATAATTTCCAAGCCTATTTCCAATGTCACATCCAAACACTCGAATTGTTCTGCACCCAGATAGATTTTGTTGGAAAGTAAGAGCTGGGTTTGTCCTGATAACTGGGGAGGTCAAGTTTCACAGATAGAAATGTGCTAGGAAGACTGGCTTGTTTTATATATACATAAGACTAAAATAATTTAACTTCACCTTAATTTTAGCCTTGTTCACTAAAATCTGTTCTACAGTCTTTTTCGAAATGCATCTATCTCAGAATTTTCCCTTCCTGCATGTTATTCATTCTTGCATCTTTTTACCACCTCTCTAGGAAAAATACCCATAATGGACTTCATGGAAATGTTCATATTTTCTGGGAGAACTACTGCAAGATATCCTATCAGTCCTGACCTAACCACTTATTTAATTTTTACTTTGGTCCTTCATCAATGTAAAGAAAAATAGTAAATCAGTTAATGCCTTAAATCAGTGGAATGGGCACATCTTCAAATTATGAAATACGTAATCAACCAAGATTAAAGACAGAAATCTTACATTCATTAGACAGTGACTTTTAAACAACTTGCTAGCAAATTAAGAGTTTTAAATTCCCAAAAGCTTCATCTGATTCATACGCTTTTTCAAAACAGTTACAGTTATTTTCCAGAATAGCTATTACAAAAACAAAAAATAAACACTAGAAGGATTTTTAATTTCCCTACAAAAGGGAAAAGCACAACAACAACCGGCATTTTCTCTCTCCTTATAAATTTACTTCTGTTTTATCAGAATTTCAACCTTTCTGCCAAATTTTAATCTACTCATTCTCTCACTCTACCCCAACTAGCACCATTGACTTCCAAACAACCTTTTATTACAGGGATTAAACCATATGCCCATTTCTAAAACACTGTTCTTCAAGTCAGAAGTATGTCAAGCACCACTAACTCAGGCAAGGCTCTTCCCGAAACAGATGCATTTTGCTTGATTGAAGAAGGTAAGAGAGTAGGATCTTTCAGTAAAGGTAACTCCACTCCCATACCTCTCTTTCCTTCCAGCACCTGATTCCACCAAGGGAAACATAATGGTATACTGGCTCAAAAAAAACAAACAAACAACAACAACAAAAAAACTGCTCATCTCCAAAGCGTGGCTGGGGAAGCAATTCACAGAGCTTGGAGCTTGAATAAGACCAGAAAACCTAAACAAACCTGTTGTTGCTTTTGAATCAGGAGGTGCTGGTTAACACAGGGCAGCAGAGGAAGCGCATATGTCACATTTGATGGGTCTTAAGAGTCCTGCACATGAATTAGTTCGCTAACTGGAACTAAGGAAATAACTTCCAGAAAACAGTAAAACATACTGTTCATAAAAGCATCTGTGAACAAGTGGCAGGACTAATAAAATGTAAAATAAATATTGCATTAAGTAACTAGTCTTTCTTGTATTACTAATCAATTAACCAAGTCTCTGTATACAATGGAAACTAAGACAAAGTAAATCGTAATCACAAAGTAAATTGTAATCATAAATTAAAAAGACCAGAGAACAGGCAGATGATAATTAGTGCAGGTAAAATGACCGAGATTGACAGCCTACCTCCAGATGAAGCATTACAGCAGAAACACTAACAAGAGAGGAAGGATTAGAAGGAGGGAACAGGGCCTGGTGCTAAAACCACACAGAGAACAAACATGTTACTCACCTGAACATAAAGCTCCCTGAGTTCAAACTGAAATTTCTTGGGATCTGTGGTTATCGTCACTGGACCAATTTCTGGGATAAAAAATAAAAATAATAAAAAAAAGGAAAACATAACATGAAGAAGACAGAAAGCTATCAAAAGAATTTCAGCTGAAGAGTTAATGGTTTTTCAATTTGATAAAATTTGATAATAAGAAAAGAAAATATTTAACAGCAGAAAGGAGGACTTGAGAAAGATATATCCCACACTGCAATCTGTAATTCCAAACCTAGTAATGCTACCATCATTCCAGCATTGCTGACTTGTAAGTGTCCTAAGGATTTATAGGTACATATGATGTGCTGTGTTGTTTCTCTCACACACATTTATTTTTGACCCATCATTTCACTGCTCTCAGGAAACACAAGGGAACAAAAACCCACAAAACAAAGGTGGCAGCACCAGAAAATCGTGTATTTTATCTATACAACTCTTTCTGAAAATCATGAAGGAGAGGCTACCTGAAAAAACTACCCAGCAGCAGTTGCCATTAAGAACTCTGGAAGCATCAGCTTTACTCATGGTGTTTGCCATGTCATTGTATGCTGAGCAATGGCATGGCACCATCCAAATGATGCCAGCCAGGTCAGCACAGAACAGCAGCACATGTTGAGAGCTCCACAAGCACACTAGCTGCACCACTAGCCTCCCTCTGCTGCTCAACAATTGCCTTCCTAATTGGTATCAAATGTGATTCTAGGCAGCTCTTTTCCTGAGGCTGCTATTTCCGGACAGTTTACCTCAATCTAACTTGGCACCCCCACACTCCGTGCACTGCCTGCCCCAGGCCCGCATTCCTGCTGCTCCCAGCACAGAGACAGGGCAGGGCACTCATCTAGCTCAGCAAGCTGGTTCACGGCACTGAGCCAAGCACAAATAAGTAAGCACATCAACAAGAGACAAAAATTGATTTCCACTAGCTTAGTGCCCCCAAGCCACCTCATAAAGAGATCAGCTGAGTACCAGCACACAAAGCGGGATACGATTACGCAGTCAGGATGAAAGAAAAGCATGAGACTGCCATGGTGCCAATTTAATTCAGCTGCAGCTTGCATAGAAGTGCTGCCTCAGCAGACCATGCAGTGCTTTCCAAGCTCTATAAACATTAACATGTACTTATCATCCATGTAATCTAGACATTTGTCTTTTTGGAACAGTCCAAAGTTTTATTTCACTGGAGTTTCAACAACAGCCATCCTTAAAGTCGACTACAATCACACTTGAGTTTGCTTTAGGGGTTGTATTTATGCATGCCTTAGCTGAATGTAGGCTTTAAATTTGGTTAAAAGTCACTCATTAGATCACAGAAAAGCTCTCCTAGAATATTAAAGTGTCTTGAGGGTTTGTTGTATGGCTTTGATTTGAGCTATTTCTCTGTGAGTGTTACTTATTACCCAAGTCAAAATGCTACGCTACCACCAGAAGAGCTGTTCCAAGGACTCATGCACAGAGCTCTGAAGTAATTGCCTAAAGTGACTAGGAAAATTAAACGAGTATTCACATTTTAAAGAAAATGTAAAGCACTGAAGAAGCTTACAGGGTGCAGTGTAGCTGCACTACCTAAGCATTCCCTAGGCCTCCAACCTTAGATGTCACCACCACTGGGGGCACCTAGTGTGCTGACTAAGGAACAGCATGGAGCGCAGAGAGGAGTGGAGACACCGCGGCTAGGCTCTGTGACAAGAGGGGGCATCAATTGTTCTTGTGCACACTGGGATTGGTAGGCTGCACATTTGCTACCCTGAGACAATGGCCTGTCATGGTTTTTACAAGATGCTGTGCTCTCGTGAATTTTGCTCATTATAATATCATTATAATACCAAAACACACCTCCATCCCAAAAGCCACCCGCCTCCAGGTGCGACCACCCCTCACTGCGCATATGCTCTGAATGTCTCAGAGCCTGTACCTTTAAATGAAAGCGAGAAAACTTTTTACCAATCATAAGCAAGATATATGCGACTAGAGTCACTCAAGCTCCACCTAAAAGATAGAGAACAATATAAGCTGGCTTATAAGAGAGAGGAGATGTTGGGGAAGACATTGTTGTGACTTCTGGGATCATTTGATGGGCTGAGCCTCTCTTCCCCCACATTGGGACACGATGGGGTAAGATTTGAACACTTGGTTATACCAGGCGTTTCTGCAGAAACTTAGAAATCTCTATAGAGTCTTTGTGCCTTTTAAAATGTTAATAGCCAGACTATGTACCTGTGTATTTCATGCATGCCAGCCTGCTTTTGTAGACAGTGAATTTATTGCTGGCAATCCAAAGAACCTCTGTAGCTGCAGCTGTAATAAAGTGCTCTTCACTGCATTGTTCCTAGCCATGATAGTTCTCCTTGAACACGACTAGAGTGAGGGCATGCTATGTTGCTGGTGAATCCGCGACTGTGATAGTTCAGTACCCCGAATTTGCTCGGCCCCATAACAGTTAATCAGCTACACCCCTTCACACAAGCTCCTCCTGCTGCTACTCAGCCTGGTACCACATTACAGGCATATGCCTGTACTAAAGCTATCTCTGAAGTGTTTTGCTTAGCATCTGTCCCCTGCCAGCCATTGTTCTGAAGCACAGAATTGAGTGGGTTTTATACATGTAGTAAAACCACAAGCTCCATTATGCCCCAGCAGTCTAGGGATTACATTTTTCAATTCTAGAGCAGTAAATCCTTTGGAAAGGCTTTCTTTCCCTATAAAATAAAGATCTGAAAAGTAACGTTACTTCAGCTAAGTTAAAACAGCCCATCCAGCTTAGATGGGAGGAGAATGTTGCCTCTTGCTCCACAGGCAGCCAGTGCTCACTCCAGCAGCGTGCAGACGCCAAGCGGGGCCCTAGTCAGCATGCCGCAGGATCACTGCAAGGCACTGGCTGCCCTCTGGTCTGCTCTCAGCAAAGAGCAGATCTTTGGGATGGCACCTAGCTCCGAGCTCAGAACGGGACCTCAGGACAGGAGGTCAGGAAGGGAACCCAGGCTAGGCAATGTCAAGCAAGGAGCTTTGTCAGGAAAGACCCGAGACGCTCTTGAGAGCTGGACAGAGCACAGATATCCCCGAGCAGCTCTGCAGTGGGGGCAAGCAAGACCCCAGGCACGAGTGAATGGGCTACTTCATTCCTGGAGAGATGCTGGACTCCTCTGAGGGACGAACAGCAGCAACATAAGCAACAGAGCCCCAGAGCAAGACCGCAACCGAGCCTCCCAGCACCAGCTGTTAAGAGGGACATCAAGATCCACTCACTATCCATGAAGAACTGGTTGGTGACCTGCTACGGCACTTGGATGTGCACAAGTCGATGGGGCCGGCTGGGATCCACCCAAGGGTACTGAGAGAACTGGCAGAGGAGCTGGCCAAGCCACTGTCCATCATTTATCAGCAGTCCTGGTGATCGGGGGAGGTCCCAGTCGACTGGTGGCTAGCAAACATGATGCCTATCTACAAGAAGGGCCGGAGGGCAGACCCTGGAACTACAGGCCTGTCAGTTTGACCTCAGTACCAGGGAAGCTCATGGAGCAGATCCTCCTGAGAGTCATCACGCAACACTTGCAGGGCAAGCAGGCGATCAGGCCCAGTCAGCATGGGTTTATGAAAGGCAGGTCCTGCTTGACAAACCTGATCTCCTTCTATGACAAAGTGACACGCTGGGTGGACGAGGGAAAGGCTGTGGATGTGGTCTACCTTGACTTCAGCAAGGCTTTTGACACCGTCTCCCACAGCATTCTCCTCAAGAAACTGTCTGCTCTTGGCTTAGACTGGCATACGCTTCGTTGGGTTAGAAACTGGCTGGGTAGCCGGGCCCTAAGAGTCGTGGTAAATGGAGTCAAGTCCAGTTGGAGGCCAGTCACTAGTGGCGTCCCCCAGGGCTCGGTGCTGGGGCTGGTCCTCTTTAATATCTTCATCAATGATCTGGACGAGGGCATCGAGTGCACCCTCAGTAAGTTCACAGATGACACCAAGTTAGGTGCGTGTGTCGATCTGCTCGAGGGTAGGAAAGCTCTGCAGGAGGATCTGGAAGACTGCACCGATGGGCTGAGGTGAACTACATGAAGTTCAACAAGGCCAAGTGCCGGGTCCTGCATCTGGGGTGCAATAACCCCAAGCAGAGCTACAGGCTGGGAGAGGAATGGTTGGAGAGCTGCCTGTCGGAGAAGGACCTGGGAGTGATGGTGGATAGTCAGCTGAATATGAGCCAGCAGTGTGCTCAGGTGGCCAAGAAGGCCAACGGCATCCTGGCTTGTATCAGAAACAGTGTGACCAGCAGGGCTAGGGAGGTGATCATCCCCCTGTACTCGGCTCTGGTGAGGCTGCACCTCGAGTACTGTGTTCAGTTTTGGGCCCCTCGCTACAAGAAGGACATCGAGGTGCTTGAGCGGGTCCAGAGAAGGGCAACGAAGCTGGTGAGGGGCCTGGAGAACAAGTCCTACGAGGAGCAGCTGAGGGAGCTGGGTTTGTTCAGCCTGGAGAAGAGGAGGCTCAGGGGCGACCTTATTGCTCTCTACAGGTACCTCAAAGGAGGCTGTAGCGAGGTGGGGGTTGGTCTGTTCTCCCACGTGCCTGGTGACAGGACCAGGGGGAATGGGCTAAAGTTGAGCCAGGGGAGTTTTAGGTTAGATGTTAGGAAGAACTTCTTCACTGAAAGGGTTGTGAGGCATTGGAACAGGCTGCCCAGGGAAGTGGTGGAGTCACCATCCCTGGAAGTCTTTAAAAGACGTTTAGATGTAGAGCTTAGGGATATGGTTTAGTGGGGACTGTTAGTGTTAGGTCAGAGGTTGGACTCGATGATCTTGAGGTCTCTTCCAACCTAGAAATTCTGTGATTCTGTGAAGATACCTCCAGCTGCAGGAAAGTACTCTAGGCAGGCCGGCAGCCACAGGCCAATACAAGACCAAGCAGTCACAGGCTCAGAAGGCATTTGGAAAGGCAACACCAACCATCTCCAGACTGGTGTCACCTCATTGCCCTCACAATCTGATGGCACAGTTATGGTGAGGTTATTCAGTGCCCCCCACAAGTAACTTATGGGACCACTCTAGGTATAACGGGTGCTGTGACTGGCTCTCACTACCTGAATGCCCACTGGCCTGTACCAAAAGCACAGCACCAACTGTTTTCCAAACACTACCATGCCTCCATTGAGCGTGTGTGACATGCATGCCCTAAGGGCTGAACCAGCCTCCATCGAGCTTTCCTTGGCCTTGTTCTGCTACTCCCCAGCTGCAACCCAACAGGACCGTTTCCCCAGTGCAGATGAAGACGGGCCTTCAACGCACTCCAAAGAGGGATGACTTCCAAAAAGGACTTGAAGAAAGAACGGTAACTCCTCTCATGTAGTGCTATAGAATTCTTACAGACTGTCAAAGGAGCAAGACAGTAAGGTCTCTGGAACTTGAAGTCCAAATCACGTTACGGCTGTCAGGCCAGACATGGCTCCACGGAACAAATAAGCAGAGGCAGGTCAGAGAGGCAATGCAATCAAGACACTACTGCTAAAGTACAGTGATATAAAAGAATGACAGGCCACAGTGGGGAATTGTTCCTGGCACTTCAAAAGATGCTGCCTGTGAAGCATGAGTGGGTGGGCAGAGCTCCTGAAGGAATTTGGAGGATTTAGCAGCTACCGTCCCACACTGTACAGGTTCACCTTGTATAAGGACTTCCACTCAAAACGATATGGAAATGCTTTGTAGAATTAAACTAAGATAAGACATGAAAAAACGTATAGTCAAGCTACATAAAATAGTCAATATTATAGAAAAAGAGGAACATATCTGCATTCAGAACACTTTTTAGTGCCCTGAGAGCAGCAGTGAAAGCACAAGGCTGTTCCTTTGTGCATCAGTAATAGCACACATATAGCCAACTCAGAGATCTAACTGCACATTCACCCACATCCAAAACTGCCTGAAGTCTCAACAGCTACATGCAGAAATCGAGCACACAAGTCACGCATTCCTCAAATCAAGCATACATACAAACATGAAACTCTAAATACAGAATGTTTACACTTACACTAGGTCCTGCAAACATGCCAAGAAAAAACAATACACACACACATTCATATACATATATATTTATATTTACTTCACTAGTTCTTCACCAGATTGATAGCTGAAACACTACAACAGAATAATACATACATACAGGTGTTGCGATGCAAATCCATGTTTAGGTGCTGACATTGGAACATTTGGGACTAGTTTGTTATGGAGGTTTTCCACACTGCTTGTTACCACAAAGCTCTCCCTGGTCCTTCAGCAGTGATTATGGGAAAGGTGAAAACCCTGATACAGATGCAGCAAAACAGCTTACCTTCATTAGACAGTAACTAAGTTCTCTTGTGTGGAAAGTACAACATAAATGACAGTTCTTTCAAATTGACATGGTGATCCGAGGATTATCATCACACAGAGAACTGATAACGCAGGAGAGGAAACATTTTAAAGGAACGGTTGCACGTTGTTAAACAAAGACTGGACTTTCTAAATCAACATCATCAAACTCTATACAACCAGTACAGCATTGGAGCTTGTACCTAAGCAACTGAAAAAATACAACAGCATAAAAATGAGTACCTGTCCATTGGATAGATATTACGAATCTCAATGCTGGGTTTTTGTGTCAAATTTGATAAAAAGTTCTCTCCCTCGGAAATAAGCAGAGAGGTCCCCAGTAATGCCAAGGAACTGGCCATTCTGAAAGGCTCTGATGCTCTTCCATGACTTTCTGCCACATCTCAAATGACTGCTTCTTTATATACATGCCAAACAGCAAACACATTTGGACAGCCACAAACTACCCAAAGACACACAGTCGCTCATAATTATTGCTGAGGGTGTTCGCAGATTTGGCTCTCCCTTAATCCTTACCATGCAAGACATCTGCTCTATATAGCTGGTTTGGAGAGCTGGATGTATTAGAATTTAGCAGAGAAAAACTGCAGCCATTTGCCTACCTCTAATCCATTCAGAATACTGAATTTGTTTGTTCTAGAAGGAAAAAAAACACAACCACCACCTCTAATTGGTGCTTAGCAGCCAAATGGATTTCGGCAGAGAAGCCAAATCCTGCAGAACACTTTCACCCACAGAATTCCTTCTTCTAATTCAGAGCAGGGACATTGTTCTTATATATCCAGCATTAAAAACAAGTAAATAAGCACCCAAAACAAGCAAACACAACCCCAAACCTGTGGATACCTTCCAAACAGGAAATAAACTTCAGAACTAGTACCCCATGGAGGAGGGCCAAGCACACACACACAAGCAACAACAACCTGATATTTTTAATAACCAATATAATTATGACAGCCTTTTACTGCATGTTTGGCTACATCATTCCTGTTTAGCTCTATCTTTGCAATAGAGTCAAAGAGTAGCTCTCCATGGCCCAGAATTGTACAGGAAGGCTGGGCACTCCTCAAGAAGGAAATCTTTATGGCTCAGGAGTGGTCTCTCCCCACACGTGCAAAGACAAGCCGGTGCAGAAGAAGACTGGCCTGGCTGAACAGAGTTGTGGCTAGAGCTTAGGAAAAAAAAAATAAATAAAATAAAATAAATAAAAGAGGGTTTATGATTTTTGGAAAAGAGGGCAGACCACTCAGGAGGACTGTAAGGATGTTGTAAGGATGTACAGGGACAAAATTAGAAAGGCCGAAGCTCATCTGGAGCTCAGTCTGGCTACCCAGCCCTCTTTGACCACTCGTGAGATGCCTTCAGAAATCTTTCACAGCAAGTTTCTTCTCTTTTCCAATACTGGAGCAAGATGTCACAGCTGCAACTACAGAGAAAATATTTCTCGTTGCAATCTTTCAAATTATAGTGAACCTTTTTATTTCTCAAACAGCTGTATTATGACAGAACCAGATAAATTACTGTTTTCAACATTACTGCAATTAAAACACTGCTCCAGTTTTAACCAATTCCAAATTTCCTTAGTAGACCACTCAATGCAAGCATCTGACTGAACACCTAAGTTAGGCTAAGCAATGCTAACCACCACCTAGAGGAAAAAAAATAAACAAACAAACAAACAAACAAACAAACAAAAGCCTTACAGCCCTGTGCTTCATCCTCTGTAGCAAAGGACCCCTCAACTCACAGTGAAGCTGAGAGCTATGCAGACAGACACCTCGCTGAAGCCTTCCTGCAGCGCAAGCAGTAACTCTGGGGGTGCTGCCCACCTCCACCACCACCACCACCACCCACTCCCCCCAGGCTAATGCAAGCCCCACTGGCAGCATCCTCCCAGGGAACTTGAGGGGTGCTGGAGTCAGCCAAGATGCTCAGCCCTAGTATGTGCTACTGGCTATTTAGTTTCTTCCTAATGATATTCCCTCACAACTCGGTCACTTTTCACTTTCAGGCTCTAAGCTATGTATAATTATATTAATGTTTAGAAAGCCCAAGAACTGCAGTGAGCAACTTCTGCCAGATTCTTAACCAAAGAGAAAAGAAGCCAAACCAACCCAGCAACATCCTGTTCCTTTAACACACTTTTTTTTTTTTTTTTTAATAACTCAGTCTCATGACTTATGACTATTGACTTTAACATGCAGCTTCAACTTAAGACTGGAAGGGGTCTGTCTGCACAGGAGCCTTTCCTCCTGTCGCTGGCCATCCATACAAAACCCATGCAGATCATCCAGACAAAGAGCAAATCACTGCCAAGCAGCCTAGCGTGAAGGCTTGCCGAAGGTCCATTCTCAGGTCACTGCTGGACACAGTCACCACCCTCATCCATCTAATTCTCCAGCAGTTACCTCAGGGCAAGTGGCCAAAGCATGGATGAATCCTAGAGACCAAAGGTATAAGAGAGATTTTGCTAAAAATCTGCCTTAAGTTATTAATTATTAGTATCTATTATATTTCTCATTCTTATAACATTTAAGAGCCTTATGTTGGTTTTTATTTAATAAAGAAAAAAACAATGGCAAAAAAAATGACACTGTACATGCTTATATTTCTTGGAAAAGGAAAGCCAGATTGGGGATTTCCAGTGAAGAAAATCTTTCATCTACTACAGCCAGCACTAAATTCAGCTTACGGGTCAAAAGTGTCATTTTCTACAAGTTATTTACCAAATGCAATAACCAATAATAAAAAATAGGTGCTTGTTTGCCTAGCACAATAGCAAGCCTATTGTTAACTTCTCTAAGAACTACAGAAATAAAATAGAATATGCAGAATAGCCTCATTGTCTACAGAGACAGTTAAAATAAATGTTTTCTACAAATTCCCTGTTAATTGGCTGATGCACAAAACAGCCTTACAGCTTCTCCAGTCCCTAGCACGGGTGGCACCACATTGCACTCATTATGGACCCACCCACAGAAGACCTATTTCCTCAGGCTGGAAATAAGAAAAAGAACACCTGAATTAAGTAGGTCTCCAGGATGATTTTTGTTACAAGAAAACAATGCACTTGAACATTCCCTCTGGTTCCACTGTTAGGGGAGAAGATTTTTGTCTACTGCTGGTGCACAAATACCAGGCAAGGAGACCAGAAACCTTGACGCTGTGTGGTTAAAATTCAAAGCAATGCCAGAGGCTGTTACCCATCCCAAACATAAGGAGACTGACACAAGGCAAGGTTTTTCATTCTGGGGACAACAGACTCTTCTGAGTGCTGGCACCTGCAGGGGACCCCCCTTCCTCCCCCATCCCCTGGCAGCTCCAACAGCCCCCCAGGTCCCTCCTCACCAGGGCCGGCAGCCAGCATTTCTGAAGCGACGCTGGCCATCTCCAGCCAGCTCTCAGTGGACAATTGCCCACACTACAGAACACACAGCCACAGCTGGCAACCCCTGGGAGAAGCCAAGGGACAGGAAGAGCCACGGGGATTACAGAGCCTCAGCTAGGTGGTCCTCTGCATGCAGGCCTGCAGCTACCCCACGGACCCAAGCCCATACACAACTGCTGCCCGTGCTCATACGCATCTCCTCCTTGCAGGAAGTCTTTTGGTTTTAGGCTTCTTAGCCTAAGAGTACACAAGTTTGTGATGCTTCTTTTCTTGTCTAATAACAAATCACCAGCGGACAAGAGGAAAATGCATTTGTTGACTCTATACAGCACGCAAGCATTGCCAAGCTGCTTTGCTTCCTTCAGCCCTACAGTAAGGGATAAACAGCTGATAAGAGCCGCAACCGCCGCTTCCTTACTGCGCAGCAGGGGAGCAGCAAGCGTTTACTGAAGCTTGCCCACGCTTGTAGCTCCCAGGGAACATCTGAGAAGGTCATCAGATTACTTTCTGCTTGTGTTTATTTCCCTTGTTAACAACAATCTGAACTGAGTAAAATTCAGTTCATAACACTCTTTAAATTCTTTCTCCAGACTGAACTCCAGTTCAGTCCAGGTCTATTTCTGTCTCATCTCTGTGTCTGTGTATTTTGGCAATACTCCTTCAACACTTGTAACAGTGCTGGATAAAGAGCTTACACTGAAGGATAAGGCAGGAATGAATGTAACTACAAATTTTACAGTCCTATTTTGTGATTAACAATCATAACATGTTGAAGTCAAATCAAATTGTCTTTAAAACTCAACTTTTAAATCTCAATTTACACTTGGCATTAGGTTACGGGGTCACTTATTTGCTGCAGCATCCCACAAAGCTCTGCGTCAAGCTGCTGCCCATGCAGCTGCTGGCCGGGACCCTCCGAGCTCTGCCGCCAGCAAGCTCTGCAAGTTTCCCCAATGGCTCTGTCTGCGCTCACCTCTGCTTCCCACCACATTCCCTGAACACATCCCAGGACAGCAGGGGTCCATATGCTGAGCGACAAAAAAGAAAGTCATGCCTTATTTTTCCAGAGTCAATTAATTCAATTACAAGGTCTTAATTAAAAGCCTGTGCTGCTTGAATAATTATATTCACCAATTAGTTTGCTCAAAGAGACTTGGAAGATCCTTGGAGAGCGCTACCTCACTCAAGGCCAGGTCAGCTTTTTGATCAGACACAACCAGAACCAAACAACTGGCTCACGCTGGAACTGCAGCCACATGGCTTTCATGAAGGATAGGGGATAACTAACAACCTTAATGATTCTATATGGTTAAAAAATATAGATTAAAAAGATATCACAGATGTAACAGTGCCATACTTAAATGGCTCCATTGGGGTTTCTTTGCCCACAGAAGGTTAAGTGATGTGGGACAAGGCAGAACAGCACATGACTGACCTAATTCAGATGCCAGACACAATCCTTGAAAAGTTATTTAAATAAAGTTGTTTTCTTGCACTCTTGGCAATTGCACGTGCACTTTCTTGCACTCTTGCAATTTTCTTGCATTCTTGGCAATTATCTGCAAGCCACACAATTAGCCAATCAGCCCTAAGGAGAAAAGATAATGAGACTATAACCACAGACCTAACTATCCTTGCATAATTAAAACAGAACTAACTAAGTTTTCCTCAGTTTTCATACCAAGCCACCGGTTTCTCAAAAGAACACACACACAGAAGATTTCTGACAGAAAATTCTAGGAGAATGAAAACAATGTTCCATGCCATGAGGCCTTGCACATGTGTATATGTGCATTTCTGTGCTATAAAATGTTTTATGATGTATCCAATTGCCATTTTTTGAGAATGGATATTTCCAAGCATAACAAAAATAAAGTACTCTGAGACCAGCTGCTAGGAAAGAAGGTACTACACTCAGTACATGGCTCCTTGTATTCTGCATATGGATTTACTCTGTATCAAAAGTCGTCTTTTTTTTTTTTTTTATATACTATCAAAAAAGCATCTGTATTCAAGTCAATGACAAAGTTTTTCTTGATTTCAATTAGAACTGACCCATGCTCCCAGTAAGTCTTACACCAGATAATTAATGGCTAAAGGATTACCAATGTAAAACCATTAGAAACCCAAACTGTTCCCTTTCAGCCATTATAACTGTAAACTCAAATCCTCATACCTCATTCTAAGTAAATGTCCACTTCACAAAACTAATCCATCTGCAGCTGGCAGCACATGCAATTTTATGGCAAATAATGCTGTCTGTATACACTGCTCATTCACTCTGACAACACCCAGTTGTTAGCATTACCCCCAGGGCTCTAACCATGGTTCAGCACTGCCTCAAATACAGCCGTGAACAAAGGAGCAACAAAGAAGCGACAATTTGCTTAAGTTAAAGCATCTATTTAAAGATATTTGATAAGGGCCAGTAACTGGTGTGTCTCATTAAAAGCAACTTTTTTTGTCCTTTTTAAAATCTACTATGAAGATGGATGACTTTGTAGATATTTTATTTCTATTTCTACTTACAGACATTCATTATCCCTGGCAAGGCTCTATTGCACAAGTGACAGGAAAAAGCTGCAGAAAACACCTGCAAAACTCCTCATCCGACAAAGCCAATCTGTGCAAAAAAAAAAAAAAGATTCTGAAACATTTTAGGTCTATTTTTGAAAAGATGAGGTTTGGATTGAAGCAGTGATTTGAAAAGAAAGATATAGCAAGTTTTTGAAGGCCAGCTAAATCTCTCAAAACCCTTACTAGAGAACTGCTTATTTTGGTAGCTGATAAGTCAGATGGAAGCAGTTCTCTCTCATCCCTTTGCTTTTGCCTATATCATTTGCAATTGTGTAATTTTCTAAAAAGCACCAACAAAAACAATTTTAAGCAGCAGAAATCATTCAGGAAGGAATAAACTTACTGCAGAATTACACACAAGGAAGCCTGAGAAACTTCAATGGCCACCACAAACCCAGGGAAGGATTTGCACAGCCAGCCTGCGGAGTTCCTCCAGGGCTGCCAGAACAGCTGGGTGGTGACAACGGCCTTATGCAGCTCCTTCCTTTCTGGATACAAACCACCAAAGGTGCCTCATGGTGCGGTTTCTGCTTCCTTTCACCGCTCACACTCAGAACAGCTGACCAGCCACATCCTGGCACTCACAGTCCTCCTCACTTTAGCTGCTAGGAGCCATTTCACAGCTGTGCAGAAAGGAGTGAAACTTCTGCCACATAAAGAGCATTTATTTAATCCTTTTAATCTGGGGGAGGAAGCAAAAAAGCAGAGCTTGTCCCCCAAGTAGTCATGCAATTAGTGTCTAAGAGTATTTGTTAAATAAATCCTGTTGTGTAGAAGTCTCCCATCCTGACCACAGAATCATAGAATATCTGAGTTAGAAGAAACCCACAAGGATCATCATGTCCAACTCATGGGTCCCCAAAGGACCACCCAAATACCAGACCCTGTGCCTGAATGCGTTCTCCAAACGCTCCTTGAACTCCAGCAGCTTGGTGCCATGACCACTGCCCTGAGAAGCGTGTCCCAGTGCCCCACCACCTCTCAGCAGTCTATCCCTACAGTCCTCTTGCAGGTCATTCATGTTTATTGACCATTTGGGAAAGAAAACCTGCAAATTCCCTGACCTTATGTTCGTGCCACGGCATGTAAACAATCTTCCACTTCAAATCCAATTCTCTGCTGACAGTCATTTGGGCTATTGAATTGAGACCTCAGACAGTAAAACACTATCATGTAACAACATAATTTTAAAAATCCGATAAGGCTAGAAAAGAACCAAACCTGGAAGTCTCGGGCATTTGTCAGAAAGCTGTTTGAGCTTGCTTGGCCAGCTGTGGAACAAGAGTGGAACAGCAGTTTCATCACCAACTGCACAGGCATGTGTGCAGTGCAAACTGCACTTGCAAGCCACCTCAGGGTGAGAAAGCCCCACGCAGTAGTCCCTGTCCTAAAACTTGATTTGTCACTTTCTTGTCCATTCTGCAGGCTCTACCTAAAATCATTTGGGCTTGAGCAGCTTTTGAAGCAGACAATGCTGCCCTACCAAGCCAAAGGACATCTCTATGGAACAGACATAAGCAAAACAGTTTTGTACATTGTACGGGTTAAAGCTGAATCAAGTCTGGGACTCCACTGCCAAACACACAGTACTACCAGTTAGTTACTTCTGAGCATGCAAAGCAGCACACTTCCTTTTCTACTAGCTCTCCTACGGAGTTACGCAGTAACTCTGGGCAGCTCATTACAGCAAGATTCATGAACACTTAACTGGTTGGCTACAAATCCATCCAGATTTACCACGCTTATCCACACAGCATGGCTCATCATGCCAGCAGGATCCCACTCAGGTTCTGCGCAGATTTCTGTCACCCCTTTACGGTGTCACAGTGCCCTGCCCACAAGAACGGGACACGGCACATCCCGGGGGGGGAATGCCCCAGCAGAGCAGGGGGTTGATGCCTGTAGGGGAGCTGTTGCTTGGCTTCAGGAGAAGAAAGAGGAAGATAGTGAGAATACATTTGCTCTTTGCAAGAATTCAGATTTGGGGATGCCATCAAGCACCCTCTATAGGGCAACAAAAGCTGATCCTCCTCCAGACGCAACACAACGCTGAAAAAGCCCCACTCTGTGAGTGGGAGGGTGCTCTAATGCACCCTCTGACAATTCAGGCCAGGATACTTTAACTAGGACCTGCTCCAATGCTCGAGTCAGCCCCATGGAAATGCGGGTGCTGGCTTCCAAACAACAGCTGCCACATACCAGGACTGGGGGTGCCACTGGCAAGTAGCAGAGTGCTCTCGGTGCAGCCTAAGACTTCTGTCATCCTCTGGAATTTTCTCATACCAGCCACGAGGCTTCCACCACCGAGGGCCTGAGAAAAGGGAGCCAACATCTGGCCCACAGTGCAGACCTTTCTAAGGAGAAAGCACAGCTACCCGAGCTGATGGCTGCGCTACCGCTGCTCTGGGCTTCTCCCTTACGCATTATCTCTTGCCTCCAAAAGAAGGTTTGAGACTAGATAAAAATTCAAAATCATGAGAAAAAAAAATAAAATAAAACACAGCTATGAATGGCACTCCCAAAGCAACCCAGAGGTCCCACACACAGTAACAGTCAGGCTAAAGTGCCTGACGAACTCTAAGTTACTGTCTGCGTACAGAATCAAGGAGCTGTCTGTTTCTACGAACTGCCCATCCGTATGCTGATGGTGCAGACTGCAGCTACCTGGAATGCAGGATAGATTCAGGTACAGGCATGAATATTGATTCAGGCTTTCCATAAAGCTCAGGTTCAGGTTTCTGCAGTGTAAAATGCCACCCAAACGATTAAGATCGTATCATTCAAGTTCAATCACTTGCTCTGCCAAAGATTCTCTTTGTAGCCTGAGGCAAACCCTTAGGGCCCCATTCAGGAAAATGCTTAAGCATATGAAAAAAATGCATCAAAATCAACAGAATATATCCAAAACCATTTGTATGTGTTTTGACACAGACTTAGCTCCTTTCTGCCCACGGTCTCCAAATCATGAGAGAAGGGGTGCTGCTCTTCTCTTGTCCTTGCTTTACCACCATAGTAAGAGCAGGATACTCTGGACAGGACTATACATGATCAAATGAAGGTCAAGACACTGTAACAGTATCAGAGTCATCTAGGTTGGAAGAGACCTCCAAGATCACCTAGTCCAACCTCTGACCTAACACTAACCAGTCTCCCACTAAACCACATCACTAAGCTTTACATCTAAACATAGAGCAGCTTAGTTACAGTAGAAGCCCAACTGTAAAGCCATTCATACCAGTGCTATGATCACATGGACCAAGACCCCAGTGGACCAGACAAGCTACATACACACTGATAAAAACCACCCAAGCATCCAATCTTAATAGCAAACCCAACAGAATAACCCCAATGAAGCTCAGATGTCTCTCACACATCCCAAGTTAAAAGGCTCTGTTGCAGAGCTCAGAGTGCACTTCTACAGAGCTAATGTACATGTAATGTCAGGAAATAAAAACAAAAACAGGAACAATTTAATTCATCCTGCTCTCCAAAGTCACATCTAGCATTTGCTAAGCTCTTCCAGAGGCATTATGGTGCTGATTAAGAGGAATGCCTTCAGGCACAACCTTTTGCGGAACTTCAGAGTTAACAATGCCTTTGAAATGTCACTGAGGCATACGGTTCTTTCTCAATGATAACATCGAAGGGCAGCCTATAATTTAAAACACCGCACTTCTAATTGACAAAATTGAATCAAGTAGGAAAAGCAGGATGAATGCAGATCCTATCTCAAGTACAATGAAACTTCAAACAGGGCTGAAAAAATAAGAAACAGCTGAGCTAATAAAAAGCAGACCCTGGGTAAATAATCTTTCAGCAAGTACATTTTACCTACATTGTTACTCTTGGAATTTGGGAAAGGAGGAGGAGACAGCAAGGGCTGAAGAGGAGGTTAGAAAGGATATTTGGGAAATATGCAGTATTTAGGAAGATAGGAAAGCTGACAACCCAAGCCAGACTCTGACCTCAGTTATACTGGTGTAAATCCAGACTAATATAATTTCCTGTAAGGGAATTACTCTGCATTTACTCCACAGTAACCGAGATCAAAACCTGCTCAATGAGACAGAGGATCAAAGCGGAAAAACTGGCTTTTATATCTAGACAATGGGACATTTCATTGCCAGTAACTAAGGGCCTGTTTTAAGGCAGCAAAGCTACAGCATAAAAGGTGAGATGCACTTGAGACACCACAAATTTTGGCTGTGGACATTTATGATGTTAGACTTCAAGTGCACAAAACCTTCCAATCTGTGAACAAGTTTTACACAAATAAGAGAGTTAACTTAAAATGCACTTAGAGCTTCATACTTTGTTTCATCTCAAATCATTCCCATCACGAAACGAGACCCATCCCCATGAAGTAAGCATGCAACAGACGCCTCCCTTGTGCCCTTCCCACGCCTACCCTGCAAGAATTTCTGTGCTCCCAGTTAAAACTGGGGCAGGCACCCACATCGGTGGCTATGCTGAAGCCCAAAGGGCTGGAGCGACCCACTTCAAAGCACTGCTGCTAGACAAGGGCAGAGCTGGAGGCCAAAGAGGAGAAGCCCTACTGCCGGCCCCCTTCCCTGGGAGGTTCAGCTTCCTGCAGCCACTTTACCCCACACGCCGTTACCATGCTATTCCCAGGGAGTCGCTCCTTCCATGATAAAATTGCTCATTGCTTTAAAATGGCACAGAGCCAGCATGCACTGTTCTCACCTTCGTGCACTGTGGCAGCAGAATAATACTCAAGTGTTACAGCAGCAAGGCCGCCTTCCCTTTCCACGCCTTGATGCCGGCCCTCGGGCAGCACGCCATGAGGTTGGGAGGCAGTGCTCATGCAGGCCGCAGCAGCGCCATCAGCACCTCACCCCATGCAACCTCCACCAGCCGCCTGCCTCTGCCTCCCGGGGCCAAGCAGCACTCCTGGGGTTTCAACTCCGGTGAGCATCAGCACAGCGATGCTGGAGATCTCCGAGTTAAACCACACTGCCACTGTCTCAGTGCCACACGGGCCAAGTATCACACAGAATGATTTCGAGTGACGAAATGCAGAGCCGTTTGCCCAGCCAGCCCTTGCACGCTTGCCTGAAGCCACGTGCACACCCAACCCGCTCACCTACTTACAGCCTAAGATCTAGCTGGGACACCAGTTAAAAAGTCACAGCCTCCTTGAGGGTTTAGTTACAATGCAAGTTAGTATGGGGACATCAGGGAACTCAGAGTATTCCAAGCTGATCTAAAGCACCTCATTTTTCTTGCACAACTTTCTCCTCTTTTTCTGTTCCTCAATAAATTATAAGTGGAAAAGCTTACTAGTTCAGTGAACTATACCGAGACCTCACTAACTAAACAAAAGGCTCTGTCCTTTGGAAAACAGATTCGGACATACCATTGTGCAGCTTAAGAGAACTCAGGAAATGTTTTAGTGATATTCAGCATCCCTAGAGACACTTAACTTCAGCTCATGAAAATACACTGGTGTCCACAGCATGAAAATTACAATGGCTTCCTGCTTACACCCCCCTAGGCCATGAATGTAATTTAAACAAGATGGCAGGGATCCAGCAGTAACCTGTGGTTGCAGATTAGAGCTGCTATCCCAAGCAAACACAGGAGGCATTTGGCTAAGGCTGCAGCTACCCAAGACATTCCTTCATTTTCACTTAATTACGCAAACCCGCCCCCACTCCCGGCACTTCAGCTGGAGTTTTCCAAGCTGAAAACATGGGGTCCCATTCTGCTCTCCGCTACACCTAATTGCATACTAGTGAGGTTGCGGGAGAGCTCTACTGACTGCAATTTCTCCTCTAATTATAAAGCTGATGCTGAGGATTTGGCTCTACTGTGTATCAGGCTGCGTGAAGCTGTCTTTCAAAGCCGGCTTCGTACTTTGCACTCCTGTGGCTGGAGCAACAGCAGAGGCAGGAAGCGTTACAGCTCCCATGAAAACACTGAAGTGCAGAAGTACAGAGTGAAAGCTCAGACCCTCTCCACTTCAACCCCGCAGCAGGCCCGGCATCATAAGGGGGCAGCTGTCTGCCCCAAGAGCCATCACATGCTGTAAGGAGTGGCTTTAAATCCTTAAGAGACCTTAATGGGAATGCATTACTGACAGTAACTTCAGCACTTTCAATTCTCTTTCATTGTGTGCGATGTATGCAGCTTATTGGCTTGGTGTCTGGGAACATGTCACATTCAAATATGCAAATATTTTACCAGTAATGTGTTGCAGACTGAACTCTGCGGTTCGGTATATTTTAGGAAGATGGCTACAACTCGCGTAGAACTGGAAAACTGCACACAGTGTCTCTGCAAAGAGGAGAACTAAGGATGCCAAAGAAAACCAACATGGAAGAGTACATGGACAATAAGTTAACATCTCCTCAGAACCACACAGCCTGGTGACATTTGTAATACACATTACCAAAGTGCATCATAGCCCCCATCTGTGGTCGATCCCACGGATAGCATCAGTCTCAGAGTTGCCAGTTACCCCATCAGCTTGCACAGAGAGGGGCTCTGGTCAACACCCAGGGTTCAAACTGTGCTGACAACCTGTGTGAAGGGCACAGGAGATGCACTAATGAGCCACATCCTCCAGCAACAGTTGTCCCCGCCACCCTTGGCAGAGTAGACTTGCAGGAGCCCCTACACTTGTGCTGGAGGCCCATCACTAGAGCCGAGCATCACTCCACTTTAGCTCAAAATGCCCAACCAGAAGAGGATCTTCACAGGGATGGAGTAGTGGTCCTGCTTTCAGTAGCAAAAAAATAAAAATAATTTTAAAAATGACTAATAGCCACTGAGATACTGGCAGTTCTTCAGCACCTTCCCACAGCCATACCCCACTCCAAGGGGCATGAGGGTGCCCCAGGGCTGCACCAGGGAGGATGCCACAGAGGGGTGTAACCCATTCCCCATGGGAGGTGGGCTCACCTGGGTACTCCGTGTGCTATGGCAGGGCAATTCCAGGACAGAAGAAGCCCGAGGGACAATGAGCTGGACAGCCAGCCCCAGAGCAGGAGGAAGGCAGCAAGCAGAAAGCCTCTCACTTGACTTCATTGCTCCTCAATTTGGGGCTTCAGCTGAACTAACTGTTGCACCCTCTGCAGTCAGTGAAAGCAAATGAACCATGTGCACTTGGCGGCCTCATGTTCCCTGACATAATGCAATCCCATTCAAGTGCTTCAGGAGCATGGAGTCACTGCACCTCTCCTTTGGAAAAACATGGAGAAGCTTGGCACAGATCTGCAGTCACCAAAGAACAGGTTGCACATGTTTGTCGAGAGGCAACAAGAGAAGTTCAACAATAGACCACGAGGGGATACATGTGATTTAAACTCCTCCAACCCCACTTCAAAATACAATAAGGCAAACTAACCCTATACAACGTGCAAACCTTGGGCTTCAAGTCTGACCCACAGCAACAGCCCAACGTGGACTCGCAGTAGGCAGAGCTGAAGGAGCTCACAAATCAGGTTTAAAAGCAATGCAACTGACACAGGAAAACCTAACCACTGGTTGTATTGCACAAACTCAATTATGTTCTACAACGTAATTGAGGGGTAAAGCCCATCCACCCTGCCAGTAGTAAAGAAAGCGTATGAAGAACACATTTTGTTAAAGCCATCCTATTTCTTCTAACAAAACTGTTGATCATCAAGGCATGGCAAGGCAATCAAGTAACACCATCAGTCTCTTTCAACATAGAAATTGTTTTGCCATTTGCAAACTCAAAAACATATGTTCCCAATTTTTTCCTCTGCTGTATGCATCTCCTTCAAACCCAAGCTCACAGAATATGCCAGAAATCAAAGCATTGATTAGAAAATATGCACTAGCTGGCATCTGAGGGCTTTCACCATCTGAAAGGTTCCTCCTGGCATTCCTTAGGTCACATACAAAATTCATTAACTAAATAAAGAACCTGCTCCTTTTCCAGGAATCCAGCTTGTCCAGACCCTCACAGACTGAGATGAATCCGCTCTAGCAAGAATTCCAAGCAGCCTCCAACGCACACACACACACAGTGTCAAGCATGAGCCAGGACACTGCAGAAGCTCACACCTCAAGTTGACACAGCACCCTACAAGCAGCCCCGAGGCTGCTAAGGAGCAGGCACAGCAGGACAAAGACAGCCACAGCCACAGCATGTGCCTCCGACCCAACAAAAATTTTCTCTGCTCACAACTGGTTCAGAGACATTCAAGCACAGCCTATCCCAGCAGGCTGGATCCAGCCCCATCGCCCCGAGCTTCTCCTCCTACAGCTATCCCAGCTCTGTGGCACCAGGCAGGACATTCAGGGGGAGCACAGGGATGTGATCCAAAGGATGGTAAAGAAGCACACAGAGCATGGAGTGCCTGAGCAGCCTCTCAGGTGTTTTCTTCTTCCTTCTCCTAGACAGCCACTGCCACAAACAGGATTGGCTTGGCCTCCATGTGAGACTTCACGTGGAAACACAAAGTGCTGCAACTCTGGAGAAATGAAGTCTAAGTGGAGGAAGGAGACGGAGCAGAAGAACAGACTGGTAAGCCGGATGGCTATGAAATCAGCTCTTGTACTGTCATTCCCTGTTACAAGTGCCTTCCTCAGCTGCCTCAGGCAGGCAGAGAAGACTGCTTCAACAGACGTTCCTTCCACCCTGCCTTTTAAAAGAATTGTACCATAGCTGCTGCCTGGGTCATTCATAGGATCACAAAACAGTTTGGATTGGAAGGGACCTTAAGGATCACCTGGTTCCAACCTCTGTGCCATGAGGGTTGCCCACTACATCAGGCTGCCCAGGGCCCCATCGAGCCTGGCCTCAAACACCTCCAGGGATGGGGGCATCCATGGCTTCTGTGGGCAGCCTGTGACAGTGCCTCACTGCTCTCTGAGTGAACAATTTCCTCCTAACATCTCATCTAAATCTCCCCTCTCTTAGTTTAAAGCCATTTCCCCTTGCCCTATCGCTTCAGTGCAGGACAGGGTGAAACACTGTGCCAGCCACTTGTTACATGGGGCAAGTCTTTGCTGTTCTTTACCTATACCATCTCAACCGCTCTCTGGCCTGGGTCTGCGCTGTGTAACGCCTACCTCAAGATCAACCAGTTAAGGGTGAGGAATCACAGGATAGCCGCCTCAAGCAGGAAGGCATGGGTAAGTCTCTGTGCAAACAGCAGCAGCATAAATGTTGACCATAGCTTCACAGGGTCACTCAACAGACACATGCTGCTCCCTATCTTTGTGTTTTGTGATGCATGCCTACACATCTACCCTGATGTTAGCAAGGACAGCAACAAGTGGCTTCTGAACAGGCTCTGCCTGCTGTGAGCGACGGCAGCCACACATCAACTTCCTGCTCTGCCCAACTCGCAGGACCCTACAGAAGAGCCCTTCTTTCGCCGTTGGCTGCTCTTTGGCAAGCATCAGAGTTGTATGCAACACAAAGAAAAGCCCACTAGAGCTGGAAGTGAGTAAGTCTTCAAGCGCACGCAGGGATAGTAGCGAGGGTAAAGATTTTAAGACAAACAATAAAAAGCTTTCACAACAAAAATTACTGTATTCAGGAGTGAATTTTAAAGCCTACACAGTTACCTGGTTGCACACAGAACGGTTGATCTGTAATGGCACTTATAGGGATGTCTGCGTGAGAAACAGGAACATATGAGGTATTTGTCTGGAGTAAGCATCCTCTACATAAATTCAGGGAGCTACAGAGAACAGGCATGCACTACTAAACAGCAAGGCTCATTTGCACAACTACATCAGTCATAATTATTGGGACATTGTAACACTGGGATGCGTTACTAATGAGCTACAGAGCTTTTCACTTATTGCCACCACTTGGAGCCAGGGATAGCAAAGCAAAACAGAACAAGTAACTTCTGTGCAAGTTCAGTATGCAACAATGTCAGATGCAACATGAAAAATAATTCATAATGCAATGCAAAAGAGAATGAAATCCTTTATATCTTTCAGCAAAAATAGAGATAAAAATCCCTTCCCTTCAAAAAAAAAAAAAAAAAAAGATTCAAGAATTGAGGGTAAAACTTGCTGATGTGCATACACAGACTTTAGGTGGTAGAAAAACAGAATTTAAAGTGATGTTCTCTCATCGGTCTTTGGATGATGGCACCATATTTCAGCTGTCTCAGATTCAGGAGCTTCTGGCGCTGGCAATCTACATAATTAGCTACTTCTAGAGGGACCCGGATAAATCCCTCCAGAAGATGAAGAAAACATCCATACAGTTACATACAAATGATTTTATAGATACCACAGCAACTCCATCAAGGACAACAATCAGGTTTCAATGGGAGAAGGTTTTCTACAACTGATTTCTATACATTCGGGCTTTGCTTAAAAATGTTAACAGCCACATTTTTACTTCTTTAAAATTTTTTTCTGTTAAAAATGTGGCTTTTACTTCTTTTTTCTTTACAGCCAAGTTTTACTTCTAGCTCTCCTGTACATTCATTTTGTCGCCCTAAGTGGATAACTTCAGTTCAACACTCTGTTCTGATCTGAACAAAGCAGCATGTTTTCCTGTTTGTCACATAGGCAATACATTGCCTGTCCCATTTGTAAGAAGGGACAAGAGATGCTCATGTCAGACATCCGTAGACATTAGGAGTATTAAATGGCATTAACACCACCCTGTGCACTTAGAAGCTCAGAGCCTACATAACCACATAGCTACACTACTGTGAGAACAGTTAAATTCCCTGAGAGGAAGTTGTGGGGAGCTGGGGGTCAGCCTCTTCTCACAGACAGCTATAGAACGAGAGGGAAGGGCCTCAAGCTGTGCTAGGGGAGGTTTAGGTTGGAAATTAAGAGAAATTTCTTCTCAGAAAGAGTAGTCAGGCATTGAATGGGTTGCCCAGGGAGCTGTGGGAGTCACTGTCCCTGGAGGTGTTCAAGGCAAGGTTGGATGTGGTGTTTAGGGACATGGTTTTGTGGGTGACATTTGTAGTAGGGTGATGGTTGGACCAGATGTTCTTGAACGTCTTTTCCAACCTTAAAGGTTCTGTGATTGTGTTAAATATTGCTGTGTGCGTACTCCTATGCACAAGCTCAGGCACAACAAACTCTGGCAGCTCAGGCCAGGTCTCCAAAAACCTTATATTCAGAATGCAACTTAAACAAGACCTTTCTTCAAGATCACAGGGACGAGTGAAGAGTCAGTTGTCCTCTATATTTGTTCCATGGGAAAAAAAAAAAAAAAAAAAAAAAGTATTTAAATTCTGGCTAACCCATTAGAACAACATTTATAGTAGTGGGTTACCTCAAAACTTAATGATATCACTTAACATTACATATATAAAAAAAATGTGTAAAGCAACCCTATTCTCTTCATTATACTTGTAATTAAACGGCTGGAGTTTGGTCTTTAAAATAGTCATTCACTCTAGAAGAATGCTTGATTGAATCATACAGAGTCAAAGTTATTACTGGGATAACTCCATTAGCTTTACAGAAAAATGCTAGGGATGAATGTGTCCTCTTGGGCTTATTTTCCGTTCCAAAATTCCTTAATGGCATAAAGAAAAAACAGAAAAGCTGGCCACAGATGTTAAATGGAGATGTTCCGAGCCCAGTTCTGTTTCCACAGGATACAATAGGAGTGAGTTAGTAGGAGATCAGGACCCACAACACGCAACTACAAAAGCATTCAGTTATCTTAAGCCTTAGCTCCAATACAGTATTTTCCTGTGCCAACTCTCCTTGATTTGGGAGATATTTTTTCATTTTTTTCCCCACTGAATACAAGTCTGGCAAGAGATTTCTTTGTCAAGAGCCCTTTTCACTACCTACAAAACTTCCATGACAGTGTTCAGGCATTGAAAAACCACAACAGAAAAATTCCTGTGATCTGCTGGCATATTCTGACACACTCAAGACAAAACCAAAACCAAAAGACTTTTCCAAAATAGGGATCTCAGCATACCCACAGATGGCTCAGTGGCATCAGCACATGAAACCCATTACAAGTCTTTTCTGTAGGCCGTAATTCTGCACTGTGCCAAAAACCTCAGGTTCAATTCAACAAAATAAACTTGTCAATCATTACTGCTTTACCAAAACACCGCAGTGCTAGCAAAGTACCACAGCGGTGGTCATGACACTACATTTAAATCTACCATCAAAGGCCACCACAGTGCATTGGCACATCACTACGCAGCATCAATACGCAGCATTTTAGTAACAACACATTTGAAAATCCTGCTATATCCTACTGCATAACTCAAATTATTTGTAATCCGGATGTACCTTGTGCAATGTCAAATACTCTTTCAGGACAGATTAATGCATGGTTTTGATCAATACTCTTCTCTTTTCACCAGAAATCTGTCCATCCTGAGGCTGGTCTGAAAGTACTTGAGCTGTGCCACCAGCAACCAAGCAGTGCCACAGAGCGACTGCCCCTGGCCCTGAACAGGGAATGGGGTGTAACATCAGTGATGAGACTAAAGGAGTTACATTTGTAATTACCCATCAACAAACAGTGTGTCTGGATCAGGACAGCCTTGTACAAACCAGAAGCTCCATGAAGCTCAGGTTCAGCTGCATGTTGTGCTCCTCCTAGCGTCCCATTCACCTCTGGGCCACGCTACCTCACAGAAACATCAAGAAAGCTTGTCTGCGGGACAGCTGTGTACAAAGGTTTTTTCTGAAGAAGCAAAAAGAAATCACCCAATTGTGCAAATAAGCTGACAACCTGGGGGGAAAAAAAAGAAATCTCATGCTCATCAGTTTAGTTGAGCTGCCATCAGACAGAACAACACTAGATAAGTGAATTGGACGCTGACATACAAGCCAAGCAACTTCAGTTTTAAATTTTTATTTTATATTTTTTAATTAATTTACTTCCTTTAGGTTCATAGAAGGTGGTAACGTTCACAACACTATTTCCTTCCTTTTCGTTTGAAGAATCTAGATTTGGTCATCAGTAGATGTAAAATACCAGATTATCAGCAGCTACGTCCATAAAGTTCAAAACACCAGCCCATGCTGTGTCCTACTAACTCTAAGAAAGACATACAGAAATAATTTTCAGAACTCAAGACAAAGTCAAGTTTAAACTTAAGCACCTTTCAAACCACGTTAAGACCTAACAAGCCACCCGAGACAGTGAGAAGCATGGCCCCCTGGCTGCATGAGGAAGCTGGACTTCCCTAACAGGAGACACCAACGTAGATCGCTGACAAGAACTGTCTCTCTTTGCTCAGCTCCCCGTGGACCGAAGTTTCAGCTACTCTGCTGGATGCAATCTGCTGAAGAAAGGGATCTCCTGGGGAGAGAGAGCAAAGAGGGCAGGAGAAAAAGGAGCCTGCGAGGGGTAGAGATGTGAAGCAAGGAGAGCAAGTGGCAGCAAGGGATGCAGGGAGCAAGGTCGTGGTGGCACAGGAAAGCGTGGTTACAGGGCTCTGGCTGTAACAGACACAAAGACCCAGAGAGCCAGTGGAAGCAAGGGGGTCAGGGAAGAAAGGAATAAAATGGAGAAACTGGCCAAAGGGAACAGCAAACGAGGAAACAAGCACGTGTGGGATGAGCGAAAAAAAAGAAAAAAAAAAAGCAGTGACTGCAGTGACTGAAACAAGGGATTTGAAGCTGACCTGTGATGAAAGCTAAGCACTGGAAGTATCAGTGACACCATGTCTGCAAGTTTTTTTCTACACAAACGCACAAGAGTTGCGAAGAAAGGACCAGGCAAACAGACCCACAAACTAAAATCACATCACACAAGGCCATCTTCTGGCTCTCAGGGTTGGTGCAGATATCCAAGCCCCCTGAAAAAGTGGATTAGCAATCCTCATAACGAACCACTTCAGTGAGCAGAAAGGGACAATGTAAAGAGTAAATATAAAGTGATAAAATGTAAAAGTAAAGATATAAAATCATGGGAAGAAAAAACAAAACCACCCCAACCACCATGGTGGTCTTCTGCCCCATCCCAGGGAGAAAGAGCTCCAGGGAGAACTGCTAGCGTGGCTTTGCAGCAGGGCAGAAATAAGCTCTGGGTGCGACTGCCGCAAATCCTCTCCCCTCTTGCTCGCATCTGTGGTATGGCATGCTTTACGTTCCACATAGGTTTGTCTCATAAAAGAACAAAAACACAGAAGTAGAAGAAAAAGATGTGACATCAAAGGTGAAAATAGTAAGATATGTAAACAGATGTTTTTCTGATACAACAAAGACAGGCTCTTCTTTAAAGGAGAGAGAACCTATGCAAGCTCATGGCTAACAAAACAGAAAAAAAATGAAAGTTTTTCCCTAGTTTTCTAAGCAATTTGATTAAGATATTGGTAACAGTGGCAAGCAAATGCTTTGCAGGCAGAAGTGCTCATGGCTGGGGAGAAACAGGAGGGGCACCCGGTTATGTTCGAGGACATTCCTGAAAAAAACGAACTCTAAAGCACCGACCTCGGGAATACCCTGCAAAGTCCCATGGAAACTAGCACCAGAACGGCTACTTTCGGGGGCCCTTACGCCCCATCCTCCTCCGATTTCTTTTCCTAAGAAAAAGCGGGCGTTTGCGGCGCCGGGTAGCGCAGGCATCACCGGGCTGGGGCATCCTGCTCTGGTTTCAGGGCTGTGGCAAGGAGGGAGGCAGACGGCCGGGGAGAAGCAGAGCAACGGGAACCAGCGACGGTGGGGGGACAAAGGTGGGCCCGCGGGCGCCAGGCGAGGGGCAGGGAGCGGGTAAGGAGGAGCCCCCCGGCGGCCGCCCCGCTGCCGACTCCCCGCTCCCCGCTCCGGGGTGCCGCATCCCTCCCTCAGCGGGGCCCGGGGCGAGCCCTCACCTGGGTCGTGGAAGGGCACCAGGGCGAAGTTGTACAGCGGCCTCTTAGGTCGCTTCAGCGACGTCTCCAGGATCTTCGACGCCCCTTCGATGACTTGCACCAAGTCGTCGTACATGGAGCCGGTGACATCGAACACGAAGGTCAGGGTGGAGGCTCCCTCGGGAACCGCCTCGGCGTCCGGCTCGGGCTTAGCACGGGGGCAGAGGGCGAGCAGTAGCAGCAGGAGGGAGCCCGGCCCCGCCGCCCGCGCCCCGCCGAGAGCCATGTTCGGCCGGCCGCCCGGCTCCCCTCAGCGCGGAGCGCAGGAAACGCCGCAGCTTTTGTCTGCGCGCCGCCGCAGCCCCGCTCCGCCTTTCTTATCGGGCAGGGCCGGGGCCGGGGCCGGGGCTGGGGCCGGGACCGGGGCAGCGCCGCCCCGAGGGAGAAGGCAGAGCCCCGGCCATGCCGCGGGCTGCGGGAGCTGCCGCGCCGCAGGGAGCCCCGGCTGCGGCGCCGCCCAGCCCCGCCTCCCTCAGCCCAGGGCCCCCGCGCGGGGCGACCGCCGGCGGCCGAGGCTGAGGGGCAGGGGCCGCGCCGGCACCTGCCGGGGAGGGGAGGGGAGCGGAGCGGAGCGGAGCCCCGGGGCGCCAAGAACCCGGGCCGCTCCTCCTGCGCCGCCGCCGCTCGCCTCCACAAGCGCTACCTGAAAGGTGCGGGCCGAAGCCCCGGTCCCTCCCGGACCGAGTCTGCCCCTGCTCCTGCGAGGTGGTGCTGAGGGAGGGCGGAGAAGCTGCAGGCACCGCTGGAGCAGGCAGCGAGGGAAAGCAAGCAAGCGGGCGGCGCGGTGCTTCCCGCCTGCCCTGCAGCCCGCAGGCAGCATGCTCGATTTAAGGCCAGGTTTTTCAGAGATACTTCGCTGCGTCCCAGCAGGCACATAAATACCTCCTGAAAATCTGACCCTAAGTGCCTGGAATACCTCCTGAAAATCTGATCTAACCTAGTGCTGCCTGAAAGTGGAGCGGGGCTGAGGTGAGGTGGCCGCAGCCCCACTCAGTGCTGGGGTCCCGGCCTTACCGCCCACCGGTGGAGGCCACCGCGCTCCCAGGTGAGCAGCATCACCTGGTTGTAGTTGCAAAGCAGGAGGAAAATCGCATCCTTAGTTTTTGGTGGGATGAGGCAAGCAGGTTCTTGTCAGCTGTGTTTGATGCGGCTGGGGAGGTTGGGCGATGCAGCAGAACCTGCCTCATTAGCAGAATCTGCCTCTACGCATCTTGAAATTGGTGCTACAACTGTGCGCTCAAACCATCATATTGTGACTGGAAAATTAATCACGTCGAAACATTGCTTATCCTAATCAAGTTATAAGCCTGGAATTGAATTATAAAAAACAGATGTTTACATTCTTTCTCCCCTTCGGCACTGATGTCATGAGAAGGAAGCACATAACCAGAGCTGTGCAACACATTCACCATAAAACCCCAAACCATGGAAAACTTGCCTCATCTGTAACTTTCCTACCAGAAAACTCAGACCAGGTTTGTCAAAATATTCACAAATCTTGTAAGTAGAGACACGTTCAAGCCATAAAGTAGGAATATGTATTTTGAACACCCTGGAGACTGGAAGCACTTGGATTTAAAGATTTTGTTTAGTCCTTTGTGAAGATGGATTCCTGTTACATTTTTTCTGACAAAGAAAGCTCTCGTGTTCTTTCTGTCTTAAATTATTTCTCATTTAAATGTAAACAAGCTAGAACAAACCAAGGCAGTGTCCCTGTGAAAAAATCAACTCTTTGACACATTGTGTCGCTTCTCAAAACAACGTCATTTAATGCAGGTTTTAAGGTACAACATAAACAATAATAAATCTTTCTTTGCAACAGTGGGAACTGATATTTGTTTTGGTTGCCTAACACTTTCCACTATAAAATATTCTTGTAGCTTGGAAGCTCTAACACTATTATTCACAGCAGACCTTTGAAATTTGCAGGAAGAAAGCCCTGTAGCAAGAGAATTTTTTTTTTCCTTCTCCAACGAAATTATTTTCATAGTTTGCCAAAGAATCGTCTATCAATAAAAATCACCATGCTCCTCTGTAGAGCTGCAACCGCGTGCCAGAGCCACAGCTGAGCGGGGGCCAGGCCTGTGTCCCTGGCACAGCGAGACCCTGCTGCAGCCTGACTCTGTTGAGCGTGATTGCCCTGTTCCTCCCCCTGCACTTACATCACTCTGAGTGTGAGTAAAGCATTACCCACCTGGACTGATAGGTGGCTATATAATTGCCATGAGTGGCTGTAAATTGTTAGGAGAAGTGGAATAAAGAGTTAAGCGGTTTAACTCCTTTCTTCCTAGCTTGTCTCAAATATAAAAAGTATAAAATTTGTACACTGTGGGGAAAATATACTAGTTCAGAAGACTGGGAAGGAAATAAAGTACATTTCACCCTTTGGGCCTTTGTCTTAATCTGCTCCATTTTGTAATATGCAGCTAAAATATGTTACTGTCTAATGGCTGCTAACAAAGACAGAGTTGCTGGTTTCAATCCAGTTCACAGTAAACAACCGTCCACTTCAAAACTGAAGTTTCCATCTGAAGGAGAACATCAGAATGATTGTTTTTAAAGCTGGTACTACTCTCTAATTACAGAGGAAACTGCTGATACCAAAACAGATTCTCCTCCTTGGATCCCATGGACCACTCTCAGCAGGCTGCGCGTATGGAGCTCTTTCTCACGACACCTCTTTGCTGGTCATCAGACTCTGCACGTATACCAGATACTCTGAGCTGTTTTGTCACAGACATTTGACAAAAGTTCCTCTGTATCTCCACGCACATTAAAAAGTTTTACTCCCACTCCTCCTCCAAGTCATCATGCTCCCCCACCCCATTTTTTTTAATTTTATTTTTGCTTTGTTTGAACTTCATTAATTGTTGTGGAAAAGGAGGGAATCTTTGCTGTTTGTTTTGGGGATGTTGCTTTGGCTATCTAATTAGTATACTTACTGTATAGCAAGAACTCTCCAGTTCCAGTTAATAGACAGTGTTTTCTCAGCCAATCTTGAGTCCTGTCTTTGTATTTTATGTATATTCACACTCCAGTCATGCACATGAGAAGTGTAACTTTGTATTTGTCAAAGACATTCACTACTCCAAAACTGAAAACAATGTTTTAGGTCTCAAATTCTGAGATTTGAAGTATCCTACAGGCAGAACTTATGCTTCATTTGGGAGGGACAAGGTTAAGGTGCCATCCTAGATGAGGAAAAGGAGTTAGCTGGTATGCCAAAGAGCCTGAAACCCAATAAGGCTGCTGCTAACAGCTCTGCAACAAAAGATAAACAAGGAGCAGAAAAGAGGAAGGACAGACAGGTGAACCTGTGGTTATATGTGGCAAAATCTTCACATTTATATACAAAGAACCTAGCACTGCTTTTGGGGGGAGACTTTATCATGTGAATGCAATTACAGGATCAGGGTTCTAACTCAGAAGTGACTAAATAAACACTGCCCCCTTCCAGCTAGTGACTTCTATTTTGTAAGCCACACGGCTGGCCTCATATGAAGACAGTATGCTTTTAGCACTCGTCTTTCCTCTGGATGAAACCACTCAACCACTTCTGTTTTATAATTGCAAGCTAAATGTTGTCAGGTATAGAGTCATTTACACTGTGTCTGAAGAGCTACTAGGGAATATCCTTCCTTGTAAACTATATTCAAGATCAGATCAGTATCGTTAGTTGCAGCTGGGCCTTGGCTGACTGCTGAGGAAGGGAGCTGGAGGTGATAGGTTCAGAGAGCAGGTACTGGCGCTAAGCCTGGTGACTGCCTCCCATACGGCGAGTCCTGTGCACCTGCATGCATGACCACTGCTTCACGTGTGGATCTCTTCCCTTCTAAGCTTTTGAGATAGGATTTTAGAAAGGAATTCAAAACTGTTGCCTGTAGGTCCTATTTGAAACAACCTTTCCAGCAATACCAGCAATATAGGCACTAGATTTCCGTACAGAACTACAGGGTTGTTGCTCTGCAGCTGTAAAAGAAAGCAGAGACCACCACATGAGAGGTATGCAATATAATTCTGTACAGATGCCTGTGTCAATGAGAAGAATCACCTTACAAGTCACCCATTTAATTCCCCCAAGAAATGCCCATGTGTGTACATTAAATCACACTCACAAACCTTCCATTAGCTCACATGCATAGAGAGCTAACGCACTGGAACCAGCTAGAGGTTATCATGTTACAACACTGACTGCTTTCACCACTACAGTAATTGCCTGCTGAATGCAGGAATTTTTGCAGACCTCCTACAGCACTATTATAAAGGTGTTTTTTGTTGTTGTTGTTGTTGTTTTTGTGTGTGTGTGTTTTGTTGTTTTTATTGTTTTTTTGTTTGTTTTTTCAAATCATTGGAAGTTAGTTTATCCTCAAGAATTTCAAGTCAGGATTTTCAAAAGAGTTTACAGACAATTAGGCAACCACGCTGTATTATGAAAATAACTGTAACAAGTTTAGATTGAGCTTCAAGAACACCATCTCCCTCTACTGGTAAATCAGAATGAAACTGGATTGCAGAAAAGTATACATTTTGATTCTTATTTTTAATAGAGAATAACATAAGATTTTTTTCTTAGTTAAGGTTGAAATAAACCTTAAATTATAAACAGAATTTCCCACAAACACACAGGAAAAAATGGTCTGTACATAGCAGTTACACTGGTCTCTTTTACAGGAAAAGTTTTCTGCCAAGTTTAGTTGGTCAGACTGATTCTAGTGATAAGAGAATTCAAAAAGTTTACTTTTTACATTTTAGGGGAAAAAAAAGGGTTTTTTACAGCATACTTTTTCAAAACTGGACCAGAAATAATACATTTAATTAATTTGACCAGAGTAAATCTAGCAGTTATGAGTAGTTTTATGTTGTCTTATTAATACTTTTGGGTTAATTACAGTGGACTTTTGAAATTCTGAAAAACTACAAAACTTCTATTACGCTATCGTCTATAGTGTGCAAACGGCAACTATCAGTATGAAGAACTATTCTTGATTATCTTAATATTATAAGCAATTCATACACATTGAAGAATAATATCTTAGCCACTTAATATTATAGCCACTTGCCAAGGCCATCGGCTCCAGGGCAGACGCGTTCTGCAGCGGAGCAGGGTATCGGACAGGTAGGGCTAATTTTTCTGGCACCGAGCCCACTCGAGGGAGCCGCCAGGACCCGGCAGCCCTCACGAGGGAGGTGAACGAGGTGAGAACGAGGCGTAGGCGGAGCCAGCAGCGCCCCCTCCCCGGCCGTTCAAAAGCTGCCCCTAGGGAGCGCGAGGAACCCTAGTGGTGCGGCAGAAGTGAGTGGCGCGGCAGTTCGCGCAGGCAGGGCAGAGCGTTCCCCCCCCCCCCCCCCCCCCCCCGTCCATACGAACACCTCCTCTAACGGCGGTCTACCGCTAGCTCAGCTGCAATGGTCTCCACCAGGCACAGTGCGCTCTCCAGGAAGTCTGTACACACCCAGACCGACTGCCCACTCAAAACCGTGGCAGTCACCTGCGGGGGGCAGAGAGACTGTGTGTGTGAGGTGCGAGCAGGTGGACAACCTGGTCCGCCTCATGGCAGAACTCAAGGAGGAGGTCAAGAGGTTGAGGGATATCAGGGAGTGTGAGCGGGAGAAAGACTTGTGGAGCAAATCCCTGCGCAGCCTGAAGGACAGGTACTGGGGTGAGACACCCCAAATGGGGGTGAATCCCCTGCCCTGCTGCTGTCAGGCAGAGGGAGGGGACCTAGGAGTTGAGGAGGAATGGAAACAGGTCCCTGCTCGACACTGCAGGTGATGCCCCACCCTACTGGCACCACCTTCCCAGGTGCCCTTAAGCAACAGGTTTGAGGCCCTGCAGCTTGAGAGATCGGTAGCTGAGGAAGAGGTAGAAAGTCTACCCAGGAGGATGCCTAGGGCGAGGAAGTGAACTCCACGCCTCAGGACTGCCTCCACCAGGACAGAAAGAAGGGTGATTGTTGTGGGTAACTCCCTTCTCAGGGGAACAGAGGGACCTATTTGTCAGCCTGACCCTACCCATAGGGAAGTCTGCTGCCTCCCTGGGGCCAGGGTCAAGGACATTGCCAGAAAGCTTCCCAACCTGGTTCGCCCCTCTGACTACTACCCTCTTTTAATACTCCAGGCTGTCAGTGATGACACTGAAGAGAGAAGCCTAAAGACTATCAAACAGGACTTCAGGGGACTGGGACGGTTAGTGGATGGAGCAGGAGTACAGGTGGTGTTTTTGTCCATCCCTACGGTGGCAGGGAGGGGTACAGAGAGGACACGGAATGCCCACCTGATAAACACATGGCTTAGAGGCTGGTGCCAACACAGAATTATTATTTTTTTTTGACCATGGGGCACTTTACTCGGCATCCGGCCTGATGGCCACAGATGGGTCCCTATCTCTAAGGGGAAAAAGGATCCTAGGCCAGGAGCTGGCGGGACTCATTGAGAGGGCTTTAAACTAGGTGAGAAGGGGGATGGGGCTGAAACAAGGCTTGTTAGAGCTGTGCCAGGGGGAACAATGGCAAGGCTGGGAGAGAAGGCAATGGCCCAGCTGAAGTGCATCTACACTAATGCACGCAGCATGGGTAACAAACAGGAGGAGCTGGAAGCCATCGTGCGGCAGACAGGCTATGGCTTGGTTGCCATCACTGAAACGTGGTGGGACCACTCTCATGACTGGAGTGCTGCAATGTCTGGCTATAGGCTCTTCAGAAGGGACAGGCAGCATGGAAGGCGTGGTGGTGTGGCTCTCTGTATCAGAGAGAGTTTTGATGTTGTGGAACTTGAGGCTGGGAATGATAAGGTTGAGTCCCTATGGGTTAGGATCAGCGGGAAGGCCAACAAGGGAAACATCCTTGCGGGGGTCTGTTTGGTCACTGAGGAGCAGACACCAGACAAGCCTGGCCCACACCCCATGAGGGATGCTGAGGTAAACATGGGGCGAGGCCCTCAGCCCAGTGCTGACAGCACCATCCAGATTGCGGCAGGACATCCGAGCACACAGCTGTTCAACTCACCTCCTTAAATCCACTGAGAAAGCTGAGCAGTCGGGTTCCTGTTATTAGGATTATTATTTATTTTCCTTTGTCAGATGAAAAACTTCAATTTTAATATTTCCTACAAGGCTCTGTATATGCCACTGGCCAGGTACTCTGATGTCTCCAACCACAAATATGTCCTGCCACTCAGAGTTTCACTTCTTCAGGCACTACAAGAAGCAGGAGAAATGTCTGGTTGAACAAAAAGGCCATGTACAGCCCTCCAGCTACAAAAGCTGGAGACCACAACCCACAGGTTTCCCTATATACAACCCATTTTCTGACATATTTTCAGGTATCATTTAATGTTCTTGATTGTTCTTGCACTACAGGTACCATGCAGTATCTTTACTGGGGTGCTACAACATATATACACAACTGTCTTTGTTAGATCCATGCTATTTCAGTTTTCAAGAGCCATTTAAAGCAAGCGTTCCAGCAAAAGTTGAACTAACTACACTTAAACTAAAAATCATCCGATTTCTCCCAGCTAGTTTATCAAATCTGATTTAATTAGTTGAAATATGTATTCATTATAGGCAACAGATTCAAACAAAAAAAAAAAATGGGCATCTAATTTAATATGAATAATCAATGACATATTGAAGATTAGACTACATTATTTAGTAGCAACTTAATAGTCTCCTACTCTGATTTTAAAAAATAATAATTTTCACCCATACGCAACTGTAGAAGAATCTAGTGTTTTTTCACAACACAATTCTTTGAACAAGCAAGGACAGAAAAGAAAGCAGGGTATCACATACTGTGTTTAGTAACTAAACATGTAAAAAGCAGTCAAGCACGGCATTGCTAGTCGGTCGAGGGAAGTGATTGTCTTGCTCTGCTCTGGTGCAGTCTCACCCCGAGCACTGTGTGCAGTTCTGGGCACCACAGCACAAAAAGGACATGAAACTGTTGGAGAGTGTCCAGAGGAGGGCTACAAAAATGGTGAAGGGCCTAGAGGGGAAGACGTATGGAGCAGCTGAGGTCACTGGGCCTGTTCAGCCTGGAGAAGAGGAGGCTGAGGGGAGACCTCACTGCGGCCTACAGCTTCCTCACAAGGGGGAGTGGAGGGGCACGTATCGATCTCTTCTCTTTAGTGACCAGCGATAGGACCTGAGGGAATGGAATCAAGCTGTGACTTGATAGGGGAGGTTCAGACTGGATATCAGTAAAAGGTTCTTCACTGAGAGGGTGGTCGCACACTGGAACAGGCTCCCCAGGGACACAGTCACAACACCAACCCTGTCGGAGTTTAAGAGTTTGGACTGTGCTCTGTCATATGGTCTGAATTTTTGGGTAGACCCGTGTGGTGCCAGGAGCTGGACTCGATGATCCTTGTGGGTCCCTTCCAACTTGGGATATTCTATGACTCTGATTCTACGTGAAGCCATAAAACCTGTCAGTATGAGAAAGTGTTTTGCTGGTGGTGTTTTGTTTTTCCTCTTTTTGCCACTCCAGAGATAAGGACACAAAAGTCTGTCCCACTGTGGGACTGGTAGTCCTTCAGAGAGACTATGGGAAGGATTTGGAGAGAGGGGAGGTGGTATTGCCTTGGTAAGAACTGAAAGAGTGGGCCTCACATAAAGCTCCCTCAGAATGAGGGTTGCTTAGCTGCCACACCCTGCCTTTGGGTTCCAGCCATAGCCACTCGCAAGGATGCTGCATGTGGGAGCGAGGAGCCAAATTTCTCAGAGCAGCCAAGAGCTGTCATGGGTCAGCTCTTCCCTCCATTTCTTCCACTCTCCACATGCTTTGCCAGTTCCTGCGTCTGACAGGGCTGAACTCCAACCCTGGTGCCCCTAAAAAGCTCTGTCCGTACAGCACTTCCATGCTAACTAAAAGCAGAAGTTATCTGAAGAGTTATAAACTGATTTTTGATGGCAAGATTTCAAGCTCATATACTGAAACTCAATAAAATCTAAGTGTATGCACAAATACCCACAAACACAGCTGGACTTCTACACGGCCCTTGCAGGCTCTTTGGCTTTACCTTACAAAAAGCTTACCACAGCCAAGTGGCTTGTCTGCAACCACAGTGAGCATAAAATGAGTTCCTATATGGCTACTGGGATGTCTCTGGAGCAGCATGGCGAATGAAACCACAAGACAGCAGCAGAGAAAGCAGCAGCAACACTTTTAATATAGTTGCTGGATCCCTCAGCATGGCAGTGGTTGCTGTCACCGCTTCAAGACCATGGTATAAGATAAGATTTGCAGGTGCCACATCACAGGCTCAACTTCTCTTATGAAGACTAACTTGTGAGAGAGAAATTAGGTTTGAAGCCAAAACACAGCGGCACATGAGAGAAGCAAGCCTGTTCTACTCTAGCTCAGCAGAGCATCAAGTCATTTGGTCATTGCCTGTGTTTTGTCTCTGGTCCAAAAGAGTTAGCTATGTTTTCTCCTTATTTTGTATAACTTGATGACAAGCCCTTTCCAAAGAACCCCAGCAGATCTTTATAAGTTTACATAATGAATAACTAACATTGGCTGAGCTGGAGAACTAGTTGTTCCTGCAACGACAGTTGCTGGCCTATACCTGAGAAATTTTTCTGAGTGCTTGTAAGCAAATTACCATGGCTACACTTAAAAAGACAAATTCCTGTTTAAATGTTCCTTTCTTGCCACATGTCTCTCTGGTAGGATTTACCTACTGGCTTCAAGTTCCTAGGACTAAGCATCTGAAAACCCAGGATTGTCTGCTGTGCAGAAGGGGTTCAGAAATAATCCTGATCACAGCTAAATAGAAATTGTAACTCACCATTGGCCAGGACTGATGCTCACTGAGATGAATGGGCTTCTTCCATTTGCTTTTCAGCCATCTTCAGATCAGTGTTGCCTTTTATACAGCCAGTGTGATCATAACAAGAATAAGCTGCAACTCAGTATGAGGGAGTGCATGAGTCTACCTGGCAGATCAGATGTAGTCAGCTAAACTTTTCACGTCTCCTAACCATGTACTGAATTTCTATCATGAGGTTTTCTGAATCCATTGACTGACCACCTCTCAGCGCAGAACTTTTCCATAACACCCAGCCTGATGCTCCCATCACAACTCCATGCCATTCCCTCAGGTCCTATTGCTGGCCCCAGAAAGAAAGTTCTGCCAAAGAAGAAGAAATGCTCACAGAACAATGCACAGGAATGCAAACAGCATCCTCCTATTCGTTTTAATCTCATTTAGAAACAAGACAGAGAACTGAATCCCTGGTAGATGCACACATTGTGTCAGAAGACTCCAAATGTCAAGCTATAGAACTATCAGTGACATTTTTCAGCAAAAAGTTCAGCTGAGCTTTCAGGCAGTGCCATTTCATTGCACGCTGAGCACTATGGCAATCCAGTGCTTATGAACAGCACTGTCTTGTCCATTAAACACAAGAATTTCTTCCTGTTCACAGGTGTGCAACAGGCACCAACACTGCAGTGCATCTTTTGGTGCTCAGTAGAAATGACCACAGCAAAGGCTGATGTGAAATGATTTCTGCCTTTGAAGACAGAGCCTCTCTCTTATGGCCACTGATTTCTTTGTCCCTAAAAGGCACCCTTAAAGACTAGCAAAGATCAATACAAGGTGATCTTGAACAAAAGCCTACCAGCACAAATAAGGTATTCCATATGACACAGACAGAGATAAAAGCCCAGGTCTCTCTGAAACTATTGTATTTTATGGCATCCTCCGTGGGCATTTAGTGACAAAATAAAAATCCAAGTGTCACAATATTGGCTTCTAAATCCTACTAATGGTAAGTGACCTATGCCACCAAAGAGAAAGTCAAAAGGAGGTTGCTTCATGTGATATGATGGGTATTTTTATTTTCTTACAAGAGTGAATGACCTGCCAACTCTATACACGCTTGTACAGTGACATGGCTTGCCATTAAGCAGAGTGGTATTGCCCTGCCTGAACTCTTTCCTATCCAGATCTCTGCAGAACAGGCAAGTGATGGCAGATTTTGTCCCTAACACCAGGTTCCTTGAAGACAGAGTTCTCTATGCACGGCTTCACACACACACCAACCTGGAAATAACCTCTGCTTCAGCATCCTCTCAGTGTGAATGCATGCATCTGTGCTCACCTGCTGCAGCCACATAGACACCCTAAGGGAATTAATGTGGAACAGGGTTAGCTATGTTGGTGACAATTTCTGTATAGATGGGTTCTTATTTTGTGCAAAATTTTTCACTCAGGATCCACGGTGAAAAGTGAATTCATTGATATACTTTATAAACAGCTTGTGTGTTGTCTTCTACTGGATCCAATATGCTTACAAACAGCTTTTCTAATTACCAGCTCAAACTTAAACACAGGATCTTTTCTTTGTGCATGTCATCCTAGAGATATGGGCTCACAAGTCTCACAGCATCTCAGTTACACTCTGCTGTTTTAGGGTAATCAGCAGATGTGAAACTAATTGGCCCTGCACTGCAGCATAGCCTGTAAATTTGGCTTTGCTGCACAGAGAGGTGTAGAACTTTAGCACATCTCTTCTCACTTACACTGGACACCATATTTTTGTCACTCAGACAAATTCTGAGACTGTCTCAGAAGAGCCAGGGAGACGACCATCTTTGACATGTATGCACGTCTTTAAGGATTCACAAAGACTATCTAGCAAAGTCAGAAGGCAACCGTAAAATGTGCAGCTTGACTTCTGAAGTGTTGAAATTACAGGAAATTAATGATGCTTCTAACTCGAGAAGGCTGCACGTTTTACACTGCTAGCCACAAGGTGGAGGCCTTTACAACAGATTAACCCAAAAAGTAAGCGCTGCTGGGAATACGTACACCTGTTTATCCAAGGTTGGGTTGCTAGCACCTGTATATACAAGCTATTTCTGCTGCATCGCCGCCGTCAGAGGATAGCATAGGGAAATGCTGCATCTGGCGCTGCTTTCTGCATTTAAGAATCACTTGCAGAACGCAAAGCATGCGAGAATGGCACTTTCCTGCCAAGTGTCACATTAAAAAGGACATCCACTGTTACTAAGAGTGATCATAACCACGGAGGAGAAACGTTTCTTTTCTGTTCAGAAATATACCTGTGTTGCTGCAATCTACTTATTCTTTTTGATAAAGTTCCTTCATCTATGATTGGTATCTTGGGGCTGAAAGACTTGCTTTTGAAAATATGCATTTATATACTATATATAAGCCACTTCTTGTGGCTTTGAAAAAAAAAAAAATACATAAACCTATGTTTTTCCAGCAGTAGAACAGATTATGCTTTTACTTTGCTGCTTTACAAATTATTTTGAAGGAGTTTAATTTCTCTCTCACAGATTAATAATTATTAATATTGCTATTTCCTTTGCCCACACTTAAACAGAAACAACAGGACATACAGTAAGATGTCCCCTCTCTCTGTCCAAACTTCCTTTCTTCTGCTCCCCTTGAAGTCTCTAAGGTAGTATCACCTGCCTACCAGCAGAACAAGCTTTGTGGAAGGTATTATGATTTTACTGTTCGTAATCCAAGACTGGCAAAAATATTCAGTATAACTACCAGACAGTTACGAATTTGACCATGCCTGTTTACAGAAACCTAAAAGGAAGACTAGCATTACAAAATATGGAAGCAATATTAGCAACGTTGTATAGAAAAATAAATTTAGCACTTAGGGAAGACACTAGACGGGCATGCATGCCCCTCTTGATCCTACAGCAGAGATTAGCACAGCCCCTTCAGGCCCCACCGGCAGCTCACGTTGATGATTCCTGACTGCTTGGGACGGGTGGAAGGGCTAAATAAGCAGCTAGATGCCTGGTGTTTGGGTTCTGAATTGTTATCCTCACAGGTCAAGAGAGAATCTGAGGAAACTCTACCCATGTCTTTGCTTGGGGTAGAGGCTGTGGTGGAGGCATTTGAATTTTGACCAGGTTTGCACGTGACTGCAGAATGTAGAAAAGAAATGAGATCCCAAGGAACTCTACCAGAAACTGCCTTGGTCACTGCCCCGATAATCATCAAACGCTGTCACTAAGCCGACCTGGTAGTTCATCTAATATTCCACCTCTTTATTCCACCAAGTGCAGGTTTTCTCAATCACAATGCACGTGACATTAATTCAGCCAGCTCCATCATTCAACCAAAAACAGACACGTTGCTTGTTCAACAAAACCTACCTTCCGTGAAACCCTACTGATGGGCACTGAATATATTTTTAGCCTCTAATTCTTTGCTGAGAGAGTCTTAGTAACTGTCCCATGACTTTTACCAGAACTGACACCAAGCAAACACTCCAGTAACTTTCTGGGTCACCTTTTTACCCTTTTTAAATATTTAAAGTATATTGGCAAACCTCCAAACCGTTAATAATCTTCCTATTTTCTTTGGGTTTTGTTAAACACTAACACCAACAGCTCTGAGGATTTTAAGAAGGCAGTTGATGAAATTAAAAGCAACAGAGATGGACTCTGAATTGTTTGGATTTACTCTGCATTTTTGCCTGTATTCCCAGTTACATTGCATTTTGATATTAGTAAAGAGCTCTACATGAAAAGCAAAAAAATGCATTTGATACATTGTGTTTAATTTTTTGCTTTGACAGTGAAGCAACTGTAATTTTCCTAACTGGGATTATAGATAACCTGTATACAGGAAGTAGCAGGCCATGGGTTGAACTGCAAGCTCTAGTATTAAGTATATTCATGCAGCAGGAATTAATATTTTTTTCCCAGAGTTTTGAAAAAAATACAGGGCTAAAGATTTTTGTGGCAATCTGATTAAATACATGAAATTAGTAAAAACAATGTTTACTATGTAGTGATCTACAAATAGGCTTTCAAAATATGCAACTACTACAAGCTGACTGAAAAGGGCTATGAAATACACACCATGTGTAAAACACAGGAGGCATTATTATGCTACAAACTAGATGCTGCGAATTCTTCGTTGCCATCTACTGGCATTTCAGTCATTGTATCCAAAAAGGCAATCTCCTGTCCATGACCCATTCTTTCAAGAATAACCCACTCTTCTTCATTAGTATCCCCCACCACCACCTGGAGCTATTTAACATGCCTGGCCATGCTGAGCAAGCACTCACATAGTTACCAAATCTCACTATATTTTATAACCAGTCCCAGATTTCAGATTTAGCTGATCGCATAAATCAGAACTTTCATAAATAAAAAAGTCAAAATTATGAAGACCACCCAGCCCAAGAATATCTGTGTGGCACCAAAAAAGGCCAGTCCTACATAAATATCTTCCCCAGCCCAGCTAATAACAGTTTTAAACCAATTTTAACATTTGCATCTTTCACGAGTTTCTTGAATACTTAAAAAATGATAAATTATGGACATAAATGCAACTGCTCCCCCTCTGAAACACAGTCCTTCCTAGTCATCTCAAAGGCACCTGCAGCAGAAAGCAACAGAGTATGTCCCCCCTCATCCCCTCCTCCCCCTCCTTTTTTTTTATTGTATTTCCCCAGCAGATGAATGAAAGGCTGAAATTTATATTTTTTTTAAATCAGGCCAACCAACTCATAAACAGTAGTCACAAGATTCTAAAGTTTCACATTTAAAATCTGACACTAGAACTATAATAATACACACTTAATTGACAGAAAATCTCTTGTATTATTAAAATGCACAAACACTTCCATAATGCTGAGTATTGTGATAAAAATAACTGCAAGAAACAGTTACTCAGCTCCTTACAGAAGCAATTTTGGATTTACGTCTTGTGTTAACTTAGCTGAAGTATTTTTCAGCACAAAGTATTCATTTTTATAAATTTGCTTAGCTTTCATTGACCTCCAAATAAACGCATCCACAGACCTTGAGAGGGATATGGAAATGGTATTTCAACTTTAAGAACGACTTGAAAACAAGATATCCATAGGAAAAGCAAGGCACTGCCAGCTTTTTTTTTTTTTTTTTTTTAACATTAACTTCTCTAATTATCTTTTCTACTTCACCACAGCATTATTGTAACAATTGCAAAGAATCAGACTCTTAACAGAGGTTGCATTAGATGTGTATAAATGCACAAGCCTTACCTGTGCTACTTGCTCTAGAAAGCAGGGATTATCTCATGACTGTCTCCCTAGCAAGCAGAAAAGGAATGCATTAATTCAGTTTAGCTCCAGATGGGCATGTTTTGCATCAAAAACTGTGTATGGCTAAAGTTGAGGCATAGCTTTCATAAAGTACTCAATGACTGGCTGATCTGGAATATCTCAGTTTTGTGGATGCCTCTACAAAAACAGCTTGAAAGACACTAAAGCTGTCTGAAACAGAGCAAGCCAACAAGCAATCTGCTTATGCATGTTGCCTAGGATGAACATACCCTGCTGAGAAAGGACTTCAGTTTCTAGTGCTGCCTTTTGACATTTTACAAAATAAAATGTGTTTATGCTGTATAGTTTTTGGATTCATGAGCTCACTTGTGGGTTTTGTACATCTGCTCCCAGGTACATCTTCTTTTCTCACATAAACATTATTAAAAAAGAGCAGGGAAATTCTTAATAAGGAAATGATGGATGGCCATAGACAAAGCTGCCTGTACCAGTAGGCTGGTGGTCTGCTGCACTGGGTAAAGCATTATTTTCTTGAATGCTGAGTGTATAAATTTAATAATCCAAAGGCAAACCTTACTGCGCAAGAGCCTACCTTATAGCACCAGCAAGGTACATGTTTCCACATATCTAATTCACTTTTCTTTACAAGTAGTTTTATATATGACATACTCTTGTGTTCTAAACACAGCTTTCTCAATATCTGCTTTCATACACACTCCACATATCGAAATCAGGAACTGATAAAGCCAGGAGCTTTAGTACATACAAAGCTTAGTGTTTCTTTTAATTAAAGGAGTAAAAGACTGCTTAATACCAGATGGAATCATAAAGGAGAAGGAACACAGATGATAAACATGCCTTGGAGGCCAGATGTAGTTTACCATACAAGTTGCTTAGTTGAGGTTGAGTTAGATCTTGCAAAATAAAACAGAAAAAGGAAAGTTATTTTTTTTAAAATAAAAATCCATAAAAATAAACGTATTACAATATTTGTTAGAGGAAATACAGACCTGTTCTATCACTGTTTCTTAACCAGTGGTCCAGTGATCCCCAGGATATCAGCAATTAGTCTCAAAGCAACTACACAGGAAAACAACCTATCAAACACATTCCTACGTTGTAAGCAAATGAACAAGTAAAAGGGAGGTAACGCGAGGGGAACAAATGGAACCACTGATGTTAATTGTTAGCTAATTGTAAATGCAAAGAACCTGCATGAACTGCATTCATGTTTGTTTGCCTGTTTCCCCCAAAAGGCTAGGTAGTTCCTTTTAAAATTGTGAGTCTCTTTGTACTGTGCAAAAAGAATGGAATTGAGGTTATGTCATAGAGGTATAGGCCCCCAAGCATAAATGAATATTTTGCCTCAATTAGCAATAAAGATATTGGATGTATTAATCTGAAACAAAATGTCCATGAACTGATAATGTGATGCAATGAACAAAGGAAAAAGCAAACCCAACCTTTGGCACATCAGAAGCTTCCCATTAAAACCACGCAAGCACTAGAACCATTGTGCTGACACTGTGAGACTTCATTTGTGTATAATTTTATCATCTAAACTCACAAAACATGAAAGAAAGTACAGAAGGCAGCTTCAAGAAAGATCACAAAAGGAGTCAGCTTATTTACATTGGAAAAAATAGTAGGGAGCCAACCAGCTGGTCCCAGTTTAACACAAGGGGGTACTAAACATGACTCTGAGCTTGTCATTCAGTGGACTTTTTAGCTCTGCAGATAATCTGTGGAATTATGTTTTAAAAGCTTATGTTCCAACTTGTAAGACATAATTGATCTGAAAAGTCCACAGCTTGCTCTAGCATATTGCCAGATGCAGAAATACTGGACTGAAGGATAAAAAAAAAAAAAAATCTTTAGCATATAGGACAATAAGAATACCAACTGGTACCGAAGGGTGTTAAAAAAAGGCCCACCTAAAAAGAGTCTTGGCAAGGCCGTGGTATGTTTCTGCCTAAAACAGCAATGGACATTTGATTTCTTTGTGAATCAGCAGTTACGGCTACCAAAACACCCATGCTTCAGTCTCATCCCTTGTGAAGTTCCTTTCAAAAGGGACCTATGTACCCTGAGCAAGAGATGTGTCAGGTCTCACATCATGGAAACAGACTGGAAGGCAAGGCATGCAAACAACTCAAAACTGTAGACTCCAACCATTTCAGCAAAAGAAGAATTTTTACAGCATACAGTAAATAGCATACCAATATACCTGAGAGACCGGAAGGAGGAATCCTCCCACTCACTCAGAATCAGTATTAGGAGACCACATTCAGATGAGAAAGCTTCCCTTGCATAGACACTGTGATGTTTAAAGAAAAAAAAAAAAAAAAAAAAGGAAAAAAGTAGTTTACTTTTCCCCTTTAATTCTCCTTTGCTAGGTTCTGCCAGTTACAACATTTAAGGCATTTTCAACTTTAAAGCAAGGAGCATGAACTCTTCTCACTATGAGTTTATCAGCTTAAACACAAAGGGCACAGAGTAAAACAGCATCCCCTGGTTTGAAAGAAATTATATCTTTTTATTTTCAAAAGAGATTTCAGTAGGAAAAAAAAAAAAAAAAAAAAAAAAGGACAGAGATTACCTGCAAAAATTAAATATCCTGGCAAGAGCAATGCCCTGCCATATGACTTAAGCATCACTGGGATTAGATATTAAGTATGAATAATTGCAACCATACAACTTTCCTCTTTATCTCCCTTATGCAACACAAATCTAAATAAATCTGAAAACAGTGACTCATACTCATCTACTGCGCACTAAACCTGATGGTATGTAACCCCATTGTTCAGACTTTAATAATTCCATTCAGAGCTACCTTTTGTTCCTCTGCTTTGTCAGTCAACCCACTTTAATACCCATAGAGGCTGTTAAATCTATAAAGCTTCTGAACTTTTGCAGGGCTCATATTGTTACAAAAGCTTATTACACAACATAGCAGTTCTTTTCATGGTGCACACTGATTAAGAGTGGATACACTGCTGCTCTGGCAAAGCAGGAGCACCACACTGCTCTAACCAAAGGATGTGTTTAGGGTAACAAGGTACATGGTCACCAGTCCTGCTGCTACCCGTATGTTTCGCTGTAGTCAGCCTCTGCGTATCATGTACTTTTGTAATTTTGGTTGCTTAAGGAAGATTCCTTTCTCTGCAAAGCAAAACATATGATTTAATGTTCTCAATTGACATAGACATTTTTTTGGTGAGGGCAGGCCTAAAAACTGATCCAGCACTGTAAAAAAGAGTGGCTGTATTGCTTTGCTGAGGATAACAAAAACAACTTAAAATTTTAATTAGTATTTTCAAGGTATCTCAAATACCAAGTCTACATCTCCGAGTAAATGGGAATGAAGCAATTCAACAATGAGTTTCCAGTTGTCATATTCCCTTGAACAGAACCCATGGCACATGAGAGGTGAAAACTACTGGGTTTGTTCAGCTCCAGGAGGAGAAGTCTAAGGGCAGATGCCTACAACCACCTTATGAAAAAGTGTGGAGGAGACAGAGCCAGCCTTGGAAGTGCTCTGTGAAACTGCAAGAAGCAACAGACACAAGTTGGAATGTGGGAAATTCCAGTCACATGCAAACAAAATCTTTTTCACAATGAAGTCACTTTTTCACAAAATGGCACAGGCCCAAAGTGTGTAAAAGCCCCATTACTGGAGACAAGCACACCTGGGCTGGATGAGGCCCTGAGTAAGTAGATCTAATTTGACCCAGATCTAATTGGACCTGCTTCAAACAGAAGGTTGGTCCTACATGGCCTACAGAGGTCCCTTCCACTCTAAACTCTTCCGTGATACAATTATTCTGTGATGACAATTATTTCTTTATTCTTAGACAAATATTCCAGGAACCAAAAGAGAAGGAAAAGGTATCTTCTGCCAACAGATAATCTCTCTCCTTTCCCCAAGCCTTTTTCCTGTATTTTTGCCAAATGCCAAACTCTTAACCTTCTTCAGAAACACCCACAAGGTAACTTCAACTATTTCTCTCTGTGATTAATTCTTAACTTTGGAATAGCATATTTTATTTTCCCATTTCATCTCATCAGGTGGCATTCCAAATATAAAGTTAAGAGGGAAAAGAGGGAACCCTTTTTTTTTTCTTTTTTTTTTTTTTTTTTCAGTGAGCCCAGATGAAAACCATAGGCCCAAGGAAGTTCATACTCTGGTGTTAACCAAATGTAGTACAAGTATTTCTGAGTTGGACTATTCTGTGTTCTTACACTGGATTTATGCTAATTTCTGGTAAGAAGTCCCAACTCACTCACTATTGCCATATGCATTGTGGGCGTTATTTTCCAGTAGAGTTTTAATTACCTTTTGAACCTGGTTAAACAACAACAAAAATAATAATCAAGACTCAGTTCATTAAACATAAGAGAAGACAGACATGTTCATTAGCTTGGATCAAGGCATACTGTTCATTTAATTTTCTAACAGTTTCACTGCTTTCCAATGAGACATTTACATTAAAATAGCCTCTATTGTCTCCCCCTTTCAGGAAGTTTTATCTATTACATAACCTACTTCATTTAGAGATCTCAAAGCACATTTTATTCATGAACAAAAAAGCAGTCAAAGAACTTGCCAAAGTCACAATCTGCAGTTCATTGTTAAAACAGAGCTTCATACATCCAATTCCCTGCTACTCAGCCCACTCATCTTATACAAGTACCCACCTCAACAGTCAGGGAAAACTTTTGGATGGCTGCTGTTAACCAGATGTGGAAGGGGAGTGGAATATGAGCAAATTTGCTCAATTTGCAAGGCGTCATGCAGCTTTCCAGACTGCAATCTCAGAAAATGTTAGTATTATTCCAACAGCAGAGCAACTTTGTTCCTGCACATGCTCCTCCAGAAGTGTTCTTGCCATCCTTTCTCATGTGCAGGCAGAACATTTCCACAAACTATCCCCAGGCAGGCATCCTTTCACAGCCTGCCTATGCCACTCCAGCTGCTAAGGTCAAAATTTCTCTTTTACAACAGTAAAGTGTAGTGTACACTGAAAAACACTATAGAGAAATATTGTGAAGTACTAGTAGTAGTTCTTGCTTAAACAAAAGAAACTCAGTGAAATTCAAACAACTGTGAAAATAAAGAGCCCATCACCAGCAGCTAGTAAAGACAGATTATCTGCACTTCTATATTCACAGCAGCATTATGAGTATTAGGGAGAGATAGAACTGTGACTATTCACAAAAGTTCACTAAATCCTTTCCATTCCAAAACAAGATACATTTCTCATGCATATCTCCATCATGAGCTCTGTATACAGAAAGGACGCAGCTCTGCTTTCCATGTTCATCAACATGCCTACTATATTTTTTTTCTTTCCATTTGTGCCAGGTCACTGAAACAAGACAAAAAACATTGACAGCAAAGACTGGGGGACTTAACAGAGAGATTTCTTTTCAATTTTTGTGCTTCTCTGTCCTTGCAAGCTCAATCTGCAGTTAGAACTACTTTGCCTGAGGTTGGAGGATATTTGAATAACTTAATTAGTTTTATAGAAAGATGGTCTCACAACACAGTGACACAGTTTTACTATTTTTTTTTTTAGCTTTTAATTACATCAGATAATTACATCAGAGTTTCATTTAAAATGTACTAGCTTGGTGGCTCCAGATGATAGAGCTGTTAATTGATGCAGCAGGTCAAGCTTAAACATAGACTTTGTCCACACTGGTGCTACAGTACATCCACCCTGAGATGAATGAACCAGGCATGGCTTTAATGAAGAAGAATCTGGAATGGAAGGAGAGGAGAGAAAAAAGGGGGTCTTCAAATAAAACCGGCCTTCTCAGCACTAAGTTTTCAACCATCTTTCTTTATCTGGCCATCTTTTCCAGAAGTCCCAGATGAATGGTCATGGTGCACACCCACAGCACTTGTCTTGAGAAAATGGAGTATCTCTAGTGGATGCAGGAAGCACCCATCCTTCTACTCTGAGGGGAGGACTTGAGTCACACCACAGCACAGAGTGAACTTTCCAATCACATATGACAGCCCATAGCTCTCCCCAATCAGAGTGGATCTGTATGTATCTGTACGTGGCATTCAGAGCCACACTCCCCCTTTCACCAAGGTGGAATAATGCCTCATGTTGTGATGCCTCATGTACACAATGTGCCATGAATACTTACAAGGGTGCCAAAAACTGGTCAACTGATGGGGCAGTCAGCATGAGAAACATCTTCATAGTGCTTGCTGGTCCTTATGCACTGCTGACTTCAACAAGTCTAACAATGATTGAAGGTCTCTTTCTAAAAACCTCCTACCTACCTCTCAACCGGGGCCTCCTCTCACTGCCCTTGCAGATTTAACTAATCATGTTGTTCTTTCAAAGCCCTCAAAATTTAATTTGCTATTGCATTTCTCAATTTAAAGCTCCTGTACACAAAGCACCAGCTGCTTGCAAGTTGAACTGATCGCTGTCATGTTAGCAGAGACGCTGGCAGTCAAACATACTGATTAAAAACACTTTTTAAAATTTCTTGAACAATGAACAAATCAAGATATAAGGAATTGAGGGTTAAACTCATATCTGCTACGAGAGACAGAGACAAAGCCTTTCTCCTGCTCTTTGCGAAGTAACACCAACATTGCGCAGAACCCAAGACCCAGAACTCAGGAGCTCAGGAAGAGCAATGTGGTGTGGGGCTACAAGAGCTTTTCCACTTGCAGGAAGACACCTGGAGCAAAGTTTCTGAATAAACATTTTTGGAAAGGTGCAGGAAGCAGAGGCAGGGCAACCATATCAGTCCTAACAAAAGCTAGCCACATTGTTTCATCTGAGAAACTTCAACCTTTAATGGCTTGAAGACAAAATGACAGTTAGTCATCACAGTTCTGAATTTAACTTTTGCATTAAAAATGAGAATACTTGCTTATGAAAAGCTACACTTACACCACTGGGAGGAAATAAGAGGGAAAGCTGGCTCCTGTTACTCCAGTTCTTCCTCAAGTGAGAAGGTTTTAATAGGAGAGAGCATTCCTGTCAAAACAGGGTAATAGATCAGTCTTCAATCCTATTAGAAAACCTGTTTCTTTTAGGAGCCAATATTAAAACCAGTCAAGTCCTACCACTCCTCCTACAATCCCCATACTCAGTGATGAACTTACCCAATTAAACAAGTTAGAAATATCTTCCTGACTCCACCTAGGGATGAGATTTGAAGCAGAAGAATAAAAAGCTTTTCGTTATTTCCCAGCTAACTGCAAAGTAAGCTCAGAAATTGTTTCCTGACACGAAGAAAACAATATGTTGGCAGCATGTGTTGGTGCACTGTATGAAGATCCATTGTTTGGCATGTCAGTATGTTTGTGTACATAAATATTAACGAAATAAAGGCCAAACAGGAACTGAACTCTCTCTGGGAACTGCTCCTTCATGGCATACCCAGGGAAGCAGGACAAGAAACTTTCGGCAACTGTGCAAAACAGTGCTGAAAAACAAACACTGCTATCTTCTACTAAGGCTACCTTCAGCATAAAAATAACTCTGAGAAACTAAACAGGCATGTTTATGTTCCTCTCGAGTGAGGTTTCTTGTTGGATTTGTTTTGTTTTAAACTAATTTGATTTAAAAACAGGAACAGCCCAAAAATTATTCTTATTGAGGAACTTACAAAGGAGAATTGTCTATCAATGCCAAGCAAATTCTCTAGTACAATTTATGCTTTTTAGAAAGTATTTGGCAAATATATAAAGCAACAGTATAAGCTTTTTGTACTGCAGAAGAAACCTAGTCTTCTAATGATTTTCTCAAGAAGAAACAACACATATCAACAGATAGTATTTACAGGGGAAAACTATTTGTTCTGCTGTACAATGAGACAGATCTAAATAGCTCTTTAAGGATACGTTAATTTTTATTTACTGTCATTTGTAATTTGCTTTAAACAGTTGTTGGAGCTCCAAAGTGACAGGATTTTTACCACTCTGATGACAGCTATGCCAAACTCCTCCACTTTGTGCTGGTATATCTTTTACATTCATTTCCTATCTTCAGCCTATGTCTGTGCTATAACTGATAAACATAACTGATCTGTTCTTAGGCACTCTCTGGTACTAATGGCTAAGAAAACACAGGAGCACACAGACTTGTCCTTGGTGTCCAGGTCTGTCTTGGGCACTAGGTCTTCTCTCAAATGTATTATGCTGCAAAGGCAACGGCTGTATGAAAACACAAAGATTATTTAGAAAGGACTCAATTTCCCATACCTCAAACAGGAAAAAATGTGCTTTCTAGGGACAGAAAGTCATTTATCAAAAAAGCTTCCTGAAGGGGAAATGTTTTTTGTTCCGTTTGTTTTATTTCTGAAGTGTTTATCAAAATGATTAAGTTCCAAGGTTCAGATTTTGAGAGAATGGCCACTTGCAGAATGGGATACCTTCCAGATACCTTTTAGAGGTATCTGGAAGAAGCCACTTTTTAAAAATCTTTCTTTAAATCTGCTGTGACTGAAAATTTTCGTAACTATGACAACACTGTACCATCTCTATAACAGGATCCTGTTACAGTATCCATCTGGTAAGAAAAGGATTACTTCATCAAATCTTACATTTAAAAACCCATGCAAGTTGGAAACATTTATGCTGCATGATTTGAATGGAAGAACACAAGACAGCAGAAGGGCTGGCTCCTTTGTCACAGAATTGGACAGACCATCAAAATAACACCAAGGTTTTGAGATGGTTAAATGATTAAAAATGAGCCATTACATTTATTAGATTACACCTCCTTCCTGTCATCTCTTGCCAGGGACACCCACGTCTGCCAACAGTTTAATTCAAAGCTCTGGTTTCAAAGAGCTGATAGGCAACACCTAAAGTAACAGCACAGCTGAGACAGGAAAATGCTGTGCTTTTAATATTATATTATTAACTGTTTTGTATGGAATACAGAAACCTGGACTGAGGGTTTGTCATTTTTTTTCTATTCCGATTTATTGCTTGAAAGATCAGGTTAATACTTATACAAAGGATTCATTAGTCAATTTTATAAGTGAATGAAAACACCCAGAACAAAGAAAGGAATTTATTATACTTTGAAAAGAAAGCCATGGGGGGAGAAAGAGAAGCAGAGAGAGGGAGAGCAAAGCACTTCTAAAGGAGCAATCCAGTGACCTTTTGTGTTAGTTCTGTGGAAATTAATTTTTTCTTTTTTTTAAAGAAAAATGAGATAGGACCTATCCAAGCAACAGGACGGCCTGTCACATATTTGACTATTAGTTCATCTCTAATAGGAGAGCAAAAGAGTGACAATCTGTGGAAAGAAAAGATACGTAAGTCAAGAGAAAAGGGAAAAAAAAAAAAAAAAAAAAAACGAAAAAAATAAACACCTTCAGAGAACATCACAGAGTAGTGGCAGCACTGAATTGACACCAACATCTCCTTGGGCTTACACATCCATCAGGATCAGCAAACAGCACTGTCTGGGGTGAGACAGGTCAAAAACAGACTGATGGAAAAGTTGATCTTGATGGCTTGACAATTTTCCCAGCCAACTGCTTCAAGAGTCTCAGTCCAGACTCACCTGAACATTTAAGCCAAACTGAACTTTGGAATTTAACCACTGATTCTGTCTCAAAAGTGTAGGTTGTGTTATATACGGAGTGGTAATTCGTGTGGAGAAAATGGTTGATATTAATAAAGAAGGGGGAGATGTGGGAGTGTGGCCATGGTGGTCGGAAAGCCCTGTGGTTAATGATAACATTAGACTCTTAACGATGAGGCCATCAGGAATGTAAAAGAGTTTAGAGAGCACAAAGAAGGGTTATTCAGGAGACTCCATGCAGTCTCGGGTTGCTTGTTCTCCAGCCATTAAGGCATGGAAGTTTCTGGGTGTTTACTGTTGCTGTTATTTGCAAAGTTGTTTGACCAATGAAAAGTTGTTTTGAAAAGAACTGCTGTGGGGAGAAGGATATAAGAGGGGAGCCTGTCCTCAAGATAATAAAAAAAATAATAATAAAAAATAAATAAATAAAAAAAAGGCAACGCGATGTGATGAAGTTATGTCATCAATAAAGAAGCAGAAAGAAGGAATGAAAAGGAACAGACTAGCAGAACGGAGACCAGGATGGGAACAGGCACATTGATCACCTCATGAAGATAGGTTTGGCCAAACTCAGCAAACCGCTCAGAGAAGCTCGTACTGAAAGTTGCTGGAAATAGGCGCACCGAAGCTGGAAAGAAGCTCAAGCTGAGAGAAGCAGACCCACGCACACAACTGCCCCTCGCTGGTAAGCAGCCGGGCATTATGGGGAATCATACGTCCTTAGGAACAAAGGCTGTCCTGGTAGCCTCACAGCTTATTCTCCTTATTAACAATCAGACAGTTTATGAGCCTGAAATAACGGGACCAAATTGATGTCAAGGTGTGGGACTCTGAAACTAAAAATGACAAGGTTGCAGTGGGATTGCTCGGCACCTGGCGAGCAGTCCCTGAGGCCTTGAAGAGCCCTGTGGGACCACAGTCAGAAACGTGTGGTTTGGCAGACAGTGAGGGAGCTGCGGGCTCCTTTACTGATCCGACTGCTACGCCATGGGCCCCTCTGCCGCTACAGCCATCGAAGGCTTTTGCTGTTACGCCCCCTGCTGACCTGGATGTGCCTTTTGACCCAGGCCCTATTGGCCTTGAAAAGGAGATGAATATGCTTTTCTTCGATCCGGGAAGAACGGGATACATAAGGCCCAAAGGCCGAGTTGCTTGACAACTTAAAGCAAGATGTTGTTCAAAAGGAATGGAAAATAGAGACTATTAAGTCATGGAACTTAAAGGATTGTTTGTTACCTTTTCTGATTGTACATATGTATAGGCATACTCGGGTTTAGTATGTAAAAACAATGGTCTGTATATAATCTGTTGATGTTTGTGTGTGCGTGTTGGTGGAGCATAGACTCCCCGCACATCCAGCGCTGTTTACTTGCCTTTTATACCTTTTATAAATATTCCTTTTATAAATATTACTAAATTCTGATTGAGTTGAGATTTCATTTATAACAGCTATGACATACAATCCCCAAAAGGTGTAGGATGTTTAAGGCTCCAGGTGAGTGCTGCCTACTGCTCAGCCCATTTCACAGAATCACAGAATCACAGAATTTCTAGGTTGGAAGAGACCTCAAGGTCATCGAGTCCAACCTCCAACCTAACGCTAACAGCCCTCCACTAAACCATATCCCTAAGCTCTACATCTAAATGTCTTTTGAAGACTTCCAGGGATGGTGACTCCACCACTTCCCTGGGCAGCCTGTTCCAATGTCTAACAACCCTTTCAGTGAAGAAGTTCTTCCTAACATCTAACCTAAAACTCCCCTGGCTCAACTTAAGCCCATTCCCCCTCGTCCTGTCACCAGGCACGTGGGAGAACAGGCCAACCCCCACCTCGCTACAGCCTCCCTTGAGGTACCTAAAAAGAGCGATAAGGTCACCCCTGAGCCTCCTCTTCTCCAGGCTGAACAAGCCCAGCTCCCTCAGCCGCTCCTCGTAGGACTTGTTCTCCAGGCCCCTCACCAGCTTCGTCGCCCTTCTCTGCACCCGCTCAAGCACCTCCATGTCCTTCTTGTAGCGAGGGGCCCAAAACTGAACACAGTACTCGAGGTGCGGCCTCACCAGAGCTGAGTACAGGGGGACGATCACCTCCCTAGCCCTGCTGGTCACGCTGTTCCTGATACAAGCCAGGATGCCGTTGGCCTTCTTGGCTACCTGAGCACACTGCTGGCTCATATTCAGCCGACTATCCACCATCACTCCCAGGTCCTTCTCTGCCTGGCAGCTCTCCAACCATTCCTCTCCCAGTCTGTAGCTCTGCTTGGGGTTATTGCGCCCCAGGTGCAGGACCCGGCACTTGGCCTTGTTGAACTTCATGCAGTTGACCTCAGCCCATCGGTGCAGCCTATCCAGATCCTCCTGCAGAGCTTTCCTACCCTCGAGCAGATCGACACACGCACCTAACTTGGTGTCATCTGCGAACTTACTGAGGGTGCACTCGATGCCCTCGTCCAGATCATCGATGAAGATATTAAAGAGGACCGGCCCCAGCACCGAGCCCTGGGGGACGCCACTAGTGACTGGCCTCCAACTGGACTTGGCTCCATTCACCACGACTCTTTGGGCCCGGCTATCCAGCCAGTTTCTAACCCAGCGAAGCGTGCGCCAGTCCAAGCCAAGAGCAGCCAGTTTCTTGAGGAGAATGCTGTGGGAGACGGTGTCAAAAGCCTTGCTGAAGTCAAGGTAGACCACATCCACAGCCTTTCCCTCATCCACCCAGCGCGTCACTCTGTCATAGAAGGAGATCAGGTTCGTCAGGCATGACCTGCCTTTCATAAAGCCATGCTGACTGGGCCTGATCGCCTGCTTCCCCTGCAATTGCTGCATGATGACTCTCAGGAGGATCTGCTCCATGAGCTTCCCTGGCACTGAGGTCAAACTGACAGGCCTGTAGTTTCCCGGGTCTGCCCTCCGGCCCTTCTTGTAGATGGGCGTCACGTTTGCTAGCCGCCAGCTAAAAAAAAAAACCAGCCCAAAAGAGGGGAAGGCAGCAAAAAGTGCTTAGTGCCACAAAGCAGGTGGGGTAAGGTCTTCACAGCAGGGCTGCTCTACAAGCACCGGTATCCAGGGCACCCTGTGGGGTCCACACACGTGTGGGGTCCATCCCAGCATCAGGTTGCTTCTGCCCTGTAAGGCAGACCTTGAGGTGCAGGGGACCCTGGTGGAGGCAGACCCAGGTGTGCTTGGGTTTGTGTCACTCCTGGTGGGTTTTGTGGGTTTTAGGAGAACAGCGAATACCCCGCAGCCGGTCACAGGTGGGTGCCAGCCCCACAGGGTTCGCTGGCGGTGCCCAGCAGAAGGCAGCACCCTACGGCACCCTGAGCCCCCCGCGTCGGCCGCTCGCCAGGAAAGGGGCGTGCTCTCATTAGCATGCGGTGCGGTGCATGCTGGGTACCTCGCCCTGACCTTAAGGCAGCAGCAGCGCGAGGCTTTATATATCCCGCTTGGCACTTTCAATTATGTTTAGGGTAAGCTGGCTGCTGAGGCCACGGGGACGGCGGCATTGAATGGTGGATGCTCCGCAAATGGTGCAACGCTGCCTCTTGGGGAAGGTTCGATCTCTTCCGAGGGAACTGGCCGCAGCAACGCCTTACCGCCTGCGTTGGGTGACGAGAGCCACTAGTAGGGGAGGGCGCCGTAAAGTGTAGGCCTGGGCAGGAATTAAGCGGGGCCCAGGGGCCAGCGTCCCCCCAGCTTCCACCGCCCCCCCCACCCGGCAGTATGCCTGTGGCCGTGCGGTACGACAGACTCCCGGTTGGAACAGCCCCATAACCAAGCTCAGACTACTCCTTCAGGAGTGCCTTTTTGTGGTGGCACCTCTGCCCACCATCTTAGACACCCATCTTGTGACCAAAACGCCCACCTGCACCTCCAACACTTGGACAGAAACAGCCCCCCAAGCCAATACCTAACATTTTATGACAGCAGCACCCCCAACACCTGCACCCCTGTAAAAGCAATGTTCTGTATATTTAGAAAGTTTGATCGTGTGCACATGTTGGTGGAACAGTAGACTCCCCGCACACCCAGCGCTGTTTACTTCCCTTTTATAAATATTCCTTTTATAAATATTCTTTTATAAATACTACTAAATTCAGATTGACTTGAGACTTCATTTATAACAGTTGAAAAAGCATTACATTTCTGCTCACCAAGCCCCTTTGAGTCATAGTCTTGTCAGATGGTACACACTTCCACCCCTATTTTTTACTGAAATTATTAGAAATGTATTTCAGTCAGTTTAACAAGAAAAGAAGTGTAGTTCCAATCCTTAATTAAGCACATCTTTGGTGTAGCTTGATGACTCAATAATATTTTTGATTCCCAAAACTTTAGAAAGAGAATATCGCCCATGTATGAAGTTACCCCTATCTGCTGTTCTTTGCAATATGACAGAGGTGGGGCAGAGGAATAAAAACATTGCTTGACCTGTGACCACCTTTGGATAAAACTTTCAGACACAAAAATCTTGTGCCTAAAGACGTGATCTCCACTGCTCCCTGGCACGGGCACTGCTGAGTTAGTGCTCTACGAGCGGAAATGATGCAGAATTGCTTCCAAGGTAGACTGAGGACACTATTCATACATTTTGAGTTACATATATGTTCTTGAATTAAAAATAAATAAATAAATCAGGCTTCTCAAAATGTCCTGGTATAAGGAATCCTGTCAGCTTTGTGGGATACTGCATTTGCAATTATATTTAAAAACAATGCATTAGTACCACAACATTGGCTTCTCTGGTTTTCTCCTTGAAAAGCAATGAAATATTGCCCGTCCTTTAGCACAATGCGAGGAGTACTCCTCCTGTCTCTTGGCTACCTCTTCTTTTCTCCAGCTGTGTATCATAACCATTTTACATACTTGGTTCCACTCTTGACATTCAGTGAAATGGAAACATCGGTCTACCTTATTTTCTTTAAACTCACCTCCTGATAAACAAAGGTGTCAAAAAGGAGGCTTGTTTAGCACGAATTAGCAGTTTTATATGTATTAATGTTTAACCGCAGGGAACTCTTTTGATATCTAATAATCTGGGTTGCTTTCACCTTGCCTTCTTGCTTAGCATCCCTTCCTCATTCATTCTGCTGTCCATATCATAGCCGAGGAGATGGATTTTTACCAGTAACTTTAGAAAGTAAGCAGCGCTAAGAGAAGTGGAGCTTCCCACTCCCGCCCTTGAGCAATTTGCTTCAGTGTCAGAGATAAACTCTGTTTACATTCCTGAAAAGACCATGAGATTATTTAGATGATGTCTGGACAGTGCTTTGAACTTTTAAAAGAGCCACATAAAGCTAAGCATTAGGATGAATAGTCTCCCCTTCCTTTTTAATACCCTTATTTCCAAATACATACAGGCAGCCAAAACAGAGTTGAGTATGCCAGCAGTTCTGGTGTAATCCCTGGCATCACACATCAATATGCTCTCTCATGTGAAATTAAAATCTCCTCTTCGAGCATTAGTGGAAACAAAAGATGGGCACTTGAACAGTCAAAGGACAAACAGAAAATGGGAAGAGATGTGATTGGAACAAATTGAACTGAGTTAACCTGTCTATTCAACCCTAACCAAAGGGCAGCTGGAAAGAAAAAAAAAAAAAAAACACATTCTCTGCTCAGCTGCTATCCATGTTAGTCACAAAATATCCCATGAGGCTTACCAACAGGTCCTGACAAATAGCACACTAATTTTGATGCCCATCGTTCACTGCATGTAGTTGCTACAGGGTGTCTTCCACCTAAAAATCCCATGTTAAAAGGTTCTGCTTGCTCACCTTAACATAGGTCTGCTGGTGTGATCTTGGAGAAATCCACGTTTTCTGTATTGCCTATACAGAAAAACAGATAGATACAATTTATACCATGGATTTTGCTATATTTAAGTTGGTTTTGATGGTAAAGAAGCTTAGAATTTCATACTAAAAGTTATTAAAAAACATTGTTTACTTCAATCAGGAATATTCACTTGTAAGTGAAGAGCATTTAAAAATGAATATTCATTTAATAGTGAATTTAAGAATAGGAATATTAAAACAAAATACACAAATTACTACTGGTTTTGATGAAACGTTGTCCTAAATTCTACACCCATACCCATGCAAATCTATTGACTCGAGTGTAGCACTGTTTCCAATTACAACCAGCTGATTTATCCCATATGTTGGCTACAGGCATGAAAACACTTTTACTTGGCTTAACAATCCACTCATTCTGCAAAGTGAAGTGCTGATAGTCCTCAGCTATAGCCTAGTTCTACAGTTGTTCTTGTTTACCCAGGAAAGATGAGGAAATTAAGCTCTGAATGTTATTTCATTGCTTCAGAGCCATCAAATCCAGTCTCTTTTTGCCACAAACAGTACTTTTTGTGTAATTATTATATAATCCCTTTCATTATGCATCCAGTCCCTCTTAAAACCTTGCTTCTCCTAATTCTTCTAAGTACCTCATTACTCTATTTAGAAGCCTCCATCCAATTTCCAGCTTATGTTTGGACAATGCATATCCTTTTGTTCTTATGTCAACATCTGCCTTCAGCTTTATAGCTCTTCCCCTGCTGATACATACCCCCCAGCTCCATTTGTAGACAGGAATGATCCCACATACTCCCACAAGTCCCTGGGAAAACACTGAAGGGCTGCTCAGCTCATTTGAACAGAAAGAACCACAAAGTAAACCCAGAAGCCCAAGAGACCAAAACAGACAAAAGCAGGAAAAGCTCAATAACCAAGATTTGCTGCATGGGTACACAAGACCTGCTGGTGCCACATGCCATGAAAGACACAGGCACTGAGCACGATTCCCCTGACCATGATCTGTCTTGATAATATTGAATCTGCGTGAACCTGTAAAGTACTTCTCTTCCCTTTCTACCAGGTTATTCTAGGCATAAAGAAATTCCTACTGCTGCTGCCTGTGCGTGGGAAGGGGAATCTGCAGGGCAGACAATGCCATTGACACTCCAGCAGACCTTCAGCAGAACCACAATGGATCGCTGTGCATGTCTGCAGCATCAATTATGTTCTCAAAATAGTACGACATGTCTTAGCCACATCTTCGTAACCTCCTGCCTGCTCAGCCTCTTGTGACTGAAGGTGGAAAAAAGATTAACACAGGCAGGACAAATGGCAATGTAGTTATGTGCTGGAGAGGGCGTGATTTCCCACACATTTGAAGAAAATAATCTACAGGGATTTAAAAATATTTCACAACTTTTTTTTTCCTTCATAAAATCCACTATAAAAACAGACCATATTAAGCAGAAATGAGCCTACCAGAACTTATGAATAACTTGCATTCTTCCACTGGAGCCTGGCCAGTTACCCTTGGAAAGAATTCCTGTTTACTTTGTAGTGAATGTGAGAGACACACAGTCTGCCAGAAGCTATTACGACAGTAAAAACACAGCCAGAGGCTGTCACAAATGGGGAAATCACAGAGAAAGTTAATTTGTTAACTTCAAGGACAAAGATTAAAATAATATGCATTCGGTAAAAAGTTATTTACTTTATCACATAGAAGACAAGTTGAGTTTACATGAAAGCTATTCTAGTTCAAAGGCAACTTTCAGATACTTCAATGGCTAACTTGCTTTTCAGACTTGATTAGATTTACAAAGAAAACTTCTTTCCTTACCAAAGGTTTTGTTCTCTGTTTGGCTGAGATGAATATCTTGCCCTACACCTGCATATTTCTTCCACAAAGCCTCAGCCAGGATGGTTGCATTAGGAGCTCCGGAGATACCAGTGTCCTTGCTCAAGGCACTTCCTAAAATCTGAATAACTTGTCCTGAATTCTAAGGCCTGATTAAGAAGACAAGCTCATTTCAGAGAAAAAAAAAAAAAAAAAAAAAAGTGTGGTATGTAGCCCTTACAGTTTGCACATTTTTGTATTTTAAGATTAGATTTACTACATTCTGATCTTTGACATAGGTGAATGTGTTTTTTTAATCAGTCTCCATACTTTTGTATAGAACATTTGCATTCCCTCTTTCTTGGTAAACCTTAATGTAAACCATTAGTTGAACATAAAGGCACTTTCTCGTTTTCATTTGCACTCTTAATTTATCTTTTCATTTAACTTGTCTTTTGTAAGTAACTTTCTTCTTCCCCCACAAACTGATCAAGGGATCATGATCTACAGATGTTTGCTGCCTCAGATCAGTCACATGCACACCAGCTGTCGTAACTTTTCTGCCTCTGAATTTTTTTTTCCTATTGTCTATCTCATTCCTTAAAAGCACATTCTCTAGTCTTTGTTGTTTTGCTTTATACTTGAGACCAAGAACATGCTTAAATCCTTTCCTGAACCAGAATCCAAGAACTGGCGGCCTGATAACCCCATAACAGTAGTAAAAACAGGAGGCAAATATCACCTCAAAGAAACACTTGAGCATATCTGGCCTTGTCAGAAACAGGAAATACCAGGAGTCTTACTTAAAATGTTTCTAACCTAAATTTGCAGCCCCAAGAGGCTTGTGTGGTTTAAATAAGGTTCAGATAAACATCCAGACTTTCCGATGATTATCCAAAATTCTTTGACAATCTGCAAGTTTTGAGGTTCACTCATTAACACTACCTCGAATACATCCTGGAAGCAGCCTGCACCTTGAAGAGAGCAGTGATAACGCTATGCTTTTGCAAAGGCAAATACAAAAACATTAACTAAATCATGTTGGTAGGAAGTTATGAAACAAGTGATGCTGTAGAGATTGCCAAGTGACTCAGGAGAAATAAATCAGAGTTTATAAATATCTTCAGAGTATAATTCCAGTAATTATTCACAGTCCCAGAAAACGTAGGTGCTCTATGACAAAAAAGAAAATGCTTTGAGCACCTGCCTGTGAAATAAATTTCTAGAAAATGGGGAAGATTTGCCTATGGTAATCCTCCCTCCTTCCTCCTCAAAGGAGATGGTTGATAGCTCTACATCTTGAAAACCAGGTAGCACATCTCAGAAGCTGGGAATAACCACTGCTGGTGATTCAATCAGCTCAGGACAAAAATAACTTATTAAAGCTGCTGTATTTATCAAGAGCATCTGTAAACAAGGACAGTCAAGAAATTAACTTTTAAATCAGAGTAAATAAAATCTCTACTCAGAAGTCAGATAATGTTAATTTGACTTTGGGAATGAAGCTAACTATATCAAATTAAGGCCACTTTAATTCTGACTGTGACTAACCACCTAAAGACTTACTGCAGTTTGACTAATACACGTTAAATTCATATTTTTAGTTAATTCAGATTATGGCTTGAGTGTTCCTGAATAGGCAAGTCCTAAATCTCAGCAATATTAATTGGCCAAAGAAAGGGAATCCTTTCATTACAGCTGTCTTTCTTCATTTGTTTTATAACACCTTAACCTTGAAGTCTGTTCAACTTAGTGCATTAAAGCAGCAAAGAAAGATTTTAGGCTGCAATGGGCAAAAAAATGTTGTTTTTGGTAAAGTTACACAAAATAATATAAAGGGAAAGTATTTTCAGATGTGGTTGGTACACACATCTCATTGAAGGATCTGTGCAGAGTTGAGGGTGCATACAAATGGACCAATTCTGATCTGTAATGAGTACATTTTCCATCACTCTCTATCTCCTACCCTTTTTGCAGCTTCTTACTGAAAAACAAAAACAAACAAACAAAAGCCACTGATTTCCAGTCTCAGCAACTGATCTATGTAATTATTTTTATTTTTTTGTCTTTAGAGGGCAGATGTCTAGGTACTCGTATAAACTCAAGTCTTCTTGGGTTAACTCTATTAGCAAGGGATCCCAACATTGTCTCCAAGAACCTTCTTGTCTCTTCCAGCTTACAAGCACTCATAAACCTCACATACTACCCACAAACCATAGATGTACCAACATATCTATTTATTCCCACTTTTTTCATGAGCTTCAAATAAGACCTTTGGCACTTTCCAGATACTTTTTAGAAGCCCAGATTGTCAAACCTGAAACAAAACAGTTCAACTCTGGAGCACCTATTGCCAGCTAATCCTTTTAATGAGCTAAAATCAATCAGCAGCTCTGCCTCATTAAAACCTCAAGAACAGCGTGTCTCACCAAACCTTTGTCAATTTTTCCCCAATTACAGTAATTGGTCTCCTAGGGGATACTGAATCTACCTTTGCGCCTTGCTTGCTTGTCCTTGCAGGTGTGGCATCATTGCCACTAAATCACGAACACAGCCAGCCGCTGTGAAAAGGCTGATACTCCCCTTTCCTTCTGCTGTGCTTTCTCTCGCATGCCAGACTCTCATAGGGTCACTCAAAGTATGCAAATTATCAATTACAAAGCATTACCTTTCCTATCTCCCAGATCAATGACCACCCTTAAACAACCCTAATTAGTGATCATACTCATCATCATTTTAGGGGAAAAAAAATATATATATATTCCTCATAAGTCAGGATTTTTTTATGCCAGCCCTTCTGGATTTAATATTTTCCTCAAAGATGACTGAGAGAAACAACATACTATTTATAGAAAAACTCTTACAGGATTTTAACAGGCTCTTACGCAAAGCCATTGTTTTGCTTTCTTATTTGTTATCCCTATGGAGCTATAAACCCCTGCTTTAAATTATCTACTCACATCTATTCATATGCAGCAATGACTTTCAAGACACCACAGGTTGGCTGCTAGTGCCAAAACAGTTTAAGGACATTTACTACCATTTGGAATATTTTTACTTCAAAGGAAAGAATTAATGAATATTATGGAAATGATTCCCAATCTCTGCATTTCCACTGTTTTTCTCCCAGATACCACATAATGACTTGTTAAACTATGTGTTAGTTTTACTGCAGAAAAAAACATTTTTAGTGCAATGCAGCTCACACAATACAATCTTCCAGATGTACATACTGCTTCCACTGTGAAAACTTGTTCGAAGTGCCAGTCCAACACCCCTGGCACTTGGACCTACTATCCTGGACACTGTTTGAGGTATTAAAAACTCCTCTGGTGTTTCCCCATACCCAATAAATATATATCAACTCCAACATGAGGTGCAACTACTGGCACTTAATTGGCACCGCTTGAGGAAAATGTTTGCACAGACTTTACTCACTTCCAGCCTCTCTTGAGCTGAAGGTCTACCATGAATCCATTATGTCAATAGCTTTATATAACCATGGAGATAGTAGTAAACAGAGACAAAACGAAATGAGTGTACAATGATAATACATCTAAACACATGAAAGACAATTTAATTTGTCAGGTCAGCAGTGGCAACATCAACAACAAGCAAATTTATCTTATTTGAGTTCTTAAGAGTACCTTGAAGTTTCATGCCATATCACCTATACTGATTCTACCTACTCTATCTAAATTGACTCCATCTTGACCTACTTTACCAAAACTTTTGTTTAGAGACATGAAACTCATCAAATCCCAATTATCTTCAGTCTTGTCATGCCTGAGAGTAATCAAACAATGGCACAAGTTGCCTGGAAAGATTTTGGAGTCTCCATGCATGGAGATATTCAGAACTTTGACGAGATGACCTCCAGAGGCTGCTTCCAATCTAATTTTCATAATACCATTCAGATTGGAAAGGACTTCTGGATGTCTCTGGTTCCAGGCTTCTGTTCTGTGCTGGGTTACTCTGAGATCAGACCAGACTGCTCAGGGCATCATCCCATATGGTCTTGAAGATATGAAAGGATGAAGACTGCACTATCACTATGGAAAAATGACTTCTTATATCCAGTTGAGCTTATGTTTAAACTTACATCCCTCCTACACTGCACTACAGTGAAGAGCTCCATCTTCACAATAACCTCCTTGTAGGTACTGTGAGGCTAGGCTGCTGGGATATCCCCCCGAAGCTGTCTCTTCTCAAGGCCAAACAACTTCCATCTCCGCAGCTTCTCCTCCCTTGGCAAGTGCTCCGGGAGCCAGCATCCTGGTGGTCCTCCACTGAATTCACCTCAGTTTACAATCTTTCCTGTACTGGGACCCAAAACAGGATACAGTATCTGGATGTGACCTAACAAGTGCTGAGCAGAAGGGGATAATTCACATTTTCACAGAATCACAGAACTCTCTAGGTTGGAAGAGACCTCAAGATCATCGAGTCCAACCTCTGACCTAACACTAAAAAGTCCTCCACTAAACCATATCGCTAAATTCAACATCTAAACATCTTTTAAAGACCTCCAGGGATGGTGACTCAACCACTATCATGGGCAGCCCATTCCAATGCCTCACAACCCTCTCAGTAAAGAAGTTCTTCCTAATATCCAACCTAAAACACCCCTGGCACAACTTTAGCCCATTCCCCCTGGTCCTGTCACCAGGCACATGGGAGAATAGACCAACCCCCACCTCTCTACAGCCTCCTTTAAGGTACTTATAAAGAGCGATAAGGTCACCCCTGAGCCTCCTTTTCTCCAGGCTGAACAAGCCCAGCTCCCTCAGCCGCTCCTCGTAGGACTTGTTCTCCAGACCCCTCACCAGCTTTGTCACCCTTCTCTGGACAATCTCAAGCACCTCCATGTCCTTCTTGTAGCGAGGGGCCCAGAACTGAACACAGTACTCGAGGTGTGGCCTCACCAGAGCCGAGTACAGGGGGACAATCACTTCTCTAGACCTGCTGGCCATACTGCTTCTTATGCAGGCCAGGATGCTGTTGGCCTTCTTGGCCACCTGAGCACACTGCTGGCTCATATTCAGCCGACTATCAACCAATACTCCCAGGTCCTTCTCTGCCTGGCAGCTTTCCAACCACTCAATTCCCAGCCTGTAGCTCTGCTTGGGGTTACTGCGCCCCAGGTGCAAAACCTGGCACTTGGCCTTGTTGAACTTCATGCAGTTGACCTCAGCCCATCAGTCCAGCCTATCCAGATCCTCCTGCAGAGCTTTCCTACCCTCGAGCAGATCTACACACTCACCTAACTTGGTGTCATCTGCAAACTGAGAGTGCACTCAATCCCCTCATTCAGATCTTTGATAAAGATATTAAAGAGGACCGGCCCCAGTACCGAGCCCTGGGGAATGCCTTTTTGGTCTCCTGCCCTTCCCTGGTCTGTGCTGCCCAGGTTGCTGCTGCCAGGGCATGGTGGGCTCTTCTCCACTCGCTGCCAACAGACCCCAGGAACTTTCCTGTAGAGCTGCCCCCCAGCCAGGCAGACCCAGGCTGGATCACTGCCAGAGACTCTGCCTTCCCAGGGGCAGGGCTTTGCGCTGAACTGAATTTCATAAGGCTCACCTCAGCCCACGCCTCCAGACTGTCTAGGTCACTCTGAGTGGCAGCTCCGCTCTCAGGCTGTCACCTGCTTCTGCCAGTTTTATGTCACTGAAAACTTGATGAGACTGCTCTCCATAGCTTCCTGCAGGACATTGACAAAGCTGTTAAGCAGGACATGTCCAACTACAGACACCTGCAGTACTCCACTGTTGATCAGTCCCCGGTAGAGAACCAACACTTCCAACCACTTAGTTTCTTTAAATGGATGGACAGCCAGATACATAGATTGTGACTCCTATTCTGTGTTCCAATGAGCAATTTACTTTTCTCATGTAACACAAAGAAGGTTTTCATTTCCTTTTGCAATATGTTCTGGAAGATGCCAGTCAAAGGATGTTGGAATCACTCAGATGTGAAAATGTCCTCAGCGTGCACATTCAGTGAAGTCAAAAATCTCCGTACTGATTTCTAGATAATATTTAGTACAATGTATGCAGCTGATTTTATCACTATAGTGATACAGAAGAGATCAAGAAATTATGATGAAAAATTATTTGGCTGAGAAAATAACTTGCAACTAATTTTAACATCAGCCATTAATAGAGTAATCACTGCCTGCACAATTGGTGGTTTTAACTAAAGGAAAAGTTCGAGGGAAAGTCTGCATCAGGACTGCCTATACGCACATAATCTGGTTATTAAACTTTTTTCAAATGTGCTGAGTTGTGAAGAAAATGGGTAGAAAATGTTCCAGCAGTCACTTACCCCAAGGCCTGTTTATTTTCATCACAGTATCAGACTAGAAAAACCAGATTCTTTGGCCCACCCTATCAGGTAGCAGACTGGTGATACACTGTGGGAAGGGAAAACCTCATCTCCCTTTATTACTTTATTAATACTCCCTTAATTGCTTAATTAATTACTCCCTTTATTAATTACTAATGCATTTGATTATGTGAACGCAACAGGAGTTATTCAAATACATGTGAAATAACACTGTAACAGATACATGTAGTTTATTGCACAGAATCACCTTGCTTCCAAATTAGCAAAATGATGTTGTGCAACTTTATGGTATACTCTTTGAAAAGGTACTTACTTTCCTTAAGCAAACAATTTTTAGATGTTTAAAGTCAGGTACAAGTCATCTCATCCTTACAACCAAAGTATTCTTAATGAGTAAACGAGGCTATTCAGACTTTGCTGGAGTAGTATTTTGGTTGTTTTGTTTAAACATAGATGCATTTCCATTTCAAAACAACTCATTAAACCTTATCTCATTTTGCTGCAATTGCAAATACACCAGACAAGTCCAAAAATAATTTTATGTGCTGACATCTGTTTTGAAGGGATTTTCAATGGCAGATGAGTTTAATTTCAATGGAAGATGAGTTTTGAAACCCAGACAGCTCGCCTATACTTGGTAAGCATTTCTCACCTCACCTACCTGGTTTCAAATAATATTTTTAACAGGATATGTTAAAAATGCAGCATATTACTGATAGGAATGGTTACAAATGCACTCTCACTGCCAAGAGAAGACACAAAACTACTAGAATGTCTTAATAGCCTCCTGTATAGCTAGTGGGCACCACAGGTTACGTGCAGCACTATTGCATGGCGAAGCCTGATTTCACCTAGTGCAGAGACAACCACATTATCTAGCACTTCTTAAAAGAGTTCTACACCAGCAAGGGAGGCTCAAGAGATTGACATTACCCCATAGTTGGGTGATCACAAATTCGATACACAAATGCAAGCTGACCTTCTAATTTCTGTTACATAAGAAACAGTATGCAAGCAACATTTTGCCCTTGCCAACTAAATCCTAAGTGGCTTGCAAGTACAGCTGACAATAGGTGGAAAATTGCAGCAACAAAACGCCAGAAGCTGGTGCCTTTCTACCTTTAAATTAGTAGTCTAGTGGATTAAAGTAAAATATTTGTGTATTGCTGCATCACCCTGAAAGTATGTTAACCATTGTGTTAGGGAACAACCCTGTGACTAGATGAGAAAACAAAATCTGAAACTATACTTTGATTTGCAGTTGGGAAAAGATCAGGGATTTAAAGAAAACTCTTACACCCACAAGTGAGCTTTTCTTTCTTCTTTTAGAAGCACCAGTGAGAGTATGTAAGAAGAGTACCTGAACAATTCACACATGCAAATCCACACCAGCTGAAGAGCTGACAATTTCCAGCAGCAGAGCTCTTGGGCTGGATCACTCCAGGGCTTGGAGCCACACTTAGCAGATTTGCCTCCATTCCTGCTGGGAGTTCCTTGTGCTTGAGGCCCTTTTTCCCAGCCTTTGCTGGAAGCTTTCTTTCCACCTCTTGCCCACATTTGTCAAGTGTAAATCATAGACAGGTATTTAGTTATTCAGGGTAAGAAATAAAAAATAAAAATAAAAAATAAAAATAAAAAAATAATAATAAAATAATAAAATAATTAAAAAAAAGGTTTTATGATTTAGTGCAGGTCAGTGCAATATTAAAAAATAAAAGCACAATGTATTCGTACAGTGTCAGGAGGCAGGAGATCTGCTAAAGTGATACAATGAATGTTTCTTCAAGGGTGGAAATTTTTCTCCTGTAGCATTAAATTGGGCTTCTTGGGCAGTGCTAATGCTTTCTACTTTGCACTCATTTCCTTTTGCTTATTCTTTTTATATTGCGCATCCTGCATGGGCCAGTTTGATTCCCACTGACAGCCAGATCCTGCCCTAACCACTCCACTCCCTCCCTTAGCAGCACAGCAGCAATCCTGTAAAGTTACAAGCAAGAGCAGAGCAAACATGCTATTTCGTCAGCTGCTGCCCTAAATGCTGAAATACTTTGCCCATGCCTAAAGCTGCCTGTGTTTTCATGTGGAAAGAAACCTGGATGGAGTTCTTTCTATCACAGTAAAGCTACTGAGGATCATGATATTGAGCTGAATTAAAATATTTCTATTATTGATACCTGAGGGAAAAAGATAACTTTGTACATGCAGCTATTTAGTTGTTAAGTATCAGGGTCCATCTTCACATGTATTGCATCTTTGCATTTTTATTTTGTGCCACTTTGATACAATAGAAGTGATACACAATTCTGTGGCTGGGCAAAAGCCACGTACTTCTCAGGATCGTGTTATTTTTCTTGTTCTTTGGTTTGACATCTCCTTCAGCCTACAGAAGGAAGGCATCCAATTGAAAGCCCAGTTCAAAGTCCTCCCTGCCTTCCTCAGCACACCAGCAACCATTACATGCTCTAGACAGACATGCTGCAGACATCCTCAAATCCCTTACACACATACTAAGAGAACACAAATTTTAGGGAACATTCCTCCATTTGCATTTTTAACTCCGTTCAATAAGCCCTCACTACTCCAATTAACATTTTTTTTTTGGCCACTCTTTACCCCAGTCTGTTAGGGCAGAACAAAGATTCATGGCTGATTGTTACTTAAAACATGTAGACTTACAGGAAAAGCAGCCATGGGCTGCCATACTTGAACGTGGGACACTTCTGCTATATAAGAGCGTATCTGCTGTCCGGCAGCCTTCAGAACAGAGGGAAGGAGGAAACATACATGTATTAGGTTAAGTCAGGCAGAGAAGAACTAAGGCACCTGGAGCAAGAGGAAAAGGGAAAAGATAGCAAAGTAATACAGACGATAGAAGTTTAAAACCAGAAGTTTCTGCCCCCATCAGAGGCTTTCATAAATAATCAAGATTTATTTTGTCTTGCATGATTCTTTGCTGGATTTACAGGATGCATGAGTAAAGTGCTAGGGAGGAGACAACTCTACCCATAAATAACTGGGAAAGAGAAATAACAGATTTCAAGGTTTTGCTGATTCAGCAAGAAGGCATGAAATTCTTCTTCACTGTTTAAACATACTTAAAATAGAACTCATGGTGAATAACATTAAGAGCTAAAAGTAAGGATGTTAGGACAACTAGGTTATGCTGACAGCCCTGATTGATCTAGCACTCTTCTTTAGCCTTTTAGAAATGTTGAGACAGGAATGTACAAGCCATAAGATGCAAAGCCAGCATCTGCAAACTTTCACTCAAGGTTCCTAATTGCTCTCTGGTTCAAGGAGACGTGTGGCTCTTATTTGTTATTTGTGAATATTCAGGCAAACTGGCTGGTGATAGCACATGCTTGGGGAACGGCCTTTTTTCAAGGAGGTGTTGGCATATTGCCATTTTGTTTTTAGGACGTCAGTGGTTTGGGACTGGACTGAAACATTTCGAAATCAATATAAACATTTCTTTTCATTCAGATTATCCCCTGGGAAAAATAACAGTTTGGCCATTGCACAATTTAAAGAGTTACAGCTTTACTTCTGCTGGGACTTTCATCCATGACTTACAGTAAGAACAGCGCAATTACAGAACGCCTCAAAATAATGAGAGATTGCTTTGTAGCTCCAAGACTGAAGACTGGCACTGCTTCAGAGGATGCACAGATGATACAAGGAGGACAATTAGTGCTATAGAAATAGTCTTCAGAGCATACAGATGAATTTTAAAGAGCACAGTAGTGCTCTGTAATGCTCTATCTAGGTCACTGACTTTTTATACAAACACATAGTATCTTTTAATTGCACAGTCAACGGCAAGCATATAACCAGCACTGCCTAGGAAGACACTGCAAACATATAGACAAAAGGGATAAAGTGTGTGTTAAGCTCACTCCCAAACCAAAGCGACAAGCATTATTATTAGAAGATGCTCTAAATATGCCCAGATGCCTAGAAGATGCCTAGACCCACTGGAAATACTTATCCAGGCACATCTCTATTTCACCTTAAGAAAATGATACCCTAAAACATGAAAAATGGGTCTAATATCTTTAGGCAGAAAACAAACACTGCACATTGTAACCTCAAGAGAAAATGAGTGAGGTGATCCCAGTACAGCTCTGACAACTTAGTTCCTTTTACTTCTGTTAAAATGCTTTATTACGAGCACCGTACTAATAATATCTTTCTGAGTTATCTCAACAAATCTCCTAAACAATTAGACCACCAGGGTATTACTTACTTCAACTGGCATCCAAGCAAATAACTCAGAGACAGATTACTTCATAGATGGGTGGAGAATGGCTTTAGGTCATCAGAAAGCCAAACACACTGCAAGAAGCGAGAGCTCTTTTGAGACCTTTGCAAACCTGCATCCCACATTCCTCCCCACTGATGTCATGCCAGCGTGCAAGGGCTCCAAGCCATGCCTTAAGCCATCTCTACTCAGCTTTTGGCGTGCAAAACATCAAAAGACAGTAGCAAAACAGAGTGAATTTCTCAATACAAGTACTGAGAAAGGCAAAAGGACCCAAGTGATGTCCCCAGGTTTCATGTATTTGACACATGCCAATTTTGAAATTATTTTTTAAAAGTGATCAGCTTGCTCACATAGGTGCTAAGATCTTCTTTAACCCCCTTCTAAAAACCAGGCTGCAGCAAAATATGAAGCACACGTGTAATTACAAGTGATTGAAAGAGGCAGCCTTGTGCCACCCTGACAAGGCTGCTCATAAGTGCTGGCTATACCACCTACCCAGCCTGTCTCTCTTGGTTTCAATCAAGTCTGTCTCTTCTGCTTGGGTGTCACATCACCATCCTCCTCATAGACTACAAATAGCATCACAATACCTCAGTGTTACTAGCTACTGCAGTCTACCCTGCTTTCTACCTGCTCCCAGCTTTTGGAACAACACAGAATCTCCATTTACATTGACAAATGTATACTGTAGCCTCACTTCTCAAAATATGACATTGAAAACAGAGCATGAAAAGATACGGGACTCACTTAATCGTTGACAGTCATAACCTCTTAACTTTCAGCAATGGAATGCAGAAATCCCTCTCCTCCATGAAGGGAATAAACATGAGCTGATTACTGGGTAAAGCGCTGTGACTGCACCTGCAACCAATTTTCCATCCTTTTCTTTAAAAAGGGGAAATTTATGAATGAGAAAGGTATGTTTTTAAAAATGGCTTAAGCCAATTCAAATTCTGTGCTGCAAAAACGCATGCACCCACTTTTCCCAATTCCTGCCCTCAGAGTAGGGCAAGTTAGTAGATCCATCTGGTAATTAACAGAGGGAAAAAAAAAAAAGGATATAAATTGCTTTCCAGTCACTCATCTGCCTGGCAATAAACTCATATAATCGTTACCGCTGCAGACACAAGGAGAGGCATGACTAGCATTTTTTGAGAAAGCAAATTTCAGATCTAAAGACAATGATAAAAATGTACCTAACTGTGTCTCAGAAGTTAACAGTGACTTATTTTGCTTGAGTTTTTCTTGAAGAGTCCAGAAAGAAACCCTTGGTCTCCCTCCTCTAAAGAGGAACCCAGAAAAGAAAAAAAAAAAAAAAAAAAAAAAAAAGAGAGACATACATTACTGAAGACCAGCATATTGTTTGCAGTATTGTACGTCTCTTTTGGAGATGCACATCCAGGAAGTATCTGGAAATCAGACTAAACATGTCATGGACTTGACAGCAAAGTGGAAGAAGAGGCCTTTGTCCACAGGCATGAAAGAGCTATAAAGAGAGTGTGCCAGGAGAGAAAAACATCTGAAATTGGACCCATCAAAGAAAGAGCAAGCTAGATAGAAAAGTAGTGTCCACGTAAGTGTGCACCTCACCCTTCCCACACAGCCACCAGTTGATTTATTCACTGCTTGAGAACACCTGATTCAGTTTGAAATGGGTCTTTACCTGTTGAGCACTAAAATTATCCACTTAAGCCACCAAAACATATTTTGCATTGTATAAAGTTATCTTCTATTTCTATGCTATAATAGGCCTTAGTACCTCTTAGTGAAGTCCAGATTTCAAAAACAGGTAAGTATAGCCTTGCACCCCTGAAAAATAAGATACAAATATTTCCTAGTATATTTGGTGAATATTATTGCCAGCACTGTGAAGTCTGCTTTCTACAACTTGAAAAAAAAAAAATTGCACTAATGCAAAATAGGAAAAAACAAAGGAAATCATAACCACACATAAACAGCCTGAACTTCCTCCTCCTTCCTTAGCATAGGGCTTTGTTTTTCCCTTCACCACTGTTTAGATGTTCTGGGAGGTCAGAAAGGCAGCTATCCATGCCCTGAGCTCTCAGGCAGCTGAAGGAGTAACTCCTGACAAGATGCTGAGGGCCTGAAGAAGTTGAGACTTGGTCCTATAGGTGTCAGTAGCTAACCTACAATTGACTTCAGAAGGTAAAGACCATATTCAGAAAGATTTTATATTTTCCAGAATTTCCTTGGGTGAGGAATAGTTTGGTATCCTGTAGCCAAGGTATCCTGTTCCTCATCAGAAAGTGGGGTAGACCCCAGAGACAGAGCAGAGCTAAGTAAGTCAAAATGCCTTGGGGCAGGGGTGTGTGGAATGGTGGAAAAGGGAAGAAGGGGAAAAAATCGTATTTCAGATAACAAAATAGACAAGAAGAAAGCAGTTTGCTATATTACCTGTACAGCTGTGACTACAGCGGTGTGATTTGTAGCATACATGCTACATTCTGTGATTCAGCTAACAGTAACTGCAGTTATTCTTTACTTTTGTTAGCGTATTTTGAAATACTTTAAAGATATGCAACAACATAAGCAAGAGATAACAGTGAATGTGGAATAAAACCAGCTTTCCCTTGTGAAACATTTCAAGCCCTATCAAGACTACCAAGTGTTACCCTTGCTCTTCATTTACCATAGGTGCAAGACACCATTAAATACTTTTACAGAAGCAGCTCATTGAAATAAATAGCAGAAAACCCTACATGTCCCATTTGGGACTTCAAATCTTGCAGATGAGCAGCATTGCTGGGGACACAAACAATTTTAAAACTGTTTGAAAAACTTTTCAAACACCAGAACACCTCCATTGAAATGGATAGAAAGAGGTGGATGATTCATCCAAGGATCATGTTTTAATTGCTAGTCCCATCGTGCTAAAAGTATCGAGCAATTCATTTACTCAAATATGAACACTTATCCCAACACACAGCAGGCAGGTAATAACAGTTTGATTTCATCAGCATAACCCTCACCAAACTATGAGCACTTTATGCTGGGGATTGGATGGGCTTAGCTGGGGCTGATACGCAACTGCAGGGGATGGATATATGCCTTGGTTAAAAGCAAATCCACACATTGGATGTATCACTCATTCTTTTTAGGATGTATGGAACCTTTCCAACATATTATGGACCGATATTTTTAATTTCACATCAGAACAATGGGAGGCTGAGTTCGCCTACAGGAACTGGTGATCCACAGAGATTCCCCTTTATGCAGTGCGTGGTCTTGTTTGGTCTAAACACAATGAGAGAACAGTCTAATGTGATTTCAGACCCTTGCCCCTTTCGTCACTAACCTAGAGATGTTTGTGCATCAAAAGGAAGAACACACAATGTGCACTCAACCAGACAGAGCCGAACTGCCTGCAGCCAAAATACAAAAGATTGGATATGTGTTTTTTTTTTTTTTTTGTAGTATAATCATTCTGTCATGTATAATGGATGCACAGGCACAGTTTGAGCTTTTGAAAACCTAAACCAAAGCTTTACTTTATTCCTGTAAATCTCACTGGCTTCAAATTGACACATTCTCTTCTGCCAGCAGCACATTGCTTAGCAATGAAATTCCACGGCCCAAACAGGATTTTGAGACCTCAATCATAGTTTAAAAATAGATGGTTATTAATATTTTTTGTTATTGGGGGGGAGAGGTATGAGATACAAGAGCCTTAATACATCCACATCACCTAAGGGGTATGGGAAGCAAGACACCAAATAACAGATAACCCCCAGATTCTGTTCTTTTTCAGGTATAACTAACTAATATTGAGTTAATATTAGTTAGTCTTAAGACTAACTAATTAATGTTAAGACTAACTTTTCCAGAGGTCTCAGAGTGGAAGAAGTTAAAGGTGCTGAGACAGGAGGTAAAAAATATCTGGATGCAGAAGAATCTGGTTTGCACGTTGTCCTGCACTAAGGAATTAATTAGGCAATAATTTTGCCTAATTTAGTCTATTCAAGAGTGTTTATGGCTCACAGTAACATCATAGATCAAATCACCTCGAGTACGTGGCTTGTTTTCTTCACAAGATAAGCAGAAATGTAACCCTTGTTTTACAGACAGGGAATTATTGGGAACAACAACAGCAAAGAAGAGAGAGACTGGATGACGTGGCCCATATCAGCCAGGATGTCTCTGGTGCAGGTGGGAATGAGCCAGATATCTCTCTCTTTTAGATGCTGTAAGAACCACAGTTCCTTTCCTAAAAATGAAAATCATATTTTCATACTGATGAGTCTGAGCTGCGGTGTCCAAATTGTAATCAATGCTCTGGATGTCTGGTGTCTAGGGCATTCAAAACATTACTTCAGCATGATTCATTACAAAGAATGAGGCCAGCCACCTCACTCAAATCTAAATTCTCAATTTTTGAAGCGATCAGTACTGAACCTCTGGCTCTGATAGCGCCTGCCCAGATGCAGTGAGGTCCCCTTTGTGCCACCATTGCCTTCAAGCATTCCAAACAAGTGATAACAACCTGTATGTCTGGGAGCTGGTCGCAAGACATCCCAGACCTATTCTGAACAGGCACGGCGCAGTAATAGCCCACATGCAGCAGTAATTTCAGCCTCAATGAGTTTTTAAGGCTCAGCCTTGTAGGGAGAAAATTCCACCAGCACAGCCACTACAAAATTATCCAGAAGAGGGAGTGCATAGCATATGTACATGTAAATTGGTATGTTGCTACACTGTCCTCAGACTCAGTGCAGATCATGGGGGCTCAGCAAACGTGCAGCTTGATATCAGACTCGGCCACATGCCCAGCAAAATACCTACTGCACAGCTCATCCAACAACATCACTCCTCTCTGCTGGGTGCTTGCAGTTGGAGATTTTCTTGAACATTTTAAATATATATATATATACACACACACACTTTTTTTTGCTTTCTGACAGGCTTGCCTTACATAATGTCTTGCTAATCAAGCTATTCTCAGGCAACAATTTAAGTAAATTTGGTTACAAGTCTTTTACAATCACTCTTGTTTCCTGACATAAGTAATTCACAAGAAATGCTGCAGAATGCAAATGTAAATTTGTAAATTCACTTTTCATGAACAGTAGTTTTCCCAAGTACAACATCCACTTAGGTTATTTATTTAAAACAACAACAAAAACCAGAGCAAAACAGTACCCAGAGAGTGTTGTAGGTGCCCTTGACAATTAGAAACGCAGCTGACTACAAGAGCAAAGCCACAGGCAACCAGCATGTACAGTAGTTAATCAGTTAAACCTAGAGCATGAAAAGGAAGCAAGAAATAGGCATGCATATTAAAACAAGTTTATAAAGAAAACAATTTTGATGATGTTTTCATGTTTTTCTTAGTATCTGTATGGACACATCTCCTCTCCCTTCTTAGCACATGCTGTTCTATATCCTACACAGTGATGTTCTCTTTATATTGGATTAAATCTCTGACCTTGATTTGACTTTTCAGTTTGCTTATCTTTGTCCTCTGTAGTTAAGAAGAAAACAACAACAAAAAAAGAACGCATACCTTCATTTTGAAAGGACTGAATGGCTACATTAACTTTGTTTAGCTCCTAGTAATAGTATAATTAGTAACAGGAGTCCTTAAGTGATTATTACCTGTTTTTATGTGCCTCCCTTACCAAACACTACTTTTTTTTTTTTTTGATGACTTCTACAGATTATTAAGAGCTAGTATTTTGTTGACTTTTGTTACTTGTTAAAAAATGAACTTCAAGGTCATTGCAGCTTCTAAAATATATTTTGTTGTTATGGTTTTGAAAATAAGCAACTTCCTATGTAGTTCAGTGAATCAAATTTTGAAGAGGAAAAAAATGAAATGGAGTTCTTGACAGTGCTGGAATCAAACAATTCTATCTAAGTGGGCTAAAAAGAAAGTCAGCACTGTAATTTAAGTTATCAGTACAATATACTGCTTTATCTTGCTCAACAGGCACTCTTTTTCTACAAAAGCAAAAACAAAAATAGCAGGTTCAGGTAACAATTCCTCCTATCTTCAGCAAGTTAAAAAACTGAAGATGCCACCAGCAGTAACTTGTAACATATGAGCATTGTTTCATCTCTGTTATCAAGCCCTGGAAGTTGCAGGCCCAGGTCCTGACCAGTTTCACCTGATCTGCAATTAAACAGCAGAGCAGTAGAAGCCTGAGGACAGCACAGGCGTGTCTGTGGGGCAGCTGCAAAGTAGGGATATCCCTCACAATTGCTCTCATTGAGCAAATTACTTCCTTAGAAGACTGAGAGAAGAGGCTCTGTGGCTCCTCCTTTCACCTGTCCCCAGTGCAGTGAGTAGTTTTCTCACTGTGCATGTAGACTGGCCCGTGTTGCAATTCCCAGCCAAGTGTCTGACGGCAAGGTCATACCTGCCAACTGGGAACTTGAAGGTTTTCCAACTCCCAGAGGCTGTTCAGGGCAATAATCACATCCAGAGCATGCCGGTGCCGAGGACACAGGTGAGCCCTAAGCGATAAGGGAAAAGGTGTTGTTCAACAGTGATTTAACAGCTGCTGTCCCAGGCAAGAACTGGCAGAATAACTATGGACATCTGGAGAGTACATAAAAATCCCAATCTACGCATTTTCCCTTTTTATAAGCCTAAAGCAGTAGCTACTGCCTAATGCTACTAAGGCAGTAGTACGGAAAGAGATCTTCCAAAGAGCTTTTCAGGAGACAGCAAGCAACAGATTTCATTTTCCTTTGCAGACAAAGTCATTCTGAATTGTTTCCATGACGCCCCAGCACAGGAAGGACTGGGCACACATGGCTACTTGCACCACAATGCTTGGCAAAGAGAGTAACTTTTGTTAAAAGGCGTCCTAAAGGCTAATAAACCACGTAATAGTCTGCATTCAAACATATAGTAAAATTACCTACCTACATTCAGTTTATCAGTTTTATCAACTGAATCAACCCTCTGCTATAGTAGCTGTGAAATGGCTGGAACGTCAAAGTCTTGCTGCTAATAAAGGCCCCCCCAAAAAACAAAACAAAACAAAACAAAACAAAACAAAAACAAACAAACAAACAAAAACAGGCCCTCCTTCGCTAATACGTATTCCTTATTCAAACAAAAGAAGGTAATGGCAGTAGGTGAGACCTGTTGAATTACTAGTGTCAATAAGAACAGCCATGGAAAGTGGAAAATGACGACAGAACTAGAGCTGTGTGGCACACAGCTGAGAGCCTGGTGTAAAGCAATGAACTACCCTCACCTAACTTTCATTTCATCAAAAGACAAGGTTATGTTGTTTCTTTTACCACCTGTCCCAATGAGTGGTTTGCTGATCTGCTAGAAGCTGCATCTGCTTCCAAAAAGAACCATTTGTTATTCTACTTAATGGTTGAGCTAGAGTACAGCTGGGGAAAAAAAAAAAAAAAAAAAAAAAAAAGTCTACACCGTGGTAGAATCCAGGGCAAGCTTTTCTATAGCAGTTTCCCATGAGGAGAAAATAAGTCCTTTCTTGTTGACCAAAATTCTGGACTAAAGTACAGAAAGAACAAAAGGCTACAGAATAAATATCTCCTTGTTACACAAACCAGGCACTCATTAAGCTTAACTTAGGAGCTGAAGGTCTCTGTATAACTACTGCAGTCTCCAGGGCTTCTCAAAACATCTTAAAGACCTCTCTCCTTCCACTGAGAAAGGGTATCTTGGTTCATAGTTACAGCAACGCCTTCCACATAGAGTAGTTTTTTGGAATACCTTTCAGTTTGACCTACTTCAGTTTCTTTATTCCTTAAGTTTTTTTTCAGGGATTTGCATACACATATTAAAAGCAGGGTAATCTATTTACCTATCTGGTCTGATAAGAAAATTAATTTCCTGTCATAGTAGGATTTTTGTTTTTAAATAGAAATCCATGATGCCAGCAGAGTAGCCAAAGATAATGAAATGTTCGTAAGCCCTGGGCCCCTGACTTAAAGCCAAGGAGATACTAACGCTGACAGTCCGTATTTCAGCTTTCTTTTTAAGAAGTTGTCAAGTAAATGTAATGTGTCTAGAGAGATCCATAGCATATTCGAGGTCCCAGGTGTATGTTTGAAGAAATAACTATCAGATTTCAATGTCCCTTTTCCTTCATAGCCTCCAAATAAACAGCACACAGAAAGGTTATTCCATTAAAAGATAAGAAAGAAAAACAACAGAAATTCCTGATGTTTGGTTGTTTGCACATCCCTATCTCACATGCTTGGAAAGATCACAAACATCAGATGTGTTATTGTTTCTGGAGAGGGTTTGTGTGTTTGTTCCCCGGCCCTGTTTTTTTTTTTTTTTTTTTTAAGGAGGCCACAGCTTTACAAGCTCACAGCAGCGACTCCACACACAAAAATCTGTATTTTTCTGGTTTTGAGGGAGGCTTTTTTTTTTTAATTCATTTTAAACAGTTCATTTGTTAATTTGCCATTTCCAGAATGACACAAGACATTCAACAAAAGATCTGTGCCTTACCCACAAAGCTTAGGCACCAGTGTAATGAAACAGAACAACTAGCAATTCGATTCTCCAAGCAAGTTTGTTATTCCAGTTCTGCAATAGGTCTTTGATTTTAGAGAAAATCTTCTCTCATTGCAAATCTCCTCAAACTACCAGTTCAGCAATAGACTCACAGAATCACAGAATCATTTATGTTGGAGAAAACCCTTAAGATCATCAAGTCCAATGATCAACCTGACACTGCCAAATATCAACGTATCTGTGGAGCAGCAGCATGCGGGACCCATGGGAAGGTGTGATTTTTTTTCCCCCCCTGTAACGTGTAAACCCCATTGAGCGTGTTTCACCTGAGAGTTGCTCCTCAGCAGCAGCAGCATACACACAGCCTGCATCCCGCCAGGAGCAAATGCCAAAGTAATCTATGTAGCTTTCTTACTTCAAGCTGCAGTAAAGTGTGTAAACTTGGTAAAAATAGTAAGAAACAGCAACTAAGAGAAATCCTTGCAAATTTTCTGACTTCTTAAGAGCCTCACGCTAGAAGTAGAAAGCAAATGTTCATCAAAGAGATTTGAGAAAAAGCAAAAAGAAAGAGGCATGGCCAAACAGAATGATGAAAGTTATTAAGCAGACACCCTTCAGAAAGCTGAAGTCAGGAAAGACTGCAAAACTGACAGATCAAACCTAAAAAAAAAAAAAAAAAAATTAAAAAAAAAAAAAACAACAACACATGCAAGCAGAGAAAATAGTAAGGCAGGCCAAAACAAAATTTTTGAGGAGCAATCCATAAAAGACAGAAATAATAGTACTACTTTTGGAAACATACCAGGAACAGGGTGTCTGTTAAGATGAGTGTCTATAAAATGTACTCTCTACGATCAAATTTATATGGGAGAACAACTGAAATGTTTGTGTATTCATTCCAAAAGAGATTGGTGAGGTTCTGGTGCTGGGATCCTCCTTTCTGAGGAACTCTTATGAGGACCCACTTCAACTAAATTGTCAGTAGAAAGGTTACTGCACAAAGACAGAAGTGAACATTGGGATCATATCCAAGAGTTTCTAAAAGACTGGTGATGGATTCTGCAGGACTTCAGTGGTGTGACCGATGGGTTACTACCTATGCCATAGAAAGGCTCTCTTGAAACTGGAAGTTTAGGAAGTGGCAAGTAACTTAACCAACTTTTAATACAAGTTCTAAGAGAAGTCTGGAAAACTACAGACCAGGAAACCCGGTATCTAAATTATGCAAATTTCATCTGCTGTGAAAGATACAGTTAGTGAATACTTAGACAAATATGATTGGTTGGAGAGACTCAAAAGATATAATTTCAGGACTAAGATCTTCCAGAGAAACTGAAGTCTGATTAATTCTGTGTAAGGCACTAGGTCCTGTGATCACATTGCTCTTGCATATCTCTCCTCTGTGGTGGCTGCCCCCCTTCATGTTATGTGTAGACAATTACATGCACTTAACCAATATATTTCATATTTAATTCACTGTTATTGGAGTCTGATCCCCACAAGTTATAACAAAGCATCAATTCTCCTTTTGCACTTTGTTCTAGCCCTGATTGCTGTAATCATCCAGGAAGAACATTCAAAGTTAACTCTTACTGTTACTGGGTGAAAGTGTTCATCTGCATGACTATTGCACAGAATTAGACATATGTTCACAAGGATAAGAAAGAGTTGGAAACAAGTCCATTCAGCAGCTATACTGCAAATTTTTGAGTAGTTAGATATGGACCCAAGATGATGTAGGCTTGTTTTCTAAGTCAGAATCTAGGACAACAGAGTTCAATGACACTTGATCAAGTCTTTCTCTGTTGCCCAATTTAAAATTCGTACCAGGCTTGATCCATGAAGACAGGTCAATTTATGTTTTTCTCTTCCCTATTGGAAGATACCAATATGAGAACATGCTCATCTATTCTGCCGAGTTATACTTGAATTTTCTTGATTTATGTGTATGAACTGCAATCTGTTATGGTAGGAGAAGTATGAACTTGTTCAACAGAAGAGCTATGTGGCTACATCCAGGATGCTGAGAGCACCTGGGCCCTTTTATAGTCCTCCCTGTGACTGTGTGTAAACAATTTTAATAGCTGTTATAATTGCACAGAATGAAAATGCACTATAATTGTGTTTGTGACTGTGTATCTCTCATCTGCTATTTCAAAAGAAAAGGGGTGTGGGAAGATAAATACTGTGGAAGTTACTCCTGACATTAAAAGAGAGAGAGAGAGAGAGAGAGAGAGAGAGAGAGAGAGAGAGAGAGTGAGGGAAACTAATTACAGTAGAAACATATAAACCCTCAGTCATGTGAGTAAACCTTTCCCCTGCAAACAGTTTTATTGACATCAAGATATGCTCCTTCTGTGATTACTTATGTGACCGAGGGCTTGCAGGATTACATCCAAACATTTTTTCAGAAAGATTATGTCTTCAAGATTATTTTAATTGTTTTACCCTTTGTAAAGCAGTCATTCATCTGAAATTCCCGCTAATAAATTCAATTTATCCTCTGTGTTTTGTATTATCTTTCTATGGGGTTTTGGTTACTTTCTTGCAGACATAATGATTTGAACCTAAGGTTTAATTTGGCAGCAAAAGGTAGACTCATTGCAAGATTAGTTTACAGTAAAATAATACAGGTCTGGCTTTAGTTCAGCATTACCAATGATCAGAGTTTATATACTGCCACTCACTGATTTCAGAAAATGCCAGTATCTCTATTTCCATTACAATTATTTGATACAAGATTTCTGTGTCAAATTATTACATCAGAAATCAAGAAATCCAACTTGCAGAAGGCTTTAAAGATTTTAATATATAAATGACAAAAAAGAAAGTCTCCCTTTCCCATATATTTTAATTATATTATGCCTCTATAGTAGAAAAAGACTGTAGTGTAACAGCACTTAATATATTTCAGTAATTATCATAATAAAGTCACATATCATACCAACACTTGTTTCTACTGAATTTTTAACCTTGTCCCATCTTACGCTATTTTATTAGGAATTATAAAGCAGTATATTTAGAAGGTCATTACCACAATATCAGCTCAAGTATAAATGATTCAAATTATGCACATTGGAAAAGAGAAAGTTTCTAAATTAAAAACCCTACTATCTTCTTGGGCAATTGTTGAAATAGTGTTGGCCCTTTAAAACTGAGTGTATTAAATTATTAATCTACCAGAATACTATAACAGTGAGCAATATTAAATTGTTTACACTATGTCACCTTGAACCCTTTATCTTAAGCAATAAAAGTACATTAGGGTATGCACAAGTTTATGTGCCTCTGCGCTGTGCTCTCAAATACACCAGTTTACCCAGAAATGGAGCAGTTTTTAGTTTCACTCTTTTGTCTTTTGCTGTAATCCCAACACTTAATTTCCCACTGCCAAGTTTAAGATGCTAGAAAGAAACCCAGACCTCACACTAGTAAGAAAGAGAAGAAGTGCTGCCAGAGCCAATTTTAAAGCATGCAGAAGAAAACATCTGCTCTGGTAGATCTTCCAGAATACACCACACATGGAGCAGGGGAAAATGGCCCCTTGAGGGCTGTTTTGTTTTAATCTAGACACAAAGAAAAAAGCATACAAAGATAAAAGCGTCTCTTACCAGATAGGTCATCATCTGAACTCCATTATTCCCCATGGCCATACACAAAAAATTGTTGATCAAGTTCAAAACAGACACAACTCAACATTCCAGATTAGCACTCACTACAGGATTGATACAATTTAGGCCTACAAGAGAGAAATGCTGATCAAAGTGGCAAATAGAAATCTGTATCCCAGACTTGCAGTTAGAAATACTTTCAGTTATGCCATACCTAACTCTGTTTCCAGACCTAACATATAAGCAGACACTGAGCTGCAGGAAAATTCTACCATTTTGGAAGTTCTAAGCTGAAGAGGATTCAGACTCCAGATTTTTTGTTTTGAAGGTACAGGATTTGTTCTGTGGGTTTAGGTAATCAACCATTTCCACAATGACCAAAAAAAAAAAAAAAGGGGGGGGTGGAGAGAGGGCAGTAGATGATTCAAATACAGCTTTTATACCTAAACAGAAACAATACTAAGGCTTACAACACCAACGCAGGGTGTCAGTCCATCAGAACAATCCCCTGGTGAAAATCCCTTTTTTCAGTGGATATGAAAACTTCAAAGATGTCTGTTGAAAAAATCAAATCTTATCTTGGTGGTGCAAGGAAGTAATTTCTGTGGATGCTTACCTGAACATCTTCCTAGTAGTATCCTTTTCTTCACTCCTTCCTTTATTTCAATCCTACTTGGAGGAAGGAAATGATGCTGAGAAAAAATATCCAGACAGGAAGCTAACAAGACCAAAAAAATGTTGTCATTTAGGCAACTGATCAGTGCCACAGAATGCACCTGCAAAAGGGCAAAGAAAAGTACTCAGTAGTTTCTTTTCTCAACTACTCAGCATTTGATTTTATTTTTGTGATTTTTTAAAGCTTTAAAAGCTGTAACTCAGCCCCAAACGGCAATATTCTACATGTAAATAAGAGGAAAAAAATATAAAGTAAATGTGGAAAAATATTTCATAGCACAAATGGGAAAGTACCCTCTTTTGAAGTATCATGCCTTAAAACAATATCTTCAGTGATGTATTTGGGGCTCAAGAAGCAGTGCAGCAGGTCCACCATCCATTTAGGGACACTTGCATGCAGAGCACCACTGCTGGAGCAGTTGGCCAAATGTTTGAAGTGAGCTATTGTATTTCTGCATCAGTCACTTGTTTATTGTCAATTGAATCAATGACTTGTGGTGGTTTTACTCAGGTGGGCAGCTGAGCTCCACCACAACCGCTCTCTCACTCCCCCTCTCCTCAAAGAGGAAGGGGGAGAAAATACAACACAGAGAACTCAAGGTTTGAGATGAGAAAGGTTTAATTAAAGAGAAAGGGAATAGGGAGAAAAATAAACAAAAGAAACAGTAAGTCCGCATGGAAGCACAGAGGGGAAAAAAATAATTATTCTCTACTTCCCATCAACGAGCGATGTTCGGTCACGTCCTGGGAAGCAGGGCCTCAGAACGCGTAGTGGTTGTTCAGGAGGAACAGCCCCTCCCCCACGAGAGCCCCCCCTTTTATTGCTGAGTAATAAAAACATCAGGTGTTATGGAATATCCCTTTGGTTGGTTTAGGTCAGCTGCCCTGGCAATGTCCCCTCCCCATCACTTGCCCACCCCCAGCCTGCTGGCTCCTGGGGGCTTGGAAGGAGTCCTGACGCTGTGCCAGCACTACATGTATGCAGCAAGAGACATAACACCTGAGTGATATCAGTGCTGTTCCAGCTACAAGTGCAGAGCACAGCACTGTGTGGGCTGCTACAGGGAAAAGGTGACTCCAGCTCAGACAGACCCAACACATGGCCCTATATATCAAAGTCTCTAATGTTGATTTGTTTTATTTTCTTTTCAATGTTAAGTTGGAACATCTATTCCAGTCATCAGGTAATCTTGCAAAGTACTAACACTGTCATCCATCCATAATAAAATTAATTATGAGAGATCTAAACAGGACAAAACCCAAACATTTTGTAAAAACCACAAGCTTTGCACATTAAATTCTTTCTAATTCAAGTTGTTTAGACTTAACATTTAGGAAAATGTGATCCAGAATGAAAAGGTTCCCCTGAAAAAGATAATCTTTCCAAGCCTAAATTTCTCTGAAAATTGCAAACAGCTTCACTATAGGAAGCGGGACAAGAGCAAGATCTCCTGAAATCTGTGATGCTTGTATCATTTCAGGTCAATATAGTTGGTGGAAAACTGACCACCATGTTCTTTCCCTTCCTCTATCAATAATATTTAAATTCAGCTAAAACTGGTTCAAAGACACTGCTTATAGACTATCTTTCTGGACTCGTGCTTCAGCTGAACTAATAATTCCTTCTCAAACACAGCATGGCTTATCAGCAGAGCAATCCCATGAGAGATTTCAATGCACTATTCTAAAAGAAAGCATCAAATTTTGAAGATATTTTCCTTCTGGGTTCAACACACTCATTTATATCAATATAACAAAGAAAGCATTTGCTGTGAGAAAAAGCCTTCGCTGTATTATGAACATAATAAATTAAAACTGGCCATTTGGAATTCTAGCCTCATTTAGACCACTAAAATTAATCCACAAACATTTAGCTTGTCCAAACTCTAATGATTTGTTCTTCCTCTGAGCACATTAATGCATTAAGACCGAAAACTCCCACACATACCTCTTTCTATTTACCCACTGGAAACAGAAAAGGGGCCTGAGCTACCAACTGAAGAGTGAGATTTGAACTGCCCCCTAATATCAGGAGTGCCCAGTGCAGGGCTTTTGCTGTGGGCCTTCCTCCCATTATCAGGCTCTTTAGTGCCAGACAAATCCTAAGAAGTTAAGATAAAGCTCCTAACCAGATTCAAGTCAGTGGTAGCTTTATATTGAATTCAGATCTACATCCACATCTCTTTGTCCTTTTCACAGCAAATGCAGGGTTTTTAATGAGATTATCATCTGCCTCTGCACAAAGTAGATGCACAAATACCACCAAGCAGTACCATTTTGGGACCAATTTTCAGTCTCAAGGAATGCAAGTCAGCATGAGCTCCATAACACTTCACTCCTCTTTTTACAAAAAATACAGTTCCAGTGGGGCCACTTCCACCCTGAAAAGTCAGTTTGCAGAGAAACCAGTTTGGGATTGTCAGTGACTTCATAGAAACCAAGCTGTGAGCTGTCTGTGCCTGCTTGCCAATCCAGTCACCAATCTGCTGTTCATTATCAGCACCTAATAGGCTCAGAGCCAGCAAATAGGAAATAGCAGGTGGAGAGGATGAATTGGAATTAGGGAACAGGACACAAGCCTTTTAAGGCATCCTATTTACAACCACAGAAGAAATTGACACCCAGGCTTTTTCTTCTGTCAAGCCACTGTCTATCAGGAAGTACCTACTGGCATGTTTTCAAACTCTTATATCAAACCCTGTCAAAGAAAGGCAAGCAAGGAAGAAAAAATTTCAAAAGGTGTTAACGTTCATCTACTGACCAATATATTTGTATAACATCTAAATGAAGCAACATGCCAAAGGTTCCATTAGCAAATTAAAAGACTTCCTCTATAGTCCCCAGTTTGCTTTAGATTTCTACTTATGTCGTAAAAAGAATATCTATATGTACCTGATCACATTCATATGTTTTGCAACAGTTCACTTCATGAAATCAACAGCAACAACACCAAAACCAAATATTGATATATTTCCTAAGTCTGAAAGCCCCGTGTGTTTTGGTTTTCTGCCTTATCTGGCCAATACACATGACCTTATAATGTATTATGTGTTTTCCAAAAGTCAATTTTTAATCAACTGCAGTCTTAGTGACCTCCTTTGGAGCATTCAAAGTACAGTCCAGGTTTGGTTTACATATTGATAGGTCACTCCAGAACAAGATCAGTGATCCATGGAAGCATTTCATATGAAATTCAGCCAACAGCATACTCTGCCAGCACCTGACCATACTGAAAGCCATCCTGAGCATGCATGGTAACTACTTTTTCTAGCTGAGCCTGGTCCAGTCTCCCTCCAGACAGTCATCACTCTGTTGCAAGTATATCTAGCTGTGTCTCATGTGATTTCCTCTGGATCCAGGCTGAATTCAGTCCCTGTTTCTCCTAAGAGGTCTTTCAGGTATGCCTGCACTCACCTCTTGTCCCAGTGCTTTCTGTAGAGATGTATATCTGTAGTTGGTTTCACTTTCCAAAAAACAGGGACCCAGCTGTACAGTTGCACACACTCCCCCAAAATGCTGCTTTGCTCTTCAGGCATCTGGCAGCAGATGGTATCCTCAATACCAGTGGGAACTACTGTGAGTGTCAAAGCAGGCAATCAGTGATGTACACAATACACATAAAACTCTCAACAGAGAGTCATCTTCACTCCCCACCATCCTGAGATGTAGGAAGCACTGAGGAAATGCAGTGTGGGTGCAGCACTGAAGGACAGGAAGCAAGGCAGAGGGTATGCCAGGCAGCAGGGATATGCAGCACCATCTTACAGGCCAGGAGCATCAGGAAATTTCCACAACACTTGCAGTGTGCTTCCTCCAGCAACCTTGGAGCTAAAACTGAGCGGCCCTAAGGACACTCTATGCACCTTGTATGGATACACCTTGTCTGGTTTGTCCTTACATGATTGAGCTCTGAGCAGAAAGGGAGAAGGACCTGGGCATATCAAAACTGTACCATCAAAACACCTACATATTACTGCAAGAAGCGTTATTAAAATGAGTGACGCAAGCAGAAACATATCTACAACAGGCAAGGGAAAATATGAACACAGACTCCTCGAAGTAAATCAGAAGTTTGCTCTTTGTGCAGCTATCACAGATCATCCCATAGATATTCCTGGACACTGCTGTAATGTTTCTGTCTTGAATGAAAACTGAGCAGAAATGTTTTATCCTGTCTATTGGAAAAATTTCTCAAACCCACTAGCAGGTCTGATTCATTCTCTAGGAGTTTATACAAGGCTCCTTTATACAGCTAACCAGCAAGATGGATGGAAATCTTGAATTCCACGTTTTTAGCCAACCACTTTAATTTACTTTCAAAGTGTCCCAAACACAGCAATAATCTGTAGTATTAAATAAAATTGGATTTTCTTTAACACTAATTGAACTGTGCTACCTGCCACCTCTTGTTTTGTATACAATAGATAAATAGTACAAGTAGTTTGGTGGAGTTACTCTGAGAATAGTTTATTTCTGTTTCCCTTCTCAAAGCTGCACAGAGCATTCCCTCAGGTTCACACTTAACCTACTCCTTGTGCTAACATTGTGTTGATGTTTTTAACCACCTGAAATATGTTTGTTTTAATGACCCATATCCTAATGTCAACCTGGCCACAAAAATAAGTTCATAAAAGTACTGGCAAATAGAAGGTACAAGTTCAAAGGCAGGCATTTCTGTTTTGCCTGGCTTAGAGTCGTGCTGGCCAGCTTCCAGGGAACAATGGTTGCATCTTGTTTACACAAAGGCGAGCAGACAACCCCTTCCTGCCAGGAGTACTTGAAAGCCTTCTGTCAAAGTGGGCTACCTGCCTGGGAAATGGGCAAGGAGGCAGAGACCTGTCATCTGGAAAGGTCATTTTTTCCCACAGTCGGGAGAACAGCTAGAACTGCCCTTCTTCCTCGTATGTTGTTTTCAGTTTGAATCAAGATTGCACTCTCAAAAGCGTCAGATCCACTCCACAGACTCGTAAACAATCATATTCTCTTTTAAATATTTACAGCAGAAAGAAAACAGGACAAGTTTTGGTCACTTTGCCGCAGGAGTATGTATGACTACTGCGTAGTTACAACACCAGTACAGTCTTACACTTGCCTCACACCCACCCAGGACATTGCTTTATGCAGTGCTTTCTACAAAGAGATGGGCCAAACTGTTCCCTTATTTTACACAGATGACCAGATTGGACCTCTCCAATAAAACACAATATGTGCTTTGTCCTCACAGAGATATGGGCTGTTTACCTAAGCTTGCTAAAACAGGATTTGATCTGCAGTGTGTTGAGCAAATATACCACTGTCTTAAAGGTGAAAAGAGAACCTAAGTAGTGTTTCAGCCAGCCAACCTTAAATCCTTTGAAAAGTCATGCTTAAACAAATGTGAACCAAGAATACACACTAATTAAAATAAGGCAACAAGTTGTCAAAGCAGTATACCTTTGGGCGTGGATGGGGCAAGTGCTCTAGTGGCTAAAGGTTTCTTCCCTCAAGGTAGAAAGGGACATTCCCACAGGACATTCTCACAAGGAACTGCCACCCAGAGCATAGCTACCAAACCAAGGATGTGCAACACGCTGAAACAAATTCCTCTCCAAATACAGCCATCAACGAAAGATTAATATCAGACCTGGAGGGTATTGCAAGTGGGACCGTATCATGTTTAGGGCAAGTCTAGAACTCATATCTTAATACAATAACTTAGGTGAGAATAGAGGAAGTTTGCTTATAAAATTTGCAACGCAATTGCAGATGCTTTGGAGGACAGGATAAGAACTGAAAGTTGGCACAACAAATAGAAAAGGAGGTCAAAAAGAAAAGAAACAGGACCCCAAAGAGGTCATCTTATCTACCCTGTCTGACCTACAGGATTGGTTCTGCCAAAACAATTACTTCAATTTTTCTGTCACACTAATACTTACAATCCTCTAGTGTTCAAATATTCCACTTACTCCGTGTTTATTTTTCCCCCAAGGCTTTACTACACTTACTGCTAGAAGAGCTTTCCAAAAAAATAAACCAGATCTCCCTTAATGCAATCTGAGTTGTTTTTTTTTTTGTTTTTTTTTTTTAAGGGTTTACAGATTTATGTCCCACAGTCCTTCCTTTGGCTGTCTTTAAACTGGAAGAATTGGGGATGTTTTAATTTTTCCCTAAAAATTATGTTTATATTATACTAGATCTTTGATCACACTCCCTGCTTTCCTCTTGATGCTCTCTGATCAGCCCATGCCTCTCCTGAACAGCAGCATCCAAAGCTGGACCCAGCTCTCCAGTGAAGGTCTTACTGAGCTAAGTAGACACATTACTACTCTTTTTCAAATAAGGCTCCTCATTTTGCACTCTGTTACAATATTACCTTCTCCATAACATTTCACCATCTCCATAACAATTGCTGCTTAGCATTTGATTTGTGATTCCTTCTGCTGGCCTCCATTTCTCTGCTGTAGCTTCCTTGGTGCAACAGCTTCCTCCATGCCCACTAAACGACCTCTTGAAATCAAACTAGAAGTTGAGGGCTCTGAAGTCAGAAGCCCACACCTCCACTTTTCCAGGAGAAGGCCAAATGACACAGGTGGTTATAAGCTTTAGTCAGTGGTATAGTTGTGACATTTTACCGGTATGGCAAATACTGTTGTAGGCAGAAGGAGTTTGCAGATTTACCCCAGGGGTTTTATCATTGCAACATGGAGTTAGCCTACCAAAATGAAGATAGTGCTCAGAAAGATTAATGCAACACCGAGAGGCACACTCACAGCGTCTTCCATGTGAGTGACATTTCCTTCAAGCACCTGCATAAACCTGACTAATCATGATCTTTTTTGAATCAAAGTGACACCCTGCTTACCAAGGAACTTTATTCAATCAGTACATGTCATCTCACAGGAGCCCACAACCTCTCCCCTTCGGTCTTTCAGGAAGACCTTTGTACAGCTGGCTTCTCCTTTGATCCCTAAACTCTTGGCAAAACAGCTATGTCATCCGGGTCAAGTAAGGTAATCTGACTCTTTAGATCTATTACCTTGCTGTTGTTTCAAAGAGTATTGTTTGGAGTCCCTTACAAGGCATTAAACTGCATTGGCCAAGAGATTTCCTCCCCTTGCCTGGTCTTTAAACATGCAAGGAAATGCACAAAATTACTTTTTTTTTCCCCGCCCTCGCCCCCTTCCTTTCTTAACTTCCATTCTTTCTTTTCTCTATTTCTTGCTCCTCCTCTTTCTCTGTCTCTTCCTTCTCCACCATGTATCTTACCAGCAATGGATAATAATAAGCCTCATTAAAGACTCAATTATTCAGCCTTAGGTTTCACAAACCACAGAAAGCTAGCATCCCATTTTAAGTGATGTCAAGAAGTCAATGTTTTAAAAGCCCACAGGAAATCTTGGCAAATACTATAATCCCATTACAGATGGGATTTCAATTAAAAATAAACAAGCACACAAAATAGCCCAACACCTCCACGTCCCAAGTCAGGCTTTCATTTCTCACCCTTCCTGCTTAAAATCGATTTTTGCTATTAAAGATGCTTTTAGAATGAGACCACACAGGACCCTGATCTTATATTTATCTACAGACGGGTGTTGTATACGAACATAAGCATTTCCACACCTATTTGTTGCGATGGTCCAGCCTTTTATAAGTAAAAGAGCAATTCAGCTGCTGTCAGCTCCAGGAAGCTAATGATTTGTCAGTAAGAGCACAAAACAGAGTGTTAATAGTGCAGGAGATGGAAGGCTAGAGTAACAGCTTTCTAGGAACCCACTGTTGACTTACACTGGACATCTCTAAGTGTCTTCTGAGGAGATGGAAAACCATACTAACACATCCAAACATTTCAAAATACACTAAGCTTTGCATCAAGCAAAACCTGAAAGATATTCAGATTTCCATTTAAATGTTTTTTGCCCTAAAGTATAATGAAAGTGTCAGTTCCTCACTTCTTCATCCACCTCTCTTTCCCCAAAAACTTTTCCAATTGCCTTTTCAAATCTGGAAAAGTAATATTGTCAAAAGGAAAACATGTAAGGGTCCTAAATATCATCTTGTTAATAAAAAAAGATAATTTGATTTTACAAACATAAACACATCCAATTCACTTTCAGACCGTTGTTTAATCATAAAAATCCACATGGGAGAGTACAAGTTTCCACCAAGAATATTATGTCCTAGGTACATGAGCTGCACAGCACTGAGCCAGCCTTAACACCCTAGGAAAACAAACCAAGCCTAGGGAATAGCTGATTAATAGCCTGGGCACAGGTATGAGTGATTTCTGGGGAAGAAAATTACCAATATATACTCAAAAAACAAATCTCAGGAGAAGAGTTTTTATCAGCTTCTACATGTTTTCAAATGCAAAGCCTATTTTTTTACCTTATTAAGCTTACCAAAGCTAGAGTCTATCACCACTTTTTCTAGCAATGAAACGGCATTTCCTTCAACAGGAAACTAACAAAAAAACTCTAAATAAATACTGAGTTTACAGATGGGTATTTGATTAAGAAGAGGCTAAAACTCCCAATTAAAAATTGCACAAAAGGAGAGGAAAACAGATTAAGATGCTAGACTCATCATTAGTGTTCTGAGAAGCAAGTATTATCACCAGTACAGAGACAAGCAACTCATTTTGTATACCAAGAGAATGTATGTTGATCAAAAAGTCTTACGAGGAGTGGCTGAGGGAGGTGGGATTGTTCAGTCTGGAGAAGAGGAGGCTCAGGGGTGACCTTGTCACTCTCTATAGATACCTTAAAGGAGGCTGTAGCAAGGTGGAGGTTGGTCTATTCTCCCATGTGCCTGGTGACAGGACGAGGGAGAATGGGCTAAAGTTGCGCCAGGGGAGGTTTTTGGATATTAGGAAGAACTTCTTTACTGAAAGGGTTGTTAGACATTGGAATAGGCCGCCCAGGGAAGTGGCTGAGTCACCATCCCTGGAGGTCTTTAAAAGACGTTTAGATGTAGAGCTTAGTGATATGGTTTAGTGGATGACTTGTTAGTGTTAGGTCAGAGGTTGGACTCTGTGATCTTGGAAGTCTCTTCCAACCTACATGATTCTGTGAAAATGCATGCCAAACTGTCCTTAGGACTCTCATATGGCCAAATATTCCTGAAAAGACAAGAGCAGATATGGTGGTGATGTTTCCTATTCTAGATAGTGGCAGTAAAAGCTATTCCAAAGAAAAACTTAAATGCAGACCAGCCAGTGGAGTTTGGAAGAGTCACTGCTGGTGCCTTACAGACTAAGGGGAACAATTTCTGACTAGCTGCAACCAGCACGTTGCTGGAAGTGGGGGAGATATTTAAAAACGTCTGCTGAAAGAGCTATAAAAAACAGTGCTGCGCATTATCCCTGCTGGTAAGGAAATTGTGCAGGAGCACATTGGTTGGCATACAGTCTATTTGATCAGCCACGCATGCAAGCAGACAAACTAGCTTACACCTAAAGTAAACATGGAAGAGACGCAAACCAGTCACCTCCAGCAGGGAGGGGGAAGCAGAGGCTGGGTTTTGCTCTTGTAGAGAGCAACAGAGGTTGTAAACCAAGCAGAAATTTGAAATGCAACACACTTGCTGAAGCTGACAGATAAATTACCCTCGATTTCTGAATACTTGTGCATGTGTTGTCTTCATTTGTGAAAGACAAAACAGGTCTCAGATGAGAGAAGTACTTTGTTGTTCTGCATCTGGATCTGGACAGAACTTTTCACCTTGTTTAGGAGTTCTTTGGGGAAGCTGACTATCACCTTTCTTTCTCTGACATCCCTTCTGACTCCCCCATCAATGAGTCTTACCACACTGGCCACGTTTCACCTCAAGCACAAAGCTTAAGGTATGTCTGGCTGATTGAGAACTACAGCCATAAGTCATGAAGACACAACAGGGCATGGAACATTTCCACTGCATGCATTAAAAGGCACTATTGCTACTCCTTTTTCCAAACTTGCAAGGAACGCTACCAGTGCTTTGAAGCAGAGTTTTAAAGCAAACATTTAGAGACAGACTTAAGCCATATGACTATGGAAAATAAACAATGTATTGAACTCTTCTGTAACCACACTGCAATAGTCTTAGAAATAAATAGCTATAGAGATAATCCCTGCTGCCTGGCCTTTGGGTAAAAAATAAACAGTATCTTACAGCTGAGAAATGATGTCTTTGTGCTGCAATTCATCCTTTTCTACCAATTATTTTTCTTTAGTCTGGAAGTGCTGTTTACCTCTTCCACCGCTCTGAGGTGCACTAAACATGCCAACTTGAATTTCTCTGTAGCTACTGCAACTGCAGCCACTGTCAGAAACGTTGCCTTAAACATAAGCTGGCAAACTCTATTTCCATAGTCCTCTTACAGAGATACTTCATGCACAAAGCACTGATTTCTTGGCAGCATTCACATTTTCATGTGGCAGTACTGGTTGCATGGAAATCAAATACAGAATCACACTATATAGAAAGCAGTCCTGGAGCCTGGTTCTGGTGTCACAGTTCACCCTTGTGATAGCTCTTTACTGCTAATAAGTGCAGAAGAACTGCAACTGTCTTACCCAAAGCACAAGATCAGAATCAGGAGCTTAAAACTATGTCATGACCAGCCTGAACATCCCTTGTATGCAACAGGTAAGCAATGTTTTTGCTGTTGGAAGTGTTATATATGTATTAAATAACACACACAGTCATCCCCTAAGGGGTAGGGAGCATTAGTGACCATGTAGTACAGATGTGGAAAACAAATGTAGACGTGAGAACTAAATCTTACCCACACTGAAGCACCACGGATAAGCCATGGCTTGGTCCCATGCTCCACAGACCATTTTAACTATGATATAAACAGACAAGGTCATATAAGTTTAGGCCAGCAGTAGGATCAAAACTCAACACATATCTAGCTAGCTTTGGTTCTATTCTCAGGTCACTGAACCATCTAATTAGTGCCACTGAGTCTGTGGTGCTGATTTTTACACAAGAAAAAAAAAAAAAAAAAAAAAAAAAAAAAAGAAGACCCACTCCAAAAAAGCAAAAATGGGAAAGGAGAAGGGAATGCAATGCTTGATATCCATGACCATTTAATAATGGAAGACACAGCTCTTCAAAATAAGGCAATTAAAGAAACTAAAAGGGTTCAAAACCACAGTGGTAAATTAGAATAGCTTCCTGCCTGCAATGATAACCAGCTTGCCAAAAACCTCTGCAAAAGATCAAAATCAGCCTATTCCTCATCTGTGCCAACAGGAGCAAGCCCTTTGCCCGCAAGCTCACCCAGATGGCAGCATGAATCACAGAACCATTAAGGTTAGAAAAGACCTCCAAGATCATCTGGTCCAACCACCCCTCTACCACCAATATCACCCACTAAACCATGTCCCTAAAATTAGATTATTTGTTTGTTATACCCATTTTTCTCAATAAAACAGCTGTAGGATAAAAAGTCCATCAGCACTGACATCCTAGGACTTTGCCTGTCCCATCAGAACAGCCCTATGGCTCCTCTTTCTGTGTTGTTGCACCATTCAGGACGTGAGACAAAGTTCCCCCCAGTTCCATCTTTGCTGAAATCCCCAGGAAAAGGACCATTCCTCCACCTAGCCATTTCCCCTGCACCAGCTGCCATTGCTGCTCCAAGCTCCTGCCACTGCCAGCATTTCCCTCAGATTATTTTTTTTTAATGGTACCTTCCCCTTAGCCCCGTACATTCCCACAGGTGTATCTCCTGCATAGGAGATATAGGCTTCGGCCTATTCTGAAGTTCCAATGAATTTTATGGGGTGCATGTGGCTATAAATGCTGGAATTAACTATGACCCAACATTACAACTCCAAAAAGTTGTTACTCCTCTGGACTCTAGCAACGATGTAAAAATGAATACGATAAAAAAATCAAATAATGTGGCTCTAAAAATAAGTATAAAATCAGGTTACTCATGAGTTTTTGTTGTTGTTGTTGTTTTGTAGCATACACTGTATGCTATTATTGTCAATCTACTTACATTTTTGGAATAGTCCTCCTGGATGCACCACCTGTACAAACTTCAGAAGTATCTCATTTCAACAACTAATATAAGAGCCAGATCAGGGAAAAACTATGTAGGCTTACACAGGTTCTTACAGTACTTTTTTTCAGTATGCATTGCAGAGAATGTTGTCTTAAGATTTATGCATATATTTTTACATTCCTTACAACAAGATAGCTAATTAACACATGCATAAGTCTTTGCATTATTACAACCTAACATAACATGATACTGCTATATGTTTTCTGGTATATGTATCTGCAACAGAACTAAATGGGTTCATTAAAGAGCCTATTTAAAAGCATCTCACTTTCCATTAAACTCTTTAACAGCTTTGATTATCACAGAATTTCCAACTGGTTCATCCTTATTAAATACTGGACAACTTTTTCATGAGAGTATTTTAATAGAGGTTGACAAACTGTGAAGATTTCATAGATTTTTTTTTAAGCATTTGATTATTTACATCTGTAAAAGCACTGTGCTCTAGACAGTGAAATTAATTTGAGCTGGCTTGCATTAATTTTTTTCCAGCTTCTCAAGTGATTTTGCTACTGGACTTAAAAGAAACAATATTAAGCTGGTAAAGAACAAAGTATGACAAGATTTGTAGAACAATCTGTAAATCTCATAGATAATGAAATTTCAGGAAATTAGACCTGTTTGAAATAAAGGAATTACAGTGCAAAAAAATAAAGAGAAAAACTTGCCCCAAATAGTGGTGTTCTTACCAGACAGTAAGCCTAGGTATATAATTGATTTTTCTGTGTAAAAATGTTTTTGTAAACTATTACTGGACTACTTTTGCCAGCTAGGACTGGGTAGGACTGGGAAGAATCTAAGGAAGGACTCTTTCCTACTCAAAATATGTTCAACTTCACCTAGCATTCAACATTGAAAGTCTGCAGAAGCATGCCATAATATCAGATGCACATTAAAACTACCCATCTTTCACTAAGAAGCACATCCCAAAGCTCTTCTACAGCCAGAGCTTCCCTAGAGGACAAGCAGCAGCAGTCCTTGAGCCATCATTTCCACAGAGTTCCTTCAGGCACTACAGATGTGCATATAGCTCTCCAAGCTGCAAGAAACTCCGTGCAATCAGCATATCCCTTACCTTTCACATGAACAAGACATAACAGATCAGTAGCGGCAATAGCGGCAAGGGACCCCCCCCCCCTTCCCTCAGCTGCCAGGACTGAGTGAATACACAAATTCCTGCTGAGCGTGAGAATCGATGGGGCCTTATTTGGTCTCACTTCTCAAGAGGCAGCTGTTCTGACTCCCAGGTCCTGCTGAGGTTGTAACTACATCCCCCACTCCTCAGCTGCTGGCTGGCTTTGTAATCAGAGCAACAGGACTTTAATTCAAGGTCTCAGTGTGGAGGTATGGCACTTTCCTAGAGAAACTTCTGCAAACTAAATTTTTCTTGAGGTTGTGTATTAGAGACTTCATAGACATGGAAAACAAATTAGTCCTTTGCCTTTATATTCCATGAAACTCTACATCCTTCTTCAGTCTCCTCTTCCTTAAGCTATACAATCTTCATACTTTCAGATTGCCTCATACACCTTATTTTCCATATCCCAGATAACTCACATTACTCTTGTCTGGATTGTTTGCAAAAGATCTACCATATTCTCAAAATGCATTCCTCAAACACTGCAAATAGAATATCTCTTTTGACTTATGGAAAGACAAAAGCTTCTCCTTTAAAACCAGTAAGTTTTTGCTGACTACCTTGGTAGTCAGACTAGGGAAACGAAGTTATGATCAATCCTTTAGTGACAGAAATTACAAAAAAGGAAACACTAATATTGCATTTCAGTTTCAGATTTCTATAATTAATCATACCCATATGAGAATATTTTCAGTAACTTGAAGGTATCTCATTAATTATTCAATACAAAGCCTGTGTAATTGCAGATGGCATAGCTGTTTCACATATTTCGTGTTACACAACTACGATTATGGTGACCTCAAACTGCCACCACAAGATATTTAACACTCATTTCAGGCCAAATGTAAAAAAGATAATATGCCTGAAGATGCAGATCGAAATAACTCAAACTACTAATGCTAATTAAATTCAGTATGCATATACAAGTATGATCTTGCAAATACCTATTATGAAAAATATTACTTATGAGTTTTGGAATTGCTAAAACAACATCAGCTAGAGAAAAATGGACACTGAAGGAACTAGGGTTAAAACCAAAACTTTCATAAAATCATCGACTCAGTGCTTGGTAGCTGCCAAAAAGAATAGAGAAACCTCAGGAATTATTAAGAACATTATACTGTTGAGGGTTTTTTTGAAACAGCAAAAATCCCATGGCTTGCTGTAGCTGAGCAAACCAAGCTACCAGGGCAACTATGAGAAGTTCCCATGACAGTGTTCCCACATCGCCCAATTGAGGAATTCAGAAAAATATTGTTACCAGTAGCTGGCTTCAAGGACAAGGTCTATGTGACTGCTAATCACAAGGGGGTTTTCTTGCAGGTGGGGTTGTTTTCTTGTAGTTGTTTGTCTGAGTGCTTTTGACCAATAATCTTGTGTGAAACACTGTCCGCCCCTGTTAAGTTCACTATAAAAGTTAGGCTATTCGGGCAATAAAATGGAGCATGATCTGACTCTACTGGTGTCTGTCGTGCTTTCGGCCGTGCTTCCTGCAACATTATACATGAAAAATTGAAAAGGTTCATGAGAGAACAATGAGGATGATCAAATGTATGAAACAACTCCCCTGTGAGGAATGACTGAGTGGAAACTCTACAATACAGAAACGACCTGTTAGTTCTTACACTGCAAAAGAAAGGAAATCTTGCAGGACACAGGTTTAGAACAAACTAAGCTTGTTGGTTCTTTCCAAAGCATGTGTTCAGCTGTTCAAGGTCCTGTAATCTGCAGCTACAACATCCTTTGGTGAAGAGTTGTGCAGATCTACCCCAAATTGTGTAAAGAACTGTCTCCTTTTGTGTTTTGGCTGTAGAGTTCTCTTCAATGAAACGTCACATGGAAGTTGTTCCATACCTTTACTGTCCTTTCCGTTCATTGCCCTTTCCATTCATTGCCATTTCCAGTTTTAATATGCAATAAGCTTACATAAGATCCCAAGCAACTGGACAAATGCCTGGGAAATAGCTGCTGGCTTTACAAAATTGATGACACATCAGACTCCAGAAATCCCTTATTTGAATACAGCTGGGGGTGAGAGAGCACACGGGGGTTGATAGGAAGAAGGAAGGGGGAGTGAGAGGTGTCATGTACACTTATGTTATTTTTACTCTTCTCATGCCATCCATCTACTTCTGGCAAACATCAGAGTCAAAGTAGTGTGCCACATCACTGTGCTTAGAAATAGCAATAATAAATAGTAATTGATTAAAAAATATTGATAGCATTATGAATATTGCTGTACAGTTTATGATTTATCAAGATGCTTTGCCAAGATACTTTTTTGTGACTCATTTTTCCAGGATATTTTTTCCCTTCAGGACTCCTGGTAAGCTTGCCCTGATGACTCATTCCTGTTACTTATTCTTCCTGCTAAAGGCATGGCTATTTTGGGAGAATAACTGACCAGACCGATGGATTATTATCAAGATCAAAACAAAGGGGAATAGACAGCTTCAACCTTTCACACAATTCTGTTGTTATTACATAGATCACTTATAAACTGATCTAAAAGACACAAACCATGTCACTCCAGATTTTGGGGTATACCCAACACTCTCACACGCAGAGGTTGCTAAGTGGCACCTTATTCCCTGTCTTTGATAACACAAAGGCCAGAAATGCATGATTCTGCGTTGTAAGATAGCTGATAAGCACAAACAGTTGCTTCCCACTTGATATTGCTGTGGATCTAAAGAGGCCATTACATCCAGCAGTAAGACCTGACATTGGCAAACAAACTCTTTTCTCTATGCTGATAATTTGATTCCTTTGATCCTCTTATTTCAAAACTGGATCCAAAAAATCCCTATTTATCCTCATTTTAGGCCACTACACTGAGCAAAAACTATCTTTTAAAATCCATTAAACTTCTGAACAATGATGAAACAATGTATTCTGTATTTTTCAAACCCAGCAGCAGCATTCAGAGGGAAAGGGTGGGCTCAAGAAAAGCACTAATAAAGTCCTTGACAGAATTTTTACAGAAAATGTGGTTATGTGATGTAGCAACACAGGCTCAAAGCATGTTTATTACATCTAGTCCTGCACAGAACAGGTTCATTGCAAATACCAGAGAAGCCTTACAGATCTTGGACTCTCCTGTTCAGATTTACACACTGAGAATTTTCATATTCAAGAGCGTGGACCAATGCTTCAGTGTTTTTCCACTGGAAATCAAACAGTTTTGCTCAGTTCTTGTGTTTGCAAAGCATTTGCTAAATTAGCTTACATGCCAGTCTCCTGCATTTTTAAATTCTTTCACATAGCAATATTTGGGGAGAAGCACAAAGAAAACTTTTCCACAAACAAATGAGTTCTGAATAACCAAGCTGTAAAACCTTGCTATAGAGCAACAACATAAGCTGCATAAATATTTTTACATTTCAAGACTGTGATAAGCAAGAGAATTTCTAGAATTAAGAAGGCAAAAATAAATCAAATTGGATGAAAAATTAATTTACTAAAAATACTAAATAAAAACTTCCTTCCTGTGAGACTGCATGCAGTCACTACTAATAATTCACTGTAAGCCAGTTACTGTTATATACAAGTCAATGGCAGCATGTACCTCATAAAATAGAGGCTATAAATTTAATTCTTACAAGGTTTCACCAAATTCCTTCATTTACAATAAGATTAAAACAAGTGAACCAAGCTTAAACTTATCAGAAGGAAGACCTTATTCCTAGTATAAACATTAGTGAAGTGACATCACAAAGGGGAGAGAGACTTCACCATAAATCCAATTTACATTGTCTGATCTTCTCCAGAGACAAACACCCTTAATTCCAGGAGAGGTAACCTGAAAGCAGTTTATCAGGCTGATCACCTTGTCTTTGTAGGCCAGGCCATCTTCACTAGCCCCAGGAATTGTGCTCCTACACTCGCCTGTCAATTTGGGTCACCCGTATTTTGCCTTTGTGATTACACACACTTCATCTACTCTACCTCACACCTCCCTCAAAGGAAGAAAGCAGGAAAGGGTGGGTGAGAACAACATGGGCAAAAAGGGATTTACCTATAAAAATCATTTAAAAATGCATACAACGGAGGAATATAATAATGTAGTCTGACAGCAGAACATATGTTAGTATATTTTTTCATAGAATGTATGACTTTCTAGTAGCCTTTCTAAACAAGAGTTGTGCATTACTACAGTAATTCAGAAGCATAAAATATGTATATTTTTTCTGAGATGGAAACACAATATTTTTCCCCACTATTTATTTAAACTGCTGTGAGCAGAACTGTCCCTTGCTGTGGCCAGACGCTTTGGAGACATAGCAGTTCCCAAAAGTCTACAGAGAGGTTTATTTTTCCTTTGACAACTCAGACAGTATTTCCTTTTAGCCCTGTCATACTGCTCTTTCCACCAGATGGTTTGTTAGTTCCTATTCTAGCTAAGAAGGATTTAACCAGCTTGAATTAATCCTTACAGTTGTCATCAAGTAAGTGTTAATGCTCTGACACTGATCTAATCCTGTGGGATTTCTTTCCCTTCTGCCCCTACCATGCCTTTTTGGGAGAGAGGAGAATCCTTATGGTATTGAGCTGGGGGAGAAAAATGTGCTCCATTTCTACAATGTTACTGTACCCACCAGGTATTTTCACATGGCAAATGCAAACAACTGGGAAAGAGCTTTTTGTACCATAGGAAAACTGAGCAATTTAACCGCTTATATGAGAAGCAGAAGCCAGTACACATGTAAAATTTTGCACATTTGGTTTGTCACTTTTTAGTGTACTCAGGCTAGTTTGTGTTGTTCACACTTAGTTTTCTTTTTCATGTCTTAATATATTCCCTTTTCAACTTTCAAAACAAATGTCTATTTTAAAATAGCCTTAGCCCTGTTTTCTTTTGTTCAATATTCTATATGCACCACTGTACTGCTGAGATTAAAAATCCCATACACCTGCATGTCCTCTGTGCATTAAGAACAACTCTTGGAATTTTGGTCATTAGCACATCACTAATCTCTGGAAACCAATTATTAAGCACATGCCCGATTTATACTGACCTTTTTACCACCTGACTTAGAATCCAACTACTCGATTGACAGACCCTTACTTTTCTCTTCCCATTGTCCCTTGGGGAAGGCAATGTTTTCAGTAAATCTTCATCATCTGGCAGGCATTTAAAATTTTGTAGGAGATGGTAATGTTTGTCATTTGTTTATCAACAGAAGCTAATATACAAGGGGGAAAAAAGAAGGTGTCAGAAGAAGCATCTTTGCCACTGATGCAGCGCCTCTGTGGCAAACCTTGCCTCCAGAAAACATTTAAGCTCCTGCAGAGCACAGTGTTTCTGTTATAGAGAGCAGTCTGGAAAGCATCTATATATAAGTAGGATGATTATTCAGGGGCAATCTTCCTGCTGTTTTTGCAGGAAAGCTAAGCATAACAGAGAAATGATTTTGGCTAGTATAAAATCAGAAGCCATTTTTTGGAGGAAATATTTTAACCAACACAGCATCAGATCTGTTTTACTGTGACAAAATCTTTTCAGCAAAAATGGGCAGTCTCCCACTTCCAGATGTTAAAGCAATTGTATTTGATTTTTTTTTTTATTTGATTTTTTATTTTTTTGCAAATGTTTTGATTGTTAGGCTTGTAATCTTTCCTAGGTAGATCATCTCAACAGCAACCAGACAACTCTAGACCTCCTAGTTTTTGTAAAGAAAACATGCAGCAATTTAGCAGAATTTAGACTGTGATCTCACATCAATTGAATTTAATAACCATTCACAAGTATGAAATTAATACCGTCAAGTGTTTGCAGGATTAAGTGTTTAAATAAACATTTTCAGATACTGAATGAGTAATTTCAGAAGAGAATATAAGCCTTCTTTAGCTACAGCTGGGATACTGAACAAGTCATTTACATTTCCAATTTTACCTTTTCTGTCAGTATTTTTTTTTTAATTTTTTTTTGCACTAGCACTTTAAGGAGCATAACCAAAGTGTTTTTACAGTAGAAATGTATATTATTCTACTTTCCTTCAATGTTTTCATGAAGAAGCAAAGGGATTTTCCCTTAGTTTTTACAAAACACTAATCTGCAGGCAGCAACAGGTCATGCAGGACTTCTGCCCCAAAAAAGATGCACATGTAAACACATTGTTATAATGGAAACTGCAGCAAGCCTGCAGCTTATATGACCTGCTTCTGGTATTAGGGTTTAGCTTATATTTATATTTCTAGAAGTATATAATTACCAGCAGCTTCTCCTACCTCTCCTCACGTTTATACACATTACACATTCCTTCTTCTTTTTATACCCTATTTTAACAGGACCACGTTTATTCTCCACTGCAATGCCTGAGCTCTGGTCTCTCATTCCTTTCACCAAGGAGAAAACAAACACAACTACTCAACCAAATTGTGTGGATTTTATATATCCTGAATTTATATAACATAATTAATTTTAAGTATAATCTTGAATAGCAATATTAGAAGATAAAAACGTAATGCAATTACAAACTGGGGGGAGACAATATGCTAGAACATCTTTTATTTTTCATGTACTTTTAGCTTGGACTGATTGTTTTTCCCTCCTGCTGCTCTATTCTGAAAATTCTTTATGATGAGATGCTGAGACCAATTTTGTTGGGCTTTGGATGAGTTTGTAAATATTAAGGCTAGAAAAGGTTAGGTCCCAAATCCCTTTTTCCTCTGTCACGTAACAGAAAGTTTGCTTAAAGTCAGGAATTGTCTCCCCCATCTTAGATTTTGGTTCAAGTGCCTTTTTTTTAGTGAGCACACAGTGTTTGCAAATGTCTCAGTTCAGCCAAGCTCAGCTCTATGACTGATTTCCAAAGCCTAAGTAGCCCCCCCCAAAGCAAAACAATTATTCACACAGTTACAGTAAGTCTCTGTTGTCAGCATGAGACATACAAACTCATGAATCATAAACACAACTCATTCTTTCATATTACCAATCCCTTTCTCCTAAAAATTGAAAGTATACATTGAGAAATTAAAAGCAATCTTACTTGGGGGGGGGAGGGGACGGACTCCAATTTTTTCAACCTCCCCTTCTCCTCCCATTGGAGACATAAATGGCAGTCACAGTACTGCTTCTTCTCACACACCTGGAAATTCAGTTTGGCTCAAGCTTACACATAATGAAAGCATGACAATGAGGAAAAATATGACAATAAGCCATTGTCGAGTGTGGGGGCTGCCAGAAACCCCAGCTGTGGTGATGCTCCCCAGTACCTCAATTAAACCCACCTCTGGCCCTGGGGCCGCACTGTTCTTGGGTTCCAATCCATCCAGGGTCAACCAAACTGCAGATTTGCCAAAGATTTGCTTTTCCTTGGTCACCTGGGCATGTGGCCACCTCTCTGCTCCCTCCCTGAGGCATCTGTATGGCCAGATATAGGGCAGGGCAGATGTCAGCCCCCTTGAGTAGCCAAAATGGTGCCCACCAGCCTGTCCTCTGAGGCGAGGAGAGGCTGGGGCTGAACATAAAATGGATGCCACTAAGGCAAAGAGCAAACGTGGCATCTTGCTGCAGCCAGTGCTGGGGGAGGAAGAAGCTTTGCCATTATGCAGATACTAAAGGGAGCTAAAAATGGATAAGGAAAAATAAGCCAAAAAAGACTGGAGTGACCATTACTGAAAGACCATTCAGTGCACCATGGAGAGCAACTGGAGACTGTGACCAGAAGGAAGATAGAGTGACTTCACTCGTTAAAATGGCACCTTTCACGTCCCCTTTCCAAATTCCCTAATCTAAGGAGAAAAAGTCCCTTTTGGGGGTTCACCACTGCCACCATGAGGGCACCCACCATTGTCTCCTCACCTCAGCAGGACCTAAACACTGGCCATGGCACTGCAGGGGCTCCATCCTGGTGTCAGGCAAAGGCGGAAAAGCTTCTCTGGAGAAGAGAAATGCATTCCTGGCATCAAGGCAGCTATGCAAAGCATTCACACAGCAACCTAAAGTCTAAAACCACATACATTTTGTTCAGATGAAGATGCATACCCTTGAGGGTAGGTGGGAGGAGGAGGTAACACGTTCTTGGATACTAACTCAGATAATGGTTTTATCCTCCTGTGGGCCAAAAGAAGCCATTTTTCACATTCTCCTTTTCCCTCTTGCTTGTCAGCACATCTGACATTTAATGTAGCTGCTGGACTAGTTTCTTATGAAAGAAACTACAGAAATATTTTCAGGATTTTTTCTGGATATTTTTAAGCAAGAAAATTCATATTCAGTCCTCTGTGAATTTTACAACAAAGCAGATGCTTCAAGTTGCCCTCTCCACTGAGTTTTAATTAATAATGTCTTCCTTTCACATTTTATGTGAGTGAAGTGTTGATTGTGTGCCAGTTAACAGGAGGGACATTACCTAAACAGACACAACACAAACACAGCAAGGCAGTTGATGACTGTTCTGCTCCCCTCAGTCTCCATGCCATGTCCCCAAAATCTTCCATCACATGCTTGTCTTGATACACAGACAGTATGCTTACTACTGACTGGTGGGTGGTGGTATAAACCTGTCCTAAAATGAGTGCATTTTCCCCTTATTCCAATGAATGACAGAGAAGAGGGGATTTGCTCAGTGTCAACAGTAGGGAGAGTTATATCTAATCTATGAATCAAAACATTTCCAAATCTTAACAGTTGTACAACAGGTATTAGTTACCTACTACCTCTAGTTTAATAATTCATAATGTCAGTCGTTGTCAACTTGCTATTTTATTCATGTGAATATGCTTATGCAGACATATACTCTAAGCCTATAAATAAAAACTGAAAGTAGAAAATAATTACATGCAGATAATCACAAGAATTGGTCTTCCATCAACACTATTTCATCCAGTGCTGTAGAAAGCCTGGGCCAAACAGTTTGAGTTTTTCTGGCAATGATTTTATCTGATAAAATGGCATTAACCTACTGATGTATGGTGATCTAACATTGATGATTTTCCTGAGGTGCTGACGGAAATAGCATTCTACATAGGGAGGATTACCCTTTTATGGCAACGTTCTATCTCAGGTTGAATTTCTAACATTTGTGTCTCTCTGCTGTGCTCCAGAAGTTTAGATTTACTTTGGTTATATACAGTACATTTATTTACTTGTAAATGCCTACAGAGTTATGACTGTTATTCCCTAAAGACTGATAATTTAAAAAATCTATTCATTAACATCACAGCATTATTTTTCACAACATCAATGATTACTTCTGGTATTACTCAGAACACCTTGTATAAACCTGCGTCCGACAGTTAATAAGATGGTGACTTCTTGTCAAAAAAAAAGAGGGCCAACAACTATTTTACTCATTCTTTCTTGAATTTAAGCCCTGACATGTGAACACACTCACGTTAAACACCAGTATGGCTATGGTCTTTTATTCAAAATAAGTATAGACGTATTATATTTTAAACAAACACGGAGATCTGGCTAGAACATGTAACAAACAACTAAGATTTTTGGTCTTGTTGTAACCTGTAACAATCACCATACTTTCCAACAAGCTGCTTTTATGTTTGCTTTTATGAATATTTTCCCTTCTGCTCACTAGTTAAAAGTGGTTCAAAACAGAGGGAGTTCACCCATACTAGTGGGTGCATGTTGCCCTACACACTGCATCATCTTCTGTGGTTAGATTTAAGAAAAGCAGACAAAGGAGCACATATGCCAGGTTGTAGAGAAAGGAAAAAAATTTACATTGCTCTTGCAACGTAAAAGATAACCCCTCGTGCTGCTGCAACCCCACTCAAGCAGTTTGACAGAAAGCAGAAAAAGACTTCTCACAGCAGTTTTCTTTCCTGGAGGGGAAAAAAAGATAAAGCAAAAAGAAGCAGTGGAACTATCTGTGCACTCGTGACAAAGACAGTCAAAGCCTGTTCTCTCAGCTACCCCTTATAGAAAAAAGATGTGGAAAAGATAAAAGGCAGCAGATGTCTTCTCCATTAAAACTACCCACCTGGTCTTTATATATTGTTTTAATGGACAGTAGCACAGAAGCAACAGAAATTCTGCACTCCTTTGGAGTATACGTTACCTTCTTGTCTGAAGAATTTATGTGCCTAAAGGAGCTGGACAAGCTCCAGGGCACCACAGCACACCATATTTTTCTGCTCAAAAAAAACCCCATGAACTCAACAAACCTTGTTGGATTTAGACAGTTTACCAGACCTCTGTCCTTTCTCTCCCCAAAATGGCTTGAAATATCTGTTTGGGTGGGTTTTTCTACCTGGAAGGATAAGGTCCTATGTGCTCTGAACTAATCAGATACTCAAAGGTCTGGAGCTACTACCTAAAGCCCTTTTTAGAGACCCTTGGCCAAAAAAATCATAAGAAAATTAAAATGTGTGCTTAGTCTATATCCAGCTGCAGGTACTAATAGGAAATTGCAAATTTATTCTGGTGAAAAATGCTATAACTTAACTATGTCAGATACCTTGTTCTGTCAGGTTAACAACAGGCTTTTATATCCATGGTTTTATTACAGGAATCTAGAGCTCTGCTTTCAAAGGAAATAGCTTTAGGCTGCAGTGCATGTTATACCTCCATATGGTGATAGTTATAAAACCTTTTTCTTAGACATATCCAGGAAAACTCAGAGTTGCTGTCAAAGCTGACATAACATTCTGCTTTATCTCCTTAGTGGATGAACAGACTAAAATAGCCTTTTTCTCACTGAATGCTAATACAGTTTTGTTTCTATATATAAAACATGGATTTATTGCAAACCTACTGATAAAACTAGCAGTACAATAACTTCTGCAGACTACTTAGGAATTTTTTCCCCTTTAGAAAATTCAAATATACTCAGAGTACTTCTCATTTTCAATCTTTTTAAAAGTATCTTTAGGAAAACAACACAGTTTCAATGCACACTAACACTTCCTAATTTGACAACCATCTCAGAAAACAGACATGAACTTAACAATGCTAATTCATACATTTGAGCTCAATCTGTCAGCTAGAGAAGTAAAGTTAATATTCTATATAGGCATTAATTTATCAAATGTCCAACTAATAATATCTTGCCCAAATCAACTGACATCTTTGTTGACACCAGCGATCTCTAACCCTGCCTGGCTAGGATTTAAACTGGTGATCAGGTTTCACAAGACTGCATACCACTCACTGCCAGTAACATGAGTTATTCCAGCTCCCATAGACTTTCCTTTCCTATATAGTTTTCCCTGAAGCAGGGGAGGTGGAACTAAATGATCTCTGAGGTCTCTTCCAACCCAAACCATGCTATGATTAGTAAATCTTCATTTTAGACATACATTCTGCATGCTCTTGATAGCTGGTGGTATGCCAGCACCCTTATCCTCACCTATTTGCAGTTCTCCAAATAAATTTTTAGGCAGTTAAGTTTTTAGTAAGATAAAGGGAGGAAGGGGGAGAGAAGGTTATTTATGGTAAACTTTAAGCTGCTTTTCTCCCACATTCTTCTTACAAATTTCTTCTTTCTTTCTGCTTTAACTGGCAGGCTCTAGCTACTTCTTCACTGTGTGCGTGCAAGTTTGAGATCTGATGTGATTCCGACAACAATAGGCCACACCTTTCAATGGCAAGTTTCTAAGGTGTGGTAAGAATTACTGTCTCTTGTGCTTAGAGGGATGGGTAAATAGGTAAAATGCAGCTGGATCTCAAAGTGCTATTACATAATGCACCCACCTTGAGCTCCAATTATCTAGTAATGCAATAATTTCTTACAGTTCTGGGCGAGCTTTTTCTGGAACATGTTAAGTCTACGTAGGCTTTAAATGTGAGAATCTGCTCTTAGCACTATTCAGCAAACACTTTTCATTTCCTGGTAATTAGTAAACACTGGCCTCGGTATTCCAGAGCTAGAGCAGAACAAAGGCAAAAGAAGCCTTGGATAAAGCCGAAGTGAGAGAGTACTTTGTCTTTTTCTCTGTTTTGACAACTTGTTTATTGTGCTCCTTCCTTTTCAGATTTGCGGGGGGGGGGGGGGGGGGGGGGGGGGAGGGGGACGGGATTTAATATCTTAATTTTCCCTAAATGCAGAAGATCATATAGAAATATGCCATTTGCAGGCAGTTGTGCTGGCCTCTACATGCCTCTACATGGCCTCTACATCACCTCTACATGCTAACACCAGATGTAAATTTGCTATACTGTATCTTGCTCACCTCCATTTAATAAGGTGACATCGGTTTTTTAGGAAGAACAGTTTAAAAACTGTCACAGAAACTGAAACTGAGCCAGCCAGGAAAGAAAAAGATGTTCCCTTCCTTAAAAACATCAAGTAGAATAAAAATGAAGAACAGATCTTGCATTTTCCACTCTTACTTGCACTATCTGCATGCTGGAGATGGCAAGAGAAAATACGTCTGCTCTGAAATCTCTTCATTGCTCCTGAGTAGTCTTGTTTGCCCATATATCCAAACCTCTCATTATTCAGACAGACACTCATACTATTTTCACCTTCTTGCTTTGTTTATCCATGAAGGCATTTTTGAGTAGTTTTCTCCTTTAGCATGCAAATAGGTGTTATGATTTATGCTATGTTTTCTTAAATAACCTCCTATAGCAGACTCGCTCTTCTTCAACATACAGTCTCCAGTGCAGTTTTATTTTTTCACATGCATCAGGTTAGGTAACATTCATGTTGTCATTTCTCTAACCCCAGAACAGTGGCAGCCTGGCTAGAACTGAGCAGTACTTACACTAGAGCAGTCTGTCAGCCACGATGTTGACGTAAAAAAAGTTGATTGAGTGGCCATGGAAGGAAAGAAAGAGTTTGGTCTTCAAATCTCTTCAATCCTTGTCCTTTTTACTGAAACATTGTGTAATAGAAATATCTCTCCCTCTGGAATAGAAGAAACATCATATTTCTAGCCAGCAAGCACAAATTGTACAGTTTTTAGCCCATGCCAACCTTGACATGAACTGATAACTTCATAGATGAAAATAATAAAATCCCATTCTTCAAACCAATGATTCTTTGCCACTGGACATTACATTTTCAAATACTCAATAGGATTATATCATTGAGTTTTGTACATTTCTCCCACAGGAATTACAAGTTGTAAGTACTAGTGCTGATCTATGAATTCAGTAATCAAATCCTGTTTTGCAAGTCAAAATGACAGAAATCTTCCATTATATGATACCAGAATTTCCAAACCAAACATGCCCTTGTAGATGAAAAACAAAACAAAACAACAACAACAAAAAAAGTGTTGTTATTTCAAGGAAAAAATAAATATTCGGTAGCTACTACTGAAACAAAGCAGAGTAAATACAGAAGGACTGACATATTGTACGTATTAATGGATAACCACTTCACAATTAGATCTGCTATTTCCCAAATACATGGACAGTATTTACGTTACAGCTTTATTACATGGAGTGAAAATATTCTGAAAACTTTGTCACTCAGTAAATATCTTGAGCTAATTGTTAACACTAGATGTTAAAATTTAAATGTCCAACTTCCGTATCCTGTTGTACTTCATCATGTTATCCTGAATATGATGGTTTTAAATTGGTTTTTAAATTGGTTTTACTTTGCTTCACTATTCTTAACAAATCACTAAAATTTAGTGATTAAAACAAATCACTAAACTTGTCCTCAAGTCCCCTTCATCCTAGCACAGTTTCTTTTTTTCAACATAGAATGATACTGATAGTTAGATACCTTTGTTCTTTAACCGTGGGCACTAAATGTACCACATAACAGAGTTATAGTGACTTAAGTCATTCTTTTTGTGATAGTCAATGACCAGAAAATACTTCTGCAAATTCAGTAATGCTTCATCAGTCATTCCTTACACATTATAATAGTTTATTTTTAATTTTTTTGCTTACAAGTTTTGTCTCTGGAGGCTAGTGGTATTTTATATAAGCTCTCAGTTTCACAAAGGATAACAGCATTTATGATGGTAGCAACATGAATAATTGCCCCAAGAGGGATGCAGAGCCTACCGAGTTCTTCCTTAAAATTTTGAAAAAAAAACTTATCTCACACTAGGGATTTCGTGGTTTTAAGTGCCTCCAACTAATGACTGTTGCCCTGCAGATTCACAAGCTATCCAGTGTTTTCTGGAGAAACATACAGGCTAAATTCTTTCCAGAATCCAGAAAACAACATTTGCTCACTATAGATAATACTTTCTACAGATTTTGTTAACAGCTAATGTTTCTTACATCTTGAATAATTATAGCCTTAAGAAATTTTACAACTTGTCTTTATCTTCCCTTTTTTCTCCCTCCCCCATGGTGTCATATGAGATCTGGCTGTGTACCACTAACAGCCTGATATGTTCTGGATATAATCTGGAGCCAGGCCATTTTCATGTTAAAATATTTTTAATGAATTTTAAATAAGAAGCTCTTACTCCATCTATTAAATATGTTTTATGTTAGCTTCAGCTTTCAAACTGCCTCAGTTCATGAAATCTCCCAGAAATTTACAACTTATATACTACGATGTGATACCTAATTTAGTTTATGCTATGAAATTCTGATCCAGTTCCCATAGAAAAAAAAATGAAAAACCTTGTATTGACTTGAAAATCGGATTTGACTCTAAAAGTGTATAACTCTTTTAAGTAAGAATGAAAATTCGTGAACCTCTTATTTGAGAGAAGGAGAGAGATGAAGACATAATACCAGTGGAGTCAGCAGAGATAATGTGATATAAATTATTTCAGATAAATTGTTCCATTCTGACAAATGATCCAAAACTGCAGTAGCTGTTAAAGCCCCAGGTAAAAATCAAGACACAAAATAAAAATGATTTGCACGATAGAGACTCTACTTTTATGAACGTAAGATATATCCATCTCAGCATTTTCATCTTTTTAATTTTATGCTTGCATTTATGATCTTCTCTAGATTTTCTGCTCTTGTTTTCTTAGCAGTTGTAAACCTGCTACACTCTTTACTTAGGGACTTTGTGAACTATTACAGATTCTGCTCGGAGAGTATATATTTCAATCCCTACAGAGCACTGCCTCAGCACTATAAGCTGACTTTTTGTTTAATTCATATGCTACAGCTTTCATATTTGCAAATGGTATTTCATGTAGGGATAAGTTTCCTGAAAAATAAACCTTGGCCACATCAGCAGAAGTCCTGAGGTCTTCCTGTGTTCTGCATACTATGGAAAAAATAGTCTTCCCGAAGGTTGTTGTTGCTTCCTCAGATCTTCCAGAAGGAAGCATAGCAGCTGAAAAAGTTTAATTATTCTGTGCTGTTAAGGCTGTGTGTGACTGGCATTTGGGGATACACGTATTGCTATGAAGCACTTTCTGATACCTTTCATATAGCATGGGCCAGACTGAAGCTGTTACCACTTGGTGAGTGTGAAACACAGGGGCACCCATTTGTTTCCTCCTTATATAAAACTCCCTGCAGCATTACTATCTAATAGAACTATCACTGTGTATCTAGAACCATCCTGTAACAAGGCTGGTCCTTAAAATATGAATAATTGTCATCAATGACGTGCTTAAGTAGAATCTGATAAAGTTTACATACTTTTATATTTACTTAAAAGACAGCAGTAACTTACCCAAAATGTGGATTTTTGGAAAATAACGTTTAAAACTAGCAACACCCGAAGTGGAGCCACCATTAGAGAAAATTGTTGCTTAGGTTAGTCAGATTATCGGCTTTTTTTAGTGACTGAACTTGATCTGTTTCCGCAAGTGAAGAAGGGTATCAGATGTTAGGCACAGCCGTTCCTCTGCATGACAGTTCCCGTAACTACAAAGAGTAAGAAATCACATTTGTGGTAACATTGAGGTTCTTCATTAAAAAAGGCTATACATTTAGCAAAGAACATAAAAACAAATTGTAGAAGAAAAGGAAATACTATTAGCAAAGACAGAGAATAAGGAAACCTGCCTAAGATTCATTTGATTAATACATTATGAGTAACAAAATAACCCAGGTAATGTTAAGCTTCCCAGCGTTAAGTAGCCTTATTAAATTCTACTTCTCTAATACAAAAATATATGCGTGCTGCAGCTATCTATTGTGTTGAAAAATAAATTATACTTTTATTTACATAATTCTCAGTAACAGCAGCATATTTTAAGAAGCAAAAAATAAAGTAATAATGTTTTGTATTTAGGTTCTGTTCTATAGCCCCTGGAGTTAAATGTAGTCTCCCACTGAATCCCCAGCATTAAACTGAGCTTTAATAATGTGAAGTGTTTCATTCTGGGGTGTGTAATTGCTCTCTGGCCTATCTGCCACTCACTGAAATGCTGTATTTACCACCTTTCTGTAGGTGAGAAACTGAGTATCAAAATTATGACTCAAGCTCTCTACCAGGTTTTACAGCACTGCATTGCTAGGAGGTTGTGGACAGCAGCAGTTACCAGGAAAGATTTGCTGCTACCCGATCCTCAGCAGCCCAGACTCGGCAAAACATGAAGCAAGGGCAGATTGCTGCCAGCTCTTCCATTTGCATAAGGCAGAAAGTAATTTAGTGGCCATGAACGTTGTGTGTGGTGGAGTCATGGACCCCACTGGTGCTGCCCAGCTGCATCTTTTCCCTTTTCAAGGGGTAAAGCATGGCCAGACTGACACCATGCATTTGCAAGCATCTGCCATCTCTCTTTAGCAGCTAGATGCTGCCAGTTGACCGAAGACCCAAGCCTTAGATGAACTGTTAAAGGACTAAGAGTTAACATGAAACATTTGAAACCATATTCTCCTGTTCACGAATTCACCCCTTTTCGTATATTTTTCTCAGTGAAAATGATTTGTGAAGGGAGATAGTAGCTGTTTATAAATGTGGCAGCGTGTGCTATTACTGTGAAATACAAACCACTCCTGAAAAACATAAAATTATCTAAATTATGAGTGAGGCCGTTGAACCCAACAGTGCTGACATTTAGAACGGTAAATATTGGAATGAAGCAAACAAGTAAATAATGTCTTTCCACAAAACACTGCACATAATAATCGACTTTTTCAGTCCCTATTTTATTGTTATGTCGTATGTTAAATACTATTGCCAAATTAAAATATAAATTTCAAATTTCAAATGTTACAGAAATAAGTCCCACTACCTTGAGGAATTATTTTAAGGTCAAACACAATGGGCTCACCTGTAAACAACAGCTTATCTTCTGTTATGGACATTCTGCAAAGACATGCAAAAACATTTCTACAGAGGCAAACAGGTTTGGATGGGGGGGGTTATAGTACCCCTCTGGAGCATGTATTATTATACAAATACCAGTTTCTTTTTACCTGTAGCTTTGTTTATCCTAAAGTACTCCATGGCTCGTGTTATAGATATGATTGCTGATGGTATGGGGAAAGGTATGGGGAAAGATGGTGGAAAAGGGGAGGGAGAAAGGATGAAGAAGGCAACCCTCTTTCCCTCTGCTTACTCCACCATCCCTCCAATTCAATTCTCCTGCTTTCAGATGCAGAAGTACACAGTAGGGAGCGGTATGTGGGCGGAAAAGCTCTCCTGAGAGAACTCCTACAATTTTCAAGATGTTTTGTTGGTTTTTTTTGTCTGCAAAGTGTGAATACTATGCTCTGTACCACAACATTCAAAGCAGAGAGGAAATGTAAAAACCATGAATCCCTAGACTGCTTTTCTAGACTTCATGGCTGCCTGCAGCTCCCTCACAAGGGAAGCAGAGGGGCAGTTGCTGAGCTCTGCTCTCTGGGGACAGCGACAGGACCTGAGGGAACGGCATGAAGCTGGAACAGCCGAGGGTCAGTCTGGATGTTAGGAAAAGGTTCTGCACCAAGAGGTGGTTGGGCACAGAGACAGGCTGCCCAGGGCAGTGGTCACAGCCCCAATCCTGCCAGAGTTCACGTGTTTGGACAATGCTCCCAGAAATGTGGTTTACTTTTTAGGTTGTCCTGTGGAGAGGCAGAAGTTAGATGCCATGATCCTTGTGCATCCCTTCCAACTGGAAATATCCCATGATTCTATACAATTTAGATTACAAAGACAATGTTCCAGGTACAACAGAGTCAGTGTGATGAGTTGAGCCCATCAACAGCTGTACATCCAGTTTTGGTCAGTGAATATCTGAGGTTTATTAATAAGAAGCATTTATAATATTTACTAATGTATGTGCTATAACTAAAGCCATTTTTGCACTTCAAAGGAATTTGCACTGTATTTATTCCCTTTTAAGGAGTTTAATTTTCATCTGGAAACAGATTTCCTGTTTTGAAGCTTTAATATTTAAAACTAATATTATATCATATTAAGGTTGTTACCTAATGATTAAGACAGGGATTCAGCTCAGCTGGTCAAGTCACTTCATATCTCTCCAAGATGTCAGCTTTCATGAGATGAGATTACTAACATCTGCCTCCTTCATGCAAAGATGGGACAAGGTTTATTAGCTCTTTGTAAAGTTTGTTGAGTGAAGGATATTGACTTTGTGAAGTGAGGGAGGTTTTGCTGCTTCCTGTAAATTATCCTCCTGCACCACTGACCAGCATAAGATTCATGTTTTGCAGCCCAAAGGAGGGGTTGTTGGGCTTTAGTGACCCACTGATTCACTCAGACACAAAGGTACAATTAGTAGGATGTACCTGAGCATTCAGACTTCAAAACCTCTACTCCAAAGGAAAGGCTGATGCCGGGTTAAGTAGCTCCCATGAATTTTAGCTTGTGCACTCCATAATGCACCACATACATGAGGCAGCCCAGCTCTTTTCTGAGTTTTGCTGTTACAGATGACTTTTCTCACTCTGTCACAACTCTGAATATAAGAGCCTTGCTAGTGTGACGTTTTTGGGGCTTTACAGATTTTTTTTTATTATTATTTTTATATTAATTTTCATGAAGTATTTGCACAAGACTTTACAAGCACGTTGCTTTCAGCAAAGGAGGTGTGTTTGTTTATTCTCAGATTGCTTTTGACTCACAGACCTTTCCCAGATTAACAATTATCTCCAAATTACATTCTTGGTTTCAAGCTTAAGGAGAACAAGCTAATTGCAAAGAGACTTTATGCACACAGAGCTATTAATTGCAGTTAGAGTGTAATATACAGGAAGGCTGAGAGAGATAAAATTTTGTTATCTGGCTGCAATCAACTTACGCGGACCAGGGTTGTAAACTTTATTTCCCATCATATGACTTCTCGCTCTATTCCATGGTAGGCAGCCTTGAAAGACACCATTGTAATTTACAAGTCCTATTATATTTTCATAACTATTAAACTTCGGTGGTGATTTGCTGAGTATCCTGTACTTTATTTCCTCTTTCATCTTGGAGTGATTTCCCTTGATAAACATTCATGAAAATGCAAGCAAAGTTAATTGACACAATTTCCCATTTTTATTCTGAATGCAGTTGCTCTCAGTTTTACCCTGTTTGCACATGTCAAGGATCAATTGTCTCAGAGATAGACTTACTCTGCCTGAGAGAGAAAGCTCCCTGTTAATCATAACATTTTTCCACAGGCATTTCTGTGACAATCTCCCCCAGCTGTCCATAAGTCTTTTGCCAGTCATATTCATACCCAAAGATAGCATTAATCTTGTGGAAAATCCTCATAAAACTGAAAACTGTTTTCACTGTTAGAAATCAAGAAGCACTCCTTCCCTTCCACACAGCCCCATAACTTCTCCCTGAAAAGATGCATCCCAGAAAATAGATTTTCTAGCTCTGTTTTAACCAGAATGTATTTAAGAGTTTGCTTTTCTTTAGAGATTTACTTCTTCTCTAAGAGCCATGATGTCAAAAACATTGTTTGGCAGTGTTTCCTAAACAGTATTCATAGCACTCATTTGTCTCTAACCAAAGTTCACCAAATATTTAGTGACAATACCAACTACTCTTTCTTAAAAATAACAGCACCAGTTGCTGCATTCCTGAAGATTTTTATACCATTTCATATTAAGGTTTCAAAATAGGAAGATAACCAGAGAAAATAAACGTATATTTGTAACATTCAATTTTGTTTATGATGACATTATGTACACAGAATGCTTTCTTCAGACATGCCTCCAGCTTATGTATTATTTCCTTCTCAAAGCCCTCCAAATATTAGTATGTCGACATCAGTACAAAAGCAGCCTCCAGCACCAAACCGTGATGCTAGTAAGGTTTGCAATTCTGCACTAAAATGTCTTACAGTTATGAGTGTGTCACTTTATTCTTACTATAAGCTATAAAATATCATTACATTAAGAATTTGCAAATATTTTCAGTTCCCTTCTTTTATAAGGGAATGTTGTTACCATGCTCCTACAGATTCCCGAGTTTTAGCAATTTTCTAAAGCTTCTCCACAACAAATTCTGACTTACACTTGCCAGGCAGTTCTGCTGTTTTCCTTTTTGCTGTAGCTGCAGGAGCCAACCTGCTTGCCTTTGGGTTCCAAGAACAAGACCATGCCGAGTTAATCAGACAAGAGATTTTCCTGCCAAGGAATGGACAGAGTCAAAGAATGTCAAGAAAATTTGTGCATTCAATCCCATCTGATCTCAGTTCTCACCTCTCTAATCCCTGCAAAGCCAACCCTGCTGAGATCCTCCTGCTATGAGAACTAAGGTATCTGGACACCTTGCAAAGCTGGGCTCATTGCTTGAAGGTAACCCATGATCAAACGATTAAAAAATTGGCACTGAGGCATTCTGGGGCATTCTAAAATGTTTTTTTTTTTTTTTTGTATTAATTGTTTATTTGTTACTGGAATGGTATAGCAAAATAATCCATTCCCTGCTGATTGGATTTTCAAAGTAAGGCCACAGTTTTAGCATTCAAATTTGGTTTTCTTTAACATTAAATCCCCAATACTAGTTTTTTGGAAGTACCTAAGTCCTGAAGAAAATGAAAAGCTTCAGGTGATTTTGAAAATATCATCAGGCCTCTGTATTTTTCACACGCTTAAGCAGCAGCTTTTTCTGTTGGAAGAGACACAGGGGTTAGTCTCTTCACCCCAACATCTCTAGATGAATAGATGTAGAAAGCAGTGGTGCTTTTCTGTCTCATTCATCATCTGGGCAGAAATTATGCTTCTTTAGACAGGTATTGGGCCATGATTGTGTGCTGCAGATAGAGAGAGATGAATACAGAGACACATACAAATCTACTCTACAGCCTGATTGGGAAACAGGATGTGAAGGGGGAGCATTTATTTGTACAATGAGACTGTTTTTCTACAGGCTTTAAAGTTCCACATTACAAAACAGTCACTGATAATGACATATAAGTACAGGTAGTACGTATTCACAGGTGATCAGATCAGAAACAGGGATTTTCTCCATACAGTGGATGACACCTAAGGGGGCTGGTGAATGAAAGTGGTGAAAAAACTGTGTGTGTAATGGGAGTCAGCCTGTGGCAGGGGTGCTCAGGCATCACTTTGTGAAAAGGTCACTGAGACCTCTTCCCTGCAAACTCTCCATCCCACTGGCTCCAGATCACAAACCAAGAGGCTCATCCACTCTTCTGTAGCCACTCATGTTCAAGGACTCACGTTATTTCTATATCATATAAACTAATGTAGAGTAAGAAATTACCTGGTTACGTATCTCACTGTTCTCTCTGGTATGAGCTGATAATCAAGGGTGGGCACACCACTTCCATGCAGCAGCTGCAGGATTAGTATTTGCTGTTGAGAGATACAAAACTGGTAAAATATAACAGCCTAACGCAAAACCTCCTGAAGTTTGCAGAGTGACACCCAAAGATTTCAAGGGGATCTTGCTCAACCTCAGAGCACCAGATTTTCCAAAGATATTTCGATGCCTAATGGGATTTTCAAAAGTACCTTAATAGATTAGGCATCCAGTTGCCCTGAGATTTAGGCACCTCATTTTTTTTTCATTAGATCTTCATTTGAAAATGTGATGTCTGGGTGCCAGCTGCATTTCTGGAAATCCACCAATCTTTGCAAATTTGACTGCTAGCAGTTTGCCAGTGAGCACCTAGTATGTCAGTGAGCAAACTGAAGAGCACTAGCTCTCAATCACAGAGCCCAGTGATTGTGGCTCTCTTTTTGAAGCCTTAAGCATTAATGAAATGAGGATGTCTGACTGACATGAATAAAAATAACTGTAAAGACATCAAAAGTAATTCCATGTCCTGTGCATTCCACATTAAGTCTTATGGGAAAAGGAACAGGTATTTGTACTCTAGAGAGAAAGAAAAAATCCACTTTAGGTTTTGGCTTTAAAAATGCAAATTAATTTATTTTTATCTCATTCGGATGTCTGCTTTTATTTTTCACAGAGGCTGAAAACACTCTGTGCATAATTTTTTTTTAAATTTATTTTATTTAAATCCTTCCTTTAAGGTTCTATGCCCTATACTGCCTCTACTTCTTCATGGAAATTTTTACCATGACCAAAGAGGAGCAGGCTCAGTTAGTATAATTTCACTTTTCACTTTAATTCACTTGGCCTTTGCATGGACCTACATAGTTGCTTCTGATTTGCAAGGTTGCTGCTTTCATCTGGGCAAAAAGTGGTTGCTAAGCAGCAGTATTGCTTTTGCAAATGCAGACCCAGGGCCTGATCCTGCACCAACTCGTACATGTGCTTATTCACAGGTTTGTGCCCAAGGAATGGAAAAAAAGTATCTTATGCATATTTCCCACCTACACAAATGTATGTCTCTGTACAACTGACACAGGTGTGTGCATGCGTGTACACATATGTATCCACAGAGAGAAAAAGGAACGGTGTTTGTGTGATATGCATTTCTGAGTGCATTGGCACAATTTGGCTTAAAACCTAGTAGCTGTTCTCTTAAATGAATAACTAATTGCCTGTAATTGTGGTGGTGGTATGCAGCAGATCCACTGACTTGTGCCTTCAAACAATCCGTCACAAAAGCCTTGCATCAGCTTTTTGTTGTGAGCTTCTTGCCAGACTTCAAACACAGAACTGAAAACCTTTGAAGCAAACAAACGATGTTCATAATGTATACGAGAACTATCAAGTAATGTCTCAGCCAGTAGTGCATGGCTGTGTCTCTGACATTATTTATACTAAAAATCACTCATTTGTTGAAATTCATGCAAGTGTGCAAGATGCACAAGTGTAATATTGTTTCGAAATTTCTCTCATTTCATGAAATTTATGCAAGTGTGCAAGATGCATGACTCAGTAATAGCATTTGGAGATTTCACTCATTAATTCTTCACTGAGTTTTTACATTTGGTCTTGAACACAGCAGTCAGGAAAATTCATGCTGTTATTTTCATCTCATAAAACAGACCAAAAGCCTTAGAGAGATGAGTGCAAATACATGAATTAATTTTAGATGTGCAGGTGAAGTAACTTTAGCAAATGTAACGTAAAACATGGGAAAGCCACCATTCCATATAGTACCAAGAACTGGTGTGTTTTTAATATTCAGGCTGCTTTGTATGCTTTACCTAATTCTCAGCAGTGCCCTTGAGAGGTGAGTCAAGTATCTGGGTGCTTGTGCAGAACCACGGGAGCAAAAGCACTCTAGTGACTGTGTTAAACAGTGGGTTGGATTGAGCAGAGGTGTCATAAATTCCTTGCTTTGTGAGCCTTGTGGTAAATAGGCTGGACTGCAATCCATAAAACTAACTCATAAAATCCCCCAGATCTGGCACAGGCTGCCAGGTGACTTCGGGCAGACCACGTAGTTTATCCACATGTTGTTTTCTTTTTGTGTATAATGCACTGCTCTGGCTCAGCGTTGTGGCACAGGGGAGATAGTGTTGTAGCAAACCAGGCTACATACACATGCCTGACAGCTCTGGATCATTAGGGGACTGCACACATGCACATGTGTTTAGGTAACAGTCTGCAGATCACCATGTTCTCTCTTTCCTCCACCAGCATCTGCATTTTTGTGGCAAATCATGCAGTCATGAGTATTAAATGACATGGATGTGAACATTTTAAAGTGTAGTCACAATATCTGACAAGGAACAAGGTTGGTTGTGGGTTTTTGTTGTTGTTGTTGTTTGTTTGTTTTGTGTGTGTGTGTGTTTTTGTTTGTTTGTTTGTTTATCAGGCTTCTGCCTCACTCTTTCCCTGTTACTTTTATAAGAAACAGGAGACTGCAGAAGATCACAGAATCATCTAGGTTGGAAAAGACCTCCAAGATCACCTAGTCCAAACTCTGGCCTAACACTAACAAGGACTAGATGAACTTAGAGGTCTTTTCCAACTTTAATGATTCTATGATTCTATTCTGTGACTGCAGATTTTGTACAACTGGAGAATCTTTCAGCATCAAACAAAGGCTGGGGCCATGGTTTTCTTGAAATGAGCCCTTGTATGCAATCCCATGGACACAGAAGAATGGGATGATATTACTTCAGAAGAGCATGATTAATTTGGAGTACATGCCAGTAGCACTTAGCTCAGGTAAGATCCCTGGCACAAAAGTTGGAGCAAAACGAAACAAGCTTCAGAAGCAAACACTCTCACATTGTTGTGGTACTAAGGCCAGTTTGTAAAAACTCTGAAGTACTATAGAAAGAGACAAGGAAAAGCAAGGGTTAATCATCAGGGCTTGTCTCATTAATCCAGACAGGATTATACAATATACTTCAGTAAGCATAAGTCTTCCCCTGTATGTGTTTATTACTTTTTCAGACTACCCACCTTACTAAGCTTTAATAGTTAATTAACAATATATGAGTACATTGCCACAAGGGTGGGACTGTAGCCTAAACTCATATTTTTTTTCCACTGCTGCTAACATGAATTCACTTTTACAAGGTATTCCAGTAACCAACATTTTAACCACTCTGATGCTATCTTGGTCCGACATGGTCTAGACTGCTTGCTTATCTAAAATAACTTCAGCAGCCACTCAGTAGCTGTGTTCCACCACTGATTAAATGAGATACTCCTAGTACCTCCAATCTGAATTGTAGATATATGCAATCATATATACTTCTCTCATATTCTATAGAATTGTGTAAATGTCAGAGTTTAAAATGACTTTGCATTCTTAGCACATGAAAACTTAATGCTTTGGCCAAATCTCCAGTTCTTGGAAGAATTTATTGCTGTTTCTCTTGTGTCAAAAAGCAAAACTGATTTGAAGTATATTTTTAAAAAGCCAGTAGGAAGTTAAAAAGAGAAGTCATACACGATTCATGGTCCTGGAAACAGCTGTACTGCTTTTGGTAACAAAGGGTTGTTTTTATGCCTTACGTAACTTTGGCAAAATCAATATGCTGCAAACGTACTAAGCCAGAAAGGAATTTGACCCCAAATTTTAAAAATAATACAAGCTGTCCAATCTTATATCTTTAAAAGAGGGTACTTGTCTCTCCAAATATCTTACTATCATTTCCAGAGAAAAGAATGAGTGATGTGTCTGTGGTAGATTGGGTCACCGGGGAACACCACAGATAAGGATGGGTTCAGGGTTAATCACTGTTACATCAGGATTGTTTAAGAACATAAGGCTTGTTGATCAATTTAAAAAAAAAAAAAAAAAGACAAAATACCAAGTTGCACCTAGTCTAACTGCAGGCATCTTCATAGACATAAAAAGGGTTATATGAAACCACCAGGCAAATGCATCTGTACAGCACCTACCTGGACATCAATTTCCAGAGATCTCTGTACAGGGCTCTCAAAACCGCTCACTTCCACACTTCCCAAGTATTCTGAAAATCAGAGCATCCTCTTTGGTCCTTTTTTTCACCCTAATTTGCAGAACCCCATAACTCCATGTCTACTGGAGGTATAGGCTGATGTGATAGTCCTATCAAATCTCTCAAAACTGTTCCTTTACTGCAGTTTTTGGATCTGCTCCTGGAAAATAAAAAGGCATTCCAAGTAATCCAGCAGGCTGTGCAATAAACTGTTGTAGATTATCTCAGCTGCAGGAGAATCCTCAGTCTTGTACAGCAGCAAGAGATGGATCCCTTCATGGAACAGCTAATATTCTTATCCTTTTCCATTCTCCTGAACAGAAAGTGAGTACAGCTGCAGCTGGTATGTCTTCTTCCTCTGTAGCTCATTTTCTGTATTTTATCCATTTGAATCATATATCCACTACCAAAATTATAATCCCAAGATAGTGAAGCATCTATCCAAAGGCTCATGGCAGTGCTGTGCCTAACATCACAAAACTTGGAGACAAGTTGCTGTGGGGCAGTCAATCCTACAGGTCTGTTTCTGTCTTCACTTTGTGCTTGGCAACTGGTTTTGGTGGTGTACCAGAGTTGCTGTAGTCCCTGAAATCTGCAGCACACCTGATTCTCATGCAGTATTTCCAGTACCACAGCGCTGAGTGGAGGCAAAGGCTAAGTAGGCAGGACTCTGTGCAGAGCTCACTTTCTTCTGCCACATAAAATCAGGACATGTTTTCCATATCTAGGAATAGTATTCATGCTGTCTGATCTCCTGTTCCTTTAGATACAGCAGCAGCTGCATGCACAAGTGTACCAGTGGTCTGAGACAGGAAAGCAAGTGTTTCTGCATCTGTCAGGGGGTTTGTGAAGGAATGGGTCTCACTTCACCACTTCACCACCTGCTTTTCTAACCTAAATTCTGGGTAAGGGAGGGAGACAACAATGAGCATGGGAGCAAGCAGAGAGTGATCAGAAGTGAGAGGTGACAAGAAGTTTGATAATAAATGAAGGGTTTTCAGGCAGCAGACCTAGATGTGTGCCTGGGAATGTAAAGGGAGACTGGAGAAAATGACTGGAGACCACAATGAGCTAAATAAGTCCTAAGCTAAGGCGGAGTTAGAACTGGCAAAGTCAAATTCATGAAGAGAGTTAATTTTAGGATGAAGATGAATTGAGTCTGTAGGTGGAGAAGGATAAAGGAAAGTGATATAAGGACTGCATCTGAAAAAGGAAAAACACCACAAAATGCCAAACAATACCACTTCCATTCCATTTTGTTGTCTGTTCTGTTTGTTTGTTTGTTTATTTACTTCAGAAATCCTGGAAAGCTTCAGAATGTTTCCTTCTTTCCCTCCTCCCCCAGTCTTTTTGCTATGATCCTACTGTTACCAGGATTCTTCCACCAAACATACACTTTCCTAGTCCCAGTGTTTTATTTTTCAAAGTGGTGGCTAGGAATACTGCACAATACCTGCAAGTAGCCAGTTATTTTGGCCATCAGCCTTCACTGATGACTTCAAAAAAATCTCAGGTTTTTAATCTTAGCCAAACTAATTTCTGGGTATTTCCTCCTTAAGATCAGGCTGAGTCACTCAGATTCTTAAGGTGGTGCTCTTCTGGTTATAGTTACACAGAAGAGAAAAAGAAGCATGCATACATGAGTCATTTGCTTTATTCTTTCTTCACAACAGAACAATAGTTGTATGGTGAAAGTGTTGATAGAGGACTTGGGTAATCTGAATTTAATTCATAATTTTGCTATGCACTTCCGTTGTGATTTAAACCAATGGCTTAGCTTTGTTAAGCCTCAGTTGCTTAAAATGTAAAATGAGTCTATAAATCTGAATCATTTTGAGACTACAGTCATTAATCTTGGTGATGGGATCAGATACTACAGTGGGGAAAACTTTAAGAAAAGTATCTATAGTTACTGTATATAATATAATATACTATATAGTATAGTAGAATTCCAAGTAATGACGGCATAATCCTGATCAGCTCATAAAAAGGGAACGATTACAAAACTGAATGAGATCGAACTTTCACGTACAGGTTTGAAATGTGTTTTCCTTCCATACATTGTGGCTGCAACTTATAGTTACGCCACTTCCCTTTTCCTGTCAAGCACATTTTCACATCTCATTCTTGCTGTCATTTATAAGCAAAAGGAAAAGATAAGGCATCCCATAAAAGTACTACAATAGTAAAGCCACAGAGAATTTGTAATTTATCACTTTGTTTTTTTCCAAGTGACATAAAAGCAGACAATGAAAATTTCTGAAGAACATTCAGAAGACAGACCATAAATGAACAAGACAAAACAAGAGAAATGAATAAGAGATAAACATTAATAGATGAAGATACATGATCATTCTCAGTTTCTCTTTGGAATTCAGGCCCCAGCCATATAAAGTGAGAATGTTTTTGTGGACTGATATAAAATGAGCATCTGCCTTGTTTGCTGTAGTGACCACTAGAATTCACAAAAGCTGAATACACACTCTTGATTTTGGAGAGGTTGTATGTTATGTTTGGTCTCCATGCATTATCTGAAGACTGCTGGTAGAAAACACGATTAACATTATCTCCCTTTCCTAAATATATGTCTTTCCCTTTCTAATATTAGAAACGTACAAAATAATTAAAAATGTAAATCATGCTGCAATTACTTTAGTAAATTGGCTAAAATCAATGTGTAAGAATGATCGGATGGGTGAAGTAAGTGTTACTAAAGTCTATTATTTCACGCAGTTACCCAAGAGGCCAGTTCTTGGTCCAGCAGAGTTCAAAGGTAAACATGCTTTCAACTATCACAGGAGTAGAAACTTGATGTTGCTGGGCTGGGATGGCTGATGAGCTTTAAAGCTGGAACAAAATACACATAGCTATCACACCTCAATAATCATCTTGGCACCAGACACATTTTTATACCATCACATTGCAAACATTTAATCTTAGGTATGATGATAACAAAACAGTCCTTAAAATGAAGGTCATAATGTGGTATTTCATCTTAATAAAGACTGAATTAATTAAATTCCTCTCTTGAGCATGCTGGTATGCCTATATATAACACTTAAGAACAGCAGTATGTCATATATATATATATATATGTATAGATTTATTTATTTATTTATAGATTTATATAAAATTATATATTTAAAGAAATAAACTGATCATTTCACTGCAATGTGTTTGGCCAGGTAACAACACTACAAATACTCCAGTGAAATATGAGGCAGCCTGTAGCAGTTACCATTCTCTGTGCTAAAAGAACATTGCCAAAAAGTGAGATGTATGACCTTATAATGGAATTTGCAGTCCTCAGTAGAGTAGATATACATGACACCGAGTGTTGCATTTAGTTCACTCCCATTGGCAGCCAGCATGCTAGAATTTTAAATTTCTGCAACCTTTTTGTCTTCTTTCAAAACTGTGCTGTAATGCAGATTTTTGGAGGCACACTAGTGCTGCAGAAGAATTGTTTTCTTTTGCTCCAGACATGTGCCTTTACACATGTGCTGCTCTATCTTCCATGAAATTTTAAGAACTACTCCTATTTACATTTGCGTGCAAGTCTTCAAAGTACATGGTTATTTTCATTACACACTTTTTCTGTGACTGCATTACATAGTGTTGGCAACATAAAGTTCCGTCTGTGCATGAACTGATCCTTGATTAAATCAATATGTGGGTAAATTAAATGTAAAATCAGCCTGCTTTCTTCCTGTTTGCTTGTATTTAAATTAATAACTCTCACTAAGGAGCTACCGGTGTCCTTTAATTTTAATGGTGACAGTTTCCTTAGGTATTATCAGGTCACACTACAGACATTCAATACGAACATCTGTTAAAATTGTGAGAAATTTCCTCATGCTAGCATTGCAATCAGAAGCTACTAGCCTAATATTAAAAAAAAAATCAGAACTGAGAATAGTGACCTTCACAATTTTCAAAAGGAAGTATGTAAACAGAAGGGGCCTTAGGTGCCTCAGTTATCCTTTTAGCATAAGCACTGAAGAGATTCCTACTGCAATAAATACAATGACATCCTTATATCACCAAGTTTTTGTAGCTTTCCTTACATGTCCCCTGTCTGCCATATACTTCAAGATGCGCCCTGGCCTCTTCCAAGCTACTGAGAAAGAAGAGAGCTGCTAAAGAAACAGGGGGTTACCACCTCTGCAGAGCAGAGAAGATCTGGACAGCAAAAATCCAGCCCTCCCACAGATCTCAGGAGGGATATGCTGGAATTAACAGTGTTATAATCAAGGCCGTGCTGGAAGTGGTTCGGTACAGCTCAGTACAACCAGCTGTGAAAATCACAGGCAGTCCTCCAACCTCCTCTTATAAAAATAATTTCCATCATTTGCTTTCTGCTGCACCTCCCTCTCATTGCTCCCTCCCAAGAATTTTGGGTCATCCCTAGTATGAATCACTATGCATCTGACAAATGCCACACCCTGCGCTTGCGGAAGTCCCACAAAACTCCTGATTAGTGGAGACTGCCCCAATTTTCATTTTCTTGCATTCTCTCTAGATTCGGGAGTTGGGAAACGTACTTTTTTTCAACGTTGCCAGTTGCATAGACTCCTTTTGTGATCTCACACAAATCAGTTCTCTTCAAGGAGTCCACTCATCTGTGAAGAAAAAAAAAAAAAAAGAGAGAGAATAAATATAAAATAATTATCTTCTCCAATGCATTTCTATGCTGCTGAATTAATTTACATACTGTTCTGAGGTCTTCAAACAGAAAGCATTCTGGAATTGCAAAGTATCATGACTCATGAAAGAAATCATTCCAACAGATACTCTGCTGGCTAAACTCTACCTTTGGTTCAAAGACAGCTCATTTCTGTGAAAGCATTGCTCAGGCATATTGAAATCCACAATATAGTGCAGTTGTAGCCATCATCAATGTTTTTGGAAACAAATCATACCAGTAAAAGAGACATTTCACAAATGTTAAACGAAGAAACAAACAAACAAACAAAAAACATGTTTTATGAACTCCTGACATGGATGAAGTCAAAGAGGATCTAAGTCCATGTATAAGAGAGTTATTTTTTCAGATACTACCAAACTGCAGCATAATACAGCATGAGGACACAGTTCTAATAACTGTCTGTGTTCTTTGTATTCCACAGAGGGAATAAATTATGAGTTTTTAGGTTTAATTCATTGCTATTGATCAAGAAACAATATAGCTCATCTTTGGCTTGTTCCTGTGCACATCTGAAAAACAGACTGAAAGGAGGCTCTCTCATTAACCTTTTGCCTTTCTCTCAGGATGATCTACAACGGGAATAGCTTTCCTTTTGCAGGTCTAAAAGGATATTTATATTTTTCTTATTTTTTGAAATGAAATTGCTCAGAGCATTACTGTGGTAAATGCATACAAGCCAAGTTAAACTTTAGAAATAATGCTACTCTTCTACTTGTGCAGAGATAATATATGTATAGTCTGGGTTTTAAATCAATTCTATTCACATTAGCTTTAGAAGTTAGCACTATGTTAAAAAAAAATAAAGGCAATAGCTTTTTCTTCAAGATTGTAGAAACACTGAAAAAGGAGCTTTGCTTGAAAAAAAGCACCAAAACGGGATCTTTAGACCTACTAGTACAAATCTTTGCTCACTGCTGCCTGGAGCAGTTGCTGAGCTTAATTAACAGTTGCTTAATGGAAGAGGATGCTTAATTCTCTTTTATCTTATGAGAAAAGCAGATAAAATGACCTGATTGTTCCTGAACTTATAGCCTTTGTGTTATTTTAAAAGCCAGCCCAAGATGGCGATGATGGACAGTGTATTCCTCACAACCACTGGAATGAAAATAATCTAGATACCTTAAAGGAGGCTGTAGCGAGGTGGGGGTTGGTCTGTTCTCCCACGTGCCTGGTGACAGGATGAGGGGGAATGGGCTAAAGTAGCACCAGGGGATGTTTAGGTTGGATATTAGGAAGAACTTCTTTACTGAGAGGGTTGTGAGGCATTGGAATGGGCTGCCCAGGATAGTGGTGGAGTCACCAACCCTAGAGGTCTTTAAAAGACGTTTAGATGTAGAGTTTAGTGATATGGTTTAGTGGAGGACTGGTTAGTGTTAAGTCAGAGGTTGGACTCTGTGATCTTGGAGGTCTCTTCCAACCTAGATGATTCTGTGATTCTGCAATCTGTCTGGAAGCCCAGTCCTCAGTGCAGGAATGGTCTCACAATCTGTTAAGAGGGTGCTATGCCTGCTACCAAAGTTGTATGCTAGTGCTTCTAATTACAGTAATCAGTTAAAGACCAGATTAGGGATGTAAAATTCTGCAGAAGTGCAAGTGACACCACTGGCAGGAAGCAGCCTTTTCTAGCTGCTATGCCATAATGGGATTCACCGGATCTTGGCACAAGAGGCAGCTGCCAGATTTGCACGTCTCCCTTTCTTTTGCCTGTGTGATCTCACAATAATGTAACTTTTCATCTGGTTAGAGGCAATTAGGTGTTCCCTTGTTTGTTTGTTTTCCAGAGATTTCCAAATACTACTATCCTAATGCTTGAGAAAATTTGCATAGTTGAAGATTTCTGATTTATTTTTTAGATTTTTTCATTAGATCCCTGAGTGAAAGTAATGATGTAGTTTCTATGGTGAAAAAAAAAAAAAAAAAAAAAAAAAAAAGAGAGAGAGAGAGAGAAGGAAAAAGCTAATTGGGAGCTACCATATGGCAGTACAGCCAACAAATATATTTTGTGAAAGCAACACTAAGGACAAATAGTACAAAGCTCTTACTTGCATGCACAGCCAGAAGCTGGCAGAAAGTTTAAGGGTCATGAAGGCAAACAATTTAAGAGCAAACAGTTTTACAGCCTTTTATTGTAACACTCTGAACAGGATGTTTCTGCCAAAGAAACTATTGTCCTTATTGAACCAAGAAAGACGCACATGTATATGGAACAAGTCATCATTTTTATAATGAACAAGTACAATATATTTGCCCAGCAACCATAAATGAATATAGTTTGAAATCAGGAAAGAGTTAAGGAAATGTTATTAGTTAATTTTAACCAATAACAAAATTCCACGTTCTACAGGAAAGCCATTAACTGGAGATTTATTTTTTTTTAAAGGAGGATTCCTGATCCAGCTCTTGAGAAGCTCTTGAACACGCATAGTCCAAAGGACTGAACTTAAAGCAAGTCTCCCTTATGTGTCCCACCACGTTTGCTGGTGGATCAGATTTCAATATCAAATTTTGATTTGTTTCCCCAGACAGCAATGGCATGACAGATACTGCTTTGTGAACACTATTACACAGTTTACATACGCAAATCCGGTCTGTCAGATTGGCGCTACACCTTGGTTAAATACCATTTAAAATATTGCAGGCCAAATAAAGATGACTTGTAACATAAATAAAGGTGGTATCTCCATGCACTGAATGCATACACTGACAGTCACCATGTAAGAATTGTCTTGAAAGAGCTAAGAGCTATACTTTTTCAAAAATTGTAGCTATTTTCTCAATGCAAGATACATCTGCAGATTGGAGCTCCCATGATGCTTTATGATAAAAGCTGTGTTTCTGAGATTGCAGGAATGATCCTTCAAGGACAGGTAGCTAGATGAAGCTATTTTTTTTTAAGACACTAACAAGTGGCTCTGTCAGAATCCTGGGCAAATTTCTTATTGGCTTAATCCAGTGTAATTAATTAAAAATTATTCAGTTTATTATTCAGTTTATTAATTCAGTAAATTAGATGAGACACAATTTATAATCTTGGTGTAGAAGAATCATAGAATCATTCAGATTGGAAAAGACCTCTAAGATCCTCTAGTCCAACCTTTAACCTAGTACTGGCAAGTCCACCACTAAACCATGTTACTAAGATCGACATCTTCACATTTCTTCAAGAGAGTCTCTGGTTTTCCATCCAAGACAAAACTATTTGAAATCAAGGAAGTTCATTGTGGTGTCTCCTAAAATTAAGGAACAAAGTTGTTTACACCCCTTAAGAAAGATGAACAGAGTCTTGATAGAAAACTGGCATTTAAAATGTAAGGACACAGTTATTAACACTATTCTTCCATACCGTGTCTAAATTTCTGATAATCTTTGCTCCTGAGTAAAGAATTCATCCATGATTATCATGTTTTGCCTAAGAATAAATAAGGAAAGGAGATGAACTGCACTTCTCAGAGTAGCTGTTATCAGACAGACAGATGGCAAACGATGTGCCAGAATTTACAGGAAACAGTCCAACACAGACAATTAATTCCAACTCAGCTTCTACACCCCAAACACCATTAAAAATGTCACTTTTAAGGATTCTAAGAGCCAAGACACCAACAAAACATGTTCTACACAAGGATTTCTGCAACCATAATGAATTGCTGAAAATCCTTCCAAAATGTAGCAGGGAAAACTTATGGAACAGTAAATTGGTATACATAATAATATGGGAGAACATGAGTGACCTATCTATCTATATTTTAAATATATATAGATATTAAGTGAGGTTTCACTAAATTTTATTCAGCTTAACAAAACATTCTGTTCATTCATAAAAGCTATTTGTATTTTTAAAGGAAGACATCTTAAATGTCATGGACCTGACCTTGGTAATGTGCCTCACTGAGGCTGTGTATGTCACTGAGCTATACTAGTATGTGTCAAAAAAGAAAAGCTCCATGATGCTAGATTTAAAGCTATATTGTTGAGTTTCTTACCTGAAAGCAGTATTTGTTGTTACTTCTAGGACTTAAGTATTTTTTCTTAATTTTCTCCATTTTTAATGCAGCAATCCAAGCCACATATTTTGCTATCACCAAATGAAATATTTTTACGTGTCAGGTGGTCTTTGTGACTAAGCTGTGGAGGAAGCAGAGTTTAATGTTTATGACAATAAGCCTTCCTGGTACCACAAACTTACAAATTCAGCTTCCACAAGCATAACTTTAGTCTTTTTTTTTTTTTTTTTTTCTCTTGAAATACAGTGTTATTAAAGACATGCTGTTAGAGAAGAGTTCTCAACATCTTAATATTACTGTTACAGCATAGGACAGCTGTCAAAGTAGGAGCTCTAGGACCCTAATGAACATCACTGCTGCTCTGATGTTTGCACGTGTGCTAACTAGTTCTTCTGCTTTAGCTCCCAGGAACTTAATTGTCTGGTATCAACTTGATCCCACCAGCCCCTTTCAATAAAGTGTTCTTCTTTATGGATCAAGCAACCTCACTTACAAAACAAAAAATTGCAGTCACAGCTTTCTGCATTCTACTTGTTGACATGCTTCAAGAACTACGCAATACTGCCTACTTGCCTCTTCTGTTCCACCAAGCATATTTTTCCCTTCCAGAGACTTCACCTATACAGAGTGATCTCCTGATGTTCAGTGCTTGCCAGTGGCCAATTTCTGACTACCAGGTTTTAACGTGTATCATCCACAGTTCACTAACATGTGGAATGGTGAGGCTGCTATCTTAGCTTGGTCATTTAAACTATTATAATATTTATGTAAAGGTGCTCAAGATTTCAAGATACACTTTTGGCTAAGCCATTGGACAGTCTAGGTGAAACTCAAGCAGAAAATGTACTCATACATGTGATGTTAAATCTACTGTATTGTTATATATGAAAGAACAAACAAAGCAAGAGAGTGATACCTGAGTATTTCTGAGAGATCTTGCTTTCTTGAGCAAAAGTGACAGCTGAGAAGAGCACCCTTGTATCTCACTTTCACTGCTCTCTCTTATAGGAAGAGTGGTAATTGTGTCTAACAATTAGCATAAGTTTCATAGAGACAGATACCAGAGTGTTTAGCAAATTTAAATAATCTTATTTGCATGTTACAGAAGGTTTTTCCATCATCACAGGAAACAGTTACATATTAGCTGTAACAATGGTGTTTTAATAATGTATACAGATTTCATGTAAATCACAAAGCAAGAAGCACCTTTCTGGGGTTGTGAGTTTGGGTGATCATAATGCAACTGGTCCCAAGAAGACAATGGCCGAGATCAGTTTAGCCAGTCTCAAAAAGCACAAACATGTTCCTTTGTCACAACCATCTATGTGAAAAGAACTGGAAATACCCACCTGTTAACTGTGCTGTAAAGAAGATGCTATGCTTGCTCTTTGACATCACTAAGAGTAGCTGATAATGAAAATTAATGGTGATTCATAAAGACGTATCCTTTCCTAAGAATACTGTAACATCAGCTTGAGCAATAGCGAGATTTACTTAATTAAGGAACATCCCCAGAACTGTTTCATTTGATCATAGTACTTGTGCCTTGTCTTCACCTCCCTCTCCCTCCCAGCTTTACCACAACTGCTTTTGATTAGCACGTCCTTAGTAAGAAGCTTCATTCAAAAAGAAAGCAAAGAGTGGGAAGGTAGGCACTGAGGTGTGGCTAGTAAATTAAATATTGAAAGGAGCAGGGAGTGGAAATATATCAGAGAGAGGTGAGAAGCCAAGACAGCACTGTTTGCTGCAGGCAGCGTGAGTATCTGGAAAGAGGGCCCAGCATGGGTGCTGCGTTACCACACACATTGCCAGAGAGTGGTTAGATGTGTACGCCTGAGCAGTGTACCTGTGGCTTAAGGCCTCTGGTTCACCTCTTGTTAGACAATTACTTTCAGCACACTGAAGCACTTTCTTCTTGTAACCTCATAACCTTCCAACTCCAGTGTTCCAAAATATGCTTTTCTACTGAAACTCTTGAAGAATATTAGGTAAATGGGGAAGTATTATCATATATGTCTTATATATTTGACAGTTTAGATTCTGAAGCTGCATCTAACATAACCTCCTATAAGTTCCCTAGTTTCTGACCAATGTGGCCTCAGAATCACAAGGAAGTATGGAGGAAATAGCATGGGGAAGCATATCCCTGCCTTCCGGGTGACCTTGATGCTTTAAATTAGGAAATAAGCAAGGAACCTCAGACTTCATCCAACTACATGTTTTATGTATTGCAGTAGCACTCAGGGCTCAGCCATGAATCAGAAAGCCATTACACTATCTCCCATGCAAACACATAATAAACAGACAAGACTTGAAACACCCCTCATTTATCAGCAGTTATGTTTGAAAACTCCGTTGTCTAGGAAGATATGATTTATCTTGAAAAGCGGGGCCATATTTCACATTCGGATGGGAAAACGCCTTTATCCGAGCAGCTCACAGAGGCTGAGGCCAGAGCAGGCTGCCACACCGGGCAGGCTGCCACGGGGAGCCCCGTGCCAGCTGCCCTCGGGTTATGCCCGTCCACCTATCTGGCTGCCTTCAGCTACAGGCCCAGGTGAAGGGCGGCCACCATAGCTGAGGAGGAAAGGTGTGAGAAATAAACCCATCGAGCTGGGCGCGCTTGAGCTAAGAGCTACCAGTAAGGGCGCGAGGGCATCTGCGCAAAGACACGGCCCTGGGCCGGCCTCTGCCTTCTCTCACGCCGCCTCCTTCCCCTGCGGGTCCGGCGCTCTCCCAGCCCCGGGGGCAAGCCTCCCGCCTCCCCTCACGGCCCCCGGCCGCCACCGGCTCCCGCTCCCCTCGGGCGGCGGCAGCACCCCCGTCCTCCGGCCGGCCAGCCGGCACTGACCCCTCGGTAGCCAGGGCAGGACGGAGGGACGCACGGCAGGAAGGAGGGCGGAGGCCGGCAGGGCGCGGCCGCCCCGTGTCTCGGCACCGCCCCCCGCCCGCCCCGCAGGAGGCGGAGGGCGCCGCGGGCTCTTCCTGCTCCGGCGGCGGGTCCTCGGCGCCGTGCCCCGCTCCGCCTGCCGCCTGCGTTCTCCCTCGCGTTCTCCCTCCGCCGCCGCCTCACTCCGCTCCCTCTTCCTGCTGGCTGGGGCTGCGTCTCCGCCTCGGCTTCCCTCGCAGCCTGGAGCCTCCCAATATGAACGGCGTCGTCTGCGCTCAGAGGCACCAGGTGGGGCGGCGGCGGGGCGCGGGGGGCGGCGGGGGGCCGCGGCTCTTTGTTCCCGGCGCGGGGCATGGCGGCGGGCGGGGTGGGCAGCGCCGTGGGACCGGCAGGGCGAGCGGAGCCCTCCGCCTCCCCGCCGGGCCGCGGCGTTGTGCTTTTTGCAAGACGTTTCTCAAATCCCGAAGTTGCGCCGAGGAGAGGAGGCGCGATCCGCCCTCGGGCGGCGCTCCAAGGTCAGGCCGCCGCTCCGCCGCAGCCCGGCCGCCCGAGGAGAGCGCCCGGAGCCGGGCCTGGCGCGCAGCAGGTCACGGCCGGGGGCCGAGGGACGCGTGCTGCCACGGGCACGGCCGCCCGGCACCCGCATCGCTTCTGGGAGCCAGATAACGCGGCGGCACCGCGGCTGCGGGCCCGGTGGCGCTGCTGGAGGCGGGCGATAAATCAAAGCCCCTCTGGGCGTGAGCGCTCGAGGGGAGGGGGCGAGCCGCGGCAGGGCCGCCTGCCTGCAAGCGGCGGCCTCGTAGCGCCTCTGGGGCCCTTCAGGGCGGAGAACGGCCCGGCCTCGGCAGGTTCGGGGCTGCGCCCCAGACTCCCAGCAACACAAAAAGCAAATTGGTTGCGGTTCCGTGAAGGGTGAAAAAATGTTGACAAAGTGAGAGGCGAGGCAGCCGAGTTACTTACGAAGGAAGAAGGATAGCAAGGCCGAGTGGTGACAGGCTAGTGGAAATTCAGTATCATATCACTCTCTCCTTATTCGTCACAATTTGTGAAGGGGAAATCCTTTTTTTTTTTTTTTTCAGTGATGGGTGTGTAGACATCACATTTATTCTTTTCCGTCAGGGATCTACAAAGTAAGGAGCTAAGCAGGATGTACTGCTGCCATGGTGAGGTTGGTTTAATTTTAGAAGGTGGATTTTGTCACCACAAACCCAGCTCCTGGAGCACAGGATGCAACAGTCGGCAAATACATGCCAACTAGGAAATGGTACTTTAGCTACTGTAAATAGGTACTTTTTTTTTTTTTTTTTTCCTCAGTTTGAGTTTTTAAGGAGTGGGGAGTGTTAAAGGCAAAAACTGCCCAGCTGGGAGGGATGCGACAACAAACAAACCCAAACAGTTTGCTGGTTGTGTGATAAACATTTGAAGAACTGTAGGAAGTGTGCTAGCAGAAATCCATGGGGGTGAGGGGTGGGAGAGTTTTAACAGACTATGTATGAGGCAGAAAGTAGACAAAGACAATGAGAACAACAAAAAAGTTTTAACAAGGAGGAAAAGGAGAAGAGGAAGTGCAGAAATGGTATGGAAAAAGGAACATGAGACAGTGAAAGAGAACGTGGCAGAAGCATGGCAGAAAAGCACTGGAAATGAGCCCTAACTGGGCAGCTGAGTGTGTTGCAGCTGAGTTATAGTGGAAGGAGCAGTAACATTCTAGCACAAAACCTGCTTCTTGTAAATTTTTCTAAGTCTTCAAGCACGTTTGTGTATACAGAGCTCTGTAGCCTTGCTCTCTATAATACAGTACAAGTATTGCATTTTCTTGGACTACGTGTAAAAGGTGTTGGAAAATGTCCATAGTACTTTCTCCTTCCCCTGCAGTCCTTAACTGGTGATAGCAAATGCTCTATCCCTTTCTCCTCACTGTGGGGACATGGGGCATGGTGTGTGTTGATTTGTAGCAAAACACGTCAATGTCATTTACAGGTCACAGTTACGGACCAGACTAAATCTGTAGTGGAAAATAACCAAAAAGTAATACGCAAACCAAATTTGATACATAATCTATGAGTCTTTACTTGTATTAAATCACTGGTGTAAAGAAGTTGAGTCTGTTCAGTGGTGTAAATTACATTGGCATATGTCTTAGCCCATAGTATTTTACCCAAATGCAAACCCAGATGTGAAAATATATTATGATATGGGTAAGGGACTGTAAGTACTCATAGGTCTGACCTATGTTTCTTCTGAAGTAGGCTGTGAAAAGCAGGAAAGCCCACAGCAAGCAGAAAACATTTAGGAACACCAACTGTGGTGTTAAATTCCATTTATGTTCCACTGCATCAACAAGTGTCAATCAAGTGTCAATCATTGTATCAACAGGCATGAACTTGTAATCAAAAGTTTTAAAAGTATCTCCCAAACTAAAACATTAACTGAAAAATCAATGGTTTACTGTTGAGTTGAAGAGGTAATACCTTAATATGGCAAAAAATCTTGTGCAAAATTGGCATAAAGCATTGACTTCAATTTTTTACTGAAGTACTGCACATGGAAGTACCACCGGACTAGACCTAAGTTCTCAACTGGGAGGAAAAAGAAATAGCACGTGTGGTGTTTGGCCATGGGCAGCCTTAGTGCCGGGACCTGCCGGCCTGGTACCTTACCCGAGGCTGCAGCACGTGCTGTCCCCAGAAGTGGCTCTGTAGAGGACAGTCCTAGATCATGGCAACGGGTTTAAGACTTCAGAGAAATTCAACAGTAATCTTAATGCAGTTTTTTTTTAATGGCTTTTTAAAATATTTTTGATGTTGGAATGTTTTCTGTGTGAGGGGATTGTAAGTACTAAACACAACCAACAAAGTAAAATGTATCAATTATGACATTTAATTGCTCTTCTAACTGCCTGACCTGATCATATTTCAGTACTGTTTGCATTGCAAGATAGGTGTAAGAGGAGAGGGCAGTGAAAGATGAGAAGACATCGTTATTTAAATGAGTCTTTTGAAAATGCACCTTAAAGTGTATATGCAGTGAAATGACAAGATGAGTTTAAGAGGAGAAAGTATCTCTTCTGGGAGTCAGCTAAGTGCAGTGAACTTATAGTGGAAAATTTTTTAGCTGAGCTGTGAATCTTCCATAAGAAGATGTACCACTGGAAATGGAGATCTCAGCCTGTGCATAGGGGTAAGTGTTCGGGCACTGCAGTTACGGGAACCCAGTGAAGTTTCAGTCGAGTGAGAAGCAGGCACCTGAGTTATGGCGTTCCTCTGCTCAGCTGCAGCAGCATGGCGGGAGTGCTTAGCAGCCTCGAGCTGGCTTCTGGCTGCGGGGTGATGCCTCCAGGCTCAGCACCAGTCAAAATCCTTAAGGCAAAAACTACAATGCAAACCCTGATCACTCGCTTCTTGCTTTGGATTAAAACTGTGTGCAGGAAATAGGCCTTCTCTCAAGAAACAATTTTCTCAAATGGAGATACCCAGTTCCTGGTTGGGAGTGCTGGTTCTGTGGCTTTAAAGTCTTTAAATGATTCCATTTTGATGGAGCTTGAAAAGTAATTTCAGAGGTATCAGACCTCATGCTTTACCTAGCTTACAGTGATCTGTGACTGTCACACTTGATTAAAAATAAATAAATAAAAAAAAATCCAAGAGAATTAAGAATAGTAATAATAATAAAAAAAATTGTGATAGTTCTGGTGACAGTTCTTGATGGTAAGCTAGAAGGGAATATAAGAAAAAAATCAGAAAAACTGGTAATTAAAGGGTTACGAAAATTTCAAAGTGACCATAGAAAGGAATTTGTTTGCAGTACCTTTTTATAGCCTTTAAAGTAGAAAATGCTGTCACTCTTGGCTTTTTGTTGATTTTTAACTGATGAAAACAATTGTTCTACCATTGGTGTACCAGAACAGAAAGAGTGCAGAATGCAAATAACACAAGCATATTCATTAATGCTGCCTTTGAATACTAATACTAGCCATGGTTTGCATACAACAGTACTAAAACTTCATGGCAGTAGTTAAGATGTTCAGATTCTTAGAAAATATTAGAAAATACTGCTAGGTGCATAAATGCAGAGTCTTGCATTCATGTGTGAAGGAACACTTTAAAGGACAGATCTTTTGTTTAAGTCCAGAGTTATTTTGGATGCCCTTTATAGGTCTTGAAGGTTGTAAGTGAGCACACAGGGCGAAGTTGAAACGCTGCCCATGAAATTAAGTTGTTCTGTTAGAACAGAACATGGCAGGACATGCCTGGAGATGCAGACAGAATGGGGATGGTTCTGGTGTTTAACTGAAAGTATTTGAATAGTTGTCGTGTAACTTGAAATCTACCCAAAGCCTTGACACTGGTAATTAGCAGCAGTTCCAGTGAATATTGAACAGGGGAGTACCTAATGCCAATTGCAAGCAAGCTGGAAGCCTGTTTGTCTGGATATGGGAGCAATGTACATTTAATTTGCTTTGGTAATTGTGGACCTCAGAGCAGGTGAGCAGTGCCTCGTGGTGGTCCTTGGGAGGGAAAAGGCAGGTCTAAAACCTGAAATTGCAAACTCCGAGGTCTCCTGGCTGTAACTCTTGTACATTTGAAAATAGTCTTGATGAAGCCCAACTTCTACTACTTTCTTACAACTTCTTTTGGAACTAGTTCACTGCCATACTTGTGTAGAAATAGCATCTCTGCATCTTTGAACAAGAGAATATTTCAAACGAGATGAATCTCTGCGGGCAGTGTGGACACCAGGTTGTTTTTAAGAAGTGAAACTCCTTGTTTGCTTTAGTAGAAACTGGAGATGTCTTCCCTGCTGCACCAATAAGGCAAGAAGCCTTCATTTTCTGTTGTTTGCTTTGTGTTCATGCCTTTGCTAGTGGCCAAATGTAGTTAACTCTAACTCTGGCTACCTGGCTGTCTGCTGACTGCCACGGCCTGTCCTCAGGGTTGTGGGAAGCTGATAGGGATGGGTGGAAGCAGTTTCTTTCCCTGGGGAGCTGCTGTGCTGTGGGATAATGCCCCCTGCTGCCCGGGAGGATCGGTCCTGTGCTTGAGCTGCTGCTGATGTGCTTGAAGTCCGAAGGAGGGCCAGTTCCTGACAAAATGGTCCTGGCTGTGGCTGGGCAGGAGAGCCATGGGGCTCTTTGCCTGCTCTGTAGGTGACTTTTAAGTTTTGACAAGAAAAATGGGCTGCACCTATTTTAAGGAAACCTGATTCCCAGTGCGGCATTTAATCTGTAGCTACAAATATCACTCGGGAACTGCAGCGGGGAACTCAAGTGGATGAAGTGATTGATGTTTTCCCGGGGCGGCAGCAGGGTCATGGAAAGTTCCAGAGTGTGTGGTTGTTGCCTGCTCCCTCCCCACTGCTGCTCCTCCTCCCCTTCTCCCCTCCCCGCAAAGGCCGGCATAAACAGCCCCCGCACGAAGGATCCCCCCAGAGCTACCCCGGGCTGCGGTGCCTGCGTGGGGCTTGGCTGCAGCTGACGGGTCCTGCTCGGGCGTAGTGAAGATACTCATTATCCAAGAGGTTGTCGTAGAAAACGGCAATTTCTGACTTTACCGTTGTTTATTTGGAAGTACCTAAGACTGGAGACATGTCCAGTCCTTTCAGACGTGTCCTTAATCCATCTTCGGTCCATTTTAGGCGTTTAGGAGAAGAAGGATACAAGTAGACAAGTATAGGAAAAGCAAAAGGTAGGAGGCATGTGGAGTGGCTTCTTTTTCTATATATGTCTAGTAGTTTTTGTTTTGTTACTTGAGAGTTTGTCTTCTTGTGTAAGCAAGCAGCAATACGTAGATATAGGAAGTGCTGAAAGTCAGGATTGGTAAGGAATTGTCTGAAAATTGGATTCAGCTGTTCTAACTTTTTTTTTTTCTAAATACTGCTATAGCTACTATCTTGTCTCTGTGTGTGTAGGAACTGGTATGGTGCACCTGTTGTTAGACATGAGGCTGTAGTGGTGTCAATATAGAATTTCTCAGGTTGTTTTCTCTTTGTACAGAAGACTTGTTTTTGAGGCATCAGGAACTTCTGCTTTAGGAGACTAAATTTCACCAGAAATATGTGGTAGCATTATATATTGTCCTTACTTGATAATTTCTTTATTGCAGATTATGATGCACGATTATCACAGAAGAAATTCATGTCTATAGCTCTTAAGGACTTGATTACATCATCTTCAAGCCTGATAGATTTGGAATCCATATTACAGCTGCAAAGACAAGTCTGTTTTTGCATTTCAACAAACATCTTCCCTATCAGAGGATACTGAAACTGAAGCGCTCTGTTTTGACACAGGGATACCATAGGAATAATTTAAGACCTCCCAGTTAAAAATTTACAGTAATATATTTGCTAGGTAAGTTAATACTGGTAGATGTGTATTCAATAATTAATAGTTTTGCTGAAATTCTGTGACTTTAAAAACTTCCTGTCCTCTTTTTTTTTTTTTTAATTTTAAGTTGTAACAATTGAAAATCTATGCAAATAAAAACATCTGGAAGTAAGACTATTGCCAGTTTACAGTCAAATACTTTCTGTATTAAGTGAAGTTAAAACAAGTGGAATAAAGCTAAAATTATTTGTGTGGAGCTTGCTATTATTTTTGTACTTTATTTCCAATTTTTGTATTTTGTTGGGGGTTGTTTAATCATTTACATTTTTTTAATTTCATATGGAAATATAAATTACTGCTGACAATGTTACTAGCATTCCACATATTATTTCCTCTAAAATTGTTGAGGAAACTTTACTTTTGCATACATAGGCAACTCAAACTTAAAGATTTGAGAGAGAGACAAATTCAGTATGTCATCTCAGGGTCTTATTTTAGTACTCTTGGTTAGCTTTCTATTTCTTAAGAGGACTTTAGAAAAAGTGCTTAGATTTTAAAAAAAAAAAAAAAAAAAGTTAAATGACTTACAAAATAGCTTTCAAGTTCAACAGATAGATAGTTTCCTGAAGTTATTTTTCCAGTCTTGGTCCAAGTTGCATGAGGTGACATGTTTGTATATGGGTAAGATGTTCAGGGGAAGTTGCTTTAGCTTCATGAGGACTTAAAATACATGGTGGTGATACAGAATATATTTCAATCTGTCTGTTTTCTCTTATAGTTCTCAGCTACTCTGAAATATTTCAGCCATTACATTCATAAAATCAAACTTTTTTTTTTTTAATTTCTATGGCTATTTGACTTCCCTTTTTACTTTAAATTCTCAGTTTTTAGTTTTCGATGCAGCTGCGCTTTAGGTCTGTGCAGAAATAAATCTGGTCAATATGACATTTTATGCAGTGAGCAGAAAATAGCAATGAATCTTCCAGGTCTGATCTTCATGGAGGGAAATAAAGTTTCTTGCCTAATCTAGTGGTTTCCAGTTTGCTCACAGAGAGCAAGCACAGGTTCAGCATCTGTTGGTACCTGCGGATGGGATGTGGAAAAGTTGAAAGGGAAAAAAAAGTTGTGGAGCATCTCATTTTGAAAAATCAATAATCTGGGCAATCCAAAGTATTGTTGTTAACACAGTCATCAGCAGTTGTACTCTTGTAGTTTGTTTTTTTTTTTGAGGTGGATGTTCTTTTGAGAAAGTTCTTATGAATGTTTGCAAGTGATGTGTTAATTGTACTTCTATATGGAAGCAAAATGTTATATCTGAAAATGATACACATTCTGTTCTCAGCCAGACCAACTCCAAAATGATTCCTAATGGATATTTGATGTTTGAAGATGAAAATTTCATCGAGTCATCTGTTGCCAAACTAAATGCCTTACGTAAAAGTGGTCAGTTCTGCGATGTCCGACTCCAGGTAACTTTTTTCCTCTCAAGTATTATGGTTGAATATGTTTTTTCATTATGTTTTGTAGTACTATATATATATATTTCTGGAAAATCCATATTTAAAAAAAAAGAAACAGATACTACTTTGAGAGAAGCACCATACATCACCTGAAAAAACTCATTAGTGTTGTAAGTTGAAGGCAGTATTGATTACTATTGATCAATAAATTGATTTGAATCGTGCCATTCACTTGGGAAGGTCTTTATACTGTGTTACAATATAAATATATTTCTTTTAGAAAATCTTACAACCCTGTGGATTTTCATCTGTTTTTTAAATAAAGGTGTGTGGACATGAGATGTTGGCGCACAGAGCTGTGCTGGCTTGCTGCAGTCCCTACCTGTTTGAAATCTTCAATAGTGATAGTGATTCTCATGGAATTTCCCATGTCAAATTCGATGATCTCAATCCAGATGCTGTTGAAGTTCTGTTGAACTATGCCTATACTGCTCAGTAAGTACTTTTCTGAGAAATGAGGGCAAGTTTTAATTATAAAGAATCAAAGTAATGAAGTTACGTTTCTTTCTTCAATAGGTTAAAAGCTGATAAAGAACTGGTGAAAGATGTATACTCAGCAGCAAAGAAGTTGAAGATGGAGAGAGTTAAGCAGGTACAGTTCTCAGCTCTTCAGAGGTCTGTTCCGTTTTCTCAGTCAGTGTTACGCTTTTTGGTGGTAGTGAGACTAAAAAATTCTGTGGAAAAAGTGCTTAGCGGGTAAGCTTTTGCACAGTGTTAATTTGAGTGACATCAGCATGTATTGCTTCAGTTTGTGTTATCCTTGTGCTGAAGGGCTCTCTGAAGCTGTTTCTCTTTGTGCACATGTGTAAGTAAAATGGCTTATGAATCTTAGCTGGTTAATTACCTTAAGGTTCATGGGAGCACTGATGTGCTTGGTTGTTTTCGGGGGGGCATAATTGGCTCTGTAAATCTGTGGCAGTGGTACGTGAAAAAGAAGTAACACACACACTGCAGAACCTAAGTTTTGAGCTTGGTTTCCAAAATGCTCGCTCTTGCTGAAAATGGGGATACCTTTGACAAGGCAATTGGGATTTGTATCTGTATTTTTGAACAGATTTGCAAAGAAACGCATATATGTAAGTAGAAGAAAGTCCTACACATATAAAAGCTAATGTATGCATATTCTTATGGAAGGCGACATTTCATTTATAGCAGCTAGTGCGGGGAGATGACAACAGACAAACAGTCACTGTTGTGCAGTTAAAAAAAAAAAAAATTGTTTCTGTGTTGGGGTGGATAATACATATAAAATACATATAAAAAGTGTGTAAATTAAGATGCAGCTTCCTTTCTTAAAAGGTTTGTGGTGACTACTTGCTCTCCAAGATGGATGTTCAGAGCTGCATCTCTTACCGAAATTTTGGAAGTTCTATGGGAGACTCACGTTTGTTGAACAAGATTGATGGCTACATTCAGGAACATCTTTTGCAGATTTCAGAACAGGAGGAATTTCTCAAACTTCCACGGTTAAAGGTTAGCTGAAGTTTGTAGACTTACTTTTGGTATGGGACAGCAGGCAATGTGAAGGGAGTTAGAAATCACCTTTACAAAAAGTAATCCAAGGAACAAATGTAAAGTTTTCCTGCTCCCAAAAGGGAAGCCATAGTATGCTGAGTTTTTTTTTAAAAAAAACAACATGAACATTCTGTATAATATTCATGCTAATGTGCAACTTGACTGTAGAGCAGTCAAGTACAGCTGAGTACAACTGCAGTTGTACTTCAATGTGCTTACTAGTTTCTACTGTACAAACCAAAAGCTCCTGCTGCCTTCTAGCTCCACTGAAAAGCAGGAGTAATGCTCACTACATCAGGTACAGTATGCTGCAAATAAAAGGGTAAAACCCACGGAGTAAGTCATTCAGTAATTCACTTCCCTTCCTCTTCTATTTCAAGCTTGAAGTAATGCTTGAAGACAATGTTGGCCTACCTAGCAATGGCAAATTATACACAAAGGTAATCAACTGGGTACAGCGCAGCATCTGGGAGAATGGAGACAGCCTGGAAGATCTAATGGAAGAGGTTAGTCTTTAAGAAAATGGGATTAAACATCATTGTCTTTTTTTTTTTAATATAAAAAAAAATCAGTATGAAGGATGATCCCTTTTTCTTTTTTTTCCACTTTTTTTAACTATGACCCTAAAGAATTTAAATTTTACTGTAGGTACCCCTAAGCTGAGAAACTGGGGGGGTGTTCAGGTGAGCTGAATGAACTGTTCAGTCTGGTCTTCCGCTTTCCTTTTTTGCTCACTATGTGCTGTATAGAAATCTCAGAAGTGGCATGTATCTTGCTTTAGAACTGGGGAGGTGGTACTGAAACTTGCTGTAGATTCTTGATGTTTTCCTTTGCAGGTTTTACTTGTAAATGCAAAGTAGGTAAAAGCTTCTAATGGTTGTTCCTCCCCATTGATTTATCTCCCCATAGGTTTATTAACAAAACTAGGATACCAAGGCTGAAGAACCAAGAAGAAACCTCAAGTGTATTGACACGTACAGAAGCAGCAGTCCTGCCCCAGTTCTCCTAAGAAAATCCGCTGTGGGCAGAGAACGATGATGATGATTTAATGGTGTTTACTTACTCCTTTACAGGATATATTATTTTAAAAGTTGTGTGTTATTAAATGGCTTTACTCATGAATAATAATATTAGATCTAGCCTGGGCAGTTTTTAATGGAAAAATTGGTGGGGAATCGAAATTTCTAATTGGCTGGAAAAAATGGGCTTTAGAAATAGACACCAAACATCAGAATTTTCCCAGCCTGTTACTACAGGCACAGTAGATCTTCAGAAACACTTGTATAGGCAAAAGTACATGTTGATAACTGTCATACCTTCTTGAGTGTATGTTTCCACTTGGAATAACTAATTAATTTTAAGTTTTGATCATGTTGAAATTCAGATGCATTTCATTGAAACGGTTGCATCTGATGTTTAGACGTGGACAACAGTTTCTTCCAGAGCTTAAATTTGTGTTGTCTTCCCTCATCCCCATACCTTTCTTTTAGAGTCCACTGTTGGCTTCCCTTAACTCTTTCTGGTCAACATAAATATGTGTATTTTTCAAAGCAGAAAACTTGTTTGCGGGGATAACAAAAATGCTTGCATGAGATTGTGAATTTGTGTAATTCTGCAAATTAATGTACCTCTTGCTTGTCTAATGTTTCTGTGCTGGAAAAAACAGTAGAAGTCCTTGGAAACTGAAGATTTCTTTCAAGCTGAGAAAGTAAGGAACCTTCATCCAATGTTTGAAGATTGCCACCATGACATCTGCTTCCTTTTAGTTTTGTCATTCCGCTAGATTGAGATGAGATGACAAGAAGTATGCTGGCGACTGCCTTTTGTAATCTGCCTGTAGCTAAGTAATAATGGAGACAGTAGCCACATGGGTATTCTGTTGTTGTTTTTGCAGGTTCAAACGCTGTACTACTCAGCTGATCACAAGCTGCTTGATGGAAATCTGCTAGATGGACAGGCTGAGGTGTATGGCAGTGATGATGACCACATTCAGTTTGTGCAGGTACAACTTGCAGAGAGTCCGAGGTAACCTCAGATAGACCGGAGCAGTTCACAGCAACCTGAAGTCCTGTATACTGTAGCAGAGGAAGCAGCAGTAGTTTTAATGGTGAAATATGTGACAAGAAAGCGTATCTTTCTCAAAACTGCTGGACGCAATGATTTAGTTCTGATTGCTGTCAATGTCAATGATTACTGTCAGTTTATCAGCAGACTGACTCAAAGTGAGCCTTTGCAACATTAAGTGCTTTAGGTTTGACTTCTAAATAAATCTTAGGCTGTTAGAAGGAGGAAATGGTAGAGAAGCAGTCAGCTGTAGCAGATCAGTTGTAGTGTAGTAGAAATGTAGACGAAATCATCTCCAAGAGACCGAAAAGAATCGTGGACTGACTGCTTGGCTTGCAGTTTTCCTGTTCATGAGAATGACTTATGCATCTGTTAAGATTTTGGCACAGAAAAAGATTCCAGACATAAGTTCTGTTCTTTTAGCTGCCAGCATCCATTTCTTTTGTTCAGCTGTATTGGTAATGTGCAAGAGAGATTTCAAAAAAAACATCTGTATATAATTTCTGAGCCAGAGAGAGAGCTGATGCTTTGACTGTCTTGTGTTTTTTGATTTTTTTTTGTTTGTTTTTTGAGATTTATTTTTTTTTACTTCCAGCTAAATATGGTACTGATTCTCAGCTCCTGAAAAACACGTGGCTTAGGACAATGGAGACTATTTAAGAAACAAACATAAAAATAAACAAAGGCTAATAATAAATAATAAATGTAAACTATCAGTTGCTTTATCCAAATATAGTTTGTTTAAATTCACTGAGCTAAAAGTATGTATATTTTAATTCATAAGTGATGTGTGCAAGTATATATTACTTGAAATTTTTTGCAGATGGTTATGTAAAATACTTCCATCTTGTAATGTGGATTTTAGAAGTGAAGAGAGATGAAAATGCAGCCAGATAATATTCTACTTGTAATTCTTCTTAGCAAACCCTCACAGATTTCACCACCTTTCGATGCTATTCCTTATAGTAGTTAAAAGCTAAGAGGTGAACTTGCAAAAATTTCTTCTTCAGAAATGAGGCCAAAGAGCCCTCAACTTCTTTTTAAAATCCTTTTTGATAACTGGAATTAACAATTTCAGAAATTTGCATCCAGCTTTTGAAAAGTCAGGCAGTCGAGAGAACACCAAAAGCCCACAGACAATGGGTCTGGAGAATTGGTCAGTAATTTTAAAATTTCTGAATTACAGATGTTGTTTGCAATGTCAGTGACTGTTGAGGTAGTTCAAGAATAAAAGAATAAGCTTTTTAACTAAATGAAGATTCAGAAACAAAAATGCTATCCACAAATGAATTGGTTTTCATGCAAAACTGAGTGTAGCTGTCAAACTCTGTGTAAGGTTATCTATGAGTTAGATGGTGTATTCTGGAAATCTTATGACAGTTTCCATAGAAATCAGACTCCAGGGAACTGTGCAGGCACTGTAAATTTTCGTCCTGTGGTTATAATGTCTTCTTAACAAAACAGAATTTTAACCTCTCTTTTGGTTCTTCTGATTCAGAAAAAGCCTGCATATAACCTAACGAGCTGTCTCTGAAATGTGAAATTTTGGCTTTTCTTAGTTTAGCAAAATAATGTGAACTACAGTATAAATTTAATTGAAGAAGAAAAGAGAGCAGTAATCTCCTGTTAGTGGGAAGTATCAAGGGAGTAAAATCCAAGAAATGGCTAGTCGGAACACAGAGAGGAACTGAACTGAAATTAATTCATCTTCAGGGAATGAAGAGAATAGTTAATTCACTTCCGAAAAGGTTTATACAGTTAACTCAAATTCCAGAAGCAGAGTTCAAGTGTAGCTTCTACTTTGTAAATCTTTTTTTTTTTTTCCAAATAGATGGAGATTTTTCCTTAGCCTTGAAAAACCTGATAGTAATGCATATTCTTATCCAGGAATTTGGAATGATTTCTAGTCATACACCAGCAGTACAAAGGTGCAATCAGAGGATGAAATGAGTACTGAGCTAAGATATAGGGTTTTGGCTACTGTTGTTGAGTATGCAGTGGTAGGTGGGCTATACATGATACTCTGTGGAGGTGGTAGCTGAAGGGTTCTCTTGAATAGTTATGTGTTAGCTCAGGGAAGCAAAGGTAGAAAGAGGAGTAGTCTCTGGATAGGTTTCTGTAGCTGCCTTTTGATTTTGCAGAAGAAGCCACCACGTGAGAATGATCACAAGCAGATAAGTAGCAGCTCCTCTGGAAGTCTTTCTCCAAGTGCTACTGTTCAGAGTCCTAAACATGAATGGAAAATCATTGCTTCAGAGAAAACTTCCAGTGAGTATCTGAGGAGGCAGGGGAGTTGTCTAAAGATGCATCTGGTGTTACGTACCCATCACCTCTCACCCTCAAGGGTTTCCTTCAACATCTCTAAGCAGCACTTTTTCTTACTGATGATACGCTAATTTGTGGGATGTTTTTAAAATAATTGGGGCCAAGCTGGGATCACCAGTGTTTTGATCCCGTGTCCACAGGGCCATCAGAAATCCCGTGTTGTGTATAATTTGACCCAGAAAGTTCCAAGTCATTCGTATCGGTCTTCTTTCCTGTTCTCCTGACTTACAGGTAATACCTACCTGTGTCTCGCTGTTCTGGACGGCGTGCTGTGCGTGATATTCCTGCATGGCCGCAACAGCCCTCAGAGCTCTCCCACAAGCACACCACGACTGCTGAAGAGTCTGAGCTTTGAGCTTCAGCCAAACGATGTGATAGAGAAGCCCATGTCTCCCATGCAGTATGCTCGGTCTGGGTTGGGCACAGCTGAACTGAACGGCAAGCTGATCGCTGCAGGTAAGAGAATGAATAACAGTTCTTTAAAGCAGCTCCCTCAATTTGTAAGGGGTGCAATTGGTCTTTGGAAGTTTGATACCATTTAAACTCTTGATTTTAGGTGGATATAACAGAGAGGAATGCTTGCGCACAGTGGAATGCTATGATCCACAGAAGGACGCTTGGACTTTCATTGCACCTATGAGGACACCGAGAGCTCGGTTCCAGATGGCAGTTTTAATGGTGTGTGGAGATCAGATAATATGTTGAGATTATGTAAACATAGGTGGGACAAATATTGGAAACCTTATATAACCATAATACAAGTTGCTTAATTGAATTTACGAGCTTACTAAAGTGGTAATGTTTTGAGTTGACCACTTGTATGTGAAAGTACTCATTTTTTCCATGTAGGGGCAGCTGTATGTTGTGGGTGGGTCAAATGGCCACTCGGATGACTTGAGCTGTGGAGAAATGTATGAGCCAGAAATAGATGATTGGACTCCTGTTCCAGAACTGAGAACCAATCGTTGCAATGCAGGTAACACATCTGCAGCTGATCAACTGTTATTTTCTTTATTAATTTATTAGCTTACATATTATTCTTTCCTATATGAATAGGAGTATGTGCCCTGAATGGAAAACTTTACATTGTTGGTGGTTCAGATCCTTATGGCCAAAAGGGACTTAAGAACTGTGATGTGTTTGATCCTCTAACAAAATCGTGGACAAGTTGTGCTCCACTTAATGTCCGTAAGTCTGCTGTGCGATTTGGGAGGGAGGGGAAAAAGGGCAGTTGCAAAACCATGGATTTTAAACAAAAAAGCTGGATAAGTTTCAGCTACTGTGGCAAGTTATTAGTGCACTACTTCTGTGCTGGGCTGTAACTCGTGGTGTTTGGTTACAGGGAGACATCAGTCTGCAGTGTGTGAGCTCGGTGGGTATTTGTACATAATTGGGGGAGCAGAATCGTGGAACTGCCTGAGCAGTGTGGAGCGTTACAATCCGGAGAACGATACCTGGACTTTGATTGCACCCATGAACATGGCTCGACGGGGAGCTGGGGTGGCTGTTCACGATGGTAGGCTTCCGCGATCTTACACAGCCTCTTATGCTTAATGAATTTTTCATGTTGAGCTACAGTGAAAGTAGAACACAAAGGTGTGTTCCTTTGTATTTTAATAAAGGGAGGAAACGATACAGGAAGAACTTGGTTTATGCCTTCAATTATTTAAAAACTGTAACCATCATAACAAAAAGCTCTTATTTTGGGAGCATCTCCCCCAGCCCTTTTTTCTTCTCTCACTCTCTCCTCCTTTTCTCCCCACCCCCACACCAAACATCACCCTTGCAGCCTGCAGAGCTGCATCTGTTTGAATTTGGGCTTTGGAAATTATTTCAGACCAATCAGCCCTAATGATCAGAAGAGCTCGGTAGGGTGGTGCTGTAACTCCAGACCTTGAAAAAAGCAAGTTTCTGCCAGGAAACCCTTACGTTCCTTCGCTCTGGCTTGGTCTTCCAGGAAAGGAAGGCTGTGTTTGGAAGTACAGTGGGTGCTTAGCAGTGAAACACCTATTTTGTCTCTTTTTCATAGGAAAACTCTTTGTTGGTGGAGGCTTTGATGGCTCCCATGCAGTGAGCTGTGTGGAGATGTATGACCCTGCTAAAAACGAGTGGAAGATGATGGGAAATATGACTACTCCGAGAAGCAATGCTGGCATCACAACGGTGGCAAACACTATTTATGCAGTTGGGGGATTTGATGGCAACGAATTTCTGAACACAATTGAAGTCTACAATCCAGAAACAAATGAATGGAGCCCCTACACGAAAATTTACAAGTTTTAGATGAATTAAATTACCTTTTCAAACTAACAGGCTTAGTGATGTAATTGTGTTTTAGTAGAGGTACACTTGTGAATAGGGTTGGGGAGGGCATAGATGTTGCCAACAGCAACACAGAGCTTTTGCATATTGCATATTAATGTGCTGTACATATTTGTTTTGGAAAGAATATCAAGATGAAGGGTTTTTTGTGTATTTTAGAACTTTGTTTCAGGGTGGTGTTTTTTTGTTTTTTTTAAGACTTTGACGATAGTGCAAGAGAAACTAGATGGAGCATATCATTTCAGGAGCTTCCCCCAGTGTTTGTTTTTGTCACTTTGCACATTAAATGATGTTTTCTTTTCTGTACAATGTGTTCTTGGGGCAGGAAGTGTGAGGTTTATGGGGGATCCTTTTTTCATCAGGCCTTGTTTTCTTCAGTAACTGGAACAGTCTGTAACAAGAAGCCTTATTTAAATAGATATAATGGCTATTTTTTTTATTAAAGAAGCTGACATGCCTGCCAATACCTTATCTTTTATGATTGCCTTTTTATAACAGTTTTTATATACTCAACAGAGTATTTTATCTGTTGAAATGAAAACGGCAGATAAATGGACAACCTTGGAGTTCATAGAGACTGAGTGGGACTGCAATTTACCACTGTACTTGAGCTTCTGAGCTTTTGCCTCTGCTACAATATTGCAACTTAGTAGGCAACACTTTCATTAGATCCAAATGGAGTTTCTGAACATAACATAGCTGTGACTTTCTAGCATGGGAAAATTATTTTGGCTCCAAATATTTTGACAAAAACATAGAGGGTGCTTTCTGTACAGCAGTTTTGTTACTAGGGTTGACCTAACATTTGTAAAACAAACTTAAGTGTGGGGTTTTTCTCATGTTTTTTAAACTCTTCCAAGTTGGCAATGACAATATATTCATCTGATTAGTAACTGTTTTATTTTTCTAATATTACAAACTGAAAAGGTGATAGAACACCGATAACTTGACTTCATATGTACTCATAGTGCTATGTTTTAGTTCACTTTCTCTACTCATATGGATAAAATGTTGGTTTGGATGACTTGGTGTCTAATGTGTAGTGCTGCACATCTAAACTCCTGGTGCCAAAACTAGCACTTTGCTTGCTGCTGATGCAAACACATTAAAGGTACCTTCTGGGAAATCCTTGCACCACCCGCTTCCTGTGCTGTGTCTTGGTGTTCATTTCTTTAATGAGACAGTTTACAAAAAACTTACACCAGTGAAATGGGAGTTTCAGATGCATATAGGCTTCAGGCAAGCAATATAGGTTATTTAACTGAACGGCTGCAGCTCAGCCTTTGGGGGGTGAAGGGCTGTGTACTCCACTTGCCTGTGGTTGGAGATCCCTGAGCTCCTGGGTGCAGACACCAAGGCCTGGCTCACCACATCCAGCTGCTGCCCCTGGTTTTGAGAAAGTGTTGCTCCTACTAGGGGCCATGTGACTTGAAGTAGGGTGGTACTGAAGGTGATATGAGAAACTGGTCCTGTGTCTGAAACATTTAAAAGAAACTTCATTTAGGTGTGTTCCTGAGCGTTAAGCAAGTAGGTGTAGGAAATAAAGCTGCACCTGTAGTAGTGCTCTTTTCTGTCCCCATGCCATTTTGAACTCAATGCTTTGACTGATTTACCTCTCAACAAGATACCAGCTGACTAATGCTACCACTAGGAACAGGTTGCTGCTACAGCATGTTTCTACGTGACACCCTGTAATGCATCAGCAGAATGCTATAGCTGGACAGCAGAGCAGAAGAACAAGACCAAGGAGTTACTGATTACACCAAGCTGTAAAACTGTGTGTGTTCTCACAGGTCTCACAGCGTCTTAATCTATCAACTCTCTCCCCCTAAAGCTTATCAGAAGTAGCCATGAGCTATGACAGACAAATTAATGTGTGTAAGTGGGCCTAATTTCCCATGTATATGGTACAAACTGCCAAAAAAGATTATCTGAACACGGTGTCTTACCCACAACTGTGGGACAACAGCATCAATGAAAATATCCCCAATGAGAATTTTACTCTGATAGTTACTTTTACAAGCTACTTAGCACTAGGCACTTCAAATCAGGGAAGAGACCTGCATTAAACTTGCATCCACAGCAGTTAAGCAAATAGAGTGAAAATAAAGGTCATCAAAGCAACACTATCATCTAGAATTAACTTTCATTTATTATAACAATAAATTAGATATTTTTTTTACAATAAAGATTTTTTTACAAATACATCCAAAAGTTAATATCAAAATAAACACTTATAGAACTTTACTGGTCATCTCATCTCTATACAAATACATACATAAAAGAGGTAGCTTTAAAGGCCACAGCAGCATTGAAAATGGCTATTAGAAAGTTTTGTTGACTTAAAGCAGTTTTAGAAAGCAACATACAATACATTCAACGAGAGATGTCACCTGAAGAGCAGAGACAAGTCACTGTGTGTAATACAGAGGAAAAAATACTTCTGTCTTTACTAGAAAAGGTGACAGAAGGATGAGGAATTTACCAAAAGAATTTTTCTAGCAAGTTTCTACTGCATCAAGATTAGGTGGATATTTTAACAAAGGAAAAATGCCACTTTCCTCTGAACTTTATACTTTTTTTTTTAAAGCATATTTCACATGCTTTATGGTCCTGATCAGGACCACAAATGGTCCTGATTTCACTGCTGTTAACAGCCCAGAGTCTTCACTGGAAAAGGTCACACTGAATATTCTGACAAAAGTACTTAAAAGACGTTCAGGACAAATACTTACATGAGTTGTGGTGTGTGTGTGTTTTGCCTGTTTGTTTTTCAATACAACAAGCATTAATCCATTTCTTTCCTCATTCTATATCCTCCCTTCAGCCTTATGTAGCACAGTACGTAGGACACAGACATTGCATCTGTGTTTTAGTCCTTCATATCTGTAGGAGTGCAAACATCATGGGCCAGATCTGGCTTTGTAGTCAACTGCTCTCCTTTTAGTCTTTTCAGAGTCTAGATACCATAAAAACCCTTTTTCCCCCCACACTGTTCACTTCCAGAGTGTCAGGAAAAATAAAAACCTTACCTTTATTTTTCTGTACAATCACATAACTATTAGTAACAGCTCTGACTTCCAACACAAACTTCTAGCATTTAGAACACCACTCCAGCACATTTTGGTGTGTCCCAAAATCTTGTTGTATCGATCCAGAGACCCTCACTTGAGACAGAAAATTCTACTAGCTCACAAGGCTTGGCAGAAATTCTGACTTTTAATGTTATACATGTATAACTTTTTGTTTTCCCTTCAACTCAAATATAAAACGGCACCATTGAGAAAGAAGAAGGCAGATTTTTTTGGCTCCGTGAATATTCCCTTCCCTCCCACTATGCCCCTGAGGAGCAGGACTTCATGTGGGCAAGGCAAATGAAGGGGGATGAGCACTGCAACTCCAAACCTTGACTCAAGTGTCACAGCCAGCCCCTGTTCTTCGCTTCCATGTGAGCAGATGCATTGCACTGCTTAATAGTGTGCTCCAGCTGGGCCAGCTGGCAACATCCAACTTCCAGTCTTTCTCTAGAGACAAAAAGATACAAAACCAGGTTATCAGGACATAGTGGATCCCATTTGATAGATAGGAACATTTCAGCGTATTGCTTTAAAACAGAATTTCAATGGATTCTAATACTGTGCTTTAACACTGTCAAAAGCAGAGAATATTCTGTACCCCTGGAAATCCAGATGTTAATCTTTTGCTGTAAAAATAAAGTAAGCTTATTGCAGAGCCAGCTAACCATTACATGCTCCCAGCTGTATCCAGCAATGAAACCTTTAAAATGCAACAGCCTAAAAGGCACACAGCAAACACTATTCCAATCTCAACACAAACCAAGCCTTCAGCTAACATCAAATTTTGCCACTTCTCACAGAAGGTGTTTAGCTGCAGTTCAGCTCTGCAGTTCCTGTACACCTCTGGCCTGCAGACAGAACCAAGTTCCACCCAGTTATGTTACTGAAATCCGCATTTCAGGCGTGTGCAAAATTTAACTTCAATCTCTAGTGGGTATAGTAGGTCCTGTGGCTCTCGCACTTGCCTGACATCTGTATTTTTTCTGCTAATCCCTGGAGCACCACCAATCACAGAAGAAGAGACAATTTATAAGCTTGTGCTCATAGAAGTTAAATGTAAGAAACATTTTCCGGAGTCAAAAAAGCCCAAAGTCTGGTTTGGAACACAGGGCAGGCTGGCAGACAGTGATGAATGTTGAAATAGTAGCTCAGCACATGAAAACCTTTCAGTGGAACCAGTCAGTGGTTCCTCTGAAAGAAAGCACAACAAACCCTCCATCTTCAGAGCACTTAAGTAAGCACTGGCAAAATGACCGGAGCCAGGACATTCTTTCCCCATGTCTCACTTCCTAAAAATCAACCTGCAGACACCAAACCACCACAGGTCTGCTGCATTTGTACCTCTTCACGTGGTTTGAGGGTTTGTCCCACACACTTTGCCTTTTCTCTAAGCTGTAGACTTGCCAAAATACCCGTTCTTGTGTTTGTCTCCAAATTTGGAATAAGTTGGTAAAAAAAAAATCTACGTGTCTACACGCAAGTTATTGATGCAGCCACTCCCCCACATTATCTGCTGGGTAACTGCCAGTATTTGCAGACAAATGTAACATCTGAGCCAGAGCAGGCACCGCAAGGTGCTGCTGCCTACCAAGACAGTGGCTGCACAGCTTGAAACCTGCTGTCGTGACTCAAAGAAAATACAATTTACTACCATTTTTAACTAGAAAAGGATATTGCACATGACAAACTATGCAGCTGTGATCTATATAATTGTAGAGGCAATTTCCATAAAATGCAAGAAACAGCAGTAACTTTTGCCTTAAAGCTGCTAAAACCAAGGATTTTACACGAATACCTTAAAAAAAAACAAACTGCAACTCAGCAAAGTGGCAGAGCTGCTTTGGATGTTTTGCTTTTAATTGTAATACACAAAGGTAGTTTAAAAAAATAATCAGTGTTGAAAGGCCACTTACATCATCTTTCTTGACAAAATGGGGATTTTATAATGGTAGGTACAATTCAAACCACCGCTCATATGTTTGCATATTTACACATGCAATAAATCTCTTGACTACAGAGACTGATTATTTAATAGACGTTTGTTTCAAAAGAGAAACCTAAACCTGCTTGCACAAAAAAACATTCTGCAGCTTTGTTTTTTCAAGATACTTGTTGGAAAGAACATTTAAAAGACTCTCCTTAAAAAGCAGGGTTAAATCACATGAGTGCAGCCTGAGGGCTACCAGACCAGCCTCTTAAATCTTTTTCCTTTTTAATCCATGCCAAGCACAAATTTACTTTACTTTCTCCATGGCTGTATCCACGCAGCTTTTATTCCCATCAGCTATATCTGTTAGCTTTTCTTTCACTTGATCAACTTCTAAAATACATACACGTATATATATAAATACGTATGTGAATGTAATACAATTCAAACTCAGGGATGCATTTAGAAGGATACACACCATACCCCCAGCATTTTTCATTCTCACAGGTCACTTAAGGCTGGAGGATCAGCCCGCCAGCACAGATGACTGAAGAGTGGTTAAAATGAACAGCATTTCTCTGGACATAACGCCAAGCACTGGCAGGGCCGCGCTGACGACCACCCATCCTCCAGCCAAAGGAGCTCCATCGCCAGGTTCAGCCTCTCCAATGCTGCACGCGCCTCAACAGTCTTTAGAGAGGAGTTCTTAAAAACTGTCACAGAGAAATATCTCAGCTGAGACTTGGGTAATAAGTCACCCACATCTAATTAAAATCTCCCCTACGTTATTCTAGCAGCCGCTGTGTAATGGCTAAAATGGTAAATTGCATGTTACTAGCACAGGATTTACACCGCAGAACAGATACATAGAGGTTTCTGGTGTCTTACTGGAAAAACCTGTAGTGTTAATTTGTTGAAAACACAAAAAATGGCAACAACTAGATGTCTGGGGAAGGGTCAGACTTTTGTTACATTTATGTCTTTAAGATCCGGATCTTTATATCATAAAGACCTGGGCTGGCATCTTCTAAAGGCTGCTGTGATACCAAAGCCTGCAGCACCACATAGGGACAGGGAAGCAGTGAGAACTGTGCATGTAGCTGTGGCTACCTACCTTTAACAAGTCCTTTTCTTCTCCAGATAAGAAGAAATACTTTGGTTCAAAATCTCAAGAAGAGAGCATTTTTGGTTTATCCTGAGAAAGGAACAGTCCCAGTACAAATATCCTACACTACGCCACCTCCTTCAGGGGCCAGGCTGAAGGAAAAATGCTTACTGGTAATTGACCCTGGGGAAACACTTTGTTCAGGAATTTCTGCTGAAGCCCAAGTAGTTCAGCCTGCCTCAAAGCAGCCTCCATCCTGTGCCTTTGCTCTTGGAACACCTCCTTTTAACTAAGTCCTTTTAAAAGTTCATTTAACTCCACACAGTAAATGAGGGATGTTTTATTTCCCATCTGAAACAGCACCTAGCTTCATTCCTGTAATAACTGACAACAAGAGTTAGGCATAAGAGGGATTTTAAAATCCTGTGGATTAACTTTGTATGTTTTCAAAGCTTGTAACCTCCAGATAACAAAAACATCCCCCTCACCCTGTAGCACCACTGATCACAGAAACCAAAGTTCCGCTGAGAACATTCTTTTGGCAATGAAACCTCCTGTGGCAGACAGAAATCACAAAAACACTCCAAGTTTTTGGGCCCTCTGACAAAGTATGGACCGGGGGGCACCTTTCAAACATAAAGAAATTGAAGTTTCCTTGATACCTGTAGCACAATACCCAAGGCTGTAACACTGTAGATTTTACACAGACAATGACAACGATGTCCACAAATGTCTGAAAACCGCTGTTTGGGAGCTGTGGTCACCAGCTGAAGCCTGCTAAGCTCACAGACCACGTGTCTCTACTGATACTTGGATGGAATCTCTCCTTTCCCTGCCTAACTTTTCTCCCACCAGCCAGCAATGAGCACTTTTAAATTCACAGAAGAATTAGGAAATCAGTATCAATCCAGGCAGGCAAATGGAAGATTTCCAAAACAATTTTCCTACTTGGGTTAAAATAACCTGCAGGCCTTTTACACAGCTCATGGAACCACACTTCATATTCTGGTAAGTTACATCTAATTCATATATATATATATATATATATATATATATATATATATATATATATATATATAAAAAGCATATATATATATGCTTTAACAGGAACTTCAAAGAAAATATTTACCTACCTTTTATTATCCACTCACAATTTATTAAAAAAAAATAAATTCATTTATATAAATTCATGGCATTTTAAAAACTCAATTGAACCTGGTTTTACAAGCCCTCAATTACACAAATTCAGAAAAAACTTTCTCATAACCCAGAAAATTTCCAGTAAAGAACTAAGACTTGCATGACACTTATTTTTAGACTAATGTTTCCAAGGTCTTTAACTCAGCTGTACAACAGATCGTTTATTTCCCTCTGACTGAACTGTAAAAAATAAAATAAAATGGAAACAGAACTCGGAACCTTACGTTTGGCTCTCCTTTTCTTTCTAACTGTACTTTACTACACACAATGGCTTAATTTATGGCTTTAAGTTCTCATAGCAATAACAAGTTCTGCTACAAACAGAACTGCAGTTACAATCAAATCATTTTAAATACAGTCTCACATTCTATCCTACACTATAACAGATGCTGACCTATAATGGCTCTGTCTGCCACTAAACCATGAACCCAAAACTGGTACTGGGTAGCAGGACCAGCACCTTGCCCTGGAGTCAAACAGCTGAAAATCTCCTTCTGGGTGCTGTTGGTTCATCTCTAATTTATATTCTGTCCTCTCACATTCTGTTGTAACACTATATCATAAGAAAAAAAATCTTCATTCTTCATCCCTAGCCCCTTCTTATGATGGCAATTATTTTATTTAACCGAACAATTTCTCTTATATTACTCTGGAATACAGTAAAATGCTGTCCCAAAACCTATTTGATGTGGTTAGTAATTGGCTTACCGATATAACTCTTGCGAAACACACTCATAAAGCTCCTCAGCAGTAAATTTTATACTGTTATATATCTAAAACAAAGAACAAAGAACAAAGAATTACCTAAGTACATTACCAAGTATCACATATCAATTAAAATTATACAGCTGGTATAACAGATATTATTATTGCATTATCTAACAGGCTCTCAAGTTCAGACATAAATGAATAAAATCACACTGTGTGCTATAATATTAAATATTACCAATTAACAATCATGATTGTACATGATGGGAGGACAGATACCACCCCAGCTCCATTTTTGAATTGTTTCTGCACAAATGTAGAAGACCTTCAATTGTTCTTCCTCCCCTCCTATTTACCCTGTAAATCTATAGCAACCAAGGTAAGCTCTGATTTGCTTTAATTCCATAAATACAGTCATCCCATATGTACAGGTCTCAAAAACAGTAAGTATATCTTCCTGTATAGAAGAGGACTGCAAATCTGAAAAATGCAGTACACTAAACGGAAAAACACCTCTATTACACTGCAAACATTTATTTCTATTTCTCTTCTTAAAGTCCTTCAGCACAAATGAGTTAAAATTCATGAAAAACTGATAATTTCAACTTACCTTCTTTTCTCTAAACTACACACAGGATTCTCCATAGAATTACCCAGCGCAATGAATCACACAATCATAGCAGCATTTAGGTTGGAAAAGACCTCTAAAATCATCTGGCCCAACCTTTAACCTAGCAAAATTCTCTGTTTTAAAATGACAATGTCAGGGATGGTTTGGAGACTTCGGCTTCAATGCTTTCACTCTCTACAAGAAGTCCTTCTTAACAAATGAATGCTCCAAGAGTCAGGCAAGCAACTCAAATACTGGTACAGATTCTAATAATTTTTGGTAGGTATCAACTAAAAAAAATATTTTTATGTCTAATGTCTAATAAACAAAATATAATCCTCAAAATTCTAGTTTAATGGAAATATAATGATGAGACTGCTAACCTCCTGACTGTTTTAAGCAATCAGAAAACTGCAATAGAAGAGTATCTGACAAAACAATAACGGAAACTTCATACCTCATTGCTTATGAGAAAGTTATAGAGTGTCCAAATGTCTTGGAAACTACTGGTTGGGGTCAAAATTCTGAAAAAGAAATTTTTTATTTTTTTAAGTGTAAAATGATTCTATGGAACGATTTAAAAAATAGCAATCAGAAATGATTCATGAAAAATATCTAATTTTTTTCTTTAAACAAGAAGGAAACTAATTTTTGAAAAATTTTCCCTTCCACCCATCCTTTTCTGCTCCTTTGCAAGAACTAAAGATGAGCTTATTATGTCTGCAAGGTCCTTCTATGAAGGCTTTTCTTAATTAAAAATTCAACTGATATTTTTATGAGCAATTCCTCTGAAAACCAGCAATATTTAAAAGCCTTTTGTATCAGATAAGCAAAGCATGTTGCATTAATGTGGAGCAACAGAAAACCGACACGCTTAAAAAAAAACCTTCCCCTACTAGCCAACATTGTATCTCATTCCCTCCAGTATGTTAACATACAGCCCAAATTTTTCATTTTCCATACCATTTTTGCTACTTCTAAGAATAACCAATTCACACCCAATACTGAAAACTGAAACTAGGATTTGACAGCCAGAGAGGTGTTGTTTTAACAGAAGTACTGTTATTTTATTTAGCCACAGAAGGTGCAGAGCAGCCAGCAATGTTCTTGTCCTTCCCCAGGTCTCATCCCTGTCCTACACACTACGTTCAGGGATACCACCTGATGAAACCTGTACCTTCAGTGTCTCCATACTGAGCTGTGAGGCTGAGGGATGTAAGCCCTTTTCCACAAGGCTCCAAAAATTATCCAATAAGGAAGTGATTTGCTCACAAAAAAAAAAAAAAAAAAAAAAAAAAAAAAACTTCTCCTAATCTAGTTAAGCAGATATATTCCAGTTATACCTCAGCGCAACTTCATTTGCATTCACAAGGAAAAAAACCAGAACATTCTTGTATTACATTAAACATCATGTAGCACTTTACATATATTAAGAAATCCTGATAAAATCCTGCTTTATGTTACAATCCAAGTATGTAAATAGATTAAGAAAATGATTTAATGTGGAAAAAAAACTGTGCTTTTGGGAAACTGTATTTTCTTTCCCATGGGAAAGTGCCCCAATTCTCTTCCCTCCTCCCTCCCCTTGCAAGTCATAAACCTTTATAAATGAATTAATTAAGAACTGAAAAGAAATACAGACAGAAAACTATCAGAATCAGTTAAAAATCCCAGATAAAAATGACACCGTATTTTAAACACGCTGGAAGACGGTGACATACTCCAGGATTTATCGTAACTTGTAAGTCTGCTTATTTTCAACATGATTTTACACAGGAATTACCACTGTTCACAAAAATTAGTCACACATTCTTACCCCCTTCATAAGAAGATGCACCCAGGATTTGTTCCTTAAAGCGGAATATTTAGACCTGCCAAATAAAAGTCAGCAAGAGAACCCACTGGCTGGCTTTCCTAAAAATACCTCGAAATCTTCAACAGCTACTTCAGTGAGAAAGCTATCAACTTTGACAGGATAAAACCCCTGCACAGACGACCTGGCAAACATCCTCATAAGCGCTGGGAATTTTGGCAGCTTGAAATGCATCGCCGCTACGATTCCCACCGAGGAGCTACGCGCAGCCAGAGCCAGCAGCCCTGTCTGCACGGGACAATGCATCAGCTTTGGCTATTGCAGCCCTCATCCGTGGCATAAATAAACAAGCCTACCGAAGCCTGGGAAAGTGTGGTTTCTACTGCTGCTGATTTTTGTACCATTCTGCCTTCTGCTTTGTGCCAAGAGGAGAGCCTGCATATTCAACTGGTGTCAAAAAATGGAAGGCAGAGGGCTGCAGAGCCCAGAAGGTGAGGCACTGCAGCAACTCCCCTCGAAGGCCATTACGTGCCGCCACGCAACGTGCTAGGGCAAAATTTGCCCATCCATGTATCAGGACACACAGGGAAGGAATAGTACTGGGGTGGGAAACCAGCCAAGTAATCTCTTCACCTGGGGGAAAGAGAAGCTGGGGAGAGAGAGAAGAGCTGCAGAAATTACAAGCTTCTGAGCCCTGAGGAAGAGAAGCACGTGCATGAGGGAGAGACCAAGGGCAGAGCAGGCACAAGGTGAAACCACGCTCCGTCTCCTGACCGTGCTGCACCTTGCGCAGGGACTTCTGGCCACCTGACTCACCACGTCCCTCTCCCCGGGGCCTAAGACCCTGAGTGTCCCGCAGACCTTCTCAGTGAGGCTACCTTCAGAGACTGCGTCTGAATGTCACTCCACAAGCTGTATCAGGCCTTCGTTCTAGGTTCATTTTTAGACCTCTAGCTTTGAGCACAATATTAACTGTGGGCTTCAACTGACACCTCCCAGACCGTGCACTCTAGGCACCGACCAAGATGATCCTCACTACTCCTCCTATTAATTTCTGGTGAGGGGATCAGGTTGCAAAGCACACCTATTTCTGTACTGGTGCCAAATGGTACTAGCGAACTGCTGACACAATGAGTTCAGCTCACCAGACCCCAGGTGGATGCACAGTCCAGCTATATTTCCAGTTCTTTGAAAAAATCCAAATGAAACATGTTAATAAGTATGTAAGTAACTTACTGTTAAGTCCCGCATCTTATCTTACAGAGGCGGATTGGACAGTCACAACTGTTACTTCTGGGTTTGTAACACGACTAACATTTGGCTCAAAGCACTACGGTATCTTAAAATGAAAGGCATTTGTTGTCTTTAAGGAGGAAACATCGCTACACAGGGAGTTCTGAAAAGAATTCATCGAGAGGAGCCTACACAGCGACTTCCCCCACAAATTCTTAATAGTTCAACATCCATAAAAACGCTTATTGTTGTTTTCAACTAAATACAAGCTCCAGGCTTGGAATACATGGGCAGGGATTTTACACTGCTACTGCTGTCTACTGATTTAAATCGTTTCACATTCCTTTCGTCTCCTGTAGCCACTATTCTGTGTTACGGAAAACAGAAACTTTAAGAGATGTACATTTGGAAATCTGGACATGCTTGCATGTATACCTACTCTGCATCTACTTCCTCATTAAATCACACTGATCAAAGTTTCTCGATGAAAAAAAATCTACTGCAGCTACACAAATATAACTAGAAACCAACCTCTAAATCAGTAATGCAAGAAGCAAGTGGACTCTTACGAAAAAACCCTCCTAATGATCAATTTCAGTATAGTGACCGCTGCAGTATTTAACCACAGCTTTTTCTTCTCTCTCAACATCAAACATACTTCAAAAGCAAATCCACTGACTCACTTAGTCTTATTTTATTTATATTACCCTATGTCACGCACCTTGACTTTTAATTATTCCAAACACTCTGCTCTAAGCAGGTGTTGGCAAAGTTCAATTGTCATTAAAATGAAATTTGTTCAGGCACTGAGCTGTAGTATGGTTCTGTGCAGTTTTATGAAAATATTTAGTGCATGAGGTACAGAAGGGCATGCTACCAAAAAAAAACACACAAAATGCCAGTACGGGTACCAGCCACAAAATGGGGGTTAACCCTTGTTTTGGGGGGAGAAAGGAGAGAACCAGGCTTAACAATTGCTACCTCATAAGCACTAGGGCTTTCCCCACCCCTCTGAATGTTTGTTTACTTGCTGGCATCAGACAAGCGATAGGACAAATGCACGCAGAGTCAAAGATATGAGAATGAGAAAGAATGTAAATGGGTGGGAGACAGCTCACAATATGATTCCTCACTTGTGCACAAGACCTGGGAAATGAGCAAAGCCTATGTAGAAAGGATCAGAAAATTAAATTAGCAAATAAAGAATGATTTGGCAGGGAAAGCAGGTCTGCCTGCCTCCCACTCACAAACACTGCCGTCCTGGGCAATGACAAGCAAAGCACACAGCTACAAAGCCACGTGAGAATACGTGGCGAGTGTTCCCAAAACTGTCCATACCTCGGTATTTGTTACCCTAAGATGATGCCTCTCTTCAGGGGATACATGGAATTGCCTATGGTGTAAGACTGAGGGAGCCATCATGCAGCGCTGGCCAATTTCATGAATCCACAGGCTTCACCACAAAGGCATATGTGACTGAACTGTATAAAGTCAACTTAACCCATTAAAAGCCCCACTGAACCTCAATGACAGAAGATCAAGAAAGCAGAAGAGATGACAACTGGAAAAACAAAACTACTGTGTGGCTTAAAATCTTGGTAATTTAACAATTCCTCAAGGCCAATTCAACGAAGCCAATTTCTAGCCTTCCAAACTTTTCAGACTGGGCTAAAGGCAGCAAGGTGTAGGCACCGCATCACCTCAGCCCCACATCATGTGAAGTGCTGACCCATTTCAGCTTCACTTGATGGAGACAGAGGCCTTGAAACATTTTAATTTCTTAAAGCTCCCATTCAATTAGGCAGCTGGATAAAGGACCAGATTTGGAGTCTGGTAACAGAGAAGGCTGTAGGTAAATTCAAATGGAACAGAAGATTGCAAAGACTTCACTTATGAAAGAAAGTTACTACTGGAAGAAAACTGTTTGCCAGATACCACACATTTTCAGAAATATCAGACAACAATTGAAGGACACGATACTACAGAAAGATGAGCTTGATATATGTTATTACTGACATACAGTTATTTTTTTCTTAGTAACCACAGGCTGTTTCCACATTACTGCTGACCCCAGGAGAGGGCCATTTCTACAGGCAGCCCTGCACCGCGAGCTCCCTCCAGCCACAGCCCTGCCCGCAACCCTGCCAGCCCAGCCTGGCATGGGTGTCACACACCCTACAGAAGGGGTTACAAATCCACCCCCTGCTCACTGTTTGCAGGTAACTCTGATTAAGTTAACGCAGCTCATTCAGAGATCAGAAGACTGATCACACATAGCACACGCTGAAGCAGCGTTAGCCTCAGGCAGTGCCGTCAGCCAGATCTGACCCGTGCCCCATGTCCATGTAATGTCTAGGAGCTGTATTTCAAACAACCATTTCTCATCCATCCCAATTCGGTTTACCTTGGAAAACTGCATGGAGCTCAGCACTCTGAGGCTGAAATTTACATTTAATTTAACTGCTCTTCTTTAGTGGGTCAAGAATGTTTCATGTTTCATCTAAATTAACAATAAAAGAACCAAACAGCTAATGCTAGGAAAGTCCAACAATTTTTGAACTAGGAACTACTCTCTGTTTTACTTGCAGAAGAAGACAGTATGAGGAGTCTCTTAATAAAAAAAAAGTCTCTTAATATAGAGACTATGATAAAACTGACTAAATGTCTTGGCAGCCTAAAGGAAGAAAGACAGTTTCCTAACTAGACATCAAGAAAAAGAAATCTCAATTCCCTCACTGACTAGCTGAGGAAAGTTTCTCTGAACACATAGAATTGTTTTTAAATTAGCAGAACTGTTTTAAAGTTAGTTAGTCCCAAAACATTCAATTCAGTGATCAGATCTGATACAATGATGTTTTACTTCGGAAGACTACTGTTTTACTGAGATCCTAAAAAATTATACTTTAAATTACAAATATTTATGGATTCCTTATCTAAAACAGTGCTTCCCAAACAAGCAAAAATATTAGAAATTTGACCAGAAATTCCATTCAAGTAGAAAAAAGATGTTACTTACTTAAGTCAGGTTACTTACTGCAGTTACAGATAACTGTATTTATACCTGACATTATACTAGCGTAAATGTCTGACTATTGTATCTAAGAGTATTTGCTGTAAATTGTGAGCAATTTTCAAGTTCACATGTGAACAAAACATCTTCCTAGCATACTGATGAAAAAAATAACAAAACCAGAAATAACTAAATCAGTTCAACAAAAGACTAAGATTTTTTGTTGTTGTTAACAAGAATTTCTTATCTAAAACTTGGGCAGGAAGGCACAAGAAGTTTCCCATGTAATATTTCCCAGAGGTGCATACAAACCTTTGAATCACAAGTTATACTCAGCTCAGGGAAAGTGAGGCCTTATATAAACCCCTACAGACACATTTAAATGCTGCTGTTGAAGCCTTTGAAGGCGTAAGAAATCTGTTTCTAACATTCCAATCAGTATGTTAAGGGGATGTTTTAAAAGCAACAAGACATAATATGTTTCAGAAGACTGATCATAAAAAGCTCCAAGCACTTCCAATCTTCTGCTAGTACTGGCACACGCTTTACTTCAACAGGTGAAGAAACATATCCTGCATGCAGAAAGTGGAGGGAAGTTATGATGCAACTTTAGGAGACTGTCAAATACATCTCAAGTATTTACACCTGCTAGCAGTGGTCTCTTGTGAGGCATTCCGCACTTCTTAGAACAAAATTTATTAAGAGCTAATTATCTGTGATAAATACTTTTCTTCTTTCTTCTCCAAACCTTTTTTCTCTCCAAACAGGAAGGGCCCAAATGTCTTCCACCAGAATCAGTGGAAGAATGTTTCTACAAGTGATGAAAGACTTGGCACAATCCTGAAAACCCCTAGTTGCAGAAATACTTCTGTTGCCTCAGAGAACTACTTGAAAACCAAGAAAATACTCCGTGGATCAGGACTTAAATTAGGCCCCTCTGTAAATTAGTTCCAAATACTATCCAACATAAATAATCCACAATAAATATACAAGCATGAACAATTACTGAAAACATGCATAAATACTGTTCCATGCAAAAATTATTTTAAAAAAATATTTTAGTTATATAAAATGACTTATGGACCATCATCACTTTGGAACAACTGAAGGATGCCAGAAGATTTTCCAAATCAGTCAAGCCTTCTTTCTCCTCTCCTGTCTGAAATTTTATAAATAACTTAGTAAAAGTGCTTTGAACATGCCACAGAAACACCCAGGTGAATTCCAAGACATTGAGTGTGATAGATGAGGTGCTGAGTTTTGGTACACCTAACATACATTTCATGGCCTCGTAACTTCAAGTATAAATGTCAGAGGTTTAAGAATGTTTGTTAATTCCCGGTCAATGTAATATACGTGGAACAGATATAATGCCTTCTGCAATCAAAAGTGGAAACGAGACATTTTTTAAGTGAGCAAATCTCAAAAACACAGTGATAAAACAAGAGCTGCCAGGATCAGCAATATTTGAGAGAGAACTATAAAGTAACACGTATTTGTTTAAATAAGAATTATGCTGCTAAAAAAAACAGGTTATCTACAGTTGCTAAGCCATACTAACTATTGTCTTTACTGTAGTACTGAATTACTGTAAAACATTTATGGCATGCAGCACTTTACAGCATACGTTCTATTCTGCTATCAACGTCATCATAGGAAGAAGCAAAGATAAAATTAAACATTTGTACTATGCTGTACGACAAAAGTTTCAAAACAGGATATGATGCAAACACCTATTAGTAAGAACTCTTCTATCAAACAGCTGTGATTTTTTTTTTCTTTTTTAATATCTGTATTTGTCATAAGTATGTTCCGGTTATCAGTCTGAATAGCCATAGTACTGACACAGAATGTATTTGTTTGGGAGGAAGTACATCATCACATATTTATCTCAAAAAGTGTGATTGTGCTTCTCTAATTGTTTTTAACAATCTGAAAATCTAAACTTCTAATGCAGTTGTACTTTCAATGCAATCTATAGAACTTCCAAGCTTCTGCAAGACAGTTTCTTTCTTCTTTGTTCTACACAGCAAGGAATAGAAAATACCATAGAAAAGGCTTACATTTTATCACTAAATGCTGTATTACCTCCAAATATTCAAGTTTTTTTCCCACTAAGTTTTCTCCTGATGCTTCCTTTGATGTAATCAAACCATTAGGTTAATTTTAAGTCTCTGAAGGTATTTTAAAAATAATAATAATTAAAAAATAAATATATTCTAAGTACAGTCTTAGAAAGGCTGAGCAACCCAGGTAAAATAAGCATTCTCACTTTTGCAAACTTCACTTTTTGTTTGGCACCCTGTAATACATATAAAGCTATGATGATTTATAAACACGACTTCTGACTTTAGAAAACCTACTCAAAATCCTCAAATAAGATTAACATAGATCACACTTCACACACTTGCTGAATTTCTTGCTCCACGGTGCCCCCTACTGCTACTCTGAAGAACAAACACAGAGTAAGCATTTCAAAATGAAATCTTTCCAAGAAATTCATTCATACAATCATAGTGTATTCCAGTTTAGTAGTAGAAAAGTAAATTTGAAGGAGTACAAAATTAATTTTTGAAACTATTTCAATAAGCATTACTGATTGTCAGTGTAATCACATGGAACAGAAAATAGCCTCTCAATTTCAAATAAAGTCAAAGGACTGAATCCTGAATCTTGCTACAGATATTCCTCTAATCAAAAAGCACATCTTTTGAAGGGCAACTGCATCCTGGGCTGCACCAACAGAGGTGTGAACAGCAGGTCAAGGGAGGTGACTGTCCCCCTCTGCTCTGCCCTTGTGAGGCCCTACCTGGAGTCCTGCATCCAGGTCTGGGGCCCCCAGCACGAGATGTGGGACTGTTAAAGGAGGCTCAGAGGCTGAAGCACCTCTCCTATGAAGAAAGGCTGAGAGAGCTGGGGATATTCAGCCTGGAGAAGACTCTGGGGAGACTGCCTCTTTTCAATACTTAAATGAGACATAAAAAAAGATGGGGGGCAACTCTTTACTCAATCGGATAATGACAGGAAAAGGGGGAATAGTTTTAAGATAAAAGAGGGCAGATTTAGATTAGAGGTTAGGAGGAAATTCTCCTCAGAGGGTGGTGAGGCACTGGCACAGGCTGCCCAGAGAAGCTGTGCATGCCCCGTCCCTGGAGGTGTTCAAGACCAGGCTGGATGAGGCCCTGGGCAAATTGATCTAGTGGGTGGCGTCCCTGCCTATGGCAGGGGGGTTGGAACCAGATGATCTTTGAGGTCCCTTCTAACTCAAGCCATTCCATGATACTATTCTCACTAGGTTTTAGGACTAACTTAAATGCTTACCTACGAATTCCTTCAAGGATGTCATTCACAGCTGCCAACAGTTTCTGCAGACCTAAAAAAGCTTCTTCAAATGAAGACTTTGCAGTTACTGTGTGGGGGTCCAACTTTTGGAAAATTTCAAGACTAGTATTATAAAAAAAAAAAAAAAAAGTTAATAAAAATCCTCAAAATTAAGAGAACGTCAGTACCTATTGCATGCATTGTATTTTGGCTATTAAAAAGCCAAGGTCAAATATAAAACTGTACTACTACCATGTTACTTAAAGTAGTCTTGGAATAAACAGTGGAAAGACTATGCCCTACAGCTGTACTTCTCTGTTGAAAATCTTTCTTGGTAATTGTACTCTATAACAGTATTTCACTAACTTTGACTTAAATAGATTTATCATTAAACTTCACTTTACAGAGAAACAAATTCTTCATACCCAACCTGAGCAAACCTCTCAGAAGAGAAGAACTGCTAGGCTGAAGAAGCAAAGTAAACTGCCTTCGTTGCATTTTTCCAAGCAGTTTCATTCTCCAGATTTAGAAGAGGATTGACACCTTTCCTTCAATAGTTGCATTGGGATAAGCTGCATTGCATTTGTGAAGAATAATCTCCACTGGTGGGAGACAAGTAGTATTTTCTTGACCATGAAATGAACTATAATTCTAAAATTGTATCCTCTTTTCACAGCAAGGCTCTTAACAGCTGGCAAGAACCAACACCTCAGTTGCAATTTCATTATTAAGGGATTCATTTGAAAGAGGTTTTCCTCTTGAAACAATGCCTATATGAAATTTTGAAGTTCACAAATATCCCAGTAAGAGAACCAATTCTCTCCATTTTGGAGGCTAAATTGTTATACACTGACGCTGTCCTCTGGTGCAAATTCTCATTTGACTTGAACACCACACTGAGCCAACTCATCACAAGCTTAAAATGCAGATTAATTTGCATTGGTGTAAACCAAGAGGAGTTACACTGGTGCAAATCTTTAGTGTACTGAAATGCTAGAGTAGAAATGGCATTGTTAAGGTTACTATCATCACATATTACACGAGTCCTTTAGAGACCACCAAAAATGGTGTTCCTTTGTGCTTGACATAGCTCAGAGTCCTTCCTTTAAAAAGATTTTAGATTAAGACTACAAAAAGAAAACACAGTATTTATTCTGTTTTTTACAGCATGCAAAAGCACGGTGCTTCAATGATTTTCAAGCAGACTTTTTAAAAACAACCAAAATAAAAACAGTGGTAACACATCTAGGTGGAGGGGTTTTTCATTTCATGCAATTTTAAGTTTATGTGAGAAAGGAAATTTGTCGCTAGATTCTGCATTTGGATACTTCACCTTTAATATGAAGGATTTTGCTTAACAAGAAAATTGTCTATGTTGTAAACCAATTGAAATAATAATTTAAAAAAACTAAGTGCTTTTGCTTAGGCTAGTACACATCCACAGGGTTTGAAAGGAAAATAACCCCAAGAAAACTTAGAGCTTCAATTCCTCTTTTTTATGGACAAAGGTGAGATTTTCATGGATGCTCCCATTTGCATTTCTTAAAGGGCTTTCAACGCTATTCTCTGAAACAACTTGTTCTAGCTACTGTTATGAAAAAGAGCAGCAAGCTAGACAGACACAGACTGCATCTATGTTATAAGTTGTATGTTCCTAACTTCTTTGTGTGACAAGCTGTGTGATTTTTTTTTTTGTCAATCTAAACTAATTACTAACAGGTTTTTCTCTAAAATGAGAAGTAACAAGCAGTTCCTATGGTATGTTTGCTTGAAATTTATTGAAGATTAAATTCTGAAGTTCTAGATATTTAGCACACTGTACCTGTACAAGTTCATTGTATTCCATACACCTTCAAGGACTGACCAGATTTCCTGGTGCCTGTTTTCTTGAGACACATGAATGCTTGAAGGTAACCTTTTTCCTTCACAATTTTGCAGATTTGGTGTTGTTGCTTCCATTCTTTCACATGGAACACTTTCTGAAAGAACCATGATGTCTTCTGATAAATCCTGCTCACTGTCTGACCTCACCTTATAAAAGTTTAGCAAACAAACAATGAATGTATTTAATTCCTAACTTAAGAAAACTTGAACACTTCTAAATGTTTTGTGTTTGTGTTTTATTTTTGTTTTAAAAGTGATGTTCAGAGAACCAAGGCATATCTGTTTCAATTGTAACTGTCTTTATTATACTCTGTATCTAAAGCATCTCTCAGTCTTTTAAGGAGTCTTTCTGCTGCATGTATAGATCAGGAAACTGATGCACAGGGAACCCTACACTAAATACAGTAAGCTGGTATAAACAAGAGTTGCCTCTTATTTGCACATATGAAGAGACAACATTGCTCCCTGTCCCATGACTGTTGGCACACTCCTCTGGAATGGTATAAAGTATTCACATACTCAGGATAAACTGGTTCAGGAAATTTATCCAGGTAAAACTGATCTGACAATCTAGCCTGTGTATTGGCAGTTCTTTACAAAGTCAAATGTCAGACAAGAATGGTAGGAAACAAATTTTCCAACAGAAAGGCTGCTTCTTCTGGCAGCACTGTTCACAGAACTGTAGAATAAGTGGCCAACTGCAGTGCATGCAGAAGGTACAGCTGAGCAGAGAAACAAGACTCCCTAGCAAAAGCTACTGGATCATCCATCCTCCTTGATTTTCCTCTTCATCCTTTCCTCTTCAGCCTTCTCCAGATGTGAAAAGAACTTTTTAGAGTTCTGACCTGTACTTTTTTCCATACATAGAAATATTTGAAATCATCCATGCTCACTATTCCCTTTTTTATGCCATTACACTTGGGACTAACGATTACCACAAACCAAGACACCAACATTTCTCCCCCAGCAACTCAGATGAGCTGTGTACAAATGCACATCTCTGAGAACACAAAATGTATCAGGACACTCTCAACTACCAAAAAGTGCATGGTATAAAAACGTTCCTGCTGCATGTGTAGGAACAGAGCTACCGAGAAAGCTGAAATAACATGCCCAGGAATAAGGTCAAAAGTAGAAATTACAATTTTATTTTTAATCTTTAAGGTTTTTTTTATCAGTTACAAATGCAATAGAAAACTAATTTTTAATTAAAAAAAGATTCATTTAATTAACTATTAATTATTTTTAATTAATACTTAAATTTAATTATTTTAATACAATTGTAATTATTAATAAAATTAATAATAAGATTAATTAAAATAATTAAAATAAATTTAATTTTAAAAGACTAATTTAAAAAGATGTTTTTCTTGAAGGTAACTAAGTAATGTTTTTTAGTCACCCTTCTGACACCAGCACATTTATATTAGAAAAAAGGCCTACCAAGCACAAACATAGACACAGATATTTGCTACAAGAAAATAGATGTTAAAATTGGGGTCTATTAATTTAAAAAATAACCTAGCAACATTTCCTGCAATAATTTGTTGAATTTATGGGAATAATTTAGAAGCGTAAGATGGGTTTTTAGTACAAATATAGAGTATCTCCAAGAACTTGTTAAGTGAATGAACACTGAAGCTCCTCTTACCTCTGTAAATGTTTGGTACAGCTTACTCACTTCGGCATAAGCCTGGGGAAGTACACCATTATAGTCAGACCTTGAACTGAAAGCATGCAATAATTTCTTGGATTCCTGAAGCAAGATACCAGCTGTTGAGGAGTTCACTGTTTTACCTGATATTTAGACATTAATATGGGAAATTAAAAAGAAATAAACTAGATGTTAGGAGATACTACTCTTAGGAGGCAAATCTAATACTCATAGCTGAACGAACTGAAGCGCATATAAAGCATTGAAAATGGTTCAGAAACATTGAACAGCCTCAAGAGAAGTATTAACAACAGTGTGTAGTGTTAAGACTTCTCCCTTGTTAACCAAGTCTTCCCAACTTATCCAGAGTCTGGCAAGAGGCTCAAATGGCATATTTAACACAATTGAAGAACAGCAATATCCCAGAGGATCTTTATCTGTTATAAACAAATTTATAAAAATGACATTAAATAAATGAAAGGGGGGGAGTTGTTTGTTTGGTTTTGCTTTTTTAAAAACAAACCTCCCTGTCTTCATCTGTCACATAAAGTAACCTTTACCCCTCCCCAATTTGTTTAGCAAATGTAGATCATTTGGCCACACATAATGCGGTGGCAAATGAAGGAAGGATTATTTGCTTTTTAAAAAGAGTTCAGAAACTTCAGTGACCATTGCTGCATATTTCCATTAAAATGTTTTTTCCTTGATTTTTGCAGATACAAACAGATGTGTGAAATAGATAACCCTAAATTAAAAGAAAAAAAGGAGAAGGACTACATTACTATTAATACTATTTATATATATATTTATATATAAATTTATAACTATTATATACATATATATAATAAATACTATATCATAAATATATTTATATATACCTGGTTTGGTAGGGGGGTTGGACCCGATGATCTCTTGAGGTCCCTTCCAACCCCTACAATTCTGTGATTGTGTGATTCCATGATTCTGTGATTTTATCATACAGACTATGTGCCTTTTCAAAGTGTCTAACTACTAAAACCAGAACAATGAGTTTATTTACAAGTTTATAATTAACTTTCTTAAAGATTCTTACCTGTACAAAAGTGTTTATAGAGACATTCAACAGTTGCAAGTAAGCTCCTTGGCACAACATGACCAAAGACAGCCACCCAGTGTTTTTTAAAACACTGCAGCAAGTTTGCTAATGTCCATGGTGGCTTCAGGTATAGTATCTGAAAAAGAATACATTTAAAAATCCATAGACGTGGTCGTATACATTTCAGAACATCTCTGTTCTTCAATAACGTTATGATTTGTGCTTGCTCAAGTATAATTTCAATGATTCCTCAGAAATAGTTATACTCAGATTTAACAAATTTATCTATCTAAAAAATGTGATTTGGCAACATTATGGGTTACACAGAGATGCTCATGTAGGAGTGTCCAGTGTACAATAATAACCTTTCAACATTTGCATGAGGCTTTGTTCTCCTTTTCTCAAATATTGAAAACGTCCTCAAGTAAACTCTAAAGAGATTTAATGCATTGTTTATGTAGAAATGCCAGAGTAACAGTAAACATGCCTTTGATTATCTACAATTACTGAGAAAGTAAAAAGAAACACGTTTCCTACCTGTTGACTATACATACATGAAGTAATATGTGCATATCGCAATGAAATTTTAATTTATTACTATAAAGTAAAACCAGAAATTGGGAAGACATTGACAAGAATCAGGTAAGTTAATTGTAAATGCCTAAATACTTAACACTTAATCAAAGCTCTCTCTTGTGGAACAGGAGATGCAAATAGTATATAAAAGCATCTGCTCTGATGGGAGATAAGTGCAACAAGTTATTTATTTGCAACAAGTGCAAATAAAATTAATTAACTAATTAATTAAATTATTTAATAAAATAAATAAAATATATTATTTAAAATATGATTAAAGTATTTCTTGAAGGACATATTTACAATGCAGTGATTTAATCACACTGGAAAAGCAGAAATCTAGATTTAATGAAATTAATACAAAGAGGTCTGAAAACTCGTACTTCACGGCCAGCATTTCTATTACTGTATTATTAAAACCCTGCCCATATTAGTAAAACACTGCACAGTCATTACTGGTTAAATACAATAATCTTGTTAGAAAGTGAAACTGGAAAATGGAACATGCTTGGTAAGTGAACTGTTACGTTAGTGAATTGTATGAATTAGCTGTTTGGTTTAGCATAGGTACTAACACCGTTAAAATACCAAGGACACTTAAACCTCTTAAAACTTGAAATATTAAGAAAGACGTCATATGAAACTACCTCCATCCATAGGTTTCCAAATGCAATTTTCATTTCAGTTTCCAAAATACATGATAAAGCTTCTCCTAAATTCTTCTCAAGATCTGGAAGGATATTTGGAAATTGAGCAGAAAGATGAGCTTCGCTTCTTTCTGTTTTCTGGAATTCTGTATCTGTAAAACCAATGGCAATAAAAGGTACTTATTGCAACTGCTTCTGTATCTAATTTAGGTTGATAGAACACAAATCACTTGTTCCCATAAATAAAAGGCAGTCTGCATTTCATATTTATGTTACAAAGCAGATAAGCTAATTAAGTATCAAACATTTTTACTTATACCCACTTGTATTGCAAATATTTTTAATTATGAGCTACTAAACGAGAAAATCTTATTTCTCCAAAGTATTATTCATTTGTCATCTCATTCCATATTACTTTTTTCCTTAAATAACTTATATACAGCCAGTGGGGTTATCAGCAAGTATGAGAAGAACACTACTTACTATTGTAAGCTGTGTAAGCTATTGTATTTGCATTTTTAGAAATATGAACGGGCAACCCAAGAATTAAGACTTACTGGTTGGGAGGCAGGTAAAGCTATTATTATAAAATGTAAAGGAGTGACCTAAACATACAAAATTTTACAACTAAATATGAATAGGACCCAAACTGGTTCAACCGGAAAAATCTATTTTCAGTCCTAAAAATTTCAGAACACCTTTTAAATGACTATAAACACAGGTAATCCATGCTGTGGGTTTGTTTCTTTTTTCTGTTAAATAAAGATATGTTTCATGAATTTTCTCAAACCCTACGAGACAGATGTTTTAATAGAGGTCTCAAACTTTCAGGAACCTGTCCAAAACAAGAAGTACTTTTATCCATTCAAAGTGTATAAAAACCGAGCTTAGAGTAGAAACTCTTCTCCTGCTCCTAAGTGATTACTGTCTCAAAAGTCAGCATATTTATGTACACATTAAACAAACTTACCATATTTTGACTGTTGCAGCTCAACACAGTTCTGGTGCCTGTTTACATTCAGATTCTGTAGAGCAGTAACCAAATCTGCTTTGCAAAATGCCTTGACCTCACTCACAATGGCTTTATTGCATAAATTTTTATCATCCCTAGAAGAGAATTAATTTCTGACATAAGGCTGACATTACTACATATTAAGTAATAAAAGTACCACATTGAATGATTTGTCTTCTGTAAGTTAATTTTGTAAGCTTCATTATATACAGAGTTTTCCATCTCAAGCAATTAGAACCAGTGCAATGAATTAAACCAGAATATTAACTAAAGCAGCTATCGTGAAAAAATGTGTTCCAGGCTCCAGGCTTGCTTTATGGAAAACAACCATAAATACTGTAGTAGTGACACCCAGTTGCTATCAACTTAGAATGCAAACAAAGCAATGTTTTGAAGACATATCTAATTAGATTAACATAACAAATCCTCATTTTTTACACCCATTTCTACTGTTCTGCTGGCCAAACTGTCACAGATGCTACCTTGAGTCATCCATACTCCAGCAGAACTATTACATACATGCAATACAGACGTGGATTCTAATAATTTCCCACAAATTCCCATTGCTGCTATTGTTGCAGCAATGCATTTTCAGATGAAAAGCACTCCTGAAGTCACCTTCAACATCTCCTGTTCTTTACTCTGATAAATCTGAAGTCATACCAACACTGTGACTGAAATAGTATTTCCAGCAACAACCCAGTTTCACAAATGAACTTACACAAACCTATGAACTTAACCTGAAGCTATACAGCAAAGAGTTTTAACAAAGACCAAACTATATACAGTACCTGTCAAGTAGTACAAACCTCTTAAAAACTAGCTTTACATGACTTATATCAAACCAAGGATCAATATTCGAAACTCAGCTGTTACCATCACAGAACAAGAGCAGAGGCAAATCTGTCTCTGTCTTCCATCTTTCTGTGATTGCCCTTGTCAATGTTTATTATTATTTCCAACCAGGTGGGCAGAAGCATGTACCTAACTGGATCTCAATCAGTAAGACATTTTTTTTTATTTCAATTTCATAACTCTAATATTTTTTGTGAGAAGTCAGAATTAAATCTGAGAAAGCTATGCTTTCAAAAGTTTTAAAATTGAACATTGAATAAACTTCATCCTATTTCAGGCCTCCTGCACATGAAGGTGATTAAGCCTACAACCTTTGTGTTTTATTGTACCCTTCTACTCCAGCTTTTAAGAGGGTGACTGCTCCTTAAAAACCTTATTGCTGAAGCAGCCCTTCACTATAAGGTACGACTTGAAAATGCTGTTTTTGGCACAAGACTACCTTAAACTTCATAAGAACTCTAGAAACACAGGAACTCACGTGCACAGTATGACAACAGCTTGAGGAAAGAGGCTCTGATACTGCAGACAACATTGTAAAACACGATCATCATTATTCTCGTCACTCAGGCCATCTGTAAAGTTAGTTAAGAGTTAAGACAGAGCTGACTTGTAACTAAACATAAGAAATACTTCAGTGTAGTCATGGCACTGTTTCTAAATGTAAAAGTCCCTAAACAAGGACAGAGAAGTGTAATCAAAGCACAAATATGAGTTCTGAATTCTGAGGTATTGCTCCACTCAAGAACACTACAGTTTTGCCAGGAAACCTCCAAGTAAAACATGCATAAGTTTCTGAATACGTTAGATTTTGCTACAACTTACCCAAGAGCAAAAGCATAAAACATATCCTTAGCTTGTAGATTAAAAAAAGGAGTAACCAGATGAATTTTCATTAAGTAATCCCTCACTTAGCAACATAATAGGTGCAGTTTAAAGTGAGAAACGACCAATAAAACAATAGTGCACAAAGCACCAACACGAATAACCTATTTGCACACTATAGCCTTGGATACGCTCTGAAGCCTGCTGTAAGCCATTAGCAAATTTTTATTAGCAAAGTGTAAAATCAGAGTGAAGACCGTATTAAACTCAAAATTTATTGCTGAGGTTCACACTAGGCAAATCACAAGGATTTAAGAACCCAAAACCAAATAAACTGTACATCTTACATGTTTTTTGAGAAGCAAGCTGCATGGATTGCCCCCACAATTTTGGATCTTGTTTTTTGAGACACATGTAGATAAACTGGACTGCAGGGATAGCTTTGTCCCGAACATGCTGCAACATTTTCCCCTTCTTCAAATTGTCCAACTCTTGTAAAACAACCCAGGGAATTATCAGTGCAAGTCTGCCAACACCTACAAGGAAAAAAAAAAAAAAAACAAACAACAACAAAGACAATTTGAAAGATAAACTGATAATACAGTTAAATTTGAATCCAAACACCATATTTATCTAAGCTCACCCTCCCCACCTTTTTTTTCCCCCAATAGTTTTCATTTTCAGTGCTCAGGAACACCTAGCATTAAAAAATGAACAGCTAAAGTTCCCTCTTTCTAATCTAACTTCAAACTGGAAATGTACCAATTGCACGTGAAAGTAACAATATTAGGCAAACAAAATGAATAAACAATTTTAATCAAATGGATACCTTGAAAACAGTGTGTAGCAATATTGTAAAACATTTATGGTGATTAACACCCCATCACACTCACTGTAAAATGTTAAAGTAAGGTGACAGTAGCTGAAAATACTGGAATGAACATGATAGTCACTATACAAACACAAACATGAAATAAAAGAGTAATGGTTTGCACTAACTGCCAACCAGCATTCCTATAAGATAGAAAGAGGAAGTATGGATATTGGACCATGGTTTTATTTGTAACTAATTCAGAAATTCTATGATTGTTTTGTTGGTCCACCCAAAACAAGTACTTCAATTGTTTTCTTTCCCATTCATATGAGAATACAATATTTAAGATATACATTAACATCCACCTGCATTGCAGTAAATAGGTCAGTAATCATCAACCCTCTGAACCTTTGGTGTAATGGGTCCGGTGCATGACCAGAAACAGGGAGGTGCAATATTCTAAAATAAATGCATCTGAGCCAGCAGCTCCCATTTTACACAATGCAACACCATTCCTAACTTGGGAAAGAGAAATACAGTCTGGCACACTCTTGAAAATTACTTGGACCTTTATTAAAGTTATTTTCCATTTGGCTGGAATAGGTGTATTCATTAGCTAAGAGAACTAAAGCACCACAAGCACTCTGATAAATTCAAAACACGTTGAACAGCAGCTAACATGCACAATCCTAATTCTGCTAACAGTAAATCACTAAAACATCACTACCACTAGTGGATTAATGGATTAAATGTTTCAAAGTATATTCTTGTCTCTAAATGTAGACTTATTTACTTCTGAAAATTCATACACATTCCTGGGAATGTAAGTACACCAGTATAAGCATAGTAGGTACTACTTCATATCTGAACTTTCCTTAAGAGGTAGCCTATTTGGGTTCACTGAACCAGCCACAGAAACAGTGTGAGCCTCTTGTCTCTGCATGAAACCTGATGTCTTTTCAAGGAGCCTTTTTGTTTTTCTGTGGTTTAGTTTTGTTTTTTTTTTGTTTGTTTGTTTCATATAGTCTGAAATTCTTACATCTGTTTTTTCTTAAAATTTCTTGTTGGCCACTACGTATTCACATACCTGGTATATCCTCAGATTTCAGGGACTTGACAAACTCAAGGTGACTGATCATTATATTTGTGTCAATCACTACTAGTATGTTCAGACCAGAAGTAGAAGCCCCTGGGGAAAAAAACAAACAAACAAACCAGTTGTGAGAAAATCAGTTGTATACTCTTTACTCAGGTCAGTAACTGATTTTAATGACCAGACTCAAGTAAATACCAAAGAACGTAAGATCACGACATACCAGCGGAAATATTTAAATCCTGTTCTGGAAGATCTATTTCCATACTTGTAAGTTCTCCACAGGTCTGTGCTACAGACAATGACATCCTCTTTTCAATACGAGCAACATGCAAATCTTCAACTATCTGCATCTACAATGAAAAATATGTACATATATGAACTTAATTACGTTTAAGTAATCATTTCTGAATTGTTTCCAAAAGAGATACATTTTCATTAATGGTTTTATGTTGAAACTGACTAAAACTGAAACAAAATATTTTAAGTTGGTACAGCAAAGGTAAAGCTGTGAGAATCTTCTGCCCATCCTCCACTGTAAGAAGTCCACAAAAAGACATCCAAAATATGGCCTAGAAGCCTTTGTTTGTGACCTAGTACCCCAAATTTTTCCTCCATTTTTTTGCTATATAGACTGCAATTCACCTATCATATGTTTCTCAAAAAGTATCTCTCTTCCTTCTGGAAAGTTACAGGTAGGCAAATGTGATAGCTAGATTATGCAAGCAACTACAAAGGCCCCCAGTGCTGCAGAGAATAATATAAATATTATACATTTCTATCTCAGAAAGTTCCTGATTAGCAATACTTCACTTTAGTATTTGAAAAAAATGCTCTACATATTTAGAAGTGTAGATCATAAACTATCAATGAAGAATATTAGGGAAGGCCATGGAGTTGTCTAGCCACAAAACTCCATTTTTTAATATAACTAGGAAGTGTTAAATGAAGCATTACTAACCTCTTGGTCTCCTTCTAGGTTCTCACTGCCTTGAGGGGGTGGAAAGACTTCAAAGCTCTGTAGGAAGAGTTACAAAAACATACCAACACCACAAAATATCAAGAAAGACTGAGGAACAAGTGATCCCCTTGTCATGAGATTCAGAATATAGCTCTTTAGTATTAAACAAGTGCATCACTTACCTTTTGGATAGATTTTATATTCTCTCTGACTTGGTAGGAGTCAGATGTGCATGGGACCTCAAAATTCTAGAAACAAATAGTAACAGAAGTAGGATATGTTACAGTCTTTCAAAAAGAATTATTTTTAGAAAACACTGAATATTGCCAAGTGAAATTAACAGGTAATAAAGTGGGTTTTTGATATCCATGATAAAGCATCTACAACAGCATTTTAAAGGGCTTATAAGGTTGGTTTTCCTTTAAAATAAATGTAGTGTTTTACACAGTAAATTTATTTTTCCAATCTCTTGTGGGTTCAATGATTTCCATGACTCTGAATGTGATTATCATCTTTGCATGTGCACAAAATGATTGCACTACTACATGAACTGAAATTTCTAAAAATTAATGCTAGGCATGTTAAACAATGACAACAAAAAGTAAGGATGCTCAAGATAAGAAGATACGTAAATAGAGGTGTGGAGACAAACACCACTAGAACTCACAAACAAACTGTATCACAGCCAAACAAGAATTTATGCAGGAAATTAATGAATTCAGTCCTAGATCCACAAGAACAAGTTCTCCGGGCATCACTTTGCTGGCAATAAGCATCTGTTTGGCAGGGAGTTTCATTGGCTCAATTTGTGCATACAGCCCTGTCAGCTCAGAAAAAATTTCCATTGACTTACATCTAAATCGAAGTAACCCAAGCACCTGGCAGTAAGGTAAAGCTACAGAAGCATATGTGCAAATGCAGTCCTAACAGACATTTATTCCTCCAGTTTATCTAACCATTTAGCAGAGCAGAGAAGCATTTTAATGCGTTTTACAGTGTGAGCAGAAAAATCCATCTAGTTGGTTCTGGAATTCTGTTTGAATTCTGCAGGACAGTCAGCTTACATAAAAACCACCAGCAATTCAGAAAAACTGCCTGGAACAACTATCTGCATTATAACAGAAATAACTGTGTTCTTGTTACCTGCTTAAAACATACTGCTGGGGCTTCAAAGTCTGTTTCCTCAGTCCCTGAATTACCAGTAGCTTGATGAGAATCAGCATCCTGTTTTTTCCATTTACAACAGTCCCATCGTTGAGGTGTTTCAGTTGATGGTGTACATTTATTAGCTTGGAGATTTTTCTTAGAAAACTCCTCATATCCTTCTTCATACTCTTCTTCACAAGTCCTAGATAATTTATTTGACTTCTTAGTGAAAGGCCTATCATCATGCACAGTCTCTGTGGATGTGCTAGGTGACTTTTTTGGAATTCTGACATCTTCACTCCATTTTTTGGCTCTGTCTGCCTTTTTATGGGGAACATGCAAATCATACACAGATGACTTAAGTTTTTCCAACATAGTTTGTTCAGCTTTTTCCTTTAGTTTGCAGAGTTCAACTTTCTCTTTCCTTTTCTTCACCACCTTGTCCCTCTGAACTGCAAAGCTATGCCAGAGTCTTTTTCCTTCTGTTCCATCTAAAGTACCTTTGTTGTGATTTTCCCTGCTAGTAGTCATTACATCAGTGGTGCTTGCACTTTTTCCACATTTAGTTTCTTTGGATTTAAATTGTATAACTATTCTCTTTCGCTTTTCAGATTGGATTAAAGAATTGTCTGAAGTTCTGCTTCTGTTTGGAGATTTTCCTTGGGATCTTCCATCAGCACCAGTCTTAGAACTTTGGTATCGTTTCTTCCCTTGCCCATCTTTCTCTGTTTTGAATCTACAGAAATGTTACCAAAAAAAAAAAAAAAGCTCAGTTGGTATAATAGAACAAAAAACAAAGAAACAAACAAGCACAACTGTTCTTGATTTTGGCAGTTACAACTATATATTTGTGAGTAGCACACTGGTGTGTCCTTAACCATGAGCAACATCTGTCCTTTAAAATAACTTGATAGAGCACTTTTGATGTATACATCTTTACCGGCTGTACAGCAGTTTCAATTTACCAAATTGAGAAGATTTTTTTGCATTTTACTACCTTTTGGTTTGAGAGTTGCCCTAATGCGATCTTATCACATTGCCAAGTTTTAACAGCATTTTAGTGATGCTAAGGTGCGTCACCCTAAAATTCAAGTATGCAGCAATCTTGGTCACACAGTGCCAAGCACTTAATGGCTTTCAAACAGTGCAGGTTAAACAGGCTGAGTAACTTGGAAAAGGAATGACTGAGGGAAATACATTAACATTCTACAGGAATTATGACAGGAAGACTGAATAAGAATCTATTTCTTGTAAGAGCAGAGAAAATACTCAATGAATTTACGATACAGTAGGCTTAAAATACCCAAAGAAAGTTTCTGCCCTACTCTATAACAGCGTTATCAAAAGTACTGGAGCAGTAAAGGTTGTTTAGGAAACTTGTGTAGGACAGGTTACTTAAATGCACTGATAAGCATGCAAAAAGACTGTGCCACAATTAAGAAACAATCCAAAGCTTTACCATCTCAGGATTCACAACATCATTCTTACCTTGTGTTAAACAGTTTTTGAACACTGTTTCCACATGCTATGCTTAAGGTGAAAGATTGCTTTATTTGCCTTCGAATCAGTTACTTCACACATCTGAAGAACTCAATGATTTCAGGACTACAGGGGATCTATTAAAGGTGCTAATTTCACCGCAGAATTATCCTCCAGACTTCACTGTAGCTTTTTTTTTTTTTTGTTTTCCTAACAGAACATGTGTAATATGCAGTACAGATCAAGAAAGAAGTACTCAAGACAGAAAAAAATATTTTTTTTTATGACAGTAGTGTAGGAAGGATATTATTCCTATCTTATTAGAATTTAAAAAATGTTGTTTGAACCCTGTTTTCTCCACTATCTCAACATGACCATCTTAGACAGAATCCACTCATACATCCACTCATAAATGCAATGCCAATACTTCATCAATTAAAATGCCAGATTTTATCTGGTGAACAAATCGAATACAAATCTGAAATTCAAATTCAATTTTTTAGCAGTTCTCTTTAATGACAGAGCAAAAACTTACCTGTGAAATTCTGTCTCTCCTCTCATAGTACGATTATAAGATCTTGTGTCTTCAGAGTTCTGTAAGAAGGGAGAAAAAAACTAAGGGTTTATAAAGAAAACAGCCATAACAAAACCTTCACAAGATGGAACAAGCTATTATTTCATGCTAGATTCACTCTGATTTCAAGTAAGTTAACCTTGAAAAAGGCAGATCCATACCTGTCAAGATCTAAAGAAGGTGTTTTCCCTCAACACAGCCACGATGTGCTATATACACTATCATCTTTTGAATTGTTCTACAGTATGGAATTGGATTAGATTCTCTAATTCCCTTAAGAACAGGAACCAGAGTTTGTATTTCTAAAGGTGCAGCTACTATAATAGGTTCTGTATCTATAAGGGCTGTATAGGTGGCTACTAGTAATTTTTCCCAAGGTGAGTATCATGCCGTCGCTTTGAACTAAATTGTAGAGTAGTTAATAGGGATTTCTCAAGAGCTTGTTACCACAGCCCCTCCTGATATACACTCACGTTACTTGTTTCTTATCAGGAAAATCCCCGATTACTCCTGGTTTGAGTGGAACTTGTTCTATTTCTTTAGCTAAAACCTGATAACATGACAATGTAGGGCTGTTTGAATCCATCACAGGTAAAAGCAAACCTTTCCTGGTCCTCAGGTTGTAATGGCACCATGAAAACATATCCTCAGTGCCTGAGGCACTGTGGTGGGTACACTCCACTCCTGTACTTGGCATAAGTCTTGCTCAGGCTTAGGAGTGGCAGCAGACCTCAATGAAATCGCTCCTCAAAGGGATAGCCCATTAACAATTGAGCCCCAGGCAGAGCTCATGCCAGGGCACAACCTGATAAGGAATCTGAGAAGGACTAGGAGTCGATCACTTCATCTAATGAATATGAAAGGAAAAGCCATCATGGCAGAATTCCTCAATTCCTCTGTTACCTCCAGAATTTGGTGAAGTCTGACACTGCCTCACTCCCCCGTTGGGGGGGGGGGGAGGAATAGCACAACTTCATTCCTAAACGAATCAGCAAAAAACCTAAATCCTGTACAATTACTGACCAAAAGACAACAGTCTTGCAATCCTACAAATAGCGATCCCAAACAAAAACCCCTGGAGCTCTCCAAGGACCACAGTGGTCTGTGCCCTCCATCTCACCCTGAGCTGTGGAGACTTCAGGACACCCCTGAGTAGATGCGCATCGCAGGGCCGACCCTTTGAGGCACACCCTCCTCTGTGGGACAAAGGAAGAAGGAGGCTGAGTAATTAAATCCCAACAAGGGAGTAGGGATACCCCTGAGGGGATGTACATCTCAGGGCTGAACTCCTTAAGGAACAAGCTTTCCACATACCAAGAGGAAGTAGGCTGAGTAATTCACTCAAGGGGATATTTAGGAAGCATGTGACTGTATTTTTAACCGCCCATAGACCCTGTGGTAAGTCCCAGGTGAACCTTGCCATTCACAAATCTTTAAGTTGGTGTTTCTACTGTGGCAAATTTCTTTAGATCATTGTGTTAATTAACTATTACTTAGACACTAATTAAGTGTTGCCAAAATCATGTCCCTGCCCATGGCACAGGGGTTGGAATTAGATGGGGTCCCTTCCAACCTAAACCATTCCATGATTAAATCTAACTTTGTTATTTGTTTTAATGGTATATAATAAATCTTCAATTGCTGCATTAGAGTTAACAACAGTAGAGTTGTGCAAAATCTAATTCCATGACAGGCACCATCTAAGGATGAGCCACTTGTTATAAACTGTTATATATGGAGTGGTAATTCGTGTCGAGAAAATGGCTGCTATTAATAAAGAAGGGGGAGATGTGGGAGTGTGGCCATGGGGGTTGGAAAGCCCCGTGGTTGAGATAACATTAGACTCTTAACGATGAGGCCAGCAGGAATGTAAAAGAGTTTAGAGGGAACAAAGAAGGGTGATTCAGGAGACTCCATGCAGTCTTGGGTTTCTTGTTCTCCAGCCGTTAAGGCATGGAAGTTTCTGGGTGTTTGCTGTTGTTGTTACATTCAAAGTTTGACCAATGAAAAGTTGTTTTGAAAAGAATTGCTGTGGGGAGAAGGGTATAAGAGGGGAGCCTGTCCTCAAGATAAAAAAAAAAAAAAAAAAAAAAAGGCAACGCGATGTGATGAAGTTATGTCATCAATAAAGCAGAAAGAAGGAATGAAAAGGAACAGGCTAGCGGAATGGAGACCAGGATGGGAACAGGCACATTGATCGCCTCATGAAGATAGGTTTGGCCAAACTCAGCAAACTGCTCAGAGAAGCTCGTACTGAAAGTTGCTGGAAACAGGCGCTCTGGAGCTGGAGAGAAGCTCAAGCTGAGAGAAGCAGACCCACGCACACAACTGCCCCTCGCTGGTAAGCAGCCGGGCATTATGGGGAATCATACGTCCTTAGGAACAAAGACTGTCCTGGTAGCCTCACAGCTTATTCTCCTTATTAACAATCAGACAGTTTATGAGCCTGAAATAACGGGACCAAATTGAGGTCAAGGTGTGGGACTCTGCAACTAAAACCGACAAGGTTGCAGTGGGATTGCTTGGCACCTGGCGAGCAGTCCCTGAGGCCTTAAAGAGCCCTGTGGGACCACAGTTCAGAAATGTGTGGTTTGCCAGATAGTGAGGGAGCTGCGGGCTCCTTTACTGATCCGACTGCTACACCATGGGCCCCTCTGCCGCTACAGCCATCGCAGGCCTTTGCTGTTCCGCCCCCTGTTGACCTGAACGTGCCTTTTGACCCAGGCCTCATTCGCCTTGAAAAGGAGATGGATATGCTTTTCTTCAATCCGGGAAGAACAGGATACATAAGGCCTGAAGACCGAGTTGCTTGACAACTTAAAGCAAGACATTTTGTTCAAAAGGAATGGAAAATGGAGACTTGTTTGTAGTCAAGAAAAGGAATGGAAAATGGAGACTGTTAAGTCATGGAACTTAAAGGATTGTTTGTTACCTTTCCTGATTGTATGTATGTATAGGCATACTCGGGTTTAGTATGTAAAAGCAATGTTCTATATATTTAGAATGTTTGATGTTCGTGTGTGCATGTTGGTGGAGCGTAGACTCCCTGCACACCCAACACTGTTTACTTGCCTTTTATACCTTTATAGCTTTTATACCTTTTATAAATATTTGTTTTATAAATATTACAAAATTCAGATTGAGTTGAGACTTCATTTAAAACAACAGTAACAGAGGTGACAGCAGCATGTAACAGTCTGGTATTTTCATTCAATTCATAATGATCTGTTGTCAAATGCCAGGTGCTATTAGGCTTATGAACAGACCAGACAGGGAAATAATATGGGGTATGAGTTTTCTGAACAATACCAAACCATTCTAAATCCCAAACATGATATTGTTGTACATGAGTTAAGGTACTTTGCGACAATTTATGTATGGCCTGCAATAGAAAAGCAGTAGACCCCTCATCTGATATTCCACCCATGGAGATTACTAAATTTTGAGTTAGTTTGGCACTCAAGTACCTAAAGGAGCCTCAATGCTCTGAGATCTTAGTGTATCTGTACCTAATATGCTTAAAGGTCCTACCACAACTACAGGTCTCAGGGTCCTTCCATTGGGCAGAGTCAGTTTTATCCCGGCTACGGGAAGCTCTTGCCTTTTCCCAACAATTCCTGTGACAGAAATTCTTGAATTTTAATTTTTAATCCAAGAGCATCCTCCACCCTGGACTGGTATTGAGGCCCCTATATCCATGAGAAAAGAGACAATGTAATTATCATTTACGTTTAGCAATATAGAAGGACTGTTGCTAATATTAATTCCAACAATTTCAGCCACTTGGGACAGTTCATGGGAACTCCATGGGCTTTAGCTGAGGAGTTCTTCTGTCAGTTTGAAGACAGAAAGGCCAGGGAATCAGGCAGAATATTATCTGGGGTCAGAAAAGAGGAAGCAGAAGGAACAAGGCTGTCTGGCACCCTTCCAGCATTCACACCAGGGGTCTGAGCACAACTGCAACCCCTCCTGTGCTTATCCCATAATCTCTGTAGGAGAAATGTAGGCATTTTATCTATATGACCTGATGTAAGTCCTACCTTCACAGAAGACCACATAAAGACCTCAGTCTAGGCCTCCATCCTGTCTATCAGAGAGTCTACTATAACATCAATTAATTTCAACACAGAATTTAGGAACATTTGTCCCTTATGGGGATTTCCTTTTGACATTTGCGCAGCCCTCATCTTTTTTTCCCTGTGGCAAGTAGCTGAGTCAGGATTATTTTTGATGAAAGACGTCCAGTTTTACAGTTCTCAAGACGTTGTATTACTCCAAGTCTGGGCTCCACTGTGTAACATGCATTTATTTGCCTTAGAGAATGCAATATTGAATTTAATAGAGAGAACATATTTTGACCGACCCCTGCATTGGGATTTTAAAGAACTATTATGTTTCCTAGGAATTTCTGTCCAGTTGTATCCTGATGAAGCATGAGAGCCCCTGCTCCCAATTTGCAGCACTGTCACACCTATCCTAACTAGTCCTCCACTGAATATTTGGAATATTGTACATATACCTGCCTTAGCTGATATGCAGTGTAACTGGCAGCGGTCACTGTGACCTAAGGTGGTGGGGGAGCACCTCTGTTGGCAGGAGGGAGTTGTACCGTGCAATTTTTAATGACAGGGATCAGAGACTATGTTATCTTGGTTAGTTCAAATAAGGATGTGGGGGCAGAAAATTCAGCCTCAAAGTCAGCATAATCCTCCTCATCAGCACGTTTCAGTGTGCATATTCTTTCAAGGATTTCACTCTCTGAAACTAGACATGTATGCTCTTGTTCTAACCAGCATAAAGCCAGAGGTCTGAAATCAGTTTCTTAGTTGTTTTTCAAATGGCAGCTGCTCATGTTTTGGTATCTTTAGATCACTGTAAAGCAGCTCACGAGTCTGTTTCTTTTCTTCTAGAAATCTTAGTTTCTAGTTATTACAAAAAAAAAAAAAAGTGCCTACAGTAGCAATTGGCTCTGCAAAGAGCCCAATGAAAGGTCCCTTTCCTTCTGCTCCTTTTACATTTATGACTTTCTTGACACCTCTGAAATTATTCTTGCAGGATTTCCCAATTACAATTCTCACCTACTGAACTCCCATCCCCTAGGGATTTCCCTTCCCTTATATTCTACTCCATTTTGCTGTTTTTCCACAGCCTCCCCCCACGTATCTATGACTTGTATGTTTCACAAAATCCCCTTTCTGACACCAATTAAAGTCCAAGGTGTGGAGCCACCCAGCCCATGGGTATACAGAGATCACAACACTGAGTTCAGGTAGAACTGTTCAGTTCCTAGTTAGGGGGAACACTTTGAAAACAGTTACACAGGCCTGGTTAGGAATAAGGATAGTCCCCAAACAAAAAAAATTGAGCAGTTCTTGGTTAGAAGGCAGTTATATTACTGCTTGGCATATCCTTATTGTCAGCTGTATCACATTAGCGTCAGAGATCAATTGGAATGCAATTTTGATCAGGTCAGAACAGAAGCAGTTCGCTACTGCAGCTACAGAAGAGGACACAGAGCAGCCGAATGACAGACTACTGACACAAACTCTGCCCTCCGCTGATACGACTTCTGCACAGTTAGTTTATACACCTTTGGGTTAAACGACTCAAGTTTTTGCAGAACTACAGCAGAATGTAGTAAGTTACAACAGAGAAGGGTAACACATGGAACACTTCAGATAAGGAAGCTGTAGACAGTACATCCTTTTATAAATAATTCAATCCTTCAGCTATTGGGTCATGATGACTTGGCAAGGCCATTAGGTCACTGCTGCAGACGTTTTCCTAAACAGAGAGGCTCACAAAGGCCTAGGAGGCATTAGCTAGTTTGCTTGTACATTAGAAAGCACTTAAAAAATAGAAGGGTTACAGAAACCAGTAGAGCCCTAAGGAAATTAAAGAAATCTTGAAGTTCTGACTATGGTTGATTCTAGAGTTCCAGCACCAAAAAAAAGCAAAGAAATCATAAATTGAGAGGCTGTTACAGGCTGCTGCCATGCATAATCATGTCATGTTACTTGCTGCTGGAAGTGCTGCTCAGCTCACATGATTATAATCAAATAGGAATCAAACTGTTTCATTGGTTTATTAACAATTTGATTAACTGGCAATCAGTGAGCTAAATGCTCAGAATCAATACCAACAAAGTCTGTTACTGCTTTCTCACTTCAGGTCTCTTCCCCTTCACCTACAAGTTCTTGAGATTTTTAAAAAATAATTCCTTTAAACTTAAACCCTTTTCTCAGAAGTCTCTTGATCATTCCCTGATTTTCACTTAATTTGGTCATCTTAAGCAAACTTTCCTACTATGACTTTCCTCTTAGCATTATCAGTCTTGGGTAAGTGTCCTCTTGGAACAGACTGTTTTACTGTATTTACACACAATTTACAATCACACAGCAATCATATCATCTGTTGTTATGCAGGCCGCATTACCAAGAGGTGGCAGTGCTGACTCTTCCAGACAGCTCTATTTAAAGCTGTTCTAAATTATCCTGTAGCAAGTGTCCTTTCATTCATACTTCCTGAATTATATGCCAAACTATTATATGCCAAGAGGCATAAAGTCTTCTGTGATCTGCCGTCATAGTTAAATCACACAGAAACAAACAAACAAAAAAAACACAAACACCCTACAATTGTACACAAATATGACGCTATAGAAATAGCTTACCCTTTCATCTGTATGAGCCAAAGATCTCTTATCCATACTATGATCACACTAAAGATACACTTGCTACTATTCAGAAATTTCCTTATCAGTTTGCTATTAATAGATCAGGTTCCCACAGTTCTTTGCACTAGGTCAATGCTTGCATGTAGTAATATTTAACTTTGGCCCAAACAGACTGAAGACATGCAATAGCGAACTCAGTACTCTTTGAATTGGTATAGGCATTAGTAAAGGCAACACAGCTGTAGTAGGAGGTTTCAAGCAAGATCTTTAACCTTTGCACTATAGAAGAAAAAATAAAAAAGGTAAAGCCTTAGAGTAAGCTAATATTAAAAGACAAATGGATAGAGAAATTTGGGAGAAAAAACAGTAGTTACAAACATTTGGCTTTGAACTGTAATTTCTACATGTGCAAAAGGTTTCTTACGTGTATAATTCAGTTTATAAGGCCACAATTCATCAACAAACACTTGTAAATATTTGTTGAAAGATAAGACAATATAAGACAAAAGCACTCACCTTTCATATATGCTTTACGAAAACCAAAGGAAAAATCTAGCAAACTGAAGCATGGATTTATTAAATTACTGATTTATTGGCTATATATTACACTAGTAGTAGGAAATCTTTCTAGAAGTTCAAATGAACAATAAAAAAATGAATGGGAAGCTACATACAAGCATGACCAAAATGATTATCAGTGATTATTTTATACACACGCAACACACCCCAGAATATACTAAGACTATATACAATTTTAGTCATTGCTTTGAATCTCATTGGTTCAGAGGAAATACCCAACAGACACTTGTTAAAATATTGCAAGTGATCATAAAATTTATACATTATATATATACACATACATATATATATATATATATATATACACACACACACACGAGCCGAAACAACGAACAACCCAGGAAAATGGCAGTAGTTTTGGTTACAGATTTCAGCTCTGCATTCCTCACCAGGAAGTTACACTTAAAAAAAACAACTATCAACTTCCGACACCTATTCCACCTGCAGGCTCTAGAGAAAAACATACCAGCTACCTGACTAGCACTTCGCAATTATCTGACAAATTCAATCCTCCTGCTGTTCTTAGTGGTCCTACCTTTCATTTTAAAGTTTGATTCATCCTTCCATAACAAAACTGCTAAATAATTCATACTCTCCCTTGAATGTGGGGATGTGATTTAAAAAAAATAATACAACTATTCCTACTTTGTCATCCTGGTCATCCAAACTATCCTCCTTTCCATTTAATTTCTTCAGTTTCTTTTTAGGCATCTTCAAATCCTAAGGGAAAAAAAAAAAAAAGCATTATGATTATTATTTACTTCAAATTTTTAACCCTTACTGGTATAAATATAATTTAACTTCATTATGAAAAAATACTTTGTTTTCTCTTTCACATACGAGCCACAGCAAACCTGAACAGTGTTGACAATCCATATCTCACTGACAAAACTACCCAGAAAAAAAGGGTGGCCATTCCTTACTCTACTATCTGCTCCAGAGATGTAGATTTTCTTCTAGTAAACACACCAGATGAGCAGAGGCAAACACCCTTTTATAGCCTGTATTAAAACAGTGAACTTTTAAAGCAGTTTAACTCTAACTCTTGCCTTAGACTCCCTTCTTCCCAGGAAGAAAGGTGTTATACGACACAGGGCTCTTTGGATGCTGAGCGACAAAACTATACAGGAAGCAATACCAAATTTGCCATGACTTATTACAGAATTGAAGGACTAGTTTTTGCCAATAATAAGCAAAGAGCACAACCGGATGACAGAGAGGAGCAGTAAGTACTGTCACACCAGGACAATGCCTTGGACGTGACACCAGGTCCAGCCGCCCAAGGCACACAGTTAGCGCTCCCTCAAACCGTGTTTAACCCAGGCTGAGGCTGGGAGCCCCTCCTGCTCCCTGCTGAGCTTGTCCCGATCACTGTTGGCCCAGAACTGGACGCGCTGCCTCTCAGACCGTGCCTCGCCCCAGGCCGACGCGCCCCATGGAGCAGCGCAGCGCGGCGCTCTGGGGGCACCAGCCGCTTACCAAGGAGGCCAGCGGCGGGCGCGGAGGGCCGTGGGGAAGCCTCACCGCCCGCTCCCAGACCCCGCAGCCGGCTTCCCGAGGCACCGGCCAGCCGGCGGAGCGGTGCCGCAGCAGCTGGTGAAGTAACCGCGGCCGGAGCCGCTGCTTAGCCGAGGCCCAGCAAGTCCCGGCAGCGCCTGCCCCGCCCTCGGGGCACGAACCGGGCGGCCTCCCCCCGGCCTCCCCCCGGTCTCCCTCCAGCCCCGCCTTGCCCCGCCTCGCACCCACCGCCGTCGCAGCGGCCAGGCACCGGGCGCCTCAGCCCCTCACCCCGCTCCGGTCCAGAAAGCGACCGCTCCCAGCTCCTCACTCCTCCTCCTCCCCACCCCGTCCTTCCCCGCCGCGCAGAGCCCAGCCCGCGGCCCAGCAGCGCTCTGGGAAGTGTAGGCGGCGCTCGGCGCCTCCCCCCCCGCCCCGCCATCGCCGCGCCCCCCGCCCGCCTCCCTCCGTCCCTCCCTCCCTGCGAGGCGCGGGGCTCTCGGTCCGGCCCCTGCTCGCCTGCCGCACGCGCCCGGAGAAGATGGCAGCGGAGGAGGCTGCGGAGGCCGCGCTGGCTGAGCTGCCCCCCGAGCAGGAGCGGGCCGAGGAGGAGGAGGACGAGGAGGAAGAGGAAGAGGATGAGGACGAGGAGGACGAGGAGCGGAGCCCCGGAGGCGGCGGCGAGGCCGCGGCGCTCAGTAAGGGCCGCGCGGGGGCAGGGCGCGGGCAGCGGCTCCCGGCGGGCGCTGGGTGGGCGGCCGCCATGTGGCGCCGGGGCCGCGGCGTGAGGGGCGATCGCTGCGCAGCGCGGCCGCGGCCCGGTAACAAAGGGCGGTGCTGGGCCGTGCCGGCCGCTGGAGGTGCGAGAAGCGGGCGGCAGGTGCCCGGTCGCTGGCGGTGCGGGCTCTTCTCTTGCCGTAACGTTAGCAGCCGCCTCGCAGCGCCTGCGGCCGCGTGCAAGCCTGTGCCTTCCTACAGTTCTCTTACAAAAAGGTCTCGGTTTTATTCCTGCCGTTAATAAGCTACGTGGAAACCGTCGCCAGGCACCACGTAACTCTTTAATAGATGGGTAGGCAGGACATCAGAGTACGTCTCAGGTGAGTTTTCAACTTTAAAAATAGATCTGTGAGAAATGCAGCGATGCTCTGAGTTGCAGGGCTGCTCTGTTTTTTTTGTTGTGTTTTTTTTTTTAAGGTACTTGGAAGAATTTTGCTCCGCACTTTTAACATTTTTTTACACTATTTTTCTCTAATCTCTGTCTTCAGGCGTTCACTCCATTCCTCTTTTTATTGCTTTGCAATAGGCAAGATTTGGGTCAAACTGCAATGTTTAAAACCAAACAGACCAGACAAAACAAGGGAGCCTTAAGAACTGCTGTAAGACCTGTTCAGGCCTTATCCTGGTTCCAATAGTGTCCAGAAGTAGGTGACTGGGAGCAGAGCAGAGCAACCAGCCGACCACTAATGCATTCTCCAGACACACTTTCAAACACAAAACACCTCGTGGCTCATCAGTTTCTTGAGCCAAAGGTAGCGCTTTGGGATTTAAAAGCCTGTAGTGGATTTCTCTGCAGTATAATGCTTTCTTTGGCACTCACAGTCCTGCAGCAGCCAGTGGCAGGGAGGTCTGCAGCATAGCAGTAGGTTATACAGAAAGCTTCTGCTCTGATTTTCCATCTGCTCTTTCCATTTGGTCCATCCCAGGTTCTGCTGGAGCACTGCTGATGTCTGTGCTCCCCCAGTGTCTCATGACTTTATGGATGTTAGGTACAGGCTGAAAAGTCATAGCCTGTTCTATTGTTTCTCCATGGCTAAGAACCTGTGCTGTTTCTTTCTGTTGTTTCTTGCCACCCTTTTTTGGAACTTTGCTGGTTCTGTGTCCCTTTTGAGCTTGGGGGATATGTGGCAGTACTGTTCAATATGCAAGCTTTCTGCCTTTTTTCCCATAACTTTCTTATGCTGGGTCTTGGAGAGGATTTATACCTGTTCTTTCAATCAAAATTGTTTTAAAACCCTAAGGTTGTAATCCTGATGATGCTCAGCTCAGAGCTCATCCATTCATTCCATTCATATGTGAAATGAAGATTATTTTTCTCCCATGTCCACCAGTTCTCCCTGTTTCATCGCCCACTCAAACTCCTTTTTCTGGATTGTTCAACTAGTCATAAACAGTTCTAAACTTTTGCTTTTAAACTTTATTTATCACTACTATATGATTAAACATATTTGGACTTCCTGCTTGCCTGCCTTGTCTTGTGTTGCATTTTGCCAGAAAATAACATGCAAATATTATTTTATTAACTTCAAACATCTGATAATACAGATGGGTGTGAATGGTTTCTTCTGTGGATTCCAAGGATAAGCAGTAATCATTCTGATGTTCTCAGTAGTGATTATACAATTTCTCTCCTTCACGGTTGTTAGTCACATTTGCTGTTAGAAGCACCAAATAACTGGAAGCAAGTGAACTCAGTTGTATAATTCAAGCATATCAGTGACAATTTTACTGTTGTTCTTTTTGTTGTTGTTGTTTATTTCATTTGCTTAATTTTCTTAAGATGGTGTGATCGACCTTGGAACGGTGCAAAGCAACAACCTGGGTGTGAAAGTTACCGAGTCAGAAGTGGAAACCAAAGAAAAAGGAACTGAGGAAGAAGAATCTGCAAGGGAGTCTGAAAGTAACATTTTGGATGTTTCATCTGATTATCCAAGAGGTGTGCTAACAAACTATAAGAATATTTCGGTTGTGTGCTTGTACAAAGGAGGAAAAAAATAAAAATAGTGGGAAAGAAAGGTAAAGGGAATGTGTGAAATTTCATTCGTAATACATCTGATAGGTATCAATGCTTTTTCCCATGCAGATGCATACTAAAATTTGTGGATGCCACTTAAGAATTTGTGTGCAATACAATACAGAAACTGGGAATTAGGAATTTAACCTTAGCTTTAAAACCAACTGCTATATCTTCATACATCAATCAATTGCTTTATTTGTTTCACATAAAAAAGTCTGAAAGACTAATCTTGTAAGAACATTGTGTGAAGGTTTAAAATCACTTCAGTATCGCTATAAACTGAGATGTTCTGTGTGCTGTAACCTACAAAATTGATCAGGTAAACTAATTCTCTTGTTTTTAGCATATTCTATGCTATTTGCATAGATAAGTTGAAAAATAGGAAGGTAATTTTAAAGGTTCTCAAACACTCTCATAAGGGAAAAAAAAAAAGAAGATAGAATTTAATGTATCCTGCCTGCACAGTGAATAATTGCTAGTTGCAACTGGTCTGTTTCTGACCAATACTAGTTTTGCCAGGTAGTTCATGGGATGATTTTATGATTTTATACCGCTTTGTGTGTGGTTTGCATTCTATAACAACGCCATGCAGTAAAATCAGAAGTAAATGGTATGTGATTTGCTCTCTTCTGCTTGTTTTTTCAAATGAAGATCATGCCGGTTTGAGAATTGTGATGTGTGTCAGCATGAAAACAAGTAGAAATATTTGTATCCTACTAAATAACCATTCTGAGGATAAATTTTGGAAGTTGTACCTTCTACTATAGTTCTGCTTGTAAGCTAAAGGATGCAGACAAGTGTTCCAATTGGTACAATAGGCCTTCCCTAGTAGATTTGAACTGATGGATTGAAAAACAGTAGTAAGCTAGAAGAAAAGAGTTCTTAATGAAGTATGTTTAACTTCTAAATATCTCTTGATTTTTAGAGAAACATATTTCCATTCAAAGACAACTTGCTGAACTAGAGAAACTAGCTGGCCTGAGTGAAGGTGAGTTTACCTTGGCAGTATCCCCGAACACAGATCTTCACGTTACAGGTATTTGCATTCTTCCTTAGTTTTTATTTTTAAAACATGACATCACTTGAATTGATTCATTTGTGGTGCTGAAAGATTAAGGGTTTCATAATAAAAAAAAAAGTGTCATCTCCCTCCTCCTTGTTTATCAAATGTTATATTTCCTTCAGTAAATTTAAGGCTTTAACGATTCCTTTCCATCAACTTTCCTCTGTGTTGTAGCACTTCTGATGTTGGCAGTGTGCATGGAATAGCAAAATATTAATTCTAGCTGTACATCATCAGTTTAGTCTCAGTTATATTTTACATCAAGTGCCACATGAATAGGGAAGCTAATTTTTGTCTTTGCAGTGTTTGAATATCATTTTAAACAGGCATGTCTTCTGTTTTGGTTGTTTCCTTTTTTTCTCTTCATTCAGTGGTATATTGGAGAGTTGCTTAAGAGTGCTAAGTGTTTTTATTACAACTCTTAGTTTTTTTTTCAGATCACAGGTACGTATTTAGTGCTAACAGTGGCAGCCCTTGCGACTGAAACTAGTTTTTATTCACAGAACAAGAAAAACATCAGAGTGTACACAGGTACTGCATCATACAGCTGTTGCACCTTAACCGTCTTTTAGAATATCCACTGACAGAAATAATAGCCTACTTCCATGGCTGTTTAATTTTACTAACGCATATGCCAAGAGTAAAACTACAGAAGTTAGCTTGTTTCCTATTTAATGAGGAGTTGGGTCATAAATAGTTCTTGGGTCTGATATTTATATTTCTTAGCCATTACTGAATTGAATTAGATGCAGATCCACAGTAGTGATTAATAATAAATAAATAAATATTCCCTTGCCTGTTCTCAGTAGTCATTTATTTCTTCTGCTGAGAATGTGATATTCTTTTGCTGTTAATGCATTAATGGACTGACTTGTATCATCACCTCATGTATTTGAGACTCAGTAATGTGTGACAGTAGCAGAGTCTGATCAACATTAAAGAGCAATGATGATTTTTGTGAGCTGTAGGTCACCTTTGCTGGTTTCAGTGGCATGAGATTCTTCACAGACAAGGTAGTCCACTTGTAAAAAGGCCATATCAAAGGAATTTTACTGTCATGTGAGCCTAAGTAATTATTACACATTGCCCACATTGTGTGGCATGTTTCAGTATTCATCCTGTACTATTCAAACACAAGCCTGTCTGCTAAATTCTGCATGAGAGGTTGTTTGATTTTCAGCATTGTAGGACCCATCAGCAGATGTATGCACACTCTGATTCATAATTCTTATGTGTAAATGTACAGCATGTCTCCGAATAGCTAGTTTTTACTCAGGATAGTACTTCAGATGCTTGAATGCTTTTGTTGTCAGATAATGTCATCCTCACTCTTGTGTTTTTGATGTGTGATTTCCAAAAAGAAAGGTTGTTTTTAATATTGAGTGCAGTATTTTTGCACCTTAAAAAGTTACCAGGCACTTGTTTTACCCAAAAGCACATTTGTAGGCTCAGGGGGGGAAGGAAAGAGATTTTTACTCTTAACATCATCAGTTGGATTTTCTTGAAAGTCTCTATAGAGTTCTATAAAATTCTTTCATTCTGCAATGCTCTTAAGAAGTTAGATGGATCAAATGGGTCTAAAACAAAATGTCCAAAAAGTAAAACTAACAGTTGTAGAAGTTTATGATCTTGAAAGCAATAGTGGTTCTGGTCCGTATTCCATAAAGTAGAAAGCAGAGGCAATCCATATATGGTAACATTTTGCACACCTGAAATCGAACATACCTTGCAAAATTCATCTTCGATTCTTCCTTCTTTTTTCTTTTAACAGGCATCTCTTTTGAAATGCATGGTAACTGCAGCTTACATGTTTCTCGTACTTTGTGTTTTTAGATGAAAAGAAACCTTGTCCATTGTGTCCTGAGGAGAAATTCAAAGCTTGCTATGGTCATAAACTCCATCGTCACCTCCAGAATTTGCACTGGAAAATTTCTGTTGAATTTGAAGGTAAAGGAAGTCATATTTCAGTAGTAAATACGAGAAGGAGTAGTGGATGTGTAGGACATTATTCTGCATTTTGTCTTGTTAAGTTCCTGTTGACTTAAGCATGAATTTGATGCATCTTGTTATCAGCTCTCAACTAGAACCATACTTTGAGAAGATGAATTTTGCTTTGGGATGTAAAATGTAAATAGCTCTGTATTTTCTACATGACAAAATAGTCCCAATTGTGCATTTTCTCATTAAAAAAAAAACAAACAAAAAAACAAACAACAGCAATTGCTTGGCATTTCATGATAATAAAACATATATATTTATTTTATGAAAATTACTTTAATAAAAGTTTTTTTTGTCGTATTGTTAATAATCAGAGCAATTTCCACCATTGCTACCACCACACCCTGCCAAAATTTTTGGCTTGTCATTACAAGCCAAGATTACATAGTTTCAGATAACTACTTAAAGTTAAATTTAATATCACTATTTAGTAGCTTTTTCTCCCATACAGCCAAACTCTCTGATCTGTTTATAAAATGCATTAAAATCCCTACTAGAAATTTAAGAAGGAAAAGAGTGAGCAACATCTGTCTTTTTTTTTTTTTTTTCTTTTTAAAGAAATAGAGGTATGGGTTTGCAAGAAATAAAGTAACCAACCAGAATATAGACAACATTAAAGTTAAATTTTAAAATGATCCAACTGAGGTTCTTTTTTTTTGCGTGCATCAGCATGTGTCTTCTCTTTGTTTTTCTTTATACCATGAGACAAGTTTTTACTTCACACAAGTCTGTTGGCCATGTAGCAACACTTGTAAGTGCTTGTATTGTATTTTTGAAAGTTATATACTCTACAGCCTGAATACTCACTGTAGCTCTGTAGGAAGCTAAGAGACTTATCAAAATGAATTGTCTTTGTACGATTTTTGAACACTTCAAAAATTCAGTGTATACTTAGCTGATAAATGTCTCTGTCCATTGGTTGAATGTATCTCACCATTGTCTTATGGCAATATTTGGGAATCTTAGTTGAGACTATGCAATAAAAAAAAACGTAAAACACTCTAAATCAAAGAGTTTCTAGTATAGGACATAAGCAATTCTGTTTGCTTACTGTACTGTGTTGTGACATGCATTTGTTCTTTAGGGTACAGAATGTGCATCTGCCACTTACCTTGTCGTCTAGTAAAGCCAAACCTCGTTGGAGACCAGGTAAAATGCCGAATCAGGGAAATATTTGTTGCCCTACATCATGGGGGAAATGGGTGATTTGGAGGAAATTCTGCAACCTATTCTTAGTCTCAAAGGATGGTGTGCTATCCATTCTGGCAAACGTGCATCAGTTGAGAATATAAATGTGTAGCTTTCAAGTAGTTGAATGCAGTTGTCTGTCCCTCTTATTTTTGTGGGTAGCTGCCTATCATGTAAACAGCAGCTTTGTGCGGAAGAGGTGAAGGGATCACAGTGCCCAGCAATGGGCGCGTCTCAGTCCCTTTCCTGTGTGCTGAGTACATGGAGTATTGGCAGGCAGCTGAATGTTGTGGTGCTGCGACAGGACAGCTGTGCTGCCTCTGTGGGAATGATTGTTTCAGTCCCCATAACTATAGATGCAGGATATTTTGTGTGTTGTAGAGTTACAGATGGATGACTTCTTCATCTCCCCATATTTAGGGATAGTTTTACTTGGACCATATTTGTGTATTCTGAAACTGCGTATGTTTTATTTCACAGACGTTTTCAAAGATGGGAGCCCATTACCATTGCATTATCTGTTCGGCAACTATCGCTCGGAGAACTGACATGATAGGGCATATTAATCGTCACGTGAATAAAGGAGAAACTGAATCAAGGTTTATTACAGGTAGCTTCTCACTACTGTAAAATGTTCAATTCTTTTAGACCGTGTAGTACTTGGGTTAGCTATGATACCCAAGTGAGAAGTGTAAGAAAAATTCCAGAAGAAAATTATTTATGTTTACTAATGAGAAATCTGCCCTTAATCTGTCAGAACTTTTTTTTTTCCTCAAAGATGTAGGAGTGTTGTGATTTTTTCTCTGCATTAACTAGTTACTCTATTCTTACTGATAAATAATATTCACTTCAAAAGCAGTTTAAAGTTGTAAATGCAGGCTTCTGCAAAATAATGGAGGACATGGTATCCATAACACAAAATCTGGCCAGAGAATTTCATGCTTTTCTTTGGCTGTGTTTGTATCAGTCTTCAGTAAATCTCTCTAGAATATGAAAATGCTTTGCTCTTCTTAACCAAACCGCATCAACGTGAATTTACAAAATAAGACGACTTTCTTCCAGTACTGGAGAATCATGATAGAGGTGTCAGTGATTCTTTGGTAAAATTATAATCCTTGTCTGACTCTCTGAAGAATTAGAATTCTGTTTCCAAACTTGGATAAACTAGATTGAAAGTATTTTGAATAACTAGAATATTGAGTGTTTAAAATTAATTTTATTTCCTTTATTTTTGTAAGTCTTCTGTTCTCTGCAGATACCAATTTAAAATTTTCATTATTGATTACCTGGTGTGTAAAAACTCAACAGCTTTTTTTGTAATGGCCCAGACTGTTTACTATTGCAAATTGGTCTGTTTTTTGTTTGTTTTTTTTTTAACCCCTCTCTATCTCTGTATAGATGTGTGGATTTTACTTAGTTCTAGTAAAGATGGGACTGGAAGCTATTGAGAATCATACTTAGTTCTGTTATCTGTCTGCAGTTTAGGGAATAGTAGCTTAGTGTCTGGGAATCGGTTTTCATGTCTAAGAAGCAATAGTTGGACATATTTCCACAGCTTTAACTTTAAGTAGAGTTTGTGATGTGGAATACATTAATCTGTGCATCATTCCCTCCAGAGCAGTTAGTACAGAATGGCTGATTTGTCCTTTTTACGTAAAATGCTTGTGGTTATTTTCCCTCATGGAGAGAGGTGAAAGCTACAGATGACACGTTTAATACTTAGGAGGTACTTGAGCAGAAGTTGAAGGCTGTAAATGTGGAGCAGGTGGTAGAGCAGTTCAGATAATGTACTTAAAAGCACGGAGGGATAGGCGGCCGTGCACAGAAAGATATCTGGTTGAAAGCTAACAAATTTTGCCTGTTTGTTTCTGGGTAAATTTTGCTACTCTTAGACTGGGGGTAAATTTCTCAGGGGAATGACAATGTGCATTTACAGCTGCCAAACCCAGAAAGCTTATTTTGCCACAAACTATTTTATACAAAGTTTAAGTGCTGAAACTGTCCCTATGCTTGTGCTATCTGTACACATTTCATGAAGCTGCTCGGTAACTTACAGAGATTGAATCAAGGAGTTCAATGGTATAAATTCAGCACTTTGTTAATAGGGTTTTAATTACTTTGCAACATACTACATTTGAATGTGCAGAACAAATGTAGTAAGCCTCAGGCTCAGGGGCTTCCCTTCTAAAATCGGAGTGGATACATGTGAGAGCCCAACTGAGAAACAGATCTGGTCTTATTAGAAGGAAACTGTGGTAGAGCTTGAGCCTAGTCAGCCACTCTTAAGACTAGAAGATAAATTGTTACTTCTTTTTTTGCCCCATGTATGAGTTAACTGATCCATGTGTGCCAGCTGGATTACTGCAAAGTTTAGTCCTTTTGCTACCTGGGAGCACGTTTTCAATTTCATGTATCAAATGTGTTATCATTAATTTCAATTCTCACTTTCCTTTCCACACAATTACTTTCCTTTTAGCTCCTGCTCCCAAGTCATCTTACCAAGTGCTGAAGGAGTCAGACACAGATGTGCAGGTTCTTCCCAACTACTCCACACCGCAAAAGACAGATTCCTATTTTAACCCCAAAATGAAACTCAACAGGTGAGAGAACAGGGAGTGGGAGGATACACAAAAGGAATGGTGACTTTGTAGTGAAGAATATTCACACATTTTGAAAAACAAACCCTGTGAACTCTGTTCAGAGGGAAGGAGAAATAGCTTTTTCAGTAACAAGATGGTTCTTGGGATAAGATTCCATTTAGACATGTTCCATTTTATTTGTCTGCCAGGATAACTTTTGTTAATTTTGGAAAGTTCTCCATCAGAAAACTCTTCTTGACAAATAACATGTGAAACCAAAAACACTGCGTGGGAAATACTGTTGTCTCTGAAGCAATTAAGCATGTTTACATAAGTAGTTTATGCAAAAAAACAGGATTTTAAAAGAAGAGCACACTTGAAAACACATTTCCTTGTACACACTTCATATGTTTTTGTGTCTCTGTTATAAATCGCTCAGTCCCAAAATAGGATTATAATCAAAGTTTACAATTTATTAAAAGAATAGAGGTAAGCAAACAGCGCTGGGTGTGTCGGGAGTCTCCACTCCACCTAGACGCACACCAGTTACATGAAGTAGCTGATTTTTATGCTCCTAGGCTAATGCATATTCATTACTACTTCTGAAAAAAAACGGGTTATTATAATTAGCTTCCGGGATCCAATCCCTCCTACTGGAGCATGCGCATCAGTCTCTGGTGGTCCCCTGGGGGTCTCTGGGGGTCTTTCATGCTGAAGGCTCATAGTCTTCCTCTCAGTTTTTTTTTCTTGTCCTTCCCTTTTGTACTCCTTGGCAGCATGTCAAAAGCTTACACAGCGTCCCCTGCAAGTTTTATCTTCTAGCCGTCCTTCAGCTTCTTTCTTTCTTCTCCTTAATCTCCTGGCCAGATATCAGGGGCTTGCACAGTGTCCCATTCAGAAGCCATAACAGTTACTAGTTGTTAGCAGTTGTTCTGAAACCCCCAGACATCAGAGACTTCAAAGAAAGAACATACAAATACAAATAGCTCTCTATTGACACTTCACGAGTTGTTAAAACATTCCTCACAGGCCATTCACAGGGACACTCCAGTCACATCTATAGCAGTGCTAAATGAACCACAAAGAAGGCAAAAAGGTTGTAACTGTTAGGAATGAGTTTGGAATAACAAAAGCAAATAGGCTCATGGATTTTAGGAATATTTCTGAAGATTTGATAATTTGACTATAATGAGGGGGAGACTGGGACACTGGGAGGAAAGGGAAGAAACCACATCTGTGGAAGAATTCAATTGCCAGTGCAGGACCCAGAGACAGAACTGCTCTCTATTGACATGAATTGTTAAAATATTCCTTTGCAAGGTACAAGAACTATATACATTAACCATTCTGTTTTTCTTAGACTTGTGGTTATACAAGGGTATGTAAAACAGAAGGTCGCATTCATCATACCATGCGGCCCTAGCACTGTTCCATACTGACACAAATCAGATGAACATGTATCACATCTCCATGAGATACAGTGGTTGGTGACTGCTCTCTCTCCTTTAACTGAACAGCAGCATACCTATAATTTACAGCTTTCATGTTGCAAGCATTGTTTATATCTGCTTTCCTCTCTGGGGTGCCAAATTCTCAAAAGTTCTTTCTCGTATTTGCATTAAAAAAGATAAAGGAAGGACAGGGTTGGTTTTTTTGTTTTTGTTTTTTTAAGGAGACTCATAAATATTTCTATACCACAACTAAAATGTGCAAGCATTAACACCAAAGCATAGCAGTAGGCTTCAGCCTGTGCAGACCCGTCATGTTTTCAGTGCTGTAAATATTTCAGCTTCCAGGTTTAAAGTTAGCTCAGATACATCTGTCAAAACTTGCCTCTGAAGAATGCCATTGCAACTAAGTTTGTGATTATGCCTATGTGAACAATGCCTGTTCCTTGAAACAGTGGAATTTTTTGTTTTGCACTTGTTTCTGATTTCCTTTCAAACCCAGAGCTGTTAATAGGGTAACATCTGATTGTGCTGGGAATGGAAGAGAAACACTACTTACTTATAAATGCTTACCACTTTTCCTAGTGCTAGAGTAACTGTAAGATGATTCAGGATCCTACTTTATGAATATTCTGATGTGTTGAGTCACTAAATTAAGTATGAAACACTGTCATATCAATTGAAAAGGTTAAAAGTAAACAATTATTTTATTTAAAAAGTGATCTAGCTTAGAAGTTCTAGGAGGTTGTTCAAGGGGAACAAATAACCAAGAGGAAGAAAAAAATATTTTCTTATCTTACTGTGGCTTTTTTTTCCCCTAGGCAATTGATATTCTGTGCACTAGCTGTTTTAGCTGAAGAGCGTAAACCAATAGAATGTTTGGATGCATTTGGTGCCACTGGTAAAGTCAAT